>NC_068933.1:28200000-28825000 GCF_023091745.1 Budorcas taxicolor
TCAATGGACATGAGTTAGTAAACTCCAGGAGTTGGCCATGGACAGGGAGGCCTGGCGTGCTGCGGTCCATGGGGTGGCAAAGACTCGGACACGACTGAGCAACTGAACTGAACTGATAATACTGCTACTGTGTTAAGTTTTGGTTTTTTCGGCCAAGAGGTCTCAGCTCCCTGACCACAGATCAAACCAGTAGGCCCTGCATTAGAAGGCGAACTCTCAACCATTGGACCAGCAGCAAAGTCTCAGGGAGCCATGATACTAAAATCCACCAGAAAAGCTTCTCTGTCCTCTGGGCTGTGCCTGAACAAACCTGACCACTATTTAGTTTTTCCTGACTTTTGTTATCATGCCTCCATTGCTGGAGAACCCCCATCAGATTTATGTAGCATGCTAATCCCCAGGCTTCACGTAGCATGAGCCAAATCAGTCCTGTTTCCTCCCTGCACAGAGCCTGCCTCATCACTGATACATCTGGATGGAATACAGACGGGACTCCGAAGTCATGAAGTGTAACACAGCTATGCACTCAGGATGCTCTCACTGGTGGTAAAGGATGGCTGTTCCTAGAAGCACAGCCAATTTCTGAAAATCATCTTTAGCTCTATCACCCACGTTACACTTCTAAATCTTCTTTCTCCATCTTCAAAATTCCATTATGCTGTGTGTGAGATTTCCTAATAACACGGGCAGACTGTCCTTCTTATTGTGAGTCATATTTCTCTGGCTATGGACAAGCCTTTTCTTACATACATCAACTCAGTGTCTTCTAGTTCTGTTTGTCCCTCCTCATCAAGATACTATGGCTAAGGAAATAAGAAAAGAAAAAAAGGGAGCAATGAGGAGAAGATGAGAGAGAAAGGAAAGAGGGAGGGAAGGAAGGAGGGAGAAAGCAAACAGGAGGAAGACAAAAGACAATGAAAGGGAGGAAGGGAAGAAAAAAAGGAGAAAAGAAACAAAGATGAAAATTCCTAATTTGTTAATTTTATTCCTGCCGTATTTCCATATATAAATTGTTGTGTGCTGAATTGCGTCCCCCTGCCACAAAAAAAAAAAAAAAAGATGTTGACATCCTAAGTGCCAGTATCTCAGAACATGATGACCTCACTTCCAAACAGTGTTGTTGCAGATTTAAGATCAAGTCATACTGAAGTATGGTGGGCCCCTCACCCAATATGATTGGTGTCCTTATAACAGGAAAGACCCTCAGAGAACACCATCCAATCACAGAGGAAGAATTGGGGTGATGCAGACTGGGGCATGCCAGTGACGGTGGGCAATCACCAGGAGTTAGGAAGAGTCAAGGAAGGATGTGTCTACACATTTCAAAGGCAGCGTGGCCCTACTGTCATCTTGATTTCAGACTTCTGGCTTCCAATACTCTGAGACTATACATGTTTGTTGTTTTAAGTCACTCAGTCCAGGTGCTTTGTTACAGCAGCCTTAGCAAACTGATAAAGAACTATGTTGAATCTTGTAGCTCAGTGCCAGACTGTGTGCCCCCTAATCTATTTCAGGGCATTGGTTTTATAGCTGAACTCATTTCTCTTTTTCCAGTTTTTAGGGGCTCCTCTTGTTTGACCTTACTTACCTTCTACATGTGGAGGGCAGTCATTTTGCTGAAGAATTGTTTCCTGTCTACCTCAATAAATGCTTTTTGAACAGTGTTGCACAAAGTGCTGTGTCTTGTACAAGAGCATTTTACTAAAAAAGTGCGTGGAAGTACCTTTTCTTATACAATCCTAACACATGTCGAGTTCTTTCTTCCATGGGTGCGCAGTGGGTTAAGACACTAAAACTCGCTAAGGCCTTTCCTTTCTTTAACTGTGAATTCCCGCACTTCCCATTAGCCCCAGCTTCTGAAACCAAGCCACGCTCCTCCCCCAATCAGACAAAACCCACGTAGACAAATATCCTTTAAGACACATCAAGACTCACGCAGATTCTGGCTCCAGTCACTGGTAAAGAACAGTGATGATGATGACAGGAATCTTTGGCTTTTTAAGCCATAAACTTAGCTCAAGAGTTCTGATTCATAGCTGGATACGAAACACTGTGGGAACGTTGATTAGCAGGTGGTCACATCAGGTGGATGAATTGCTTCTCCTTTCTCCAGTTATTCACAGTTCATTTTCCCTTCAGAATATTTTAGGTAAGGGCTTGGAACGCTAACATGTTTGGGTTTTAGATCCTGGAAGGAGTGCAATGGAATTTTTTGGCAAGCTCTGTTGAGTGATTTACGCACTGCTCCCATTGGATAATTTGTTTTACGCATGCGTGACAAGACTGATGCTCTGGAAACGCTTGTTTCAAATTTGCATGTGTTGGCCCTTCCGCATCCTGCACTTGAATGAAAAAAAAAAAAAAAAAAACCCTCTGCAAGAGATGGTTATACTACCTCCTCCTCTTGAGATAAATCCTTTCTCTCCTTTTTTTTTATTTTCTCCCACCAGCAAGAGTCATTAAGAAGCCAAGAGTAGGAATGCCGATTTTAAGATTGGCAGGAAAATACCCAGCTAAAATAACTTGGAAATATGTTGGGAATTTCAAAAGCATGATGTGTGCAGAAAGGATAATTAAAACAAGAATCTCTGAGGCCGCTAGGAAGCGTCAAAGCAAGCAAACTCTGCTAAGGGTTTGCGGGTGAGGGCTTCTCTTTGATGAAACAGGCTATTAATGGCTCTTACACATCTGAGCATGAATGTCACCCTGGTTGAGCAGAAAGAGGACTGTGAACAAATCATATCCGAAAGACACTGAAGGTGGTGGTGTAAAAGCATCAGCCTCCTTGGAATAACTCCGGCCAGAGCCACCCTCTAGGACAGTGGCAAGCTAGCTAGCATCATAAGAATGGTATCGTCACAACGTCCTGCAACTCAGAGCTGGAAGATGGCAGACATATTCCACTGAGCTTTTGACGGGCTGTTGAGTCTATTCAATGGGTACCCCTGCCAATAAGTAAGATTATGTGGTCCTGATCGTTTATTATTAGTTGGGAACCCCATAGGGTGTAGGGTCAAGCTCACGGGGCCGGTGCTAACAGGGGTCACATCCAGCAGCTTGGTTTGTCAACAGGAACCCTGGATTCACATCAAGAACTAAGGTCTGGCTTATGAATAATCTTTCTTCATCTGAGACAACAAGTGATTTTTCTAGGGTCAGTCACCATGATTAGCACCCTAGGAGAGATCAATATACCCAGACGCATCTGGATAAAGACAAAGAAAGATGAACCTTGGTGCTCTTGGAGAGGGCATTGTATCAATTAGGGGCCATGAGGCAGACAGATGGTGCATTAAGAGTTTAAGGAAGTTGAGTGAAGAAACGGGGTGAAGGGAGCCATCAAGCCTTGTTGACACGCCAGGAGGAGCCACACCAGAAATCTGTCACCACCTGGAGTCTGAAAGGACACACAGAGCGGGTGGCAATCTTGAAGCCCAGAGCATTAGAGCCGTGGAAGGTTTTGCGAATCCTTTTGCCGTAAATGATGGAGCCGCTGCTACAACTGCGATGAAGCAGGAAGGAACTAGGAAATGAACAGGTGGCTCCTTTCTCTTCCCAGCTGCAGTCTCAGGAGGTACTCTCCTTTAGTCCAAACTCCAGGCAGCCCTCCTTAGCCTCAGGACAGAAGACTGGAGAATGAATTGGTGGATGAAGGAGAGGCAAACAGAAGTAATTTTTGGCACAGGCACCGAAAAATGGAACAGGCCTCGCCTTTGTATAAGGTTGCAACCACAGGTCATCTTGGACTGAAGCACTTTCGCTCTGCATAGGGTCACTTGTGGGGTTCATTGTCCCCCAACACATGCTCACTCTATGAGCTGTAATGCATTTAGGTAACGTAAATGCAGGGTGAATGGGTGTTCCCTGCTGGGAAGAGGGGAGGACAATATGGAAGCTCCCTATTGCAGTATATATAGAAGCTGATTTGGGGTATGGAAATGTGGTTTCTTGGCTTCACCATGTGGCATGAGGGATCTTAATTGCCCAATCTGACATCAAACCCATGCCCTCTGCAATGGGAGCATGGAGTCTTAACCAGTGGACCACCAGGGAAGTCCCAGAAATGTAGTTTTCAGAGAGGAAACATACTAATTCTAAACAGCACTGAAAGCCTCCCAAAGCTGGGCTGACCAAGAGCATAGGAGGTACCTGGGCTGGTGACAAAGACTAAAAACAAGGGCTTCTTGGAGGTTCTGATAGGAAAGCTGATTTCTGCACCATCCACGGCTAATGTCAAGGATATTCCAGATCCTGTCACTCTGAGCCGGCAACGTGCTTGAGAAAAATGTCTGGGTGTGGGAACATGAATCAGAAAGAGTGTGATCTCTGTACCCAACACAAGTCACTACTGGGACCTACTACAGCACAGATATTACCAGCAACCGCAGACAAATCTTCACCAAACTGGCATAATCCATCTTCAACCACAAACTCAAGAGGCAGCAAGAAATAAAAGCAGGTACTTTCCTGGTGGTCCAGTGCCCAAGACTCCACTCTCCCATGGCAAGGCGCCTAGGTTCGATCCCTGGTCAGGGAACTAGATTCCACATGCCATAACCGCAACCTGGCAGAGTCAAATAAATAAATAAACATTAAAAAATAATAGTAACTGTGATAGTGAGCTGATCAGAACCCGATTCTCTCTCCACTGCCTGTGTAAACAGGCTGGAGAAGAGGCCCACTGACTCAGCATCAGGAAGCTGACTACTCAGATAGGCAGATAAGATTCACACGGAGAAGAATACAAGAAAGTGAACAAAGCTGGTAAAATGTGCCAGAGGCTTTCAGAGCTCAGAGAGATGGCTGCAGGTGGTCCCGGAAGACTCACAGAGGCTGGGAGCAGAGCCGAGCCCAACAGGATGAAGACTGTTTAGGGAGGTAGAGGAAGATGTTAGGAGAAAGTCTCATCCCAGCAAAGCTTCCCTAGGTGGAAATGCCGAAGACGCGCTGGGGAGATGCTGCGTGACTCATCGGTCCAGAAAAGAGTACACTGAACATGCCTGAGCTGGGAGAGCTGATGGAAGCAGTGTTTACAGAAAGTCACTCTGGCCATGGGGTCCCAGATGGACTGCATTTGGGAGCAACTGGAGGTATGAAGCAGAGAAGGCGATGGCACCCCACTCCAGTACTCTTGCCTGGAAAATCCCATGGATGGTGGAGCTTGGTAGGCTGCAGTCCATGGGGTCGCTAAGAGTTGGACACGACTGAGCGACTTCCCTTTCACTTTTCACTTTCATGCAATGGAGAAGGAAATGGCAACCCACTCCAATGTTCTTGCCTGGAGAATCCCAGGGACGGGGGAGCCTGGTGGGCTGCCGTCTATGGGGTTGCACAGAGTCAGACACGACTGAAGCAACTTAGCAGCAGTAGCAGCAGCAGGAGGTATGAAGACAAGTTAGGGAACTATTCAAGCTAAGAAATAGTACAGAGATGGAGTGATGGGGCTCATACACCTGTATCTCTACAAAAAACCACCTGTCTCTGGAATTTGAACTTGAACTTGCCAAATAGCATCAGATCACTTACCAGCGTAATATAACGAGGATCTACTGGTTGTCAATTTTCCTTTTCTTCCTGTCATGCATACCCTACATCTCACTCTTATCTACCAGTCCACTCACAAAATAAAAGCAGGAAGTTCCCTTCTGACTAATACAACAGCTTTAGGCTTCCCTGAAACAAACACAACAGCATGTGTGTGTGTGTGTCCTTTCCCCAAAATCATCCCTTTATGCAGGGAGTTACACAAGGAAGCAAGAGATGGAACTGGATGTGATAACTACATGGCTAGAAGGGCACGAATAAAGAACTGTAGGAGTTGGGACTTCTCTGGCGGTCCAGTGGTTAAATTTTCCTGCTTCCAATACAAGGGGAGTGAGTTCAATTCCTGGTTGGAGATCTAAGATCACACATACCATGCAACCAAAAAGAAAAATTGTAGGAGTTAATTGATTATACATAAATCATGCCACTTTGGGGTGATTTACTGAGAAAGGGGACAACCATTTTCAGATCAGCGGAATCAACCGTGGTCTGCAAGGCTTTCACAGGGATCCTGCACTCCCTCCCTTCAGGTCACCTCCTATACAGAAGGTCTGCTGAACTAGCTTGCTTCCTTCAGTCTAGCGGGTCTTTTCTTCTGGTGGGGATTCCTTAAAGCTGCATTTAGTTAGCCTCATCCTATGATTTGCTGTGATCTCAAAGACAGTCACAATTATTCCTCCTGATTCCAAGAAGGTATGCCAGCATCTCAAAAATCTTTGTTATTGTTCATATCCAGCCCTATTGTTCTGACCATCTGATGATTGACATTTGTGCAGGGTCTGAGTTCTGCTACTCTTTTTTTTTTGGCTGTGGTCCAGTAAAATTTATTTACAAGAATAGGCATAGTTTGCACATTTTGCTATACAGAATTTACAATAGCTAAAATGTATTCTAATTTTGCCCTTATTTCTACTGCATGGTCCTTTGGAAACCCAGTAAAAAAAAAAGCTGGAAATGGTTGCCATGATCATCGGGACTTGAACTTGAAGCTGTCTCCCTAGCTGCTGAAATCGCTCTTCAATTGAGTTTGGCTCCTCTTAAGCATCAACAATACTTGCTGACTCAGACAGCAGCTGAAGTAGGGGCCTTGCTAACCTCTGTCTCTTTCTGAAGGCCGGTTGGTACTGTTTCTGAGTGAGGGCTTTGGAATCATGAAACTTTGTTGAATACGATGATAACACTTAATTCCTGCCAGTTGCCCTCTGGTCAGAAGTATAATTAGAGGTCTGCAGATGGTCTGGCAAGGTTTCTGGAAGCAGTAGAAACCAGCAGCTGAGTGCACAGCTATATGAAATTAAAAACTGTTTCAAGATATGGACCATATGTACACGTACAAATCCATTAGGGAACACAGTTAGCTCTTTGCATTATATGAGCATTAAATGCTATGGGAAATCAGGGACAATCAGAGAGAGACACTGGAAAGGAAAAGAGAGAAACATGAATCAAAATCTTAACCTAGGATGGTTGCTTCTCAGATTTAGTAGGATATACTTTGGTTAAGAAAACAGAGAAAACAGACTCAAGACTAACAACTCAAAGACTGGTCAGGGAGAGTGAGTCAAACAGCAATGCCTCTTTTCTCAAATCCTTAAATGTATTAGGGTCTTGTTTTAAATTAGAGAGAGACCAAATTAGTCTTTTTATGACTATAATTCAAAAGTCTTTATTGTAATAGCATGTGGAGCACTATGGTTTTCATTTTAGGAGTATTACAGACTTGCATAATATTGTGGGAACAAGGAGTATGAGCCTTACACCCGTAGAAGAAATCAGTGATAAGAAGTTAGACTAGCAGAGAAATGAATGATCAAAGGGAATCTTTGAAAAGACAGTAAGATATTGAATGCTTTCAAGGAAACCTGTTTACCAGCTGTTTGGCTAAAAGTTCATTTTAAAATCAGGGATGTGGCCTGTACTATTTGAGACTCTATGTGTCTTCAGGAGACGGACACTAGCATTAAAACTGAAAATCTTTCATCAGTTTCCTGACTATTGGGACAATATCGTGTTCAGTTGTAATCCATATGGTTAGCATGTTCAAGGTCAGGTTTCTTCCTGGTTTCATGAGCCATCAGGGACCCTCTTCTTTTAGGTGTGTAAGCAAAGGTGATTCTTTCACGAATCAGGGTGCAAGCCTAGCTTTTACACACTTTTAATGATGTCTGTCCCCAATCAGAGAAGGACCTCTCTGGTCTGAGTTAGACTGACACTGAGGCAAGTCTGCCGTATGCCTGCCTTGTCTGCAATTCCAGGTGATGCTGAGGTTTTCTAGGAAGAATGGATCACACTTTGAGACATCCGCCTCCCACCGAGTTCAAAAACAAAACAGTAATAGACATCAGAAGGATCAAGACAGGACCACTGGGAGTGGCGAAGAATCGCTCCCAGGCAAAACGTATTGTCAGCGAAAGTTTTCCTTTGGCTCAGGTTAGATTTCAAAAGACATTTCTCTAAGTGAAAGTTAATATTAAATTAGAGTTCAGAGAGTAAACTAAAATTTTTAAATACTGTAATCTGAAGCCTTCTCTTTAGGGTAGCAAAACTGAAATCCATATGCTAGCAGATGATCTTTGACTCAAACCATTTTAAAGGACCAACATCACACTTTGTAATATTCTGTTATTATTAACTCTATTCAAAAACATGTTTCTCACAGGTTCTTTGCACATTGTTAAATGTGCAAAAAATGGAGAATTTTCAAGGACCTTGAGCCTCTCTGTTCAGTTATATAATACATGGGTGGGACAGTATAAGGATGGCCTGACATTCATGTCACACTAAAGAATAAATCCCTTAGAATTTATTCCCATCTTTTTTCTTGAATTTTGGTACCTGGTTCTTTTATGCAGTGACAGCTTCTATTATCCCAGTTTATAGTTCTAGTCTGTCCCCTATATCCATGTCTAGCATTCACCACAAAGTTGCTGAAGTTATTGTTGAACAAATCAGTGTTGAATCTAGGAAATTTCCACCCTAAAGCAGCAAATTAAACACTTACTATGTGGTGGCTCAGACCGTAAAGCGTCTACCTACAATGCGGGAGACCCGGGTTCGATCCCTGGGTTGGGAAGATTCTCTGGAGAAGGAAATGGCAACCCACTCCAGTACTCTTGCCTGGAAAATCCGATGGACGGAGGAGCCTGGTAGGCTGCAGCCTATGGGGTCGCAAAGAGTCGGACACGACTGAGCAACTTCACTTCACTTCATGTCTAAGTTACTGGGAAACAGAAAGATGAAAACCCACATGCCTCATTAAAAAAAAAAAAAAAAAAAAACTACAGGCGGCAAATATTTTTTACCTTTCAATTCTTTCTTCTTTTTGCTGGAGATAACCGGAGTTTGTTCCTTAATTTCCTTTAGAGTTTCTCAAGCAGCCTTCCTCCAAAGTCTAACACCTGGGGCTGATGCAGAGGTGACTGGAGCAGCGGACGGTGAGCGTGAGGGAATCTTGACTCACAGCCACGGCGCTGGTGAGAAGCGGGTCGGAGGTGGGCGGGGAGGCGGGGAGGCAGAGGCAAGGGAAGAGAAGGTGGAACCTGGGTGGAACTGAGAGGAGACGTGGGTCGGGGGAACGCTGCAGGAGCGCCAGCCTCGGTGGCAGCGGTGCTGGCGGGACCGCCACGTGCATCCTGGGCGGGGTCTTTGGCGAGGGACCAGGAGGCGCCGGCGCAGCACTGCCCAGACCCTGCCCCTTGCACGCCTCACTCCATCCTCTAGGCCAGATGGTGAGGAAGTCCGGCAGTTCCCGAGGCTCTCTGCCTAGCTGACAGTAGACACAGGGCACTCACTGCCACAGAACTCTCAGACCTTCTCAACCAAGTCATAACCCAACATCCTGATCTGAAGGCTGATCGTTTGGGCATTGATACCTGTCGCAGCCTGGTGGCCGTGATCGATAGTGTCACGACCAGCAAGCTGGACTTTGAGGAATTCTAGTGCTTATGGAACGACATTCAGAAGTGGCAGGAAATATACAGTTTGACCATTGCTGGTTTAGGGACCGTAGGCAGCGGGGAACTCCCCAGGGACCTTTGAGGCATCACGACTCTACTTGAATGAGGCTCTCCACGACAGTATCGTCCGAAGCCGCTCAGATGAGGGAGGAAACGTGGGTGTTGACAGCTTCATCAGCTCTCTGGCCCAGCTGGTCAGTTTTCCGAGCCTTCAGAACTCTTGACAGAGGTGGCACTGGCCAGATCCAGGTGGACACGCAGGAGGGGCTACAGCTGTCCGTGGATTCCTGAGCGGGAGCCCGGGACCTGCCCTCTCATCGCCTTCCTATGGGAGTTACCCTGGACTCTCCTGGTTTCACGCAGGGCCGATCCTGTCCGCGGACACACCTTCAGGAGCCTTTCCATTCTCCTAGCCCCCTGCACCCAGCTTCTCGAGTCAACAGCCAGAACGCAATGTGCTTCAGCAGGCCGTGCCCCCAGGGTCACCCCACCCCAGCACACCCCATCTCACCCCCCACTGCACCCCCTCTCCTGCACCTGTGCCATGCTCAATGCTTGTGTTGCTTCCACATCACAAAGGCCCTCCTCTCAGTTCTGGGAAGATCTCCTCAGTCCCTACACATCCATTTCATTACCACCTGGGAGGCGAAATCCAGGCCATCACAGGCCCACAAGCCTCAGTACCTTTGTCTGTGCTCTGCTCCCAGCCTGCCAGGCCCAGGAAGATACATATTCACCCCAGTTGTTGCTGTCTCTAAAAAAAAAGTGCAAACTTTTCTCATGTAGTCGCTATAAACTCTTATGCATACCTCCAAGCCTTTTTTGAAGAATTCACAGACAGCTCAAGATTCTAAGCCTGTGTTATTTTGAGCTACGATTCAGATTTACATAATTAGGCCAAGAAAGTTCAATAGCCATTTACTCGCTCATTACAAAAATCTATCCTCTCCCCCTTCTTTGCCCTCAGGAAAGGATGAAGCTGTGTTGAATTTAAAGGATCTGTAAACAAAGGAGACCCTGGATCAGATGCTGCCTAAGTATTGGGTTGGCCAAAAAGTTCATTTGGGTTTTTCAGTAAGATGCTATGGAGAAACCAGAATGAACTTTTTGGCCAAGCCAATACCATGTACCCAGGGTTTTTGCTTTGTTCCTCACAGTTCTGTCATACACCTAAAGAAAGAAGAGAACTGTGAACACTCTTCCTGAAAATAATTAATGATTGATTTGTTGTGCTTGGAATGTGTAACACAGGGAATTCCAGAAACTCTGACTACCCTTACCTGTGGGCAGAAGAAACTGCACACATCTTTCTGAAGAAATGATCTCTGCTTGAATATCCTGCTTGTGATCAGGAGAGTGCTGTTTTAGATTTAAAGCCTGCTCTGCAATTCCACCCTAAAGAGAGACTCTATTTTAACAAACAAGCAAAGATACAGACTAAGAAAAAACTCCCTTATCAAGTGTATGTTTGTAGAAACCCACATCGCTCCCTTTGCAGGAGTAGCCTTTGGCAATCATTCTCATTGTGTCCCTGATGTTCATTAGATTGGATAACCTTGGATGAATCAATAGCCTGTAAAATAACCCCCAAAAGTAGTTTGCAAGATTTTATAAATTCAAACATGTCAGACATTTAGCATCATGTCTGGAATAGCAAAGCTATTCATTAAATACCAGTTTTCTTTCTTCTCTTTTCTCCATATGTAACATTTAAAACTTACTGTGTATACCACTTGGAATTTTATGTAAGCTTTGGGAAAATACTCTTTAATATGTGTGCTTTAGGAGAACTGTGAAAGAATTTACCCCAGTTACACACCCCATTTACATGGTGAACAAAAGTGTATAACACTGTGTGAAAAATCAGGGCCAAACCCCTTTTGCAGGTCTTGAGGCTAGTTAAATATTCCCCACACTAAAACACGCACGTTGGCCTGCTCCGCCTGATCAAAGTGATGGGAGGTTGAAACCAGAGTACAGAGCACTTTAAGAATCTTGGGCAGTATCAGGCGTCAAAAGAAAATTATTATCTGTTTTACCTTCCTTCTAATAACCTACTTAAAAATGAAAGTATATTTGGATGAATTCCAGCTGAAAGAAACCCCCCTCTGAAAAGAGGATTCTGCCAGCTTTTCTAAGCCTGTTGTACATATACTCCATGGGATACTGTGCCATATGCTTGGCATGAAAGATTGAAGTGAATAATGGGAAAAAGAAAAAGGTTTCTTCGAGTTAAAAAAATTTTTCTCTGAGCAAAAAGTGATCATGAACTTTTGATGTTGTAATCATTCTGACTAAAGGATACCATGTCTAAAGGGTTATGTTAGGCCCAACATAGATGTGTCTTTGTTTTGAGTCAGGGTTTAACATATAAAAGACTTCCAAAGAACAACACCTGGACTTCCCTGGTGATCCAGTGGTAAAGTATCTGCCTGCAATGCAGGAGACCCAGATTCGATCCCTGGGTTGTGAAGTTTCCCTGGAGAAGAGAATGGCCACCCATTCCAGTATTCTTGCCTGGAGAATTCCATGGACAGGGGAGCCTGGAGAGCTACAGTCCATGGGATCACAAAGAGTCAGACACAATTCAGTGACTAAGCAACAATACTTTACTCAACAGACTAAAGCACTTCAGCTGATATAATAGTTCTTATCAAAGGTTTAAAAAGTACTTCAGTCAAGGCTGTTAAGCTTGGGGGGAAGAAAAAAGAGAGAGAGAGAGAGAGAAAGGGACTCCTCATGTGTAACTGAAAATCTATGGAAACACACACCTCTTTCCTCTTTACCTTCTTCATCTAAATCTCCCCCTGTAGAGGCTTGATGATGTAAATTCATTCCAGATACAAACTTGGACTTCCTGTTATGTGTGGAGTTGTCAGAGAAATATTTGGGACATGCTCATGCTAAAAATGTATTCATCATTTATCTGAAATCCAAGTTTCCCTGAACATCCTGTGTTTATTTGCTACTTTGGCAACCTGACTATATGTCATGCCTTGTGGTAAGCTCTGGGTTTAAAATACCATTACTTATTTCAAGGAACTCATCCCCTTCAAAGACTCTCAGTGACTCTACTGTGCTCAATGGGTAGAAACCCACAGCAAGAGAAACTCCTTGATTCAGCTCCATATTCTACAGACCAGGAAGCTGGAGCCTTAAGAGGTCACCTGACTGGCCCAAAGGCACAAAGTTGCTCCAAGGCAAAGGTGGTACTGGGTCTCACATTTCAAGGTTCTTTCCAGGGTATCTCTGTCCATTGGCCTCTTTGTTGCAGGAAGAGGGACCCCTTCCAGGGCCCGAAACTGGGCTGTTGTCTAACACTCAGAAATGAATTGTACGAGGAGACACATGTGCTGACAAAGCAAGAGATTTTATTGGGAAAGGACATCCGGGTGGAGAGCAGGAGGGTAAGGGAACCCAGGAGAACTGCTCTGCCGCGTGGCTCACAGTCTCAGGTTTTATGGTGATGGGATTAGTTTCCGGGTGGTCTTTGGCCAATCATTCTAATTCAGTCTTTCCTGGTGGCGCATGCATGGCTCAGCCAAGACGGATGCTAGCGAGAGGGATTCTGGGAAATGGACGGACACACGGTGTCTCTTTTAGACCTTTCCCGAACTCTTCCGGTTGGTTGAGGCTTATTAGTTCCCTATTCCTTATCAGGATCTCCTGTCATAAAACAACTCATGCAAACGTTACTATGGTGCCTGGCCAGGGTGGGCGGTTTCTATCAGTGTGCTTCCCCTAACATCTTCACCCTTGCTCCTGAATGCTCTTTGTGTTAGGATAAAACGGGAGACTGACGTTGACTTGGTGGAGAGAGGGACGCTTCTAATAGAAATAATCTGATTTCTTTTGATGAGAAAGATAACTGCATTTTAGTCATTCTTTTACACAGAAGAATGTGTAAGAAAGAGTCAAACGGGACAGAGCATACATTCGGTTACACGTGTTCTTGTTAAATGAATCACATTAACTTATAATCTCACCTTATGTAGATGAGACCATTATCCCATGATAAGAATATCTCTCATTGAAATGGTAAAAGTATACCCTTGAGACTTCGACCTCCAGGGGAGTGGATTCTACCTGCCCGGGCATGTTATATTGAATTGAGGTCACAGTTATGCAAATAACATTCCAAACATTTTTCTCCCACTGACCTAAGGGGGCAGTTCAAGCTCCCACCTCTCCCATTGGTGAGGAACTCTGACTCCTGGACTTGGAGAACTCTCCAGCCCTAGAATGAAGTTGTTATTGTTCACGTGCCTTCTGTGATGGCCCCAATCCTCTCCCACCTTCCCTCACCCTTGCCCTTAGTCAGCATGACAACACTTGACTAAGAAATTCTACTTGAACTTTGGTTGATTTCAGAAGAGTGGCATGACTTAAATGTTGACCATTTACTGATTAACTGTGAAGACAGAATTCCTCAAAACCGTGAAATAAAGTTTGAAGCCAAAAATTTGACCCAGGAAAACTGTAAATATATTTTCTTAGGATCCTTGACATTTATGAACTTTTCTGTGGGATCACAGCTCTAGATAATGAATTGCTATGCACTACATTTTGGGATATTTCTTCTCCTTTTTTTTCCTTTCCTCAGACCTCCTGGACATTAGAAATTGGTCTTTTCTTTATCAAGCATGTCCATACATATAAATTATGGAATTGTTGACGACAGGTCTGTTATTTCATAGTTGTAAAAAGATCCCTAATAAGCATCATCACAAACATATGATAATAAGAACATTCCCAGGTGACCATAGTGGTAAAGAACCTGCCTGCCAATGCAGGAGACTTAAGAGATGCAGGTTTGATCCCTGGGTCGGGAGGATCCCCTGGAAGAGGGCATGGCAACCCACTTCAGTATTCCTGCCTGGAAAATCCCACAGACAGAGGAGCCTGGTGGGCTACAGTCCATGGGGTTGCAAAGAGACAGACATGATTGAAGTGACTTAGCACACACACAAGAACATTCGGAATAGGATTGAGCACAAGTTAGAAATTCAAGAGAGCTTGATGTAGGGCTCCCCAGGTGGGTCAGTGGTAAAGAAGGCACCTGCCAATGCAGGAGACACAGTTTCATCCCTGGCCCAGGAATACCCCGCAAGCCATGGAGCAACTAATCCCATGTGCCACGACTATTGAGCCTGTGCTTTAAAGCCCGGGAGCTGCAACTATTGAACCCACGTGCTGCAAATATATGTGCCTGGAGTCCACGGTCCACAACAAGAGACGCCTTCATACCACAACTAGAGAGGACCCCATACTCATCACAACTAGAGAAGAGCCCTCAGAGCTACAAAGACCTAGCGCAGCCACAAAAATAACTAAATAAATAAGCAAATTTTTTTTTAAAAAGAGAAACTTGTTATATCCTTTAAAATACTACGAGAGTCAGTGCAGGTATCCCCTGATTTTCAAAACTTCACTCCAAGGCACTCTGCTTTTACAGAAGACCTGCATGAGTACTAACTTTCTCTAATGGAAAGAAATCTGAAGGAGATTTTTGCTTTGACCATAAAAGGCGAAAAGCAAAACAAGTGTGCAGCATTTGTTTGTAGAAGCAGAGGGGTGCCCGGAACAAGGAGGGTGGCCCTACCAAGCTTCTTCCCCACAACCACACTGAGCACCCAGCCGCTGTGGCTTTGAACTGTGTCTTTGAGCATCTGTACTTTATCTCCATGTATTTTGTGCTTCTGTTAACAAGACATGTCCTAATATAATCACTTCTTTGCTTTACACCGCTGTGGCTTGTGAAAGGTTCCATTGAAACACTCTACTTTCTGATAGCAAGGGAAACCTGTAAAGGTGTACTAGAGGAAGTAGAAATGCATGGAGGGGGTAAATGAGATTATAGGAAAGCAGAAGAATAAACCAGAGGTTTATTCCCTGGCAGTCCACTGCTTAAGACTCAAGGCTGCCAGTGCAGGGGGCCGGGAACTAATATCCCACATGCTGTGTGAGATGCTGCCAAAAGATAAAACAACACAAAGATAAAAACAGAAAAGCCAGCGTTTGTTTAGGGTGAGTTAATGCTACTATCAGCATCCCCAACAAAGAGGGCCTAGCCTTACATTCAGTTACTTCCTATCATAACATTTAATATGAATTAAAATAAGAATTAAAAACATTCATCATATCATTTGTTATTATTACTACCTAAAATTCCATCCATCTAAGTATCCCATTGCCAAAAGGAACCTCAGAATAAGCAGCCTTCACTGAGTTAAACCTAAAATTATTTCCGCATTGTCATCCTACCCACTTCCTTTTAAAGCCAAGTTTAATCTTGTTGTTGATATACTTATCGAAACCCTTTTTAGAATTCATTTATCTCACAAAAGCAATTCAATTGAGAATGAAAAATATGTTTAGTTTTTTGGATAGAATTTCTCACTGATTTTCTGTTTCTGAGAGTACATCCATTCTATTTGCTATAATGTAATTATTTTCCTTATAGAGGTAATTACTTTGAAGTGGAGCTAAACAAGTGTCCCCAGATAGCCGTGTATTACTGCTACCTTTAGCTGACATTCAAAACAATGGGTACAAGCAGCTTTCTCAAAGATGGTGCTAGTATTATCACTAACTTCGCATTTACTAATAACTTTAACTAATTAGTATTTAACTGGTGAATAAATGCCTCATTAAACCAATTCTGACAGGTTCATGATGCCATCTAGTGGTCAACCTTCAAAATACCATCCCAGGGGCCATTTTCTTTCTACCCATCAAAATGAAGCCTTTATTCTTGAAGAAGTAGCTTCAGATACAAAGTAAGAACGATTGGTTGGTATCCCGGCACTCTCAGACAAGGCCATGATGGCGTTTCTAACATCGAAGCAGTCTTGGTGAAAATCAATTATCATCCTGTGTGCCTTAGGTTCCTCTTCCATTTGGGGGATGGAGCCAAGGCCACTTGGAAAAAGGCGAGTTGCACAAAGCGCTAATTCAATGCACGAGCTCACTCTCGCTAGTGCTATACTACACAGCTCATGCTTCCCAACCGGGGAATCTAAGTGTAAGCACTCAGTTCTCTTCAATACCTTAGATAATAAATGATATTTATGCAACCTTTTTATTAAATAAGACTCCTATGTCATCTAATCCTAACAGCTACTTTGTGAACAAAATGGAATGTACTCGTATTACCCTTGAGGGAACTAAAGTTAATGAAAATTAAGTGACTTGATCAGAGTCAGGCACCTACAAAAAGCTCAAATTCAACCATAGGCTTTCAGAATCTCAGTGACCCTTTCAATAAGCCACCAGCATAGTAAAAAGCTGATAATTCATGACAAAGGAGACCTTCCTTCAGAAATACAGAAGACTGACTATATACTTATCTATTAATGTGATTTACTGCTTTAGAAGGTATATAAGGAAAAATACATGGTTATCTCAATAGATACTTAGCAATTGATAAAATGCAATGCCCATCCTTGATAGCAGTAGACATCTCAGTATAGTAAAAGGATGCCACCACAGCTTGGTAAAGATTACAAAAAAGAATCCTATCACAAACCCCTCATGTAACAGTGACACCTTATCACTGCCTTTAAATCTTGGCTTTTGAGTTTCAAGGATTTGGTAGAACACAGAGCAACTTTTCCCCTGAAGTGGTAGAATAAAAGGTTACATATCCACTGAGACAGAGCCCTTCATTAAGTCAGAAATGAAGGGGAAAGGAAAATAGAAACAGTAGAAACTGTAGCAACATCCGAGGAATCCGGAGGCAGTGAGCCGGCTGCTCCCCATGAACCGTCCTCTCCCCATGGACCATCCCAGGTAGGGTTCCCAAGACAAGGCCTCAGAGCGCCCCCTACTGCAACAGGGTGCAGGAGCACTTGACTGGAAATAGGTGGTGAAGGCTCTTCCGCAGCCCCGGCTGGTTTCCTAGGAGCCCAAGGGATGTTTGTGAAGGGTGGGATAATTTTAAATCCACTTCTGAGGGATGCAGGAGCAGCTAAGAGAGCCCCCAGATCTGGAGAGGGCTCACTGTCAGTAACAGTGGTCCTTCTGAATAAGGACAAGATGGAGCCATGGATGTCTCAAGACAGAGACCCCGATGGTCCCCCAGGACGTAGTACCCGGGATCCCCTCTGGAACCTACACACAACCTAAGAAAAAGTGTAAAGGAGATGTGCAATTTAAAAAAGAATATGCTTCTACCGCAAGAAAAATTAAGATCGGGACTTCCCAAGTGGTCCAGCAGTTAAGACATTGCCTTCCAATGCAGGGGGTGTGGATTCGACCCCTGGACAGGTAACTAAGATCCCACAGGCTTCACAGAAAAAAAAAAAAATCCAGATTCCCAGGATCTTGTCTTCTTTTGCTATCAGAGGTGATAACTTCAAGGTTAGTTCTGTTGTAATTATTCCAAAGTGTAGCTGAAAGCCTGAACCAGTAAGGAGAAATGCAAGAAGCCCCACACAGATGGCAAGGCTCAAAAATTACAATTATATCCAGAAAGGGAATGCTTGAATATAATTCTCTGTTCCTTGAGAAGAACAAAGAGAACTCACATAAACCTCACTTACATGGTTATATTTGGAAAACACAAACCAAGCCAAGTGAGTTCTGTACAACTGCTTTAGTATTAAATGTTGTATATAATTTTAGTCATTAAGAGTCTTATTTATTGTAAAAAAATGTTTTAGAAAATACAACTGAGAAAAAGAAATAGAAACCATAATATGACCATTGTTAACAAGTATCCTTCTAGACATTTTCTTGTGTAATGTACAATTTTGCAAAAAAGGAAATTGTATCTAATTTATGCTTGTCTAAATTTATCTTCTCTTTAGATCACTTTTACCACTTCGTGTATGGTGAAGATCTTTCACACTTTATTATCCTTCAAAACTATAGTGTATTCTATTATCCCTGTACATAAATCTCCCTTTTCTAATAAATATTCAATTATTTCCAATTTCTTATTTGTGTACGAAACAGTTCAAAACACATCGTTGTTCACACTTGTTAAACTATGTGCTTATGACAGAGTCTTTAAAAATGGAATCACTAGGTCAAAGGGACACATATTTTAAAGACACACTTTAGACAGAATTCCCTAGTGGTCCAAGGGTTGATACTTCTCCTTCCAATGCAGGGGGTGCTGGTTCATTCCCTGGTGGGGAGTTAAGATCCCTCATGCCTCACAGCCAAAACAAAACAAAACATAAAACAGAAGGAATATTGTAACAAATTCATTAAAGCCTTTTAAAAACTGGTCTACATCAAAAGAAATCTTAAAAAATAAAGACACACATTAGAAAGAAAGTGAAAGTCACTCAGTTGTGTCCCCATGGACTCTGTGACCCCATGGACTATACAGTCCATGGAATTCTCCAGCCCAGAATACTGGAGTGGGTAGCCTTTCCCTTCTTCAGAGGATCTTCCCAACCCAGGGATCAAACCCAGCCCTCCCACATTGCAGGCTGATTCTTTACCAGCTGAGCCACAAGGGAAGCCCAAGAATATTGGAGTGGGTAGCCTATCCCTTCTCCGGCAGATCTTCCTGACCCAGGAAGTGAACTGGGGTCTCCTGCCTTGCAGGCGGATTCTTGACCAACTGAGCTATCAGAGAAACTTATACCTGTTTGCACTGATGACAACTCTCTGTGAGAGGAATTTTGTCACTTTAGGAACTGCTCTGTGCAGAAATTATGGGTTTTTCTTTTTTTCTCTCTCTATTTTTTGGCTGTGCCACTTGGCATGCCAGGCCTTAGTTCCCCAACCAGGGACTGAACCCACACCTCCTGCAGTGGAAGCATGGAGTCTTAACCACTGGCCCACTAGGAGGTCCCATTATGGGTACTTCTATGTGTTCTTCCAAGGTTTTGTCTGCTGGGATTCTGGTAGTGATATCAGAGGAAGCTGATGAATCAGACTATCACATATGAAACACAATCACCTGTGAGTGTCCTCACTTCTTCCTTTCACCCTAAATACAGACAACTTCAGCAAACTCCCAGCCTACTGGGAATCTCTAAGTCGTGATCTGACCGCAGCCAAAGACTTGTACATGTGCTTATGTTCAGTTGCTCAAGCGACTCTTGTGACACCATGGACTGCAGCCTGCCAGGGTCCTCTGTCCATGGAATCTCCCAGGCAAGAACATTGGAGTGTTTTGCCACTTCCTTCTCCAAGGGATCTTCCCAACCCAGGGATTGAACCTGCATCTCTTGTGTCTCCTGCATTGGCAGGCGGATTCTTTACCACTGTGCCACCTGGGAAACGGCCAAAGACAGCCACCAGCAATTCCTCCTCTATTCTGTGCATGTGCCTCACCTCCCATACAAAGGTGAGGTCTCTTTCTCCTAGTCTTATATCTAGGATAACCTTGTGACTTACTTTGACCAATAGAATACAATAGAAGCACCATCATGACAGCTCTGAATCTGGGCTTTCAGAGACCTGGCATCTTAGAGCCATCAATCACCACATAGAGACCTGGTTCTCCTGATGGGGAACGAGGGAGGAATTTCAGCCTTCTGAACAGTCCAGTCTTCCCTACCAGGACCCCAGACCTGTGAGCAAGGCCGCCATATGTTGCTGGCCAAGCTCTCCTCCGAAATCAGCCTCATGCGTGATCTCAGTAGACACTGTGTAGATTAGAAAAACCATCCAGCTGAGCTTAGCTTCCTCCTTGGAAGAAAAGCTATGACCAACCTAGAGAGCATATTAAAAAGTAGAGACGTTACTTTGCCGACTAAGGTCCGTCTAGTCAAAGCTATGATTTTTCCAGTAGGCATGTATGGATGTGAGAGTTGGACCATAAAGAAAGCTGAGCGCCAAAGAATTGATGCTTTTGAACTGTGGTGTTGAAGAAGACTCTTGAAAGTCCCTTGGAATGCAAGGATATCCAACCAGTCCATCCTAAAGGAAATCAGTCCTGAGTGTTCATTGGAAGGACTGATGCTAGAGCTGAAGCTCCAATACTTTGGCCACCTGATGTGAAGAACTGATTCATTGGGAAAGACTGAAGGTAGGAGGAGAAAGGGATAACAGAGGATGAGATGGTTGGATGGCATCACCAACTTGATGGACATGAGTTTGAGCAAGCTCCGGGAGTTGGTGATGGACAGGGAAGCCTGGAGTGCTGCAGTCCTTGAGGTCACAAAGAGCTGGACATGACCGAGCAACTGAACTGATGAGCCCAGCCAAGCACAGAATGATGCGAAATAAGAAAATATTATTGTTTAAAGCCACTAAGTTTTGGAGTGGTTGTTACATAGCAATAGGTATTTGAAACACCAGTTACTTGTAGTTTTTAAAGGCTATAGAGATGATTTTTACACACAGCTGTGGAAAAGACTACTACCCTCCCCTGTTACTCTATATTCCTTATTGTTTTCTTAGTCAGAGACCTCATGGGTTTTAGCTATTTAGATGGCCATTCAGAATAAAAAATATATTTCCTAGTCTTCTTGTGTCCAGTGTGGGCAACTTGACTAAGTTCTAGC
The DNA here is from genome assembly GCF_023091745.1 of Budorcas taxicolor. Classification (NCBI taxonomy): domain Eukaryota; kingdom Metazoa; phylum Chordata; class Mammalia; order Artiodactyla; family Bovidae; genus Budorcas; species Budorcas taxicolor. Next base: position 28,220,972 of record NC_068933.1, read on the forward strand.
CGTAAGAAGATTATCAGATGAGACTTCCAAGAAGTTTCTTAAGAGTCTTCGAAGGGAGGGGTACATTCTTCTCCCTTACCCAATTTTTTTTTCCTCCTGGCTGAATGCTAAAATAATGACTGAGGCTCAGGCACCCATGTTAGACCCTGTGTGCTTAGTAGCTCAGTCGTGTCCAATTCTTTTAACCCCATAGATATAGCCTGCCAGGCTCCTCTGTCCATGGGATTCTCCAGGCAAGAATACTGGCGTGGGTTGCCATTTCCTTCTCCAGGGGATCTTCCAGACCCAGGAATCAAACCCAGGTCTCCTGCATTGCAGGCAGATTCTTTACTGACTGAGCTAGGAGGAAAGCCCCATGTTAGATCCTAAGGCACCACAAACATGTTGCAAAACAAAACAATACGAATAACTTGGCCCTTGATGTTGATCCAGGCCATAAAAGTTCTAGACTGCCTATTGTTCTGACTCTTTTTATGAAAGAAAAACAAACTTCTACTTTGTTTCAATCCACTGTAACTTGAGGTTCTCTGTCACATGCAGCCCAAATCAATTCACAGAATTTTCCAAAGTTAGTGAAAGAAATCAAACAGATCCAAGCATTTCAGAGAATGTGTGCATGCCTGCTCCTTCACTCAGTCGTGTCTGACTCTTTGCAACTCTGTGGACTGTAGCCCTCCAGGCTCCTCTGTCCATGGGATTTCCCAAGGAAGAATATTGGAGTGGGATGCCATTTCCTCCCCTAGTGAATCTTCTAGACCCAGAGATCGAACATGCATCTCCTGTAGCTCTTGCACTGGCAGGCAGATTCTTTACCATTGAGCCATCTGGGAAGCCACTGCAGAGAATTAAAAAAAAAAAAGAGTAAGTAAACACTTCCCCCAAGTCCCTGAACATATCATAGCAAAAATGCTAAAAATCAAGCATAAAGAAAAAAATCTTGAAGGTAGCCAGAGTAAAAAGAAACATACATATAAAGGAAAAACATCAGCAAAATTCTCTTCAGAAACCATGCAAAACAGTAATGTGACCTCTTCTGAGTCTCAAAAAACAAAAACCTGGCAACCCAGATTCTCAACCCAATGAAAATATCTTTTTAAAATAATGGTGAAATAAAGAGTTCTCCAGAAAAACAAAAGCTTAGAGAATTCACTGCCAAAATATTTGCACCACCAGGGATGTTTAAGGAAGCTTTCTAGTTTGAAGGAATGAGATGCCAGGTGGAAATTTAGATTTACACAAAGATGTCAAGATATTCCAATACGGTAAAAAGAAAGATAAATATAAAAGGCACATTTCCTTATTTTTAACCGTTTTAAAACATAATTGTCTAAAGCAAAAATAGTAACAGTGTTTTATGTATTGTGGTGTTTATAACAAGTATAGAAGTAATGTGTATAACAAAGACAGTTCAAAGATTTGAGGGAGGAAATGAAAGTATACTATTATAAGTTATTGCACAGTATATAAAGTTGCATAATATTTGAAAGCAGCTTCTGATGACTTAAGAATGTATATTTAAAATCCTAGAACATCCACCAAAATAAGAAAACCTGCAGTGTAAGTAATATTGCTGTTCCTGTGGTGCAGTGGCTAAGTCGTGTCCAGCTCTTTGCAACCACATGGACTGCAGCACTGTAGGCTCCTCTGTCCTTCACTATCCCCTGCTGTTCATTCAGATTCATGTCCATTGAGTCAGTGATGCTGCTAACCACTCTGTCCTCTGCCACCCTCTTCTTCCCGGCATCAGGGTCTTTTCCAATGCATTGGCTTTTCACATCAGGTAGCCTTATATTAGGTTTCACTATTGCAATTGCGGTTGATTTTCCTTGTTCGTGTACAGAAACACAACTGATTTTTTTGTGTCGATTTTGGATCCTGTAACTCTAATGAACTCGTTTATCACTTCTGAAAGTTTCTTTATTGTGGAGTCTTTGGGGTTTTCTATATATAGAAGATCATGCTGTTTACTTTCTTCCTTCTTTTTTTTTTTTTTTTTTTTTGTCTAATCGCTCTACCTAGGCCTTTCAGTACTAAGTTAAATAGAAGTGGTGGGAGTGGACATCCTTGCCTTCTCGATCATAGAGAAAAAACTCTCTGTCTTTTACTGCAGAGTGCATTAACTGTGGGCTTTTCATATATGACCTTTTTTATGTTGAGGTGATTTCTTCCTTGTTTGTTGAGCAATTCTTTTATGAAAGGGTGCTGAATTTTTTCAAATATGTTTTCTGCCTCTATTGTCATGATCATGTGATTTGAATGCTTTATTCTGCTAATGTGGTACATTGTATTAATTGACTTTCATAGGCTGAAACAGCCTATGCGTGATCTTTTTAATGTATGGTTACATTTAGTTTCCTAGCATTTTGTGGAGGATTTTTTTCATCTATATTACCTAAGTTTGTTGACCTATAGTTTTTGTATGGGGGGGGGGGGGGGGGCAGTCTTTGTCTGGCTTACCAATAATGCTAACTTTATAATTTGAAAGTGCTCCCTCGTCTTCTATTTTTGAATGCGTTTGAGAAGGCTTGGTGTTAGTTTCTCTTTAAATGTTTAATAGAATCACCAAGGAAACTGTCTGGTCTTGGGCTTTTCCTATTGGGAAGTTTTTGATTCCTGATTCAATCTCCATCCTAGTTGTAGGTGAGTTCAGTCTTTATATTTCTTCATAATTTTGTCTTGTTAGGCTGTGCTTTTCTAAGAATTTGCTCATTTTTCTAGGTTACCCAGTTTTTGGTGTACAGTTGTTCATGGTAGTCTCGTACCCTTTATATTTTTGTGTTGATCTAAGTCAGGGTTTGCCAATTTTGTTTACTTTAAAAAAAACACAAACTCAATTTCATTATTATTTTTCTATTTTAAAATTTCATTTATTTCTGCTCTAATCTTTGTCATTTCTTTCCTTTTACTAACTTTGGGCTTACTTTGTTCTTTTTTCTAGCTCCTTGAGCTGTACAGTTAGGTTGTTTATTTGAAATCATTCTTCTTTCCTCATGTAGGCATTTTTAACTTGCCTCTTAGTACTGTTCTTGTTTACATCTGCTTTTAGGAGGACTTTAAATCCACGTAATAATTATAATGTTGATGACTACAGTGATATAATACTTGATGTGAAAGACAAGGAAAAACAATGCTAGCATGTCAGTTGTGTTTCTAAAAAGGCATTAATAACCTATATGTATGCATCATTATTAAAACCTGCAACAGGGGCGGTCCCAAGATGGAGGAGGAATAGGAGAGGGAGACCACTTTCTCCTCCACAAATTCATCATTTTAGTGCTGAGAAACTTCCACGAAACAACTTCTGAACACTGGCAGAGGACACCAGACACCCAGAAAGGCAGCCCATTCCCTTCAAAAGGGGCTAGAACAAAATATAAACGACAGAGAGAGAAAAGAGTTAGGGACAGAGACCTGTCCTGGGGAAGGAGTCACGAAGGAGCAGTTTCCAACAGTAGGAAATCCTCTCTCAGGCGGGTCTGTGGGGAGCTTTGGAATCTCCGAGGGCAGCATAGCTGGGAGGGGAAAAAAAAAACCAACTACAGAGTACACGCCTAACCGCAACTCCCAGCGGAGAAGTAGCCCAGATGCTCGCGTCTGCCACCAGCGAGCAAGGGCTGGACAGGGAGGCGCCGGCTGCATGCTTAGGGTAAGGACCAGGCCTGAACGCCCTGAGGACAATCTGAAGGAGCTAACGTGAGATAGCAACCCGAACTGTGGGATCACCAGAGAGAGAAAAAAAAAGAGAGTACTTTGCCACAAAAGGCTGTAACTCACAGCCTGGCCCACTCACAGAACAAAAGATTGAGCGAATACCAAAGGAGAGCTGGCTGGCTGCGGACTGGCCCCTCCCCAGCCAGAGGCAGAGGGGCAGGCGGGCGACAGCCAGCGCCAGAAGGCAAGGGGCTTTCCAGTCTCAGCCCCAGAGACCAGCACCCTCCACTAAACTGTGAGAAGGCTCCCAGTTGCTAACCACGTCTTCCTGGGATCTTGGACAGTTGACATCTCCCAGGAGGGTCGCAGCCAGAGATGAGCTCCCCAGAGGAGACACACGGCACACCTGAATGGTGCTCATGCCGCATCTGGGAAGCCGCGCAGCTGGAACCAGGGAGGTGACTGAGATGCACGGCCCACCTGGGATAGCGCACTCGCCAAGCACCCGGTTGCCTGAGCTGCTCGAACCTGGGAAGGGCACAAAATGCACACCCAACTGAGTCTGTGCCTTTGTGGAGTACCCGAGAACCTGAACCTAAGCAGCTTAGACCTGGGAAGTGCACGAAACGCAGGACCTACTTTGGACAGTTCCCCTGCAGAGCAACCTGGAGCCTGAGCACTGTAGACCCAGGAAGCACACACTGCCTTGAGCTGGGGCAAACCCAGTGTGATCCATACACTGTGAGCACTCCCCACACGCGCCAGCGATATTTGTTTGCAGTGTCCCTAAATGGCACCCCACTCCAGTATTCTTGCCTGGAAAATCCCGGAGACGGAGGAGCCTGGTAGGCTACAGTCCATGGGGTCGCAAAGAGTCGGACACAACTGAGTGATTTCACTTTCACTTTCACTCCCCACAACACAACTGAACACCAGAGCCTAAATAGCCACCTTCACCCCCTTGTGTCAGGGCAGAAATTAGACACTGAAGAGACTTGCAAACAAAGGAAGCCAAAATAAACAAAGAGGAGGGAACTGCTCTGGAAGTGACAGGTGCAACAGATTAAAACCCTGTAGTTAACATTAACTAAGCATTGGAGGGGGCCTATAGACCTTGAGAACAAGTACAAGCTGGAACAAGGAAATATCTGAAACTGAACTGACCCCGCACTGCCCACAACAGCTCCAGAGAAATTCCTAGATATATTTTTACAGTGGTCACTTTTTAATCTTTTTTTAAACTTAAGTTCTTTATTACTCCTTTAATTTTCATTTTTATAACCTATTATTACCTTGCAAAAAAAGACCCTATTTTTAAAGGAAATTTCATATATATATATATTTTTTATAATTTTTGTGATTGATTTTGTTCTTTGTTTTTTGAGAGTCTAACCTCTACTCGACTGAGCGACTGAACTGACTGACTGACTGAACCTCTACTCTAGGTTTTTAATCTTTGCTTTTTGGTATTTGTTATCAAATTTGTACCTTTAAGAATCTAATCTTCAGTATCCATTTTCACGTAGGGGTGTGATTAATGGCTTGATTGCTCTCTCCCCCTTTGACCCTCCCTTTTCTCCCCCAGGTCACCTCTGTCTCCTCCCTTCCCCTACTCTTCTCTGTTTAACTCTGTGAATCTCTCTGGGTGTTCTGGGCTGTGGAGAACACTTAGGGAACTGATTACTGGCTGGATTGCTCTCTCCCCTTTTTACTCCCCCTCTTCTCCTCCCAGTTACCTCTAACTCTCTCCTCCCTCTTCTCTTCTCCATGCAACTGTGAAACTATCTGGGTGTCCCTCGCTGTGGAGAATTGTTTCACCATTAACCTATATGCTCTATCATCTGTGCTGTGTGGATGGAGAAGTCTTGAGGCTACTGTAAGAATAAGACTGAAAGCCAGAGGCAGGAGGCTTAAATCCAAAACTTGAGACCATCAGAGAACTCCTGATGCCAGGGAACATTAATAGACAAGAGCTCACCCAAAAGCCTCCATACCTACACTGAAACCAAGCTCCACCCAAGAGCCAAGTTCCACAGTAAGACATACCACACTAATTCTCCAGAAAAGCAGGAACACAGCCCTGAGCATTAAAAGACAGGCTCCCCGAAGCCATGCCAAACCCATAGACACCCCAAAACTCACTACTGGACACTTCATTGCACTGCAAAGAGACGATATCCAGTTCCATCCACCAGAACACATGCAAGCTCCCCTAACCAGAAAACCTTAACAAGCACTAGTCCAACCCCACCCACAGGGAGTAGGCTCCACAATGAATAGGAACCATGAGCTTCCAGCCTACAGAAAAGGCATCTCAAACACAGCAATCCAAACAAAATGAAAAGGCAGAGAAATATTCAGCAGGTAAAGGAACAGGACAAATGCCCACCAAACCAAACAGAAGAGGAGTAGATAGGGAGTCTACCTGAAAAAGAATTCAGAATAATGATACTACAGATGATCCAAAATCTTGAAAACACAATGGAGTTACAGATAAATAGACTAGAGACAAGGATTGAGAAGATGCAAGAAATGTTTAACAAGGACCTAGAAAAAATAAAGAAGAGTAAATCAATAATGAATAATGCAGTAAGTGAGATCAAAAGCACTCTGGAGGGAACCAACAGTAGAATAACTGAGGCAGAAGATAGGATAAGTAGTGAGGTTGAAGATAGAATGGTGGGAATAAATGAAGCAGAGAGGGAAAAAGAATTAAAAGAAATGAGAGACCTCAGAGACCTCTGGAACAATGTTAAATGCCCCAACTTTCGAATCATAGGAGTCCCAGAAGAAGAAGACAAAAAGAAAGACCATGAGAAAGTATTATTATCTCTTGAGGAGATAATACTTGAAAGCTCCCCTAAAATGGGGAAGGAAATAGCCACCCAAGTCCAAGAAACCCAGAGAGTCCCAAATAGGATAAACTCAAAGTGAAACACCCCAAGACACATATTAATCAAACTAACAAAGAGCAAATATTAAAAGCGGCAAGGGAAAAGCAACAAATAACACACAAGGGGATTCCCATAAGGGAACAGCTAATCTTTCAATAGAAACTCTTCAGGCCAGGAGGGAATGGCAGGACATACTTAAAGTGATGAAAGGAAATAACCTACAGCCCAGACTACTGTACCCAGCAAGGATCTCATTCAAATATGAAGGAGAAATCAAAAGCTTTACAGACAAGCAAAAGCTGAGAGAATTCAGCACCACCAAACCAGCTCTTCAACAAATGCTAAAGGATCTTCTCTAGACAGGAAACACAGAAAAGGTTTATAAACTCAAACCCAAAACAATAAAACAATGGCAATGGGGTCATACTTATCAATAGTTACCTTAAATGTAAATGGGTTGAATGCCCCAACCAAAAGACAAAGACTGGCTGAATGGATACAAAAACAAGAACTCTATATATGCTGTCTACAAGAGACCCACCTCAAACCAAAGGACACATACAGACTTAAAGTAAAGGGCTACAAAGATATTTCATACAAATGGAGACCAAAAGAAAGCAGAAGTAGCAAAACTCGTATCATATAAAATAGATTTTGAAATAAAGACCATGAAAAGAGACAAAGAAGGACTCTACATAATAATCAAAGGATCAGTCCAAGAAGAAGATAAAACAATTAATAGTATATATGCACCCAACATGTAAGCACTTCAGTATGTAAGGCACATGCTAACAAGTATGAAAGGGGAAATTAACAATAACACAATAATAGTGGGAGACTTTAAAACCCCATTCACACCTATGGATAGATCCACCAAACAGAAAATTAGCAAGGAAACACAAACTTTAAGTGACACAATGGACCAGTTAGACTTAATTGAAATCTATAGGACATTCACCCCAAAACAATGAATTTCACCTTTTTCTCAAGTTCACACAGAACATTCTCCAGGATAGATCACATCCTGGGCCATAAATCTAGCCTTGGTAAAGTCAAAAAAATTGAAATAATTTCAAACATCATTTTGGATCACAATGCAGTAAGATTAGATGTCAACTACAGAAAAAAAAACCTGTTGAAAATACAAACATATGGAGGCTAAACAAGGCGTTTCTGAATAACCAACAAATCACAGAAGAAATCTAAAAGGAAATCAAAATATGCAGAGAAACAAATGAAAATGAACACACAACAACTCAAAACCTATGGGATTCAGTAAAAGCAGTGCTAAGGGGATGGTTCATAGTAATACAAGCTTACCTCAAGAAATGAGAAAAATCAAATAAATAACCCAACTCTACACCTAAAGCAACTAGAAAAAGAAGAAATGAAGAACCCAAGGGTTAGGAAGAAAGAAATCGTAAAAATTAGAGCAGAAATAAATGAAAAAGAAACAAAGGAGACTATAGCAAAAAATCAACAAAACTGAAAGCTGGTTCTTTGAGACGATAAATAAAATAGACAAACCATTAGCCAGACTCATCGAGAAAAAAAGGGAGAAGAATCAAATCAACAAAACTGGAAATGAAACTGGAGAAATCACAACAGACAACACATAAATACAAAGGATCTTAGACTACTATCAGCAACTACATGCCAATAAAATGGACAACTTGGAAGAAATAGATGAATTCTTAGAAAAGTATAACCTTCCAAAAATGAACCAGAAGAAACACAAAATCTTAGCAGACCCATCACAAGCACAGAAATCTTTGACTTTACCTTTGACAAAGGACGCAAGAATATACAATGGAGAAAAAGACAATCTCTTTAACAAGTGGTGCTGGGAAAACTGGTCAACCACCTATAAAATAATGAAACTAGAAAACTTTCTAACACCATACACAAAAATAAACTCAAAATGGATTAAAGATCTAAATGTAAGACCAAACACTGTAAAACTCCTAGCATAAAACATAGGCAAAACACTCTCTGACATAAATCACAGCAAGATCCTCTATGAACCACCTCCCAGAGTAAAGCAAATAAAAGCAAAAATAAACAAATGGGACCTAATTAAACTTAAAAGTTTTTGCACAATGAAGGAAATTATATGCAAGGTGGAAAGACAGCCTTCAGAATAGGAGAAAATAACAGCAAATGAAGCAACTGACAAAGAATTAATCTCCAAGCAGTTCATGCAACTCAATGCCAGAAAAATAAATGACCCAAACAAAAATGGGCCAAAGAACTAAACAGACATTTCTCCAAAGAAGACATACAGATGGCTAACACACATATGAAAAGATGTTCAACATCACTCATTATCAGATTAATGAAAATCAAAACCACAATGAGGTACCATCTCACACAGGACAGAATGGCTGCCATCAAAAAGTCTACAAACAATAAATGCTGGAGAGGGTGTGGAGAAAAGGGAACCCTCTTACACTGTTAGTAGGAATGCAAACTAGTATAGCCAGTATGGAGAACAGTGTGGAGATTCCTTAAAAAACTGGAAATAGAACTGCCATATAACACAGCAACCCCACTGCTGGGCATACACAGTGAGGAAACCAGAATTGAAAGAGACACATGTACCCCAATGTTCATCGCAGCACTGTTTACAATAGCTAGGACATGGAAGCAACCTAGATGTCCATCAGCAGACGAATGGATAAGAAAGCTGTGGTACATATACACAATGGAGTATTACACAGCCATTAAAAAGAAAGCATTTGAATCAGTTCTAATGAGGTGGATGAAACTGGAGCCTATTATACACAGTGAAGGAAGTCAGAAAGAAAAACACTGATTACAGTATATTAATGCATATATATGGAATTTAGAAAAACGGTAATGACGACCCTATATGCGAGACAGCAAAAGAGACACAGATCCTGTGGGAGAAGGCGAGGGTGGGATGATTTGAGAGAATAGCATTGAAACATGTATATTACCATATGTCATGTCCAAGTTCAATGCATGAAAGAGGGCACTCAAAGCTGGCGCACTGGGACAACCCACTGGGATGGGGAGGGAGATGGGATGGGGAGGGAAGGTGGGGGGGGGGGTTCAAGATGGGGGACACATGTACATCCATGGCTGATTCATATCAGTGTATGGCAAAAACCACCACAATATTGTAAAGTAATTAGCCTCCAATTAAAATAAATTAATTTTTTTTAAAAACCTGCGATGGAAATGATATGGAATTTTGAATAAATGACTCAAGGAAAGTAATCTTCAGAATTTTTTCCTTCATTGAAAAAGAAGTGCCCTCCCCCAAAATAAATAAAATAAGGATAACTAAAGTGTGTCTATCACAGTAATCATTGTGTTCCAGATCGCCTCCATTCCTGTTAAACCCTTTGCAAACTTCACAGCTGTAAGTGGAACATGCAATCAAAGAAAATGTAACTCCTTTTAAAGTTGGCCTCTAGCAAGATGAAGGAGCAACGCCCATAAGATTTTCCTTTAAGAGCTAGACAACCCAAGGAACATTCTCAAGGGTTTTTAAATACAGTTCATAGGCTGTTTCTCCTTCTTTCTCTCTGCGAAAGATTTTCTGAATTTAAAAAGTCACTGTTTCTCTACTGGATTTTATTCAATTTTAATCTTTGAAACCAACTGTCTTTATATATTATACAAAAAGTAAATCTTCTTAATAAAAGCTAATATGTCTTTCTAGATTTAATTTAGACTCTGACAAATTAAAATGGGGCATTTCTTTCTCTACTTGGAATTTTTTCATCTAAATACATAGATTATTTGTAGACCTGTCTCTGGAATCTTTTTCTCCTTCACTAATGACATTTTATATGCCAGCCAATTCACATTAACATAAACAGCATGAATGAAGCGCTACTCCATCCATCTCTTAGTTATTTTCTGTTGACTACTTAAATCATTCCAGTTACTTATAATACATGTCAGAAGCAATTTTTTAGACTTAGGAGGAAATTAATGGTTAATATGATTATGAATATAATCTGTAAACATTGGACACTATTTTAAAGAGTCAACAAAAACTCTGCAAAAATGTAAAAGACAAAGGCTGTGGTGTGTTCATATTACTAAAAACATCAATACTCTTACAATATATATGCTAGGACAGTGACTAGGGCATTGTGATGTAATTGCATCAATAATTAACACTGAAGTACTCTTGCTGAGATATAAAATTAATTTGGAGATGTCTAGAATCATAGATCTCACATCTAGAAACGAGCTTACAGTCCAGCTCCCTGTTCTTACAGCTGATTTTACAACTGAGAACCTTTGAGTGTCAAATAGGCAACTTTCAAGGTCATCCAGAAATTTCCTGGTAGATCAGGGGAATGGATCCAGGAATACATTTTGGCTCAAAAGTACTTATGAAAGTGTGTAAGAATGACCAGGGCTTTGTGCTACTTAACAGCTGTGGGAGGAAGGGTGGTTTACTTTACCTTTGTGAGTGTTACTTTCCAATCAGAAGAAAGAACATAACTGTTCTTAAGAACATAACCTCCCATTGTTGTCATGAGGATCATTTGAAGTAACTGTGTAAAAGTACTCTACAAATATAGTAGTGTAACTATTGGAGGACTCATATGTATTTTGGTATCTGAAATGGAGCTGTTGTTAAATGAATCCTGCAAGAAACCAGGACGTAACAGTTCCCCTACGGGGAAGCACTTCACTTCTTACCAAAATTAAAAATGACTGATACAGATACCCCCGTGGTTCCTCCAGTTGCCTCAAAAACAGGAAACTGGTGCTTTCAAATCAATGCTTACTCCAGTTCTGACTCTAACTTCAACAGCTGTTTCATCTCTCTTAAACAGAACTAGCTGCACCACTGAAATCTGAGCATCCTCCCTGTGACTGACAGTTTTCTCCTAAAGCTATAATGGAGCTTGTTGGATAAAGGTTAATTGCTAACTGTGGAGTGCTAATGATACTATATTGATGAAATTATGGGTCCACTGATAGAGAAAAGGTTCCCCAAACACTGGAAGCTGGAGGGAAGCTCTAAATAATACTTATTGATTTTTTTTTTTCTCTGAAGACCTCTAAGCAGCACAAACGACTCAAAATAATAAAAATCATCCACAGAGCTTTCCATTCTTTGGTAATTCATTTCTTTGCTTCCAATGTTCTACTTGCCAGTAGACAGTTATCATTTTAGTAATTATGTGTCTCAAAATCTGCAGTTGATACCTTGGAGAAAACAAAGTGAAAGTGTTAGTCACTCAGTCATATCCAACTCTCTGCAAACCCATGGACTGTAGCCCGCCAGGCTCCTCTGTCCATGGAGTTCTCGAGACAAGAATACTGGAGTGTGTTGCCATTGCCCTCTCCTGGAGATCTCCCCAACCCGGGCTTGAACCTGGGTCTCCTGCATTCCAGGCAGATTCTTTAGCATCTGAGCCACCAGTGAAACCCACCTTGGAGAAAGAAATACTAAAAATTTAATTTATTCCCTTATATTGAGTTTCCATCTCCTTTTGAGTTGTGCGTTATAAAGTGTGATTATCAGCCAGCAGCTCTTAAACCCCATGGGTTTCAGACAAATGAAGCTCCAAAAGAGTGGTGGATTGAAAGTATTTGAAATCATTTAACTTCAGAAAATGTCCTTATGACCCTTAATTCCCAAGTTAGGCTTTACTCTTGCTTGAATTTGGCTATAGAATTTATCTCCACGGTTTGTTCCATCTGCCAGTAGATCAGCCTCTATGCACTTTTAATACTCTTTTCATTACCATTAGCTTAGCTTCTGTTGACTGAGTTCCTTGAACTAGGCTCTGTTGAATTTTGTATGTGTCATTTAATGATCATATCCACCCTAGGACCTTAGCGTTATTATCTCCATTTGAGACTTGAGGAGATGGGAAATCAGGGGTCATAAACTCTTCCTTCAGTTCACGGAGTTGGTGACATCAGCACCGCAGCAGGACTTGTGTATCCAGGCAAGAGATCCAGGGCTGCAGCCTGAACAACATTCCTCCTTTCCTCTTGCCCAGATCCATTCCCTGGGCCCAGAGTTTTCAGACTAAGACTTTCACTTTTCTATGAAACTTGTCCAGTCCCACAGAGAAATCCTTACCAAGTTCTCTGCACGGTTTTAGAACATATTTTTAATCTACCCAAGCTTCCCTGGTGGCACAGATGGTAAAGAATTTGCCTGCAATGCAGGAGACCCAGGTTCGATTCCTGGATTGGGAAGATCCCCTGGAGAAGGAAATGGCTACCCACTCTGGAATCCTTGCCTGGAGAATCCCATGGGCAGAGGAGCCTGGAGGGCTATTGTCCATGGGATTGCAAAGAGTAGGGCACGACTAAGCTACTAACACTTTCACCTTCTTTTCTCCAAGGTATCAACTGCTGATTTTGAGACACATAATTATTAAAATGACACTTTTGCTTTAATCTACCCAGTCATTTCGTATTTGGTATAAATTTAGATTATATATTACCTAAATTTGCTCACTTATACTTTGAAATATGCTAAAGGATAGATAAGAAAGAGCAATGATCTATAAGATGAAAGAGGGAGGAATAATTAGCTGTAATTTAAGGGATTCACACAAAGGAGGTGAGGCTTAAGTTCTGGATATCTGTATCCCAAGGGGTCCAAATCTACTCTGCAGTCTATCTCCCAAACTCCAGGACTGAAAGATATCAGTCATCATCCTTCTGCTAATATTTTTTTTAAATTATCTAAATATTCCAAATAAACAAATCAAGAAAACCTATGACAATTTAGCAGAGAAATCACTGTAAAAGGAGCCACCAAGCTTCATCCATTTATTCTGAGAGTTGAATGGTTTAGGGAATCAGAGATACAGTCTGCGGCAATAACTGGATCAGAAAGAATAGGGAGAAAAAGGTAGAAGTTCTCGAGTATAAGGCATTTCACACCATAGAATTTCATGCCATCATGAAATTAGAGAAGTACATGTCATATACATACCGTCATATACACAAACAATGTGATTCATTCTTTAGTGAGCATTCATAAGAGTTCTCCCCCAGCTCCTCTCAGCTCATCAGAGTACTGATGAGAAGAAAACAGCGGCTGCAGTTATGAAAACACAGAATTCCCAAGCTAGATGGGACTTTATATTCAATCTAGTTACAGTTCAGTTCAGTCGCTCAGTCGTGTCCAGCTGTTTGTAACCCCATGGACTGCAGCATGCCAGGCTTCCCTGTCCATCACCAACTCCGAGAGCTTGCTCAAACTCATGTTCATTGAGTTGGTGATGCCACCTAACTGCCTTATCCTAATGCCTGTTATGTGATGGACACAAGACCCGATGAGGTCCAGTGATGCTACAAGACCTCAATTACTTAGTGGCTGAACCAGGACTGCATCAGCTAATCTCTTCGCTTCTGATTCACTGCCCTTTCAGTCCCGCCTTGTTTTTCTCCATCACCTTGTGCTCCCCTATAGTTCAGGATGGACATCTGCAACCACGTCATCCCTCTCCTCCCCAAGGGGTAATCTGAACGGGAGGAGGAATACAGAGGAATACAACTCGGTTTGTAGCATGGATCAACTTTACTCACTTTTATATTGCTACTTTACATCCACCAAAAACACACATCTCTCAAAATGACCTCTGCTTGCAGAGACCAAGAGACCTTGCTGGTGAGTTTCCATAGAAACAGTTTCTGGAAACAAAAAAATATGACTTAATTTTGGCTGGAGAGCTACATGTGTCCTCTGTCCTTCTTACAAAGTGTTTGGACCTCTAGGGGCTGTTATACATGCCCTTTCTGGGAGTCTGGGGTCAGTTACCAACACTCTCCGCGGCTCATACTTCCTTCGCATCGCAGGTCCTGCAGCCTGAAATAAACAGGAGTGTAATCAGGAGAGGTCTGAGAGTCCTTTTCTCTGCCCAGCAATGCAGAAGCCCAAGCCCCCCATTAACCTCATTTTATTTTGCTGAATTTATAGGTTGAACTTTATATGTATACATATATACACATACTTAAATATACAATATATACACACACATATAGATACATAATATACACATATTTAAATATACATATATAAATATATACATACATACACACATATAAATACACACAGACATATATATATATATATATATATTTGTGTGCCAGGTATTAGTTGTGGCATGCCGAAGCTTTAGCTGCAGATGTGAACTCTGAGTTGTAGCATGTAGGATCTATTTCCCCGACTAGGAATTGAACCTGGGCCCCCTCCATTGGGAGCACAGAGTCTTAGCCACTGGACCATCAGGGAAGTCCGTAGGCTGAACTTCTTTAATTGAATTTTATACTGTTCCCCAATTAAGGGAACCTCTCACTTGCTAAGACTTACTGGTCCCAAACACTGCGTACTGGCCCCGTTGAGCATCTCTGGAGCATTGCTGGGTAGCTTGGGTCCCCACTGCACTTCCCCTAAAGCTACATTAATTAGAAAATGGGACAGCTGCAGTATTTCTTAGTAAGGCAAATTCCTAGACCCCACTCAGGTCTACGAAATTATACTTTGCATTTATTGCAAGGTCCTCAGGTAATTCTATTGTGACCTAAATTCTGAGACCCTCTGCTCCAGAGAGCAAGTGGAGAATCAGGGCAAATTCTATCTGTAAGCAGATGCTCTAACCTTGCTACTGAACCTGTGGTCCATCGTCAGCATCACCTGGGAGCTTGTTAAAAATGCAGAAGTTCCACCCCCACCCCAGGTCTGCTGAATTAGAATCTGCATTTTAATGAGATCCCTTGTTAAAAATCTGTATTTTAACAAGATCGCTACACAATAGAAACCGAGAAGCACGGCTCTAAGAGATTTCCGTCTGAAAAGTTAGGTAATGAAGGCCAAACTCATTTCTCTTGCTGGAATCCCTTGCATATTTTGCTACTCTCTTCCCTGTCTTTTATGAGATAGAGCTTCAGGCAAAAGCCCTCTTTCATAAGAGGATTTCAAGGGACGCCAAGCTCCCCAGGGCGGCCCGAGGAACTTCTGTTTTCAGGCAAATTCTCAGAGCTCTGCTGACAAAGAAGACAGCCTCTGGCCATTGCAGACAGGCCTCCAGGAAAGTGAGTTTGCCTGGGGAAAGGCCAAGCAGTAACTGTTTTGCCCTCCATCCTTGAATCTGGTTAAAGTAACTCTCTACTCCTCTGTTTATTTTCCTGTTTAACTCACTGAAAATCTTGAATAAATTTTGATTAATATTAATCCCAGTTAAAAGGGTCATAGGGACTTCCCTGGCAGTCCAGGAGTTAAGACTCTCCTTCCAATGCAGGAGCTGCCAGTTTGACCCCTGGCTGGGGAAAGAAGATCATACATGCCTGCACAGTGAGGCCAGAAAAATAATTTTAAAAAAAATTGTTTTAAAGGCTCATAAATAGATCTAAGATGGTCCACAATGCTGGCAACCCAGCTTATCCAGGCCTGACTCTCCTGTTAAATTGCAATTTCACTTTATTCTCCAGGGACATCAGTCATTTACCAACTTGGCCAACTTCATTTCCTTGTACTCTGCCTGTTTTCTACAGTGTGGTGGAAATAAATGGTCTGCACATCAGAAATTCTTTCTTATTTATTGGTTATACTGTGAAGCCTTGAGCAAATAACTTAAGCTTTCTAGGTTTTTTCTTTACTTAGAAAATCCGGGTGATAGAGCTTAAGGCAAACCGTCCGGTGTTAGGGTTTTATTTACTCTTTGTTAGACTAAAGGGAGGCTATTTTTCAGAGTCGGTTGTAAAGCTGTATGGCATTTCACAAACGTGGGTTTTTTTATGCCAAACTGATGAGTCTTAAGTCATAGTTCACAGATTTCCATTCTTTTTCAAATATTCCTGGACCCTCTGCTTTCTCCCTCTTGTGATCCACTAATATCATATGTAGATTTACACTGTTACCAGCGAAGCCTGCAGACACCACCTTGCACACCCCATTTGCTGTCCTTTATCTTTCATCTTCCCACCAGACTTCTGTAATGCAACTCACTTGTGCCAACCCAGGCACTAACAGTACATTTTGCAAATGAGATCCTTTGGGATGATGTTAGTTCAGATACTGCCCCCTCCTCCTGAAGTCTAGACACCTTCCAGGGAGTCTATGCCATTCATTATTCATGTATGGGTCTGTCATTTAGTCCCCAAGAGTTCTTAGAATAAAAACCTTGCTTTTCTATCCCCTTTCAATGGTATAGTTGAACAAATCAGAGCGATTCCTGACATCGGCATAGTGGTTTACATTTTGCACTGGACTGTAACAGTAAGATCTCACTTTTACTTTCATTTTTAAAAAATCCATAAGGTAGGGATGTTTGAACCTGTTATGGAAAGGAAAAACAACTTGCCCAAAGTCACCAGCTAACAATGGCAGATGTGGGTCAAACACAAATCTACAGGCTGTGACCGTGACTCTGGGGGGTCTTACAGCATGAATGAGGGTTAGGGGGTTTGCAGAACAGAAGTGGAGTCAAATAGGGGCTCCCCACCATCAGAATCCATTCTTTCCAAGTGCTTCTCTCTCTCATTGCAAACCAAACCAAACAAAGGCACTTTGCCTTATGTTCACTGTGCTTGGATACAGGAAGCTCAACTTAGAAAATCCATCCAAATCCATCTTGCTGTAGAGTTAGACTTAAAGCTTTGACAATAAACACCACCCTAGTCATTAGAAAGGGTGTCTGCTCATCTAGACATTATATTAGACACTAAGAACACAAGTGAACCCGGGCTACCTAGATTTGAACCCAGCCTTCATTAGCTGCGTGTCCCTGAATAAGTTACCTTACTTCTCTGTGTTTCCATTTCTTTATGTGTAAAATGAGAGGAAATGGTTTACTTCACATTTTTTGAGACTGAGTGGATTAAACAATTTTATATTTACAGTGCTAGGTGACGCTAGTGGTAAAGAAGCTGCTTGCCAGAGAAGGAGACCTGGGTTTGATCCCTGGGTCAGGAAGATCCCCTGAAGAAAGAAATGGCAACCCACTCTAGTAATCATGCCTGCAGAATCCCACAGACAGAGGAGCCTGGCAGGCTTCAGTCCATGGAGTGGCAAAAGAGTTGGACACGACTGAGTAACACATTTCTCCGTATCGTTGGAGCCACTGTTTCCTGTTTCATTTTGATATTAGGGCCAACAACTTCCAAACTGGCTCATGTTTACTATCAACATTATCAATACATGTTGGATAATACTGACTTTATCTCTTCTTATCCCAGTGTCATCAAATGACACCCAAGCACTATCCAAGTGTTCATTTAGCAAATACTCTTTGCCTGGAGAGATTCTGGCTCTAGAATTACATTGTCCATACAGTGTTTGGCTATATAAATTTACATTTACATTAATCAAAATTAAATAAGGTAAAAAATTCCATTTCTCAGTTGCACTAGCTACATTTCAAGTATTCCGTCACTACATGTGTCTGTCTGGTGGCTACTGGATTGGATGGTACAGATAGAGAAAATTTCCCTTAGCGCAGAAAGCTCTGTTACATAGAGCTATAGTATAAATACAAAGATAGAAGCCGACATTCTACTAAAGAAGATAAATAATAAATAAATATATGATCACTATGAATTAATAATTTTCTATGAAGAAACATATTTAGTTACTGAAACATTGTTAGAAAAATTAACTTTGATAAATAATTCCTTAATGAACTGTCACATCATTATATTAAAATTATAACTGGCTTACCAATTACAAAAGTAGAATATGTTTATTAGAGAAAATTTAGAGAATACAGAAAATTATAAAAAGGAAAATAAAAATATACCTAGGAATATTTTATCTTATTTTATTTGATATTTGTAGACTATTTATTTTACCATGTCAATCTTTGAAGCACTATTTTTAGTGTCTATGAAACAGTGTAATTTCCGAATTTAGTGTTATTTTATCACTGACCTCATTAGAATTTAGATTATTTTAAAATTATTTGTTCTAATATCTAAGTGAGTATTCATATATATAATTCTTTGCCTGCCTTTTTATTATTTCTTCATGAAAAATCCTTAGAGTACCATCTCTAGAGCAAAGTTATTAAACATTTTTAGATTCAGCTTATAGTAAAAGATTTTTCAAAAATTTGAACTTATTTGTGCATGTACTTACCCTTGGCAACTGTATATTTTATTTCCTATAACTGTGGGAAGTATTTTGTTTAAACATTATTTTTTGATTAACAGTGAGAATGAACATCACTTCAAATATTTACTAAACATATATTTATCTATATATATCTTCTCTGAATTATCTATTTTAGTTTTACATCAAATTTTCAATTGCAAAATTAGATGAGCTCTTTGTATTTTAAGAATAGTAACCATTTGTCTTTCCTATTTTGAGCCAACATTTTCCCCAGTTTGTTGAATAGCATAATTATGTTTCTATTTTTTTACATGGAAAAGTTCTGAAACTCATATGTGGCAAATTTATTTCCTGGCTTTTAAGTTTTGAAAGCCTCTGTGTTTAGAAGAATCCTTGATACACAGTGAAAACTCAGTAAGTATTGGATAAATGTAAGTTTAAATGAATTGAAATATTTGACCCATACTGACAAACCATAGCCTCATTCTTTTTTCCTACAGATGCAGGCCAATCCTTCCAATCATTTTAATGTAACTTGGAACTAGAAGAAAAGTTTGGCATTTGTACTGATTTTCTGATGGTAGCATATTCAGTATCTGGGGGATTACCATAACCTAGTGTGTTCCTGAATGGGCTTCTCTGGTGGCTCAGCATTAAAGAAATCACCTGCCAATACAGGAGACTTGGGTTTGATCCCTGGGCTGGGAAGATCCCCTGGAGAAGGAAATAGCTACCCACTCCAGCATTCTTGCCTGGAGAAACCCATAGACAGAGGAGCCTGGTGAGATACAGTCCATGAGGTTGCAAAGAGTTGGACATGACTGTACAACTAAACAGCGACAACAGTCCCTGAAGGGAACCTCTTACAAAGCTCCTGACCCTGCATTTGTGTCCATCTGGCCCCGATGGACACTGTAGATATTTCCTGTCCCACAGGGTCAGTGCTTTTTGGTAGCTGTTGTGTTTTTGTAATTTTTCAAGTAGTACCTCCCATTGTTTTTTGTTTATAAATTTTAATTGGATTTTTACAAATTTTTGTTTTGTTTTTTGCGGTTTGGGTTTGATCATGCCACATGGCATGTGGGATCTTAGTTCTATACCCAGGGATCAAGCCCATGTCCTCTGCACTGGAAGCACAGAGTCTTAGCCATTGGTCCACCAGGGTAGTCCCTCCCATTATGTAATAAATGTTTAAAATCCACTTCCATCTCTTCTCAATATCTGCCTGGCTTCTTCTGTCCTCTTTCTTCTATTAAAATTTTGAGCATACAAGCATGATAAAAAAGGATAATTAATTGAAGATCAATGGTATGAGGCATACAAAAAGAATACTGTGTCTTGTTTCTTAATATTTCATCATGAAATCATAGTGATACAATTTGTATCAGGGGAAAAGAAAGCAAAGAACTAAAGAGCCTCTTGATAAAAGTGAAAGAGGAGGGTGAAAAAGTTGACTTAAAAGTCAACATTCAAAAAACTAAGATCATGGCATCCAGTCCCATCACTTCATGGCAAAAAGATGGGGAAACAATGGAAACAGTGACAGACTTTACTTTGGGGGGCTCAAAATCACTGCAGATGGTGACTGCAGCCATGAAATTAAAAGACGCTTACTCCTTGGAAGGAAAGTTATGACCAACCTAGACAGTATATTAAAAAGCAAAGACATTACTTTGCCAACAAAGGTCCATCTAGTCAAAGCTATGGTTTTTCCAGTAGTCATGTATGGATGTGAGAGTTGGACCATAAAGAAAGCTGAGAACCAAAGAATTGACGCTTTTGAACTGTGGCGTTGGAGAAGACTCTTGAGAGTCTCTTGGACTCCAAGGAGATCCAACCAGTCCATCCCAAAGGAGATCAGTCCTGAATATTCGTTGGAAGGAACGATGCTAAAGCTGAAACTCCAATACTTTAGCCACCTGATGTGAAAACTGACTCATTGGAAAAGACCCTGATGCTGGGAAAGATTGAAGGCAGGAGGAGAAGGGGACGACAGAGGACAAGATAGTTGGATGGCATCACCGACTCAATGGACATGAGTTTGAGCAAGCTCCAGGAGTTGGTGATGGACTGGGAGGCCTGGTATGCTGCAGTCCACGGTGTCACAAAGAGTTGGACTTCACTGAACGACTGAACTGAACTGAGAAAGACAGAAGTCAGCATGCATGTGTGCTAAAGTCCTGTCTGACTCAGCCCTGGTCTGACTCTGTGTGAGCCTATGGACTGCAGCCTGCCAGGCTCTTCTGACCTTGGGAATCTCCAGGCAAGAATACTGAAGTGGGATGCCATTTCCTCCTCCAGGGGATCTTCCCAGCCCAGGGATTGAACCCACGTCTCTTACCTCTTCTGCATTAGCAGGCAGTTCTTTACCACTAGTGCCACCTGGGAGGCCCAAGTCAGCATAAAAGTCAAAGCGAAAGTCACTCAGTCATTTCCAACTCTTTGCGACCCCATGGACTATACAGTCCATGGAGTTTCCCATGCCAGAATACTGGAGAGGGTAGCCATTCCCCTCTCCATGGGTCTTCCCAATCCAGGGATTGACACCAAGTCTCCCGCATTGCAGGCAGATTCTTTACCAGCCAGGAAAGCCCAAGAATACTATAGTGGATAGCCTATCCCTTCTCCAGCGGATCTTCCCGAACCAGGAATCAAACCAGGGTCTCCTGCATTGCAGGCAGATTCTTTACCAACAGAGCTATCAGGGAAGCCCAAGTCAGCATAAACATGGGCAAATAAACGTTTGTCCTTGGAATGTCTGTGGAGGTGGCCAGGTTCATTCATTAGACCTGCCACACTCCTAGGAAACCGCACAGCCTATTTATTCATAATGAACCACACAGGCTTCTGCAAATGTGCTTTTCCTCCATTTTCCTCTTTGGGGGTACTTACAAGTCCATAATACTGAAACGTCCTGGTCAACTTTGCGCTTTGCCTGACAAACATCTGTCTTGCAAGTTTCACTATGAATGTTGCCTCCTCAGTCAAGTTGCCCTAATTTATTTATACTGAATTAGGCCCTTGTGTCTTCTCATTATTTACTTTAAAACTTTCAAAACATTGTTCTTTAATAACTAATTTTTTTACCTTAATTTGGATATAGTTATACAGTCACAGGAATTTGCAAAAATAGTACCCTATACCCTTCATCCCATTTCCCCCAGTGGTTTTATCTTACAAAACTGTAGCATAATATCATCACAGGAAATTGACATTGGCACAATGTATGTCTACACTTTTATGCTATTTTATGGCATCTTTATACTCATGAAGCTACCACCAGCCAAATCTCCTTCATGTTACCATTCGAGGTCACACCCACCCACTCCTCCCGCCATCCCAGACCCCTGGCAGCCACGAATTTCTTGTCTATCAGTATAATTTTCCATTTTTAAAATGTTATATAAACGGAATTATACCATATGTGACCTTTGGAGAAAGGCATTTTTTTTCCACTCAGCCTATTGCCTTTGAAATATTACTGACAGATTAGAGACTATGTCTGCCATGCCCTCCTCCAGGGCATCTTCCTGACCCAGGGACTGAACTCTAGACTCCTGTGTCTCCTGCATTGCAGGTGGATTCTTTTTCACTGAGCGACCAGGGAAGCCCTGATACATTATATATATATATATCCTATTATAGCCCAGGGCTTCCGTGGTGTCTCAGTGGTAAAAAAAAAATCCTCCTGCCAATGGAGGAGACGCAGGTTCAGTCCTTGGGTTGGGAATGTCTTCTGGAGGAGGGACTGGCAACCCACTCCAGTATCCTTGCCTGGGAAATCCCATGGACAGAAGAGCCTGGTAGGCTACAGTCCATGGGGTCACAAAAGAGTTGGATATGACTTAGTGACTAAACAATTACAGTCTACAACTAACATTTTGCTAGTTTGAATGAAAGCATACCTCTCTTTACCCACTCCCATTTATAATAAAATTAATTATCTAAAAATCTCCTCTTCATACGCAATAACCATATCAGAAATTGTCCTAATTTTGCCTCAATCACTAAATATAATTTAGAAGACTAAAGAGAAAAAGGAAAGCAAATTATATCAACTCAGTTTTACTCTCTTGTTCCACCTTCCTTCCTGATGTTCCAAGGTTTCGTTTTTCATTTTCTGTTTACAGAACTTCCTTACGCCATTATTTGAGGGTCAGTCTGGCAACAAATCCATCCTTTTTGCTTTCCTTCAGCTGAGAGCATCTCAATTTCCCCTTTATTCCTCAAGGTTATTTTCACTGGCTATAGAATTCTGAGCTGTCATTGTGGGGATAGGAGGGCCTAGTTACTACTTCCCAAGTGACCTCCCCTGACAACCTGGCAGGCAGAGTCCTTGTTACTCCTGACAGTTAAGTTTCAGCTCTCTGACTGCCCAACTCTGACACCACCATGGTCGGGGCAGGATGAGGGGTGACTGGGAACAAACTGTCAGGCCAGGGTGGGCACCTTGGCTCCTCACTCGGCTTTGACTCATGGGGGTAGGATGATGTTTGACTTGAAGAGAGGTGTCTGCAAGATGTCTGTCTTCTGAGGCTGCCCCTTTGCTGGGCCTTTGGTTAGAGAGACCAGGCTCTTCCTGCTGCTTTTACGGCTGTCCTCGGCACTTCTGACACTCAGCCCAGGATACATGAGGCAAAGAAGAAAACCCAGAGAAATCACTGCTACGTTGTTCCTTGGATCCTGAGGTCCATGGCCAATCTGCCTACTTCTCTTTACCTCTCAGAGTCTTCTTATGCTTGTTTATATATAATGTTCAGGGATTCGGGTTGTACTTAGCGGGAGAAATAGGGAAAATAACACCTCCATCAGGCTTCCCAGGTGACTCAGTGGTAAAGAATCTGCCTGACAATGCAGAAGACTCAGGTTTGATCCCTGGGTTATGAAGATGCCCTGGAGAAGGAAATGGCAACCCACTCCAGTATTCTTGCCTGGGAAATCCCATGAACAGAGGAGCCTGGCGGGCTACAGTCCATGGGGTTGCAAAAGAGTCAGACACGACTTCTCTACTAAGCAACAATCCTTCTATTAGTGGAAGTTTTTTTTTCTAAGAATTTTTTTTATGCAGACCATTTTTAAAGTGTTTATTGAAGTTATTACAATATTGATTCTGTTGTTTTTTATGTTCTGGTTTTTTGGCCATGTGGCATGTGGGATCTTAGCCTGTAGATCAAGGATTGAATCCTCACCCCCTGCACTGGAAGATGAAGTCTTAACCTCTGGACCACCAGGGAAGTCCCCAGAAATGGAAGTCATAATTTCTTATTTTAATGATACTAACATCAACTAGATTTCAGACATCCTGATGAAAAAGTTTGCACTTTGTTTTTGTCCTTAGAATGTACAGTCAAATGACTGTTTTAAAGTCACTTGTAAAAATTACTCTATGTAGTTATGTTACCAATAGAGGTATTTTACTTTCCTTTTTGTTTTTAGGACCTGCTTTTTAATTTAATTTAATTTACAGTTATGTAAAATATTTAACGAATCCTCACTCAAAGGTATAGTCAAGGAAATTGAGCTTCAATATCTGCCCCCACCATACTTCCTCCTCCTTCGGTGACTATTTTTTCAAAAATTATAAGGTTTATCCTCCATTTTTTAAAAATATAAACAAATATATGTATTCATATAATCTCCTTCTTAGTCAATTGTTTGCCTAAGATATACATTTTTCTCTACTTTTCCTTTCCACTTAATATATTAGATATATTAAGATATAGAGATATTCCTCATTCTTTTCTTCAGCTACAGAATACTCTATTGAGTAGCTATCTTATTGTTCAAATTCAACCAGGGCAATAAATAACCTTGTCCATATAATCTCTTTTTAATTAAGTGATGAATTTGGCTGCCTTGGACCTTCGCTGCAGCACACAGGATCTCTGTTGCAGCAGGAGGGATCTGTTGGCCTCTGTAGCCGTGGGGCTCAGGCTTGTTTCTCCGTGGCATGTGGAATCCTCCCAGACCAGGGATCGAATCCATGTCCCCTGCACTGGCAAGTGGATTCCTATCCACTCTACTGTCAGGGAAGTCCCTTCTAAACTGTTTTTAATAGCTTTTTATATATTAGGGTTATGCGCCAATCTTATTTAAAAACTGCAAATTCTTTTTATAACTATTTATTGAAAATTTACCGTATCAGCACTTTTTCTGTTACAAGTGACAAAAAGAAAAAAACACATACTCTTTATTTAAAAAGATACAGGAGCTGCATAACTGAAAAGTCCAGAAGTAAGACTGGCTCCAGCAACACTCAGTTTATTTATAAGCTCACACAATACACAGCTGATGTCACCAAAGATTTTTCTTCCCTACTCTTCTCTTTCAGTTTCTCTAATAATCGCAAAATGGCTGCAGCAGTGCCAGCCCTCACATCATCACAGGGCCTCACCCAAGAAAAATGTAGGTGCTCCTACTAGTAATTCCAAGAAGAAATGCAATTTCCTCCTGCAAAATTCCAGCAAACTTCTCCTTGGTTTATTTTAGTTTGAATTGATTGGCATGGCCGTTTATGGCCATTTGCTGTGACAGGGAGATAGGATATTGAGGAGATGAATCAAATCATGACCATCCACCCGTGGAGCTAGGAAGTGATCAGGAGTCATTCTCACCCAAATATCATGACTACGGGCAGGTTACAGATGGTTTCCCAAAGGCCATTTGGAGTCTTGCTTTCTGTTGGAGAGTGGTTATTAGATGATCAAAAAGTAAATCGGTTTCATGTCGGGGGGGTCATGCACTGTGCCAAACCCTACGGACACAAAAGCTAAAACAGCTCTTCCAAGCTTCCTTACCTACACTTACTGAAGTGCTCACTTTACCTGAAGACGCTTCTCCCAGTGGATGTTCCCAGCTTGATTTTATACATACACACTCTTCCATTTTTATATGAATATTCTGTCTCAGTGTCTCCACAAACAATGACTGGAGCAATATGCAATGTTTCTAGAAAAGCACAGAATCTGGAGAGAGACTCTGACTTTGAACTTTTAACATGACTAATTACATGACCCTGATCAAACACTCAGCTTCTCAGAACCCCAATCTCTCCTTCAGAGAAGAAGGTGATTATTAGCATACATAACATTGAGAAGGTCCTTGCTGTGTGCCACACTCCGTTGTAAGTATTTTAAATGTCTTAAGTCATTGAAACCTCATAGCAATCCCTTCAATAAAAACTTTTATTAGATCATCTTGTATGTAAAGAAACTGAGAACAGAGATGTTAAGTAACTTGCTCAAGGCCTCCTACCTTATAAGTAGAAGAGCTGAAATTTGAACCCAGGTTTTCTAACTCCAAGTAAACTGTATGCTGCTGCTGCTGCTGCTGCTGCTAAGTCACTTCAGTCGTGTCCGACTCTGTGCGACCCCATAGACGGCAGCCCACCAGGCTCCCCCATCCCTGAGATTCTCTAGACAAGAATACTGGAGTGGGTTGCCATTTCCTTCTCCAATGCAAGAAAGTGAAAAGTGAGAGTGAAGTCGCTCAGTTGTGTCTGACTCTTAGCGACCCCATGGACTGCAGCCTACCAGGCTCCTCCGTCCATGGGATTTTCCAGGCAAGAGTACTGGAGTGGGGTGCCATTGCCTTCTCCAGTAAGCTGTATAAACAGGTGAAATTTTTAGCAAAAAGAAACTGCTCGGGACTTCCCTGACAGTCTTCCACACTTTCACTGCTGAGGGTGCGGGTTCAAACTCTGGTTCGGGAACTAAGATCCCATAAACTCTGCTGTGTGGCCAAAAAAAAAAAAGAAGAAGAAGAAGAAAAGAAAAGCTGTTCGATAATATTACTATTCCTGAACCTAAATAATAATTATTCTACTTCATAGAGTACTTATGAAGTTCACATAAAATAAAGTCTGTAGAAAAGCTTCGTAAACCAAAAAGCAATTTGCTGTACAAATATAATGTATTTTAGTTCTTACTACGATGTCTCCCTTCCTAAATCTCTCCAGGCCTTGGATAACATCTCATATGGCATCCAGTCAGTCCCATTTTTTTATTAATATTAGCACTTCTTATTTTCAATTAACAAACTTTATCTTTTGCAAACCCCTCCTTATGTTAAACCCTCTAGCATTTCCTTCTTAATTCTTTCTGCTCATTTCTTCCCTAGCTGTCAGCCTTTTCTCTGTGGGATTCACATTCCCAGACTTTATGATAATGAGACATCCTGATTCCATTTGCTCTAGTCCATTACTTTCTAAAGATAGTACATAGGAGGTTCAGGCCTGGATTAATAGTTTCAGTAACCTTTTGCTACTTTTCATTTTTCCTTCCAATGCTTTTAGAAGCTTCTATAGCTATAGGGCTTCAGTTTCCTTTTGTAGGTATGATTTTGAATGGTTTTACAGTTATCTTCAGCATGGTTGTTAAGAAATGAATTCAACAAATATGTATTTAATACATATATGACAAATCCTATATAAGATGCTGATAAAATATTAATTTTGCATAGTTCCCAGAACTATAAGTAGTGACAAAGACGTCTAAGGTTACTAAGCTGTCTGTCCTTGTAAGAGAAACTTGTCCTCCTGAATTGGTAACACCTATGCATCTTCTTTCTTTTATTTGTTTTTGAGATTCCAGACTCTAAACATATTTTGTGTGTGGGTGTGTGTTTGTGTCTTTGTGTCTGTGACAGACAGAGAGAGGGAAACAGAGGTCTGCAGGGCAATATTACAAACACTTGAAGAATTCTAATGTTTAAAAAGCCATTGAGGGACTTCCCTGGTGGTTCAGTGGTTGGGAGTCTGGCAGCTGGTGCAGCAGACATGGGTTTGATCCCTGGTCCAGGAAGATCCAACATGCCTCATAGCAGCTGAGCCTGTGAGCCACAACTACTGAAGCTGGAGCGCCTAGAGCCTGCAACAAGAGGTCACAACAGTGAGAAGCCCGTGCACCGCAATGAAGACCCAGCACAGCCCCCAAAAAATAAATATTAAAAAAAAAAGAAAGGAAGGAAGCCAGTGCAATCAATAATCAAAATACTCAATGTGAAATTCATTTCACTGAAAAGTTTGATAAAAACTTTAAAATAAACTATGTTTAAGGAAATAAACCAAGACATAACTGCCATCTTGAAAAGACCAAAGTTTTGGAACAACATAAACAGAAATAAAACAAAGTCATGTGAATCAACTGATTTCAAGAATCAGTAAGACAACTTGAACATCAAACTTCTATCAATCATCTAAATTTTAAAACTGCAAGAGCTGGGATACATTCTGACTTGGATTCTAGAAGAGCTAATTAGTGAATTTGGAAAATGGTACTAAGAGGCTTACCCAGAATGCAGTCTAGAAAATAAAAGAAAAAAATACTGAAGAGAAGTTAAGACACATGAAAGATTATTAAGCCTAATATCTAATGTTCAGTAAAAATTACAGAAACCGAGAAAGGAAGAAATGATAGTAGGCTACCTTTGAAGAATTAATTCTAGGAATACTCTAGAATATTAATTAAAAGATAAATTTTTAGATCAAAAATTTTTTACTAGAATTACCTACTAAAAATAGACAAAAATACAATGAAAATAAGTCCACACCTTGGTCACATAATGAAAATAAAGAATAAAGAGAAAAATCATTAAAGTTAGCAAAGAAAAGTATCGGTAGATTAATAGTATTAATACCATCTCATCAACAACAAAGTCCAGAAAGCAATGGAGTAGTATCTTCCACATGCTCCATGGAAATAACTGTCAACCTAGAATATTGCATTCAATCACATTATTCTTTAATATTTAGAGCAAACTCTCATGTAAAGAATTAAAAAAAACTTTGATGTTCACTAAACAAACTCTTAAAGATTGTGTTTTAAAAGATATAATGATTTTTTTTCACTCTACCTGTCTTATTACACTTGAGAAATAGTTCTTGGACCATGCTCTCTGATTCTTCCTGGCCTAAATCTCTCCTTATTCCAGCTTCTTTGACACTTGACAGACAGTTTTGCATAAGATACAGATTTGGTCGTGTTACTGCCTAGCACCCTCCCTGCCAAACCTCACACAAGCACCCATTTCTTTTGTTCCAGAAGGGTGTAATCTGTGAAAAGAACACATTTCAACTAAGTAAATTTTGAAGATCCAATCACCTTTATCCATCGATTCATGAATTGATCAGCATCCCAGCTGCAACTATTAATAGGAAGGCACTCTGTGGTGCTGGTTTAGTCCCTAAGTCGTGTCCAGCTCCGAGACACTATGGACTGTAGCCCTCTGTCCATGGGATTCTCCTGGCAAGAATACTGGAGTGGGTTGCCTTTTCCTTCTCGAGGGGATCTCTCCCACCCAGGGATCAAACCCGTATCTCCTGCATTGCAGGCAGATTCTTTACCACTGAGCCACCAGGGAAGCCCCAGAAAGACACTCTGAGAAGCTGTTAAAATGGAAGGCTTTTAAGGGCAAAAGGGATGAGACAAGGAAATCAAAAACAAAAGCAAAGATTATTTCTGGCAAGGTTACTTTCCTCTGAGGGAAGGAAAGGGGGGCCTTTCACCTGAAGATGACTTCACTAGGATTGATCAGGAAATTCCAGGGTGACTGATTTAAAATTTCAAGCCTGAAAGAGGCTGAAACTGCAATTAGAGTAAGTACTAAGCTTTGCTTTGCTGTTGTGGGGCTGAGCACAAGTGACTATTTGGGGCCTATTACTTCTTTTTTTTAATAAGTCAAATGTTTTAAACCTGGATTTCGAAGCCTCTGCAGATTTTTCTAGCCTTGGTTCCTACTTTTTATTTACTTACAGGATCAACTCAAAGGTCAGTGTCAGCCAGGTCCCCTGATTTCAGACCCTAAATAGTGAGAAACAAATTACTTTCTGACTTTCTGGAGTATTCACTGTAAGTGCATTGCCTAAGCCCTCATGTTTTTTAGGCAGTCCTCCTGTTAGACACAAAGCTATAAGAAATAATGGCAGAGGTTTCTGATTCGTATTATATTACTAAATAGTTCAGATGGTAGAAAATCTGCTGGCAATGCAGGAGACCCTGGAGAAGGGAATGGCAACCCACTCCAGTACTCTTGCCTAGAGAATCCCATGGACAGAGGAGCCTGGTCGGCTACAGTCCATGGGTTCACAGAGTTGGATATGACTGAGCGACTAACACACACAATAAGTGTGTCCAAAGCCCATGAAGAAAATCAGTCCTTCCAATAATATTCTCCCTATATTACTTCACAGAGGTATTTTCTGAGGTTTTATGGCAGGGAGTCTTCTATTTGATATTTTCAGCATGATAGGGTTTTAAGATATTATTCTGCCATGTTGGCTATATCCTTTAATGTTTTCAAGTTACCTTTTCTGTCTATCAATTTCTCCTATCTCTATGGCTCCTAATCTTTGTAACCAGTCTCCATCAACAAAATCAAGCTGCAGAAAATAAATTACAGATAAGGCTCCCTGACATGGTAATGGGGTTTTCACTGCTTACCTTGAATTTTCTATTTCAGTCATTTTTGCTGCCAGAAATCTCCTTTTGATCCTCAAATCAGAAAACCCTTTGATGTGAAGGGCAACTTACCGCATTAAAATATAAAAACTAGCAACTTGTTAGCGCTTCGTTTTTCCTTTGGATTTTACTGCCATACACATAGCAGTCATTTTTTTATCTTGCAGTTATTCTCAGGACTTGGGCAGTTAAGGTGTACTATTTGCTCTATTTCTTGTCCTTATTGATAATTTATTTCACTTAATTGTTTTGAGGACTCATTAAGTTTCCTTCACCCTAGACCATCATGAATACACTGTAAACTGAATCCAAAAATCTTGGGGCTCCCCTGATGGCTCAGATGGTAAAGAATTTGCCTGCAATGCGAGAGACCTGGGTTCAGGAAGATCTCCTGGAGAAAAGAATGGCTACCCACTCCAGAATTCTTGCCTGGAGAAGCCCATGGACAGGGGAGCCTGGCGGACCACAGATGATGGGGTCGCAAAGAGTCAGACACACTGAGTGACTAACAGCTTCACTTTCCCATTTTTCATAGCACCTCTTAGTCCTCAACACCTTCAGCAGAGCTTCTTCAAATTTCACTTTAAAATTTGGATAAACCCACTCTCACTTCTGTGTCACCTCCACTTCCTTCAGTGGCTAGAAAGTGAGGTGAGTGATGGGATTGCTGAGGCTCTCTGCTCACAGAAGTCTTAGGAGGCGGTTCTGTTCTACTGAATTATATCAGACGTGGCTTGCAGTGAAGGTGCAGCCAAGGGAACTACAGCAGGCTGGCTACCTCTCCTCAGCGCCCCAGTTCTCAGTCCTCCCGAGCAACCCAATGGGAAGGCTCTTAGTACATCTCAAATCCATTATGCCCCTCATTGAATTTTCTGTCCTCTTTCATTACACGTCCACTCCATCCCGTAACCTCTCTATTCTATCAGCCTAAATCCTGGTCTACAGAATAAAAGCACTCAGACTCACCTTCCGTCTAGTCATACTTACATTCCCAACCTTATTTACCATTCTCCCCTCCATAAACTACATTCCTCAACCAAACTAAACCCGTGATTATTGCCCTGGGACACCTATTTCTTAGTTCTAACCTCATACCGCATCTTCAGGAAGTATCTTCATTCTCTCTTCTCCATTTTCTGTTTGTTTGCTTGGCTGCACCACACAGCATCTGGGATTTTAGTTCCCTTACCAGTGATCAAACCTTTTCCCCTTGCATTGGAAGCATGAGGGCTTAACCACTGGACCATCAGGGAAGTTTCTCTCCTTCACTTGTATGTGTCCAAATCCTATTCATCCTTAAAAGCTGAGTTCAACTGCCTTCTGCAAAATACTGTATCATAATCCTAGATGTATCCTTTGTTCTCCAAATTCCTGTGGCATTTTTCCTATAATTTCTCTTCCATACCTGCCCCTGTCTTCTTTAACTTTGGGTAATTTATGAACATACATTATTTTTTTTTAATTGGACTACAGCTTCTTGAGGACTTGATCTATTTCCTTATGAAACCATCTTTTTTTTTTTTTTTATTCTATACGATGACTGACAAGTACCTTTCACAGAGAAAGGATGTACTTTCATGCATTTTCTTAATTACTGCACGTAATGACTATAAGCTCATATTATTTAGGGCCATTTAATCAGTAAGGAAATGTTTTATTGAAGAAGTAATGAACCCCTTTGATGGGTTAAACAAATATTTAATGATATTGAATAAATGATAGAGCAAACAGATCACTCCACATGAGGATTATAGTGATTTTATACTAAAGGAAAGATGTGCTTTATCTGCCAAAGTAAGTTCACAAGCACAGTTGAAGAAGAAATAGTTTCTGTTTTATTCTGTTTTGTGAATTGCCTCCATGAATTGGGTGAATGAAATTGCCACGCTTTTCTATAATTTGCTTCAAGTATCATAGAAACACTGATTGTGTCAATAGGGATAAAGAGAGATGTAAGTTTACCTATTGGAGAAGGCAATGGCACCCCACTCCAGTACTCTTGCCTGGAAAATCCCATGGACGGAGGAGCCTGGTGGGCTGCAGGACATGGGGTCACTAAGAGTCGGTCACGACTGAGCGACTTCACTTTCACTTTTCACTTTCATGCATCGGAGGAGGAAATGGCAACCCAGTCCAGTGTTCTTGCCTGGAGAATCCCAGGGACGGGGGAGCCTGGTGGGCTGCCGTCTATGGGGTCACACAGAGTTGTTCAACCAGGTTTCCTGAAATGGTTAGATATCCTCACTCTCAGCAGTAGTCTTTTGATAAGCACTTTCAGTCAGCTGCCTGTCTACAAAGGAGGCAAACACTCAGTTTCCTGGGAAAATGGAGGAATTTTCCAAGTGTGACAGCTATCTTCCTAATGTTTCTTGCAGATGGGTGAAATGACAGATGGCAGGGCTTGAATTCATCTTGATGAATAGGAAATTGATGTTCTCTGTCACACCAGCCTTTCTGAGTGTGGATTTATATAGGAAAGTTCTCCCACTTTCACCTTTTTAAAAAAGAGTATTACTCAACCATTAAAAAGGAACAATATTGAGTCATTTGTAGAGATGTGGATGGAGTCTGTCATATAGAGTGAAGTAAGTCAGAAGGAAAAAAACAAATATCATATATTAACACATATATGCGGAATCTAGAAAAACGGTACAGATGAACCTATTTTCAGGGCAGGAATAGAGACACAGGCATAGAGAACAGATGTGTGGACACAGTGGGAGGTAGAATGAGGTGGGAGATTGGGAATGATCTACACACTACCGTATGTGAAATAGACCGCTAGTGGGAACCTGCTGTATAGCACAGGGGGCCCAGCTCAGGGCTCTGTGATGACCTAGAGGGGTAGGGTGGGAGGGTGGGAGGGAAGCACAAGAGGGAGGGGATGTATGTATACATATGGCTGATTTTGAAGAAGGAAATGGCCACCCACTCCAGTATTCTTGCCTGGACAATTCCATGGGCACAGAAGCCTGGCTGGGATACAGTCCATGGGGTCTCAAAGAGTCAGGTACCACTGAGCAACTAATGCTCACACACATGGCTGATTCATGTTGTTGTACAGTAGAAACTAACACAACTAAAGCAACTATACCACAGTTTTTAAAAGAGTCACCGACAATGAGGGAAGAAGTGAAAGGAGCCATTACCTGGCAATGGAAAATGCGCCTAGATTCTTCACAGATACCGCATTAAGGAGCATGGTTGAGAGAACAGCACATCCTGGTCCTTGGACTGGAGATTTGTCAAAGTTGGTGGAGATCTGTGATATCCTCTCATCCATCTCATCATTTTACCATTGGACAAAGAGAAGTGACTTGTTCAAGATTATAAGAAACACAGTGACTAGGGCCGCAATGTTGCCTCCAGGAACATCAAGTAGCTGAAGAAGCGGCTATGTTATCTGTGAGAGAAAGAGCCAAAAACTCAGCCAAGTTCAAACCCAATGTCAGGGATCCTTGCACCTCTTCTAGGAGAAACAGCATAACCTTCACATTGAAAAATACAATAAATTCTCCAATTTTGCCGTTTTATGTATCCTTAAGCAAAGCAGTCTCCTCATTTGTGAAATGTGGTTATTACAATTATTTCCTTTGCAGGACTGTATGGAGGATTTCAAGACATCAAGCATTAGATAAGGTCTGGGAAATAGTACACCATCAAATGTTGGTTCTACCTTCGATAAGTTTAAAGTTGGAATTTTAAAAAAATTTAGGGACTTGAAATACAAAAAGAAGGCCAAGAAATGTCTGTTTCAATCAGTAGAGTCCCATGAAGACAATCTGAATCATATTTAGTCTCTTGGACAAATCACAGAGGATATAAAGGAATTAATATAATATTATTTTTCATTAAGTGTTTAAGACATATGGACAATCCAAGCCTGGCCTTCCTCCCTTTGCCCAGAAAACATTTTAGCCACAACAGAACTTGGAGCATGATCAATCTAACATCTTCAACAGCGTTTCTGGTGTGTGCATACTTTCACATAACTTTGTCTGAAAGGCTCTCAGTGGAGTCTCTCACCACCTTCATCTAATGGGCAGCAGCTGCCTGGAAACAATCCTTCCATATTACTCACCTTATCAGGCCACAATAAAACACCTCCCTTCATCCTACCCTGGGAAGACGTATCTGTTCATTTGCTATTTGTAATGTTGACGGCCCCTCTTCGGGTAGTTTCTCCTACACCAGGTGGTTCTGGCTTTTTAGCGTTTCTCACTAACTAGCTGATTCCTCTCTGAGTTTATCTGAATTTTAGTTTGTTTCTTTATAGACAGCACACTTCAGCTTTCTACTCTCCTGGACTCCTCATTGGCAGAGATCATAAGAAGCAGCTGTCTGCCCTGGGCAATGACACAGAGATACCGGTGTCATCATCGTGGTTCAAAGCCAGTCGTAACCCCTAGATAAGCCCATGTCTCTTGCTGCATTTGTAGTCAGATTTCCTTTCCTTTTTCTTATTCATCTAATTTTGCCCACCCCAGGCAGCATAAGGGATCCTAGTTTCCTGACCAGGATCAAACTGGTGCCCCCTGCATTGGAAGCGCAATGTCTTAATCACTGGATAGCCTGGTAAATCCCTGTAGTCAGATTTCTGATTCAAGCTCCAGACCACTTTACGTACTGAAAGGTGCCATTGTTTTTTTCTATTGTTCTCCCATTGGCCATTTTTTATTGGCTATGGGGGAAAGGGGAAAAATGATGTGAGTTTGGCCTTTGTAACTTTTAGAAAGCTCAGCCTTCTACCATTATCTATTCATCTATCTATGCCTCTTTCTAATGCCTCAATTTCCAGAGTGACTATGATAAATCTGAGTCAATCTGATTAAGAAATTATTAATACTAAAAGAGAAAATGGAAGGAGTAGCAAAGGAAATTACAAAAAGATCCCAATATTAGATGCTGTTGAGGCTCTAAAAGTTAAGATAGTTTTCTAGATATTTACTACTCAGTGTGGAATTTAAATTAGAGATTATATCAATCAAAAGTATTGATTCATAGACCTTTTTATCATCTTCTCTATAT
Source organism: Budorcas taxicolor (assembly GCF_023091745.1). NCBI lineage: Eukaryota > Metazoa > Chordata > Mammalia > Artiodactyla > Bovidae > Budorcas > Budorcas taxicolor. The sequence goes on from NC_068933.1 coordinate 28,256,074, forward strand.
ATTTGAGATTGAAATATAATAAAATGAAACCATTCAATGCACTCAAAGTTATACATCCTGGTCTCAAGTTCTGGATCTGGCTTATGTAACTATGGAACCTTGAATTATATACATACACACACACACATATTTTATATGTATATAGGCTATATGTATATACTGGGAAAAGAACAGAAAAATTATAAAATAATAGATATTTCCAAGACAAATTGGAATAATTTTTTAAATTCAACTGTGAGAAATCACAAGTAGGTAAAAAGCAATTTTAAAAATTATAAATACTATTAAAAGAATTGTACAAGCATAGGTGTGTTAAAGACAGCTCTATTCATCAAACCCAATTTGTCCTCTTCTTGGGCTCAAAAATAAACTGTATTTCTCAGCCTGCAACAGAGTTGGGGTCAATGGTACATGAGTAGAGGAGAGGCACACCAGTTTCCATAAAAACATTGACCCATAAAAAACCTCTGCCATGAATCCTTCATTCTCTTACCCCTTCCAGCAAGGACAGCCAACTTGGAAACCACATGTTGCCGATTCATGAAGCCCCACTGCTGGGGAGATGCTGCCTGCCAATTAGAACACCTGTTTAGGATGACATGGGCAAGATACAACACTTCTTATTGGGTTAAGCCTGAGATGTGGGGGTTTATCTGTTAAAAACAGCAGAAGCAACAGATGGTAAACTCGAGGGGTAGGTTGCCAAGCTGCTGGAAGTGGCATTAGTCTGATTTTAATTGGGAAGAGCCCAGTGCTGACAGTTAACTATGAAAACAGGCCTTTACGAGGCCCAGCCAATGACTGGCTGAAACATAATCTGGTCAAATCAGCAGTGCCAGCTGGGATAAATTCTGAGGTCCTTAGAGGAGACTTCTGCCAATTTGACAGGCCAGTGAAGATTCCTGAACCACAGACAATTCAGGGGGTTCTGATTATCCCTTTTAAAAATGTCTGCTTATGGGTATGCCTGTCATAGAAAAGTACTCCTGTGAATTCTAAATGAGAATCTGAAAACCTGGAAAAATCAAAAATGGCAGGTCTCAGATTGTCTCCTTTAATTCACACTCAATTTTTTATATTTCTGTGAAGCCTTAATGAATCATGGAACAAAAATTGTGCCCAGCTACCGGTCCACCTTTTTATTGACAATCTTAAAAAATTGAAGAAAGTCCCAGACAAAAATGGCAAAAATAAACAGTTTCCAAGTTTAACTAGAATTTGCATGCCAGCTAGTGGTTGTAAGTCTAAACAGGAACCTAAGATGGGAAAATAGTCCCTGCCCAAAATAAACTCTCCTAGATCTGATTCTCTGTGTCACAATACTGTTACACGTTATTTTATATTTTCCACCTCATTGTTTCCAAATGTGAGGCCCACAGAAATTGCATTCATTAAATTCCTAGGTCTTTGTTTTATAATGAACTCAACAACTGAGAGTTTAGGCCTTTCCTTTCTTATTGTCTAAGCTCTTACATGTTTTACTAATTCGAGTGTCATTCTTCATACCAGTTATTAGAGATCTGGCTCTTTGGCAGGAGCAAACCCCTAAAAAATTAAAGCTAAGCGCTGGAGAAAGAGTAGGAGGACAATCTGCTGCTTCTGGTGTGGCTCTCTGGTTACTCCACAAACCCTACCATCTGATGTTACTCAAACATCACACACATGGGCACACAGTGACAGCAGTGAAATGCAATTAGTAACATCCATGAAGACTGAGGCAAACCAAAGATTCAATTGGTATCATACCTAATAACACCCAAATCTGGTTTATTTGAACAAAAATTCATCCAATTGGAAGATTCCAGATTATTCTAAATATAGCTTAGTATTATTACTCCCAGACATGTTCTGCCCACAACTGCAGGGAGGACATTGACAATGATACCTGTCCCCGCCCTTGGGCATCCATCTATCCTTCTCAGTACTCTTTGAGACCCCATGGACTATAGCCTGCCATGGGCTCCTCTACCCATAGAATTCTCCAGGCAAGAATACTGGAGTGGGTTGCCATTCCCTTTTCCAGGAGATCTTCTGACTTAGGAATGGAACCCGTGTCTTCTGCATTGTAGGCAGACTCTTTACCGTCTGACCCACCAGAGAAGCCCCCCTTTTCAATACACATATAGCCAAAGCAACTTTTAGACGTCACTGGACTTCCCTAAGTTTAAATGTGGGGCATATATTCTTTACTGCTTTTATGTTTTCTGAATAGATTGCTATGCATCTATGCAAAAGAATTCTTCCATTTAGGTCTCTAAGAATCACATTAGTAACAGTGACCCAAACTGGAAAATGATTTTTATCCTTCAAGGTACAGGGGGAACTTACTTTTGACTCAAAAGACATTGAACAAATTCTGGATAACTAGTAACTCTTATTTTCTGATAGTGATAAGGCTTTTTATATAGCATCTCTAAAAGAAAAAAAATTCAGTGTATGCCAAAAGAAAGCATAGAGAAAGATTTTTTCTCATTTTTTAATCAAAATACACTTGCTATAAAATCAGATCTTCAATCAATAGCTTTAATATATACGATGTTAATCTCCAAAACAATTGTCTCATAAGTTCAACAAATCACAATCTCTTGCCAATATTTTTATTCATGACTCAAGTTTTCTAAAAAGAAGTTCAGGTTAGAATAAAGATATCTCACTGAATTACATGACTGAGTGATGAGAATCTTATATTTCCATCAAATAATGTCTTACATTTACAGAGTTGACCCAGAGAACCTGTCACTTAATATCAGTCCTTCACAGATTTAAAATTCTTGTTGCCATAGCAGACACATTTAGATGAACAAGGAATTGCTTTCCTTTAAAACTCTTAAATGGAAGTGTTCTTCATTCTGTTATATACGAATTGTTTTAAATTCATGTGTGATAAAAGTCAACTGTGTTTTAGGTCTTGTAAATGAGTGAGTGAGTGAAAGTCGCTCAGCTGTGTCCGATTCTTTGCGACACCATGGATTGTAGCCCACCAGGCTCCTCTGCCTATGGGATTCTCCGGGCGAGAATACTGGAGTGGGTAGCTATTCCCTTCTCCAGGGGATCTTCCCAACTCCTGCATTGCATGCAGATTCTTTACCATCTAAGCCAGGTCTTATCATCTACCCAAATAGCTTTTAATTACTATGATTTAATGTTAACACAACATATATTATTCTACACGTGTTCTAATTCTGATTGGGATTAAGTTGTAAAAGACTTTGTCCTGTTGCTTCCACCTCAAGCGTGCCTTTGCAGGGGACTTACACTTTACAAATACATTATCTTACAATTCTACAAGTCAAGTCCGACACAGGTCTTACTGGGATAAAACTGAAGTATCAACAGAGCTGTATTCGTTTCCAGAGGCCTTTTCTCACTTCTAGAGGCTGCCACTTTGCAAGGCTCATGGTCCCTTCCCCAATCTTCTCAGTTAACAGTGGTCCTTCTGATGCTACCATCTCTCTCTTGTCTTGCCCCAGGGAAATGTCTCTACTTTGAAGAACTCAAGGGATCAGTTTAAGGCCACTTGGATAATCCAAAATAATTTCTCCATCTTTAGCTCCTTCACTTAAACGTATCTTAAAGTCCCTTTTGCCATATAAAATAACAGTAACAGATTCCAAGGATTAGGGCTTGGAACTCTTTTGGAAGCCATGATTCTTTTACCTATCTTTCTAAAATAGAAGACTGGGGACTTCTTAGCCCATTTTATGTCTTCCGTTTATTCAAAATGTGACTTCAGAGACCAAAGAACTATGGCTCAGAAAGTTTGTGATATATATATCTAATGTATAGTATTATCTGGAATAGAGGATATCAAGCATTATATAACGACATACAATCAATATAGCAACGATAAGTCAGCCAAAGTTAGAATAAGTTCTGAGGAGCTAACATTCAGCCTGGTAATTACAGTTAATTATACAATGTTATAAAAGAGTAGATCTTAAAGGTTGTAACCACGAAATCAAAACAGTAATTATGTAGTATGATGGAGGTGTTAGCTAACACTATGGTGGTGATTCACAATATATCAGTACATCAAATCAACACACTGTACACCTTTAACTTATGCAATATTACATGTCAACAATATCTCAATAAGGCTGGTAAAAAAGAGAAGTTGTGCTTAAGAGGAAGATAACGAAATTCAATACTACGTGCAATTGAAATTGTAAGCTTCAATTTTTCCTAAAGCGTGCTCCATGGGATTTAACTTACTATCACATGAATAGTTGTTTCACAAGGAATCATGTGCATACTATGAACATATATTTGGGAAATGCCAAGTGAAACAAAGTTAAACTGATTCCTTCTCCAAGTCCTTAATTTGCCAATGTGCATTGTGAATCTATAAGAGAGCAACATGTCCTCTTCAGTTCAGTTTAGTTCAGTTCAGTCACTCAGTCGTGTCCGACTCTTTGCAACCCCATGTATCGCAGCACGCCAGGCCTCCCTGTCCATCACCAGCTCCCAGAGTTCACTAGACTCACGTCCATTGAGTCAGTGATGCTATCCAGCCATCTCATCCTCTGTTGTCCCCTTCTCCTCTTGCCCCCAATCCCTCCCAGCATCAGAGTCTTTTCCAATGAGTCAACTCTTCACATGAGGTGGCCAAAGTACTGGAGTTTCAGCTTCAGCATCATTTCTTCTAAAGAAATCCCAGGGCTGATCTCCTTCAGAATGGACTGGTTGGATCTCCTTGCAGTCCAAGGGACTCTCAAGAGTCTTCTCCAACACCACAGTTCAAAAGCATCAATTCTTCGGCACTCAGCTTTCTTCATAGTCCAACTCTACCATCCATAGATGACCACTGGAAAAACCATAGCCTTGACTAGATGGACCTTTGTTGGCAAAGTAATGTCTCTGCTTTTGAATATGCTATCTAGGTTGGTCATAACTTTTCTTCCAAGGAGTAAGCATCTTTTAATTTCTTGGCTGCAGTCACCATCTGCAGTGATTTTGGAGCCCCAAAAAATAAAGTCTGACACTGTTTCCACTGTTTCCCCATCTATTTCCCATGAAGTGATGGGACCGGATGCTATGGTCTTCGTTTTCTGAATGCTGAGCTTTAAGCCAACTTTTTCACTTTCATCAAGAGGCTTTTTAGTTCCTCTTCACTTTCTGCCATAAGGGTGGTGTCATCTGCATATCTGCTGCTACTGCTGCTAAGTCACTTCAGTTGTGTCCGACTCTGTGTGACCCCATAGACGGCAGCCTACCAGGCTGCCCCGTCCCTGGGATTCTCCAGGCAAGAACACTAGAGTGGGTTGCCATTTCCTTCTCCATTGCATGAAAGTGAAAAGTGAAAGTGAAGTCGCTCAGTTGTGTCAGACTCTTCGCGACCCCATGAACTGCAGCCTACCAGGCTCCTCTACCCATGGGATTTTCCAGGCAAGAGTACTGGAGTGGGGTGCCATTGCCTTCTCTGCTGCATATCTGAGGTTATTGATATTTCTCCTGGCAATCTTGATTCCAGCTTGTGCTTCTTCCAGTCCAGCGTTTCTCATGATGTACTCTGCATAGAAGTTAAATAAGCAGGGTGACAATATACAGCCTTGACATACTCCTTTTCCTATTTGGAACCAGTCTGTTGTTCCATGTCCAGTTCTAACTGTTGCTTCCTGACCTGCATATAGGTTTCTCAAGAGGCAGGTCAGGTGGTCTGGTATTCCCATCTCTTTCAGAATTTCCCACAGTGTATTGGGTTCAAAAACAATTGCTTTTAAGGGTGAATCAAACTTTGGGAATTGGTGATGCCCGTTTATTCTGCTGCACTTCTGCTGTTGTTTTCAGTTGACCCTTCGTTCCTTCTCTTCTTTTTTTCTTTCCTTCCTTGTTTTTTCTCCTCCTTTCTTAATTCCCATCTTCATTCTGTCCCTTCTTTTTTGCCTACAGTCATCCCCTAATATAAATGAGACTTCAAATGCATAGAGTTGCAAAGAGGCTTGGTCTGGTTAAAATTAGAAATACAAAAGAGAAAACTGTTGTTAAGAAATAAAATGGGGAAAAAAATAAGAATGAATTACAGAGAGGATGATGCTTATTGAATCTTGACATTTTGATTGTGTTTCTGTGATTTATTGGACACAATAAGACTAAACATTTCCTGAACAAAGGATTAAGGATTTATTTCTTCTGCTTTATCTCCTCTTCTTTTTAACTTCGTAATCTTTCCAAGTTTGTCATCCATCCAGCCCCAGTTACGCTTCAGAGGGGCCTCAACAACCCAAATAAATTTACCACTAAGCTATAATAAAAGTCCCTTTACATACTATCACCAGGCAATAAGCGATTCTGATTTATTGAATATTCTAGATAGCTTAATCCAAACCATAACACTAACATTTGCTTTTCAGTTTAATAGTTTTTGGCACACTATGAAATTTATAACACAATTCCTTCATTACTAAGAATACGTTAGGTATTTTTGATGATATCATTTCGAAACAAAAATTATGATATGATGAAATTAGAATATATGTTTATGGGATATGGATAAGTGTAAGGCTGCTTGGCACTATGCGAAATTGCTCCAAAATATTGTGTTTTCCCATTTGGTTCAAGTGTCTCCTTCCTCATCCCATTTTCTACTCTGTCACGCTGTCTGCCTTTGAGACTGTCCACTCTGCTTTGATCCTGGTGGTTCAGTCGGTAAAGAATCTGCCTGCAATGTGGGAGACCTGGGTTCGATCCCTGGGTCGGGAGGATGCCCGGAGGAGGACATGGCAACCCACTCCAGTATTCTTGCCTGGAGAACCCCCATAGACACAGCAGCCTGGTGGACTACAGTCCATGGGGTCGCAAAGAGTCAGGACACGACTGAGCAACTAAGCACAGCATGGTTATCTGCAAATTAATTGTGGAACAGAGATGGGTACTATCACTGGATCGTAATATGTCGAATGATCTTTATTTCTAATATATAATTTTTAATGATGGTGATGATGATTCATATGTGTACATGCACATGTGTGTGTTTTATATTGAGTATGTATCATACTCAAAATAAGATTAAATAAATCATTTGTGTAATATTTTAAAGTTTGAGAGAATAATATTTGGGGAAAACTATAAAGAAAGCTGAGCACCAAAGAACTGATGCTTTTGAACTGTGGTGTTGGAGAAGACTCTTGAGAGTCCCTTGGACTACAAAGAGATCCAACCAGTCTATCCTAAAGGATATCAGTCCTGAGTGTTCATTGGAAGGACTGATGCTGAAGCTGAAACCCCACTACTTTGGGTACCTGATGTGAAGAACTGACTCCCTAGAAAAGACCTTGATGCTGGGAAAGATTGAAGGTGGGAGGAGAAGGAGATCACAGAGGATGAGATGGTTGGATGGCATCACCAACTCTATGGACATGAGTTTGAGTAAACTCCAGGAGTTGGTGATGGACAGAGAGGCCTGGCGAGCTGCAGTCCTTGGGGTTGCAAAGAGTCGGACACGACTGAGCGACTGAACTGAACGGATATCAAGTGATTTAGTCTCTTCCTCCCTTTAGTAGCCTGATAATTACTCTTGCATTAGACAGCCAAAAAGCCCCTTAACTATATTTTATTTTAATGGACCCCTGCAGAGGTCCTCTGTGCTTTGCTGGAATTCTTGCCCTATATATCAAAACATGTTATGAAAAATAGCTCCATGGAGTTCAACAAACAGGTGGGAATCTTTTAAGGCAAGTACCAAAAATCCTTATGCAATCTGGCTTAAGGAAAAGAATTCACTGGCTGTTTTGTGGAAATGTTTCAAGTAAGTCTGAATCAAGTAAGAGTCTCCCCAAGTTGAGGGGATGGAACTGGGAGTTTGAGGAGAGTACGTAACTCCTGACATACAGGGCCTCTGGTATGTAGCCAAGCACCAGAAAGGAGAGCATTTCAGAAACAGAGAGTTAACTTTCTGTTAGAAAGTTTCTGGAGAGACAGAGGCTTTCCTCAAGTCCTCAGAGGAACATCCATTAGCACAAGCCATGAGGAAAATACTTCAGTGCAAGGAAAGAGCCATTTTAATGCAGCAGAATAATCCCTAGTACTTATATATCATGGCGGTGGTGGTGGTTAGTCGTTCAGTTGTGTCCGACTCTTTGTGACCGCATGGACTATAGCCCACCAGGCTCCTCTGTCCATGAAATCCTCTGGCAAGAATACTGGGGTGGGTTGCCGTTTCCTATTCCAGGGGATCTTCCTGACCCAGGGATCAAACCAGTGTCCCTTACATCTCCTGGGCTGGCAGGAGGGTTCTTTACCACCACCCTACCTGGGAAACCATTATACCTATATAAAAGGATACTATAGAGCAGTTTGAAAGAATATAGATATGTGCATGTTGATATGAGGGTATCACTATGACATTCTGCTTATATATACAATCTATTCAGTAATATATATATTACAGAACACATATAATAGACTGGTTCAGTTCAGTCGGTCAGTTGTGTCCAGCTCTTTGCCACCCCATGGACTGCAGCACACAGGGCCTCCCTGTCCATCACCAACTCCTGGAGCTTGCTCAAACTCATGTCCATCGAACCAGTGATACCATCTAACCATCTCCTCCTCTCTCGTTCCCTTCTCCTCCTGCCTTCAGTCTTTCCCAGCATCAGGGTCTTTTCTAGGGAGTCAGTTCTTCACATCAGGTACCCAAAGTATTGGAGATTCAGCTTCAGCATCAGTCCTTCCAATGAATATTCAGGACTGATTTCCTTTAGGATAGACTGGTTGGATCTCCTTGCAGTCCAAGGGACGCTCAAGAGTCTTCTCCAACACCACAGTTCAAAAGCATCAATTCTTCAGCTCAGCTTTCTTTATAGTCCAGTTCTCACATCCATACATGACTACTGGAAAAACCATAGCTTTGACTAGATGGACCTTTGTTGGCAAAGTAATGTCTCTGCTTTTTAATATGCTGTCTAGGTTGATCATAGCTTTTCTTCCAAGGAGCAAGCATCTTTTAATTTCATGGCTGCAATCACCATCTGCAGTAATTTTGGAGCCCAAGAAAATAAAGTCTGTCACTGTTTCCATTGTTTCCCCATCTATTTGCCATGAAGTGATGGGACGACTGGATGACATGATGTTAGTCTTCTGAATGTTGAGGTTTAAGCCAACTTTTTCACTCTCTTTCACTTCCATCTAGAGACTCTTTAGTTCCTTTTCGCTTTCAGCCTTATATAAGGGTGGTGTCATCTGCATATCTGAGGTTATTGATATTTCTCCCAGCAATCTTGATTCTGGCTTGTGCTTCATCCAGCCCAGCATTTCGCATGATCTACTCTGCATATCAGTTAAATAAGAAGGGTGACAAGGTACAGCCTTGACATACTCCGTTCCTGATTTGGAACCAGTCTGTTGTTCCATGTCCATTTCTAACTGTTGCTTCTTGTCCTGCATACAGATTTCTCAGGAGGCCAGTCAGGTGGTCTGGTATTCCCATCTCTTTCAGAATTTTCCACAGTTTGTTGTGATCCACACGTTGAAAGGCTTTGGCATAGTCAGTAAAGCAGAAGTAGATGTTTTTCTGGAATTCTCTTGCTTTTTTGATGATCCAACAGACGTTGGCAATTTGATCTCTTGTTTCTCTGCCTTTTCTAAATCCAGCTTGAACATCTGAAAGTTCACAGTTCATGTACTGCTGAAGCCTGGCTTGGAGAATTTTGAGCATTACTTTACTAGCGTGTGAGATGAGTGCAATTGTGCAGTAGTTTGAGCATTCTTTGGCATTGCCTTTCTTTGGGATTGGAATCAAAACTGACCTTTTCCAGTCCTGTGGCCACTGCTGAGTTTTCCAAATTTGCTGGCATATTGAGTGTAGCACTTTCACAGCATCATCTTTTAGGATTTGAAAGAGCTCAACTGGAATTCCATCATCTCCACTAGCTTTGTTCGTAGTGATGTTTCCTAAGGCCTACTTGACTTCACACTCCAGAATGTCAGGCTCTAGGTGAGTGATCACACCATCGTGGTTATCTGGGTCATGAAGATCTTTTTTGTATAGTTCTTCTGTGTATTCTTGCTACCTCTTCTTAATATCTTCTGCTTCTGTTAGGTCCATACCATTTCTCCAATACTTTGGCCACCTGATGTGAAGAGCTGACTCATTGGAAAAGATCCTGATGCTGGGAAAGATTGAGGGCAGGAGGAGAAGGGGACGACAGAGGATGAGACGGTTGGATGGCATCACCAACTCAATGGACATGGGTTAGGGTGGACTCTGGGTGTTGGTGATGGACAGGGAGGCCTGCCGTGCTGCGGTTCATGGGGTCACAAAGAACTGGACAAGACTGAGCGATTGAACTGAACTGAACTGATTTCTGTTACTCTCATTATGTAAATGTGTGTGCATATATGTCAACAATAGAAACTTTTACAAAAGATACAGAGGAATTGTTGATGACAATCAATCTCTTTCCTAAGTCTAGGTGGAAAGGGAGACTCATACTTTTTAGTACTGTTTGACTTTCATCGTGTGCTGCAGCATTTTAATAATAATGATACTAACGATATTAATGCCTTCCCTGGTGGCTGAGACAGTAAAGAATCTGCCTGCAATGCGGGAGACCTGGGTCCAATCCCTGGGTTGGGAAGATTCCCTGGAGGAGGGCATGGCAACCCACTCCAGTAGCTGGAGAATTCCATAGACAGGGAAGCATGGTGGGCTACAGTCCATGGGGTCGCAGAGTCGGACATGACTGAGCAACTAAGCACAGCATGCAAAGATATTAATAAGTTACCTTCACTAATAACAATTTTTTATATCCTTAGAACAACCAAAAAAGACGGCAGGACACTTACATTCACACATATAGCTCTCAAAAAAAGAGGATCCAATTCAAGGAAACTGATCGTGTTTTATGCCTTTTTGTTTTATGAAACAATGACTGCTCAAAAAGATTCTCTGCTCAGCAGCCTGAAAGTGCTGAAATCCTAACATAATAGGTTTTTCTCTTTTAATCTTAGAAAAAGTATAATTTGGGATACTGTTTGAAAGTCTATGGATACTATAAAGTGACAAGGTTTAAGAATTCTTACAGTATTTTTTTCCTAGTCTCCTTCTGTAGCTTTTTGGAAAACTGACAGCAATTATTAGTCATTTGCCAAAAATACTAGTGAATTCAAGTCACTTCTGTTGTGTAGTCCAACAGTTTATCTTCCAGATTTCCTTGTATTCTAAACCATGCCAGATTTTTATCTAATTAATAGGCCCAAAGACACAAATTTACTAATCTAAGCTGTGATTATATATATGATAATTCCTAAAGCAAATTCCATTTTCTGCATTGAACTTTTCTTATTGCATTTTTTGAAATCACCTTTTTAAACCACACTATATTCATAGGTTGCAGCATTTTCTTTTCTTAACTTACAATTCCATCTAAAGTGCCTCTACTTGAAAGTGAGAATTGTATGTGTGTTTCTTTGATTAGAAATATTAATCTTTCTGAGAAGAATTCAGTTCTCCTACCTAGCAGTAAAATACCACTTACAATGCATTTAATTTAAAACCTATTAGCTGAAAACATGTTTGCTGGCAGCTAACATTTTCTCAAAAAGAAGATAATCTCTTATTTATAATTACTTGGGAAAAAAATGGTTATGCAGAAAACATTCTAATTGGAATTTTAATAGCAGTTAACTGACAACTCAGCCAATAAAAGCAGATCCAATTTTAGTAATAATTATCCAAGAATTAAAAAAAAATTGAAAACAAGTTTTGAGTCCAATTTAGACCCTGAGTTTCATCTTTTTTTTAGGTGTCCTAATTAACTTAGGTAGAAAAAATATTGATCCATGACAGATAACCAGAGAAAGAAAAGAGGTGTAAACTGATAGTCAGATGAACTTGAACTTGGATTTGATTCCCAACTCTGATACATACTAATAATTTGACCTTGGGCTATAATCTATTAAATTGTATTAGTAATAACAATATATTTTTTCTACAAGACTTTTGGGAAGATGCTATAATATGTGGACTTAGTTCAGAGTAAGGACTCAACCATAGCCATATATTAATAAGAATAAAGAACCTATTTTAGTTTGTAAGAAAAAACACATATATAACCTTTGGTAACAGTAATTTATTGTGAGAAAAAACAGAAAAATCATCTCAGCAACCATGTAGTCAACTTGCACTGTGGACTATTAAGACTGGGATAGATATCAGACCTTGTATTAAACCAAAATAATAGCTCAATCTTTTGAGACACAGCCTGAGTTCTAGGCGCCCTCCTTTTTTGTTGGCATTTATGCTTTCCAAGAGAAAAGATCCAAGCAGCTCAGTTAGTTACTATCCGATAGGAAACAAGATACTGGGTCAAAGTTCTTTCCCAACAGCACCTTGATTTTCCACCTAAACATGAACACTGGTCCCTGACCCCATCAGTGAAAACCAGAGGGTGAGGAATATAACCACTGATTAATCATTGCACAGGCTACACCATGGCAACTTTAATCAGAAAGAAGAGGAAGGGGGCTTCTCTTCCTGGTGGCTCAATGGTAGAGAATCCGCCTGCCAGTACAGCAGACAATGGTAGAGACTCTGCCTGCCAATACAGTGCGATCCCTGGTCTGGGGAGATCCTTCATGCCTCAGGGCAACTAAGCCCGTGCGCCACAACTACTGAGCTTGTGCTCTAGAGCCAGGAGCTGCAACTACTGAGCCCACGTGCTGCAATTACAGAAGCCCATTGCCCTGGAGCCAGTGTTCCACACAGAGAGGCCACCAGAATGAGAAGCCTGGTACCACAACTTAGAGAGCAGCACCCCCACATGCCACAACTAGAGAAAGCCCACGTTCAGCGACGAAGACCCAGCACAGCCACAAATTAAATAAATAAATTTTAAAAATTATGAGAAAAAAAATCAGAGAGGCAGGGAGAATGACCCCATGGACTGTACAGTCCATGAAATTCTCCAGGCCAGAACACTGGAGTGGGTAGCCTTCCCCTTCTCCAGGGGATCTTCCTAACCCAGGGATTGAACCCTGGTCTCCCACATTGCATGTGGATTCTTTACCAGCCGAGCCACGAGGGAAGCCCAAGAATACTGGAGTGGGTAGCCTATCCATTTTCCAGCGGATTTTCCCAACCCAGGAATCAAACCGGGGTCTCCTGCATTTCAGGCGAATTCTTTACCAACTGAGCTATCAGGGAAGCCAAAAATAAAATAATTAAATAAATAAAATTACTTTTTTAAAGGGAGGGGGGAGTGTTATTTTCCCCAGAAGAAGACTGTGGACACAACCAGAACATAAACCTTCATGGAAATATCTCTAGTACGAAGGTCCAGCTGGAAAATTTACAAATGCAATTACACAGTACGTAGGAGTGCCCATAATTAGTTCCTCTGAGCTTCTTCTTCCTGCACAGTGTTCTAAAACTCTCAGTAAGTTAGCTGGGGCACTCATAATGTTCCGTTTGTCCTCTCTTAGGGGACACTGCCTTGTGCTGCCTGAAGTCCAATTTCTAAGTATCATTGTTTTCATATATATTGTCTTTTTTTTTTTTTTTTTTTAGGTGGCAGGGGGGCTGTTTTAGTCAAGAGGATAAATCTGTTCCTGTTACTCCGTGCTGTCCAAAAAAAGTCAGCCCAGTCTATTGGATCAAAATGTTCTAAAAAAATAAAAATCTCTAAAGTATGAGGGGGAAGAAAGGATACCGAGTTGATGTAGAAATTCTCAATGGAGATTAAATCTTAGATAAATTGGTGTTAAACCAATTGGTTTAGGGCAAAACCATCTGTTTCTAAGTTTTCCTTTAAGCTATCATTTTTTTCTATCTGAAAATGATAGCAGCATCCCAGGAAACAGTCAAGGGCTAACAGGAACTTCAGTCAGACCATAAAAAAATAGCAGCTCATCCCATGGTTGACTGAATCCTGCATTCTTCCAGGTCTCTCTCAAAGAGGGCCCAAGAGATCTAAATGAATTGCAGGTGCCAATCTGATGGCAAGTCCCCCAGAATCTTCCATTTGTCAAATGTGTCAAATAGACCACAATGCAGAAAGGAAAGGGCACCAAAGAAATGAAATGACTGAATTCCATACAAGTAAAAGCTTCTGTAAAGTTTAACTGTGATTAAGACACAAATCTAGACAATCTCCATCTCTGCAAAAGAGCCACAGGATATTCTAGTTACATTTGGTTTCTAGAGGCAAAATACTAGTGATCTGTAAGCCCAAGAAAAATATAAACAAGTGTCCACAGGTCAGAGCTGCTTCTTTGTCTCCCTCCTGGACAAAGAGCTCTGCACAAGAGTTGCAGCATCCACTCTGCCATTGTTATTGTGATCACGTGTTCAACAATGGCTTCATCAGACCTTGTACTACACGCTGGAAATACAATTACAACCAAGGCCTTCCTCGTGTATATTTCTCTTTTTCCCAAACCCATGGGAAAGATAGCCTGCCAAGCCTGCCTGACAAGACTAATTCCTAGAGCTTATTGAGAAGTTAAGTCCCGTGCTGTTCAGGTGTTCTTTTGAAAGTCTTATTTAAAAATAATAAAAAGCTACTGAGAGCAGAGGTATTGCTCTACTCTCTCCCCGGTCACTGTTGAGCTATCAACTTAGAAACGTTCAGCGCCTCTCCTTGGACAGCTGCCGTCTCCCCATAATTCATCCTCACAGTATTCATTGGAAGGACTGATGTTGAAGCTGAAACTCCAATACTTTGGCCACCTGATGCAAAGAGCTGACTCATTTGAAAAGACCCTGATGCTGAGAAAGATTGAGGGTGGGAGGAGAAGGGGACGACAGAGGATGAGATGGTTGGATGGCATCACTGAATCAATGGAAAAGAGTTTGGGTAAACTCCAGGAGTTGGTGATGGACAGGGAGGCCTGGCATGCTGCAGTTCATGGGGTCCCAAAGAGTTGGACACAACTGAGCAACTGAACTGAACTGAACTGTCCAGCGATAAGGGCATTGCTTCAGAAGTGGTCTCCTGGACTCTCTAGTCTCCATCTTCTTCACCAACATCCTTACTTTTCCCCCACTCTCAAGGAAGCTGCACATCTTGAATCCCTCCATTTCTTATCTCTCTCACCCTAAATAGAAAACTATCGCCTTTGTTTTATTGAGCTTCCCTGGTGGCTCAGCAGTAAAGAATCTGCCTGAGGCAGGAGATGCAGGTTCGATCTCTGGGTTGGCAAGACCCCGAAGACAAGGAAATGGCAACCCACTCCAATATTCCTGCCTGGGAAACTCTATGGACAGAGGAGTCTGGCAGGCTACAGTCCATGAGATCTCAAAGAGTCATAAACAACTGAGCAACTAAACAGCAACAATTTGCATTAGAATTGCAGCATTATCATTTTTGAAGATTTCATAAAGCAAATATAATTCACTTACATTTTGAGTTAAGTGAATTGCGTAGATTGCTCCTATAACCTGAGTCAGTGGGAAAACCTGCCCAATGTTTCAAAACTGTAATTCACAATGAACCTTTGTAAGCCAGCCTCTTGCCAGCTGAGGATGCTCTGTGTCTATATACACAGTCCTCCTTACACAATCCCTATGTGCTTGCCCTTGTATGTCTCATGAATATGGGGAAGGAAGCTGTGGTCAGGTCAAGAAAGGAATGAGTAAGCATTCCTGAAAGAAAGAACACTCTGTAAAGGAGACTTGCACATTTGAGCAAAATCAGAGACAGCTTATTAACAAGCTTCCTTCAATGAAACAAATTATAAAGTCTTTAAGGTTTTAAAAGTGAACAGCTCTAGAAAGATCTCTAGACAAAAGGAATTATAATTAAGTAAGACCTGACTATCTCACCTGTTTGTTTCCCTCTGTGAGCTAAGCTGTTCCATAGTATAGCCACTAGACACTTGTAGCCATTTAAATTAAAGCTAAATAAAATTTAGAATTTAGTTTCTCAGTGATGCTAGTCACATTTCAAAAACTCCGTGGTTAGTCAGTGTTCAGTGGGTACCATATTGGACAACACAGGTATAGAACATCTCAATCACCAGAGAAAGTCCCATCAGACAGCCCTGCTCTAGAATTCTTGCCTGATTATGAACTTTTTCAAGCTCACCAATTGCCTAAACATGGACAAAAAGACTTATTAAGTGGAGACCAGAAAATGATGTCAAAGAGGTTCATTCAATACTAAAGGAAAAAGAAAGAGAAATTACTGTAGACCATAACAGAGAATAAAGAGGATCACCTTTAAAGTAAAGGTTTTTGATATTTCAAGTTAAAAAAAAAAAAAGTTGGTACAACTTCAGAGACCCTGGGTTTCTTTCCTACCCTGAAGAGTGAGTTCCCTCTTCCTGGGCCCCTCTGAGCTAATGTATACCAAAAATTTTTTCCTGACCCCTACATAAGCATCAAAAAGTTCATTTCTTATGGCCTTTTCATTTTTCCTCAGTTATCACAGGCAACTGGCAAAAAAGCCAGTTTCAACTTATCTGTCTGTAGTACACAACCTCATCCACAGTTTTACCTGAATCTTATCAATTGAGGTTGTTAGAATTCTAACCTAGTAATTCATAATCCTGTTTAAGCTTTAGCCCAACCAAGGAAAAGTATGTTCTTTGGTAAAAACAGAATCATTGCAAAAATAATCCTCATCCCAAAGGAGTGAGATTACCAAAATCTTTATAAGCTGTTGTATATTGTCAAAAATTCATTCAAGTAATTCTTATATGCCTCTCTGGAAAGAAAAACTCATATCTTCATTAAGAATTGAAGTTTACTTTAACTGAAGTCTACTATGAAGTTTCTCACTACACTACTCTAGTAAATTCTAATCCTTCCATCATTCCTTGATTATCAGTTTTTCTCTGGAGCATTTTGTTAGTATACTTATAAAAGTTCTGTACTAGTTTGCAGGGAATTCATTTTGTACATGGATAATCCCATATGTAATAAAATTACCATATAACTAGTATAACTAATTTTTTAAATAAAAATAATTTCAGTACTCACATACAGATAAAAAATAAAACAGCTTTCATATGCCTCTTGTCTTTCGGAATTCACCTGCATTGAATTTGCAACTTTTAGTACCAAGACTCTGTACTGAGTGCCAGGTAGAAGTCAATAGACAGCAAAGGGCCAAATGAGAAAAAGGAAAACCATGAAGACTATAGAAGACCCAATCAGGTAAATGCATGTGTCTGGGTCAGCACAAAGAGAATTATGTGAAAATGTTGTTTCTACTAAATTGAGTCACCTATGATGAGAACAGTCCCTTATCAAAGAGGACACGTGTTAGTACCAAAATGGAAAGAGAGGAAGTTCTTTAGGTTGTAAAGGAATATTAACAAAGTGTTCACTGTGTTTAATTTATGTAACTGATGGAACGCACACAGACCTATTCATATCCTTTGAGGTCTGCTATTGACAAGGAAGGTAATAAACCTTGACATCACCTTTTCTCCCACCCTTTTATTAATGAAAATTTGAGAAGGATGCCAAGGAATTTAATATGGCCCAAAGTAAAAAAAAAAATTTAGGTTTATTTCAAAGCTTCTCTTTGACATTTAGCTAACTAAAAGTGTCAACTGGAATACATGCATATGTGTCTAGCAGATCAGTAAAAGGGGGCTCTGAGACCCCAGTACCTAGCCATCATCTGCAAACAGAAGATGGATCTCAGAGATTTTTTTGCATGATAATAGAAAACATTGTTTCCAAAGTGGAGACAATGGATAAAAGAATCTATGCAGAAAATGTTTCTCCTCCCCCTCTTCCAAATAAAAGAAGGGAAAGAAAATCTTTCTCTGATTTTGGAGTAAGGCTGAATTGTTTCTAAGAATTATTATTTGTCTTTAAGAGATGAGTATGCTTGCATACTGCATGATTCCATTTACAAAACACTCTCAAAAGAACAAAATCGTGATGCGGAATCAATCCAGAGTTGCTAAGGATAATATTTCGGGGAAAGTGTGACTGCAAAGTGGAAGCAAAGCGAGCTTCTTTGGCGTGCTGAAACGTTTGTGTCCTGATTCTGGTGGTGGTGGCACAAATCCATACATGAGATCAAATTTTGTAGAACTATATACACTTTTTAAAAATGCATATAAGAACTGAAAGTGAAAGGGTTTGTTGCTCAGTCATGTCCAACTCTTAGCACGACCCCATGGATTGTAACCCAACAGGCTCCTCTGTCCATGGGGTTCTCCAAGCAAGGATACTGGAGTGGGTTGCCAGTCCATTCTCCAGGAGATCTTCCTGACCCAGGGATGGAACCGAGGTCTCCTGCATTGCAGGCAGATTCTTTACCATCTGAGCCACCAGGGTGAAGTCCAAATAAAGTCTGTAGTTGAATCAGTAATTTTATCAGTCTCCTGCTTTTGATAGTTATGCTATGATTTTGTAAGTTATTATCATTAGGAGAAGTTGGGTGAAGGATATATGGGAACTCTATTTTCTGCTTTTGCAAATTCTATGTGAGTCTAAGATTTTTTTTAAGAAAGAGTAAAAGAGTCTAAACCAAAGATATATAGGAATTCCTTGTAGATTCTTGCAAATTTTCTGTCAGTTCTAAATTATATCAAAATGTGAAAGTTAACATAAAGGACGTTGGCTTGCTTATAATCTCTAGAGAATCAGGCTCTCAGACACACAGCCAGACATAAAGCCCCAATAATGCCACAGATGGTCCAAAACATCACTGGTACCATCACTGTGCATGACTCTTGACACTTCCAAGATGGGCACCACAGACACTGGACACCCACCACTGCCACAGTTTCCTGTGGGATCTGCCTCCCCAGACCTGTAGCTGCCTCCACAGCTCCCCAGAAGAGCTTCTGAATAGCACTTCTTCACAGAAGCAACTCCTGACTCAGTCAGTGTATGTGATGTATGGAGCCCAAGGGCATGTCATATAGCCCTAACTGCAAAGGATGATGGGAATGTGATTATCTAGCATACTTCCACGGTGAGAAGCAGGTTCTATCTCCAAGCATGGGTGATTCTTCAAACATAGAAAGGAGATTCCAAGACTCAGTCATCAAAAAAATGACAAAGGTCTGTTACAAATAATAAATGGAAGCATGGCCTTTCTCACATCATTTTGCTAAGACCAGGTGATCCAAAGTCTTAGCCCTACTGAGAAGTAACCAAAGATGTTCAGGGTAACCAATGATGCCTGGAGCCTAGGAAATAACAACAGGCAATGGTCTCTCAGCTAAGGGTTGGATGTGGAACAAATCTCTTTTCTTTCCTAAATATATTTGAGGAGACAGCTGATTCTTAAGAGGGACACAGGGGTTATTTGTGTGTATAATGAATATGTGTCTAATATGCTGAATAGGAAAAGTTATTATCTCACCCTTAAATAAATACCCGGGCTTCCCAGGTGGTGCAGTGGTAAAAAAAAAATCTGCCTGCCAATGCAGGGGATGCAGGAGACAGGGGTTCAATCCCTGGGTCGGGAAGATCCCCTGGAGGAGGGATGGCAATCAGCTCCAGTATTCTTGCCTAGAAAGTTCCATGGGCAGAGGAGCATGACGGACTATAGTCCATGAGGTCGCACAGAGTCGGACACAACTAAGCAACTGAGCATGAATTCCTGCTTGAGCGACTGAGCACAGCACAGATAAATACAATTTTCAGAACTCTAGCACAGAAGGTCAGACTTAATTCAACATTTGTCTTTTGCTGCTTGGATAATTAGTAACAAGTATATTCATGAAATGGTAAGAAACAAGAGCTCTAGAACTTAAGATGTGAGACAAAAAGAAGAAACAGCTTACCTAAGAGACCAAGACTTAAAGGGGCAATGCATAATATCCGTAATGGTAGAACTGTGAGGCAAAATTGAAGGAATAGTGTTTGTTTTGCAAATACAATTGACCTCTATGAAAGTTGCTGCTGCTGCTAAGTCGCATCAGTCGTGTCCGACTCTGTGCGACCCCATAGACGGCAGCCCACCAGGCTCCCTCGTCCCTGGGATTCTCCAGGCAAGAACACTGGAGTGGGTTGCCATTTCCTTCTCCAATGCATGAAACTGAAAAGTGAAAGTGAAGTCGCTCAGTTGTGTTCAACCCTTAGCGACCCCATGGACTGCAGCCCACCAGGCTCCTCCTCCTCCACCATGGGATTTTCCAGGCAAGAGTACTGGAGTGGGGTGCCATTGCGTTCTCCGCTATGAAAGTTAGTCATGCTTAATGTCATAGAAACACCCCCGGTCCCTAATACAAATATGACCTCACTTAGTGCAAATCCCGTAATACTGGAGTATTCAGCAATGAATATACTATCATTGATCTTTCTTAATTATTTTAGGCAAAATAATTAATATTATTATTTTAATTATTAAAATAATAATTTTATTATTATTTTAGGCAAATGGTCTTAATTATTTTAGGAAAATGAGTTAATTTTACCAAAATGGTGATAAATCATTACTGCCACGCATTATCAAATAATTAATATTTAAAAATAAATATTATGTCTCTATTTGTCTTTTCCTTCTCAGACTAAAGATAGTACCCCACTGAGAAACTACCTAAGGGGAATTTTGACACTCTGAGTGTTTCTATCGAGAATGTATTTAAATAATACACAAGCCAACTTTCAAATTCATTTACTGTTATAGTGCTATCTAGATATACTTTCGGAGAAGGCAGTGGGACCCCACTCCAGTACTCTTGCCTGGAAAATCCCATGGATGGAGGAACCTGGAAGGCTGCAGTCCATGGGGTCACTAAGAGTCGGACACGACTGAGTGACTACACTTTCACTTTTCACTTTCATGCATTGGAGAAGGAAATGGCAACCCACTCCAGTGTTCTTGCCTGGAGAATCCCAGGGACGGGGGAGCCTGCTGGGCTGCCATCTATGGGGTCGCACAGAGTCGGACAAGACTGAAGTGACTTAGCAGCAGCAGATATACTTTGTCTTTTAGAATTTTCCGAGAATATTTGCCATAGGTATTTGACTCTTCAATTTCTTTTAAAATTAAGTTCTGTTATTGTTAGTGGATCCCAAGGAGAAATAAACCACTATTTAAATTACAGAACTTTTTAGGCAGCACATAAATCATTGGATTTGCAAGGTGCTTTGATTACTTTTCATTTAATAGCCTGAATGAGGACATTTCATTACTTCCTAAAAAGAATATTTAAGTTACACAAACTTAAAATTATTTAACTTTTGGGGGGAAAATGCTTGCCAATTGCCATAAATATCAGGTTTCTGTGCAGCCTGAATGCAAAATCAGGAGGTTTAAATGGGAAGCTTGAGGTGTTTCTGAGGAAAAGCTCATGGCTAAATATAGGACAGGTGGACGGCCAGTGAAAGAAACTGGAATGGCAGTTTGTGATAAACCACTCACAAGGCATCCTGGGTCCCCCAGCTAGGCAGGAGAAGAGAAGGAAGGATCCAAAGTGTTGGGTGATGGAATTAAAGAACTATTAATAATTCAGTGAGTAAGCTGCTTTCCCTAGAGAGCAGGTGTGTACCAAAAAGTCCTAATCTTCAAGACTAGAAGCAAGAACTCACCTGATTCTAATGTGGAAGGAGAAGGAACATGACAACAGGATGCTTTAAAAAAATCTCTAGATCCTAAGCCTTGGAGAGTTTCTCAGATATTCCTAGAGATGTATCTAGAAATATTTAACCAGAAGCTTGAGGTCTTAGGGACCAAGTTCCCTTCTGAGCAGACAGAGGGCAAGCATCTTAGCCAACAGAACTTAGATTGAAGGTTGAACTCTGGTCTCAGTGAGAAACTGTACTGAAAACCAATAGCAAGGCTGTTAATTAATAGAGGAATCATATTTGAACGGAGATCACACATCTGTTAAATAGAATACCTCAATTTTACATTATTTTTTTCTGTTCTTATTTTTTAATCTAATTATCTGAAAGCAAATACCAAAGGCTGATGATGTCTGTATATGGGGCAAAGGGTCAACATGATGTTTTTCAATGTTTTTTCTTTCTATCAGCTAGTTTGTACTGAAGGTGAAAATTGCAAGTGTTTGAAATAAATAAGTTCTAAAAATAAAAAAAGAAGAAAACCAATAATGATAATTGGGTCCAGATACCAGCGACTCCCTGATGCTGGGAAAGATCAAAGGCAGGAGGAGAAGGAGACGACAGAGGATGAGATGGTTGGATGGCATCGCTGACTCAATGGACATGAGTCTGAGCAAGCTCCGGGAGATGGGGAAGGAAAGCCTGATGTGCTGCAGTCCATGTGGTCATAAAGAGTCAGACACGACTGAGCGACTGAACAACACAGCAGCTCAGACACTAAGCGCAGTGAAAGGAAGCAGGAGTGATGAAGAGGCTAACTCGGTCTCAGAAGGATACCTGGAGGCTTGGCCCAAAGGACACCAGGCATAAAATTCTAGATTTGTATATGCCACCAGGCCTGGTTCTTACTGACTCATGAACTGACTGATTTTCATTGCTAATAAAAAAAAAGGCAGGGATTCACGACATAGTTTTATTATTTAGGAATTCATATCATCAGAGCATTTGAAAACGACACAAAAACATACAAAGAAAATAAATACCTCATAATTCTGCAATTCAGAGATGAAACCAACACCATTAAACTCTGGAATTTATTCTTTTAATATATTTACTATTCTACATGCACACATACACAGATCTCATTGCAGAAATAGGAAAGTCCATTGCATACTCCTCGTCAAATGATGGCATTGTTGTGATTGTGTATTTAGTTGTCTCTCCTACTAGGGAGGCAGGAAAAATATCTTGCTTACCAGCCATCGGTTTCCTACTTCCAAGCATAATTCCCAGCACAGGAAGATAGACATAATGCCTACATCTAAGTTTTTTTTTTTTTTAACAAATATGCCAAATTGCCCCGTGGCAGTTGTACCAACTTTAAAACCCACAAGCAAGTACATGAAATTCATTTCCCTTTTCGTCCTTCACAAAACTGCATCTTAGGAATTTTTAAGAATCTTTGCCATATTGATGGGATGAATTTGTCACTCATGTTTCTGTATTTGTATTTCTATGCTATTAAGCTTGACTAATTTTCATAAGGGTCATGGAAATTTGCTAAATAAACATTACCCCTTCAAGTGACTTTGCCTCGATTCTGCCTTTGCCAGTATTGCTTATCGCCTCTCTTTAAAAGCTGAGTTAATGGCTTTATTTGTCCCTCTGTCAGCATCTCCTAAAAATCACATGATTTTTCAGGTAGTACCACCTTTTTCATTCATTTCAGTCCAATGCTAGGATGGGGCATTGTGTATGTTGGGCATCTCATCTGTGTGCTGTGCTGGGGAATCCTTCTTACCCCTGGAGTAAATAATATCAGAGATGAAGGCAGCATTTTGGATAGGAAAATCGTGAGTATTGGTGACAGCCAGAAAAGGATTCAGGTCCTGGCTTCTCTACTGATTCACTGAGTGACCTTCAACAAGGCAACTCAGGACCTCCCTGGTGGTCCAGTGGTTAAGACTCCACACTCGGGGGCAGAGGTTCAATCCCTAGTCAGGGAAGTAAGATCCCACATGCCACACGGTGGGGCCACAGACAAAAACGAGACAAACAAACGAAAAACAAAGCAACTCCCATGACCCTCACGTTCTCATTTAGGAGAGATAATGCTAATTTTGTCTTGCATTGGTGGCTACAGGGATCAAATGATATAAAATATGTATAAGCACAATATAAATGTAGGGTATTGCTATTCTTGCTACTCCCTTCTTTGAGAATAAATATTACATCCATCACCTGTTTTGAGGCAAATTGGCAAAGACAGCTTTCTTGTCAAGGCTAAAAATAAAACACAAGAGGGACTTGGTGTTGCCCGGGAGAACATATATGGGTATTGAAGTTTGCACTTTCCCAGGAAGTTAATAAAACGAAGTAAGAACTTATTCCACTGATACCTTAATGTCATTCTCAGTCATAACCCAATTTGCTCCACCTGTCTTCCTACAGAAGTGGAAATTTGTGCTGCAAAGAGAAGCACATTCGACTCCTTCTCAAGGGTTCCTGGAACATTGCGGTGGGTGGTGGTGGGGGCTCATTTACTGACAAGGAACAGAAGCTGAGGGCTGAAGGAAGTACTAGGAAAGAATCCTAAATGAGCTGGAATAATTCTGAGCCTGGTTTTCCCATTTAAAATTTGAGAGAGCAAAAAAAGAAATTAAAAAATATATATCTTATATCCAGTCTTCCTCTACAGGCTAATTCAGACATGTGCCATTAACAAAGATTCTTACCTTTGGCTTCCTTGTCATTCAGGAACATTTCTAATTATTTCGGTCAGTAGTGTATTTCTCAAAATGCTTACAACCAGATTATGATTACTTCATATTCACTTTAAAATAATTAAATATATGTCTTACGTGAGGAAATGAGATTATTCTGAAGTCATTCGGTGGTACACATTTCTCCTTATTCAAGACAGGGGGAATCACTCCAAAGAAATTTTAGACAAGAGTCAGTAAGGACAAGAGGTCATGTCCCAGAGGTAAACACAAAGGTCAAAACCAAAATATGTAAGTGGAAAATGGGGCAATCATTGCAGAGAAGCAGACTAAAGGAGGAACCAAGAAACAGAGCTCAACTGGGTGATATTGTTATTGTTGTTCAATCGCCAAGTCGTATCCAATTCTTTGAGACTCCATGGACTACAGCACGCCAGGCTTCCCTGTCCATCACTAGCTCCCGGAGATGGCTCAAACTCATATCCACGGAGTCAGTGATGCCAGCCAACCACCTCATCTCTGTCACCCTCCTCTCCTCCTGCCTTCAATCTTTCCCAGTTTCAGGGTCTTCTCTAATGATTCAGCTCAGGTGGCCAAAGTGTCGGAGTTTCAGCTTCAGCATCAGTCCTTCCAATGAATATTCAGGGTTGATTTCCTTGGTGATTAACTGCTTTGATCTTCATGCAGTCCAAAGGACTCTCAAGAGTCTTCTCCAGCACCACAATTTGAAAGCATCAATTCTTCAGATGGTATAGAAACCTTGTAAACCCAAGGGAAAAAACAGCAGAGTGAGAAGAGTGAGATAAGAGCTTGAAGAGCCCCTAGAAATGATTCTCCAATTTTCAGCATGATGAGAAAAAGCTCATAGTTGTGACAGCTCATCAGTTTGACAGGTTTTGACCCAGGACTCACATCTATCATCTGCGCCTTTGCTGACAACCAGAATAAGATTCTATGGGATTGCTTACATACCTATATCAGAAGCCAGGCATCAGTGGAAACCTAAGAGACCATCTACAAAATTGTGTCCAACTTCCCAGAGGAAGGACAGATTTGGGGGTGGAAGAAAGGGTGATACCCATGTAGGACATATAGACAGTGCATCCCTCATCCAAGTGACTTTCTATCTTGGCTGCATATTAGAATCAACTGGGGAGCTTTAAAAAATTCCAACAGCCAAGCACAATTAAAATAGAATCTCTGTAGGGAATCAACCATCAGTATATTTTAAAACTCCTTAGGGTAATTCTATTGTGCAACCAAGTTTGACGATCACTGCCTTTTCATTAAGCGTAAAGCTGTGGGGCAGGGCTTCGTCACCCGGAGGAGAGGTGAAGGTCAAAACTAGAAAGCAAAGCCTATGTTCAGCGGTGAATTCAAGGTGCCTGTTCCAAAGCAGATGCCGAGTAGAATAAACCCAGTAGGAGATGTTGTAGAGTGGGAGAAGTGATGCAGTCTGGGGAATTTCCCAAGATGCAGTGCATTTCCACGTGCCATCTATGTAGACAGTGGTCATGAGTGAAAGTGAAGTCACTCAGTCGTGTCCGACTTTTTGCGACCCCATGGACTGTAGCCCACCAGGCTCCTCTGTCCATGGGATTCTCCAGGCAAGAATACTGGAGTGGGTTGCCATTTCCTTCTCCAGGGGATCTTCCTGACCCAGGGATTGAACCCAGGTCTCCTGCATTGCAGGCAGACGCTTTAACCTCTGAGCCACCAGGGAAGCCCTTGGGGGCTTCAAAGCACATACCAGCAAAGGACACCACCAGGCAGTTAGTACCCCCCTTGCTGTATTTTCTCAATGCATTTCATCTTTACTCATCTGAGCTGAGACTCATCACACCAGACACTGATTATTTACATGCTTGTCTTTCCTACTAGAGTAAAAGTTTCTGTCTTGAATTGGAGGCTATGATCTTTATTTTTTCATATCTTTGCCTACTTCCGAGCTTAAGAAATCTTTGTTGGTGAAGAAAAGGCAATCTTCCTGTACCTACACAGTTGGTAGGAATGTCAATTTAAAAACTAAATATAGAACTATCACATGACCCAGCAATCCCACTAGTGGGCATATACCCAGAGAAAACCATAATTCAAAAAGACATGTGCACTCCAGGTTTTATTGCAGCATTATTTATAATAGCCATTATAAAGCATTCTCAACAGAGAAGACGTGGTACATATATACAATGGGGTATTAGCCATAAAAAGGGACAGAACTGAGTCATTTGCAGAGACATGGATGGACCTAGAGGCTGTCATACAGAGTGAAGTAAGTCAGAAAAAGAAAAACCCAAATATGTGGAATTTAGAAAAATGGCATAGATGATCTTTTTTGCAAAGCAGAAATAGAGACACAGACATAGAAAACAAATGTATGGATACCAAGGGGGAAAGCAGGTTTGCGAAGAATTAGGAGATTCGGATTGACATATAAACACTACTGACACTATGTAAAAAATTGATAACTAATGAGAACCTACTGTGTAACACAGGGAACTCTCCTCAGTGCTCTGGGGTAACCTAAATGGGAAGGTAATTTAAAAAGAGGAGACATATATACATATAGCTGATTCATTTTGCAGTACAGTAGAAACTAACACACATTGTAAAGCAACTATACTCCAATACAAAACTGAAAAAAATCTTTGTTGAATAAGTGAGATTTATTTGTGTGTGTATCACTCACAGAGCTTTTGTATGCAGTGTTAAGTACTCTTTCTCCTGTGATATTTATCAAATAAGAGATTTGAAATCCTTCAATCAGAGGCACAAAGGAAAGAACACACGCCTTTCTCACTGAGAGGTCTAGAAAATCAAGAAAAGTCCTTCTCTTTAAACAGCTCTGCTCATAAAGGTAAACACATCAGAAGAGGAAAACATTAAGTTCAGACGAGGCATCGTTTGATCTTATGCAAACCCAAAGCTTACGAAGGAAGAGATTTTAATTCCAGTCTATGATTCATAATTAATTTATAAGGGAAAAGTTGCATTATTAAAAATGCCTCTAAAAAAGTCATCTGCTTCAGGAAGGTGGCTACATGATGTAAATGAAAGTTAACAGAGAAATTATTCTAGGTTCAAATGTTTTCCAAGGCTGCCTCAGTCATTTTTTAAGTTGTATTGGTGTTCTGTCAAATAAAACTAAGTGTGTTCATAAACAGAAAGACCTGCTTACCTGGTTACTGCTGTTAAATTCAAGAGCTTTAATAAAAGACATTGTGCGTATAGAACAGAACTATGCTACTGCAATCAACTAAAGTTCAGTCTACTCACTGATGTACTCAGTATTTGTTGAGAATTCACCATCGGCATGTCCTTCCAGCCAGCATACATCCATTCCAATGAGTAGTTACTACATTTTATCATCAGTTTTTTTTATATTGGATTCAATAGAAGATTGGCAAAAGACTAGACTTAGGTGGGACACAGTTCAAGAATTAATTCAGTCAATCACTGATTCACCAAATACATACTGAGACCTGTCATGGTCCACACGTTGTACTAATAGGAATACAGCCGTGGCTAAGATAGGTGTCATC
Source organism: Budorcas taxicolor (assembly GCF_023091745.1). Lineage (NCBI taxonomy): Eukaryota > Metazoa > Chordata > Mammalia > Artiodactyla > Bovidae > Budorcas > Budorcas taxicolor. The sequence continues at coordinate 28,283,760 of NC_068933.1, forward strand.
CCCGCTGGAATGGAGTTTACGCTTAGTGGGAGTGTTGGGGAGTGAAAGACACAAATTAAGTAAAACCACAAAGAAACCAATAAATGCAAGCTGTGGCAATAGCGATGAGGGGGAAAAAACAAGACTGGGCAAACTAAGAGAGGCAACCAGTTCAGGAAAATCTGCTCGACAGAGGAACCACTTAAACAGAACACAGGAAAAAATGGAGTGTGTGGAGAGATGCTGAGAAGGCAAGAACGAATACTTTGGGGGGGGGGGGTGGGGGCGGGTGGTTAGAATGTGGCCAGTCACTATGTTCCTGCAGGATGAACAGAGAAAGATGTCTTAAGGTTTATTATCAACAGAGATTAAGATAGGGATTAGGAGCCCAGGCCAATTCAGGGCTTGGTTATCTTCAGAAACCAAGCCACCAAAGCTCTAAGGCAAAAGGGAAGAGCAGCTCCAGTTACAGACTCAGTGAGCTTGATCAGAAATTTCAGTGACAACTCTACCTCCAAAGACATCATCTCAGGAGAAACCATCCTGGACCTTAAAGAGACCAAATCTGTGAAGACTCTGATACCCTCATCTAAAGCCTTGCCCTCATCCACACAGAGGCCCTCAGAGCACAAGGTGGCCAAGAGCATCACATCTCCTCTGCAGATCTGGAACTCAGCTGGGCATTCAAGTTCCCAGTTGGCTGGGAAGAGCCGGCCTTTCAGTTCTGTGGACTCTTTTCCACTGGCTTCCATTGGAGCCCACCGTTAACCTCTCCTTTGGCCCTCCAGCATCCTGGGTGGGAATCCTGACATCAGGGCACTTGACAGTCCTGCCAAACTAAAGGAAAAGAAGCTCCGAAGTGCTGAACTTGCAAAAAACCCCCAAACAACACAAATATGACAAGCCACAGAATGGCAACACCAGTGCCCATGTATTTCAATAGCGGTTATTTTAAAGCCTTCTGTACAAACAAATGGGTGACACTGGATGTGTTTGTCTGAGGGGATGGAAAAGTTTAACGTATTTGAATACACAGCTTTCAGCTTTCCTAAGCACTGGAGCACATTTTCTCAGGCTATATTTAGGCAGTGGGTTTCCATGTTTAAGGAATTATGAATTATTGAAAAGCACTTTGCAAAAACTTGGCAGCCATCCCAGAGCCACAGTCTGAATCAGATTTTCTAAACTTCTAATATTTCATCAGTGTAACCCTCTATGAAAGGAGTGCTTAAGAGAGATCAGAACACGAAATGGAGTGAGGATTTTGTCATGAAATAGCCAAACCAAGTGAAACAGCAAAATCCAGAATATCAGACTAGCAGTGAGAAGACCTGTGTTCTGATTCCACTTTGACCACTTCAAAATATCACATCAGGGTGGTCCAGGGGTTGAGAATCTACCTGCCAATGGAGGGGGCACAGGTTCAATTCCTGCTCCAGGGAAGATCCCAGGTGCTGCAGAGCAACTAAGCCTGGGCGCCAAAACTACAGAGTAGCCACTGCTCTCTTCAACTAGAGAAAGTCTGTGCACAGCCATGAAGGCCCAGCACAGCCAAGAATAAATAAATAAAGCTTTTATTTGTTTTAAATGCACGTTCATTTTTTAAAAGTCCAATCAATTTGAAAGATGTTCAGTTCAGTTCAATTCAGTCGCTCAGTCATGTCTGACTCTTTGCGATCCCATGAATCACAGCACGCCAGGCCTCTTTGTCCATCACCAACTCCCGGAGTCTACCCAAACTCACGTCCATCGAGTTGGTGATGCCATCCAGCCATCTCATCCTCTGTCGTCCCCTTCTCCTCTTGCCCCCAATCCCACCCAGAGTCAGTCTTTTCCAATGAGTCAACTCTTCGCATGAGGTGGCCAAAGTATTGCAGTTTCAGCTTCAGCATCAGTCCTTCCAATGAACACCCAGGGCTGATCAGTCCTTCCAATGAACACCCACTCCTTCAGAATGGACTGGTTGGATCTCCTTGCAGTCCAAGGGACTCTCAAGAGTCTTCTCCAACACCACAGTTCAAAAGCATCAACTCTTCGGTGCTCAGCTCTCTTCACAGTCCATACATAGGACCAATTCTAAGGCCATGATTTTGAAGAAAATGGATTAAAAAATGATAATAAAACTGCCCTTTCCCTCTCCACTCAACTCTCTTCACTTACACATACTTTGATTTCATCAATGCTGCTTTTAAAAAACAACCAAATCTGGTCCAGAAATAAAATAATGAATCAAATCTGAATCTGACTAAGTCTCTATATCCACTTTCTAGATGAATAAAATACAGGGGACTGGAGAACATGTTAAAGGAGAATTACAGAAATGTGATCAGCAAAATCCACATGTGGAGTCGTTTGCAGGACAAAAGACTAGTTTTCCTGAAAACAGCAAAAAATAGCAAGAAAAAAAAAGAAAGAGATTGAAGTAAACCTAGGGCATTGGTTGTTTTTTACAAGCACCATTGATGAAATCAGAGTATGTGTAAGTGAAAATATACCAACTAATTGCAAGATATAGACTTTATTGATATCCCAGTTGAAACACACACTGGGGAAAAAAATGTGAGAGAATCAGAAATTTGAATACTGCTTCCTACTTGATAATATTAACAAAATACTAATATTTGAAGGGGCTTCTCTGGTGGCTCAATGGTAAAGAATCCACCTGCCAATGCAGGAGACATGGGTTCCATACCTGATCCAGGAAGATCACACAAGTCACGGAGCAACTAGCCTGTGCACCACAACTATTAAGCCTGTGCTCTAGAGCCTGGACGCTGCAACTACTGAGTCCTTATACAACAACTACTGAAGTCCACGCCACCTCAATGAGAAGCCCACACGGCGCAACTAGAGTAGCCTCCATTTGCTGCAACTAGAGCAGCAAATTGCTCGTGCAGCAATAAAATGCAGTACAGTCAAAATATTAAAAATAATAATAAGTTAAAATGCTAAGCATGCATTTCACAGGAATGGCCACAATGTTCTGTTAATGCTAATGCCTGAAACAAACAAAGAATTTTTTTTAAAAAAAGCATTCTTATCCTTTAAAGATCCATACTGATACGTTTATGGATAGAATTATGCAATGTTTGATGTTCGCTTCATAAAAACACACTGGTAAGGTTAGAGAGAAAACAGCATTGGCCACTGTGAGATAAAAGAGAATAAATGTATTGGTCTCTGCTCCTGGTTTCTGGCACAGAGCTCCTAAAACTCTTTTGCTAGAGCATCTCCTTCTAACATTTGTCTTTGGTCCCCATCCCGGACACAGGGTTTCTAAACCCCCTGTAAGTGTCTAAATGATAAGAGCAGTCGGAGCATCTCTTGTTTTCCTGAGGTGACCCTAGGTGAGCTCTTGGATGGCTCCAGAAAGACCAAAGCATGATTAGAAGCTTGGAATTTTCAGCCTTACCCCTAATCCTCCAGAGGAGAGAGGGGCAGGAAATGGAATTAATAATGGATCACGCCTCCTTGGGGAAACCTCCACAAAATCTCAATAATATAGGGCTCTGGGAGATTGTGATTTCTTTTTTTTTTTTTAATTTTTGTTCAAAACTTCCCTACACTTTTCTATTGCACTAGGGGCCTAGAAAAAGAAATCTATTATTATAGAAATTGCCCTGTATCTGATATTGCCCGTTCCCACCTCTCAGGTCATTCTCTATTATAATTTTTTATTTTCTCCATAGTAATTACCACTGCTGCTGCTGCTGCTAAGTCACTTCAGTTGTGTCCAACTCTGTGTGACCCCATAGACTGCAGCCCACCAGGCTCCCCCATCCCTGAGATTCTCCAGGCAAGAACACTGGAGTGGGTTGCCATTTCCTTCTCCAATGCATGAAAGTGAAAAGTGAAAGTGAAGTCGCTCAGTCATGTCCGACTCTTTGTGAGCCCATGGACCGCAGCCTACCCAGGCTCCTCCGTCCATGGGATTTTCCAGGCAAGAGTACTGGAGTGGGGTGCCGTCACCTTCTTCATCTTACAGGTTAAACTATCTAAAACATTGGCTTGAGCTCTGCCCACTTCCCACAGACACAGCATCTGATGTGCTGTTTCTATTGACCATTTAAGTAGTCATCAGTAGCCATTTTCTCAGGGTGGGAAGGTTCTTCTCCAGCCACTTAATATTTTTGGATATGGTTTCCAGAATAATTTGAAATATATCTAGATGTGATCTTCGGGCCTTAAGAGATTCAAAGAACAGTTCCACCTCCTGCAACTCATCCTCGGAAGAAAAATGAGATGTTGTGCCAGAGATGATCATTCTTATGGGGAAGGAGCCCAAATCAAATTTTTCAAGGAGATGGGTCCAATTTTCTTTTACAAAGTTTCAGGCTAGTTGCTGCCCCTCTGGATTTCTGGCAATCGCAAAAAGAAGAGCTGCCAAGTCCTGTGTCTTGATAACCTTTCCTGCCATTCCTAGTGTAATTACCACTATTTGAAGGCATTTCCTTAGTTGTTTCTTCACTGTCTCTTTGAACAGAATGTAATTCCATGAAAGCACAGACATCTCCTTTTCTCTTTATATCTCCCTTGCCTGTGACGGTGCATAACACAAAATAGGCCTTCAAATCTATTTAGTGAAGAAATAAATAAATAAGAAATTGAGAAATAAGCTAGGAATTATTCATACATCCCTACAATAGAAGGCTTGACCCAAGGTACTAGTGATGAATGTCATAATTATGGCAACTACACACCCCAAATTTTCTGGAACCATTTTGATTATTCTGTTCTCTTAATTAAACTTGTGCTTGTCAGACCATGTGTCTTAAGGTATGATTCATACACTTCTGTATAAATTATGCGTGAACATAGATGAGAAAACAATGAATCATCCTTGAGGGATTGTTAAGAATGGGAAAAACAAGAGTGCTGGTAGGAGCTGTCAGGAAACAAGAAGTAAAAGCTTGAAGGCAGATAAAATAGCTGGTCAAGGACACAGTAGGGGAAGTCAAGAGGCATTTAAGGGTGAGCATTCCAGTAATTAAAGAATGCAATGTATATTTGCATTTAGAACTGAGAATTGTGAATTAGAAAGATGGGTGTTGATCAGGTCGTAGGAAACAAATTCAAAGCTAAGGTATTTACACATTTTGTTATAGGAGGTGTGGAGTCATTCAAGTTTTTCAGCGGATGGGGAGGTGACATAATCAAATTTATGACACAGGAAGAACACTCTGGTGGCAATGCCATGAATTAATTAGAAGGGAAAGAGAAGCTTTTATTAATAATGGTCCTTCTCGACATTCTAAAACAACTTGTGCCAAACTAGCCTACGAATATTTTATGGACAGCATTTTTAATAGAACTAGCAGAGTCAGCACCCATTTCCCAAATCAGATGACAGAATAGACTCTAAATTTTTAGTCATTAGCTTTTGCTGGACCAATTTTTCTATGCTAAAGAATAAAAATCACAGGAGTTGCATTAATGTCCTCAATAAAGTGAATGTTTAAATTGATTGAGAGTGATATTCATTTTCTGCCAAACAATATCAGCCTCCTCTTCTAATTCAATACTTCTGAAATGCTTCTGAGGAATTGTGTGTGCCAGGTTCTGCACTTGACCTACACCTAGAAATAAGTTTAGTTGGTTAGATGAAAACTGTATTAGGAAATATCACTATCTAGTCTTGGCTTGCCCTCTTTCCTAGTTAGGGGGAATATATCTGCATGGTAAAGCTATGTCTACTCAGACCAAGAATAAATGGAGAAGTTTGTCCTCTTCTTTTGTTAGTTTAATAAATCTCAAATCTTTGGCATGAACTTTTCTATCTGGATTAGATATTGATCAACTAAAGTGGTAAATTGGCACATCTCCCTTTGGACGGGTAGTAGTTCTGTCTGTGAGTATCATTTGATTCTCCTTGAATGATTAAAGCATGGCTCTCCTGACAAGGTAAACCACACGTTATTGAAAGAGTGCAGGTTAGTTAAAAGGACATGACTTTGGGGTCAGATACTCCTCAATTCAAATCCCTTCTGTGTTACTTACTAGTTGAGCAATAGTCATTCAATATTTCTCAACGTGGTTGAGAACTATTATATGTCAATTATTGGTCTAGACACTGTGTGTGTGTGTGTGTGTGTGTGTGTGTTAGTCGCTCAGTCGTGTCCAACTCTTTGAGACCCCATGGACGGTAGCCTGCCAGGCTCTTCTGTCCATGGAATTCTCCAGGCAAGAACAGTGGAGTAGTCTAGACACCAGGGGTTGAAAACTCTTCCAGGAAGATGTCAGAAGTCTAGTAAGAGAAAAAGACCAGGAAATCAACCTCGTAGATAAAACAGAGGAATGAACTGGGAGAAGAAGATAATCAGAGAAGACTGATGAGTGAAAGGGCAGCCAGACAAGACGAATATGAAGGACCAAAGTGCAAAGGCATGTCTGGGAATGGTGTGACTGGTGACCTCCCTGTGATGCTTGGCTCATATGTACAAATAACTTGTCTGTTTCCACCACTGTAATTGTGGGCACCTAAGACAGGTTCTTCCAAGGAGTAAGCTTATTCAAAAGCAGAGACATTACTTTGCCGACTACGGTCCGTCTAATCAAGGCTATGGTTTTTCCTGTGGTCATGTATGAATGTGAGAGTTGGACTGTGAAGAAGGCTGAGTGCCGAAGAATTGATGCTTTTGAACTGTGATGTTGGAGAAGACTCTTGAGAGTCCCTTGGACTGCAAGGAGATCCAACCAGTCCATTCTGAAGATCAACCCTGGGATTTCTTTGGAAGGAATGATGCTAAAGCTGAAACTCCAGTACTTTGGCCACCTCATGTGAAGAGCTGACTCATTGGAAAAGACTCTGATGCTGGGAGGGATTGGGGGCAGGAGGAGAAGGGGACAACAGAGGATGAGATGGCTGGATGGCATCACTGACTCGATGGACTGAGTCTAACTCCAGGAGTTGGTGATGGACAGGGAGGCCTGGCATGCTTCGATTCATGGTGTTGCAAAGAGTCAGACACAACTGAGTGACTGAACTGAACTGAAGACAAGTTCTGGTACACAGTTGGAGCATAATAAATGGTTGGTGAAATCATATAAGAAGTGAAGATGTGCTGGAAAGTAACAGAAGATAAAGCTAGAAAAACAGGCAGAGAACAGATTATGGTTGGGTTTGGATTTTAAGACTAGAAATTTTGATCTCTATTTGGTATCTATTTTCCAACCTTAGCTGATAGTTAGATTTGTCTGAAATTTGGATCACCTGTTAAAAATACAGATGCCAGGGACTTCAGCAATAGTCCAAAGGAAGACTGCACTTCCTATGCAGGGGGCAGGGGTCCGATCCCTGGTCTAGGACGAGGATCCCATATGCTATGTGGCACAGCCAAAAAATAAACAGAAAACAAAATTAGATTTTTAAAAAAGAAAAAAAATACTGACCTCAGAACTCTCCTCAGAATTGAACCCAAATCTCTAGAAAAGAAGCATGGATATTGACTGAAATATTCTAATGATTTAAGTGTTTGAAGAAACTGGGGGAGGCAACGGTCTGATGGCCTGAACCAAGACAATAGGATTAATAGAGGAAATGGGAAAATAAATAAGAATAGTATATGCTAATTAGGTTGGTCTGTGAAGATCCAGTGATCATCAGAGAACGGTAACCAGAGAGGCATCTACGTTTCTGATTTGGGTCCCTAGCTTATGTTGTCAAGAACTACAGTAAAGAACACCTGAAGAAAAAGTAGTCTGGGAAAGAAGATACTGAATTTTAGACAATTGAAGTTTAAAGTGCTTATTGTAAGATCAGGGGTACGTTCCAGAAGGTAAAAGAAAAACGGAACTTGATCTTAAGTCTAAGCTTGAGTTAAACAATGGGAGATAACATTTAAAAGATGTCTTAATCTGTTCAGATAGTCCCAGTAACTGGTGTTATGGAATACGCCATATGGCATAACTCCAATGGGGTACTGGGAAGTATTTATCAATTGGTTCTCAGAGTAGGGGAGTCCTGATTTGTAGTCCTCTCTATAACAGATTTCATGTATGGGTGTGAGCGTTGGACCATAAAGAAAGCTGAGCACCAAAGAATTGATGTTTTTGAACTGTGGTGTTGGAGAAGACTCTTGAGAGTCCCTTGGGCTGCAAGGAGATCAAACCAGTCAATCCTAAAGGGAATCATCAGTGAATATTCATTCACTGATGCTTGAAGCTGAAGCTCCAGTACTTTGGCCACCTGATGCAAAGAGCTGACTCACTGGAAAAGACCCTGATGATGGGAAAGATTGAAGGCAGGAGGAGAAGGGGACGATGGAGGAAGAGATGGTTGGATGGTATATCACCGACTCAGACATGAGTTTGAGCAAGCTCCGGGAGTTGGTGAAGGACAGGGAAGCCTAGTCCTTCATGGACTACTGCTAGTCCATGGGGTCAAAAAGAGTCAGACACGACTGAGCAACTGAACTGAACTGATGGCAGATTTCAAGCTACCGAACACATCACTGAACATGGGATTGGGGAGAAAAGTGCACAATCGCTTCTTACCACCAGTATAAGCTGGTCCCAGCATGCCATGATCACATAGTCCCACTCTGCCCCCCAGGAATTCACGTATCATTTCCTTTGGCTGACTCTCCTTAATGAATCCTTGCTCCAGAAAAAAAACTTTTCCATCCTAGTAATAAACACTACACACACACAAAAAAGTCATCTCAGTACATTCAAATAATTTCTTCCCCAAACATCCCATCTGTTCTTCTCAACCACTAGGTTGCTACACTCCTCTCTGAGCCAGCTGGCACTTTCGAACAGCTGGGTAAAATCATTACCCACTGTCCAGATGTATCATAATTCCATCAGATCTGGTTCCTCTTTCGCTCTTTAGCCTCTCCAACTTCCATCAAAGGAATTAATTGGCCATTGTAGATCCACTGATTTAGGGGCCAACTTCTAGGACTGTGGGATTCTGATGGCCAGCTACTAGCTAGGCTTACAATTCCCAGATTCCTTTCATCTGCTTCACTCACATTTGCATCTTCATTCTGCTGAAAATGTTCCACATCATTTATTCCCCTCCTCCTATGCAGTCTGGCAAAGAAGTCTTTGTAATCACTTTCTGAAGGGTGGGGGAAGAGACTGTGATCAAAGAAGAATGTAATAACCATCCCCACTTGTAATTAGTTCATGCTTATAAGGAGACTGCAACTCTCTCTGGCGTTACCTGGCAGGATAGTCTGAACAAGTCTGAGGCTTACCAAAATCTCCAAGCACATTATCTCCACCCTGTTTGTCTTTAGGACACAGGTGACAGATAATGATGTAAACTTCCCAATTGCTATGTCTTTACTTGATCTTGCATGATAGACTCCGACTGTCTTTCAGCATTTTAAAGATGGCATTTCTTTTATTATGTTATTCTGACTTGCATCATTTCTTTTGAGACATCAGACTACCTATCAATTCTTCTCAAGTGTCATTTTCTTCTCTAGTTATGTTTAAGGTTTTCTCTTTGTCATGGTTTCAGTCGCCTTATTTTGAGGTACCTCTGTGTGGTTTTCTTAGTATTTATCCTGCTTGTGGTTCAAAGGACTTCTTGAATCTATTGCTTGATTTCTTCCATCAGTTTTGGGATGTACTCAGCACTGGCCAGCCCTTTGGATGCTGCTCTGTCCCGTTCACTTCCTCTGCCCCGTATGAGACTCTAATTACCCTTACGTCAGTCTCTGTTACTCTCCCATGCATTATTTATGCATTCTGGGAAACATTCAGTGTTTTCTTTTTTCCCCTCTATGCTTTGTTCCATATATTTTCCTTCTCGCCTTTCTTCCAATTTATGAACTCATTCTTCAGCCACATCTAACCTGTTATTAAACTTAGCTATTAAGAACTTAGCCTCTGTGGCTGAAGCTTCCTAACATCAGTTTATTTAATTTTTAAAATGATTCCTCTTCTCGGCATATATTCTCCATTGTGTCATCTATCTTCTGGAACATAGCCATCAGAGTTATTTTAGCATCTATAGCTGATACTTCTGATAACTGGATCAACTGTGGGTCTGTTTACATTGTGTCATTTGATTTTAGTCATCTCTGATTTTGTTAATTTATCAATTTTATTGAATGCATGATATTTGCTATACTATAAAGTATAGTGTGTGAGTGACATCGTGTCATGAAAAAAGTATAGACACTATGGAGGATGTTGTCTTCCACCAGAGAGGATTTATATTAACTTTGGGCAAAACTTAGAGTAGAAGCAGCTGATCTTAACCTGTCTGATCAGAAACAACTTACTCAAGACTGGATTTTAGTCTCTGAAGAAACTATTTTGAGTTCTCCATTGCTCCTAGGATATAGACCTTCAGGAGCTTTCCCTGAAAGTCTGATTAGTGTACAGGGGCCCTGAACTCTAAATACTGTCTCCTGAGCACCATGAGGCTGAAAAATACATCAGCTTAGCTTCCTGGCCTCTCAGCCCTTGACCCTGTATGAGCAGGCACATGCTTTTGTGGGAAAAAGCAGTGCAGAGTATCAGACTCACTCTCCTACATTTTTCTTCCCTTGAAAATCTTGGGTCATCAAATCCTTGTAATTTCCCAGCTCTGAGGTCCACCTGCTCCCTACAACCAAGGAAAGTTTTAATGAGCTTCTCAGCCTTTTATCTCCCACCTCCCTGCTTGCTGCTTTGATGTTTACATTACGCAATTTATGGATCAACCAATAAGAGGAATAATAACACAAAATTTTGCACTTGCCTTGGAATATTCTCTGCTCTCTGAGCTCTTAGTCAAGCAAGTCCTGGATGCATTGACTGCTCTCAGATGACTTCGAATTGATTTCCTTCTGTTTCAACCAGGTTTCCTAGTCATTCTCTGAAGAAGGCAGTTGGATATAAACTATTTCATCATAACCAGAAGCAGAAGTCCAAGACAGTGAAAAGGAGCTGCAGTCTAGTTATACACTGAAGGTCAAAACAAAGGACTTGCTCTTTCATATAAACTCAGGTATGAGAGACAAATGAAGGGCTATATGAAGGCCTTTGGCCTGAGCTACTGGAAGGGCTGAGTTGTAATTTACGGATATGAGAAAAGCACATGAGAAGAAGGCTTGTCAGGGGAATATCAGGAATAAATTTTGTGATGGCTGCTGAAAAAAAATTAAAGAGAAGATTCCAGAAGGCATTTTGCTGTATGAGTCTGGAGTTCAGAGAAGAGGTACAGTGTAGGGATATAAATCCAGAAATCATGAGTATATGGATGGCATTTAAAGCCAAGAGAGTATAGGTGAGGTCACCAAATGTATGAACATAGATAGAAAAGAAAAAAAGATTGAAACAGTAAGTCTGGAGAAAATGAACATTTATGTAAATATCAACGAGAGACCAGCAAAGGAAAATAAGAACTTAAAACAACCCAGGTGAATGAGAATCCAAATGGAGAAGCTATTCCGAGGAAACCATAGTAAATCGTGTGTCAGATACTACTGGAAGGCCAAATAAGATGGAAAAACAACCCCTGGGTTAACATGGTCCTTAGAGATGCTTAGGAGAGTCCTTTCAGTGGAGAGGTGAAAATAAAAGTCTGATTGCAATGGGTTCAAGATACAATGGGAGGAGAATTTTTGCCTCTCCCAAGTAAGTCACATCAGGGAATTCTTTCTTGCTGTTTATCTTATTGGAAGTGAAAGTGTTAGTTGCTCAGTCATGTCTGACTCTTTGCCACTCCATGAACTGGGGCCCTTCAGGTTCCTCTGTCCATGGAATCCTCCAGGTAAGAATCCTGGAGTTGGTTGTCATTTCCTTCTCCAAGCGATCTTCCTGACCCAGGAATCGAACCTGGGTTTCTTACATCACAGGCAGATTCTTTGCCATCTGAGCCATCAGGGAAGATCCCTTATTGGAGTTTCCAGAAAAAACATCTCATTGAAAATTCATCTGATTGGTACTTCATTGGTGGTCCAGTGGTTAAGACTTCATGCTGCCAATGGGTTCGACCCCTGATCAGGGAACTAGATCCCACATGCTGTGCAGAATGGCCAAAATATAAAACATAATAATAGTAGAATAAATACTACTATTAATAATAGTAGTATAATAATACTATAATAATACTACTATTAATACTAATATTAGTATTAATAAGTATTAATATTAGTATTAATACTAATATTAGTATTAATATTAGTATTAATAAATACTACTATTAATAATAGTAGTATAATAATACTATAATAATACTACTATTAATACTAATAAATAGAATAATACATCCATAATAATAATTGGATGATTAAATTCATCCAATTTCTTGGAACAGATTGGTATGATTCCCATGTTCTCCTCACTAATTCTTTAAGCATACTTCCTTTAATGCTATCTTCAGGTTGAAGATATTTTTTTGCCCAGAATAATTAATGTAAAGATTTTGTACAGTCTCTATACTCCCCAAACTATTAGCGTGGCTCATAGGCAATATTGAACGGTGATGAAAAGAAAGGAACTTTTAGGACATGGACTACAGTAAACACTTGCCCTGGGAGGCTCTTTAACAGTTGCCTCTGCTTGCCCAGTTCTGAACTTGGAACATTTCCATGGACTACTTCAGCTTAAAGATATCCCTGCATGGCTTAGTAGTCAAGAACCCACCTGCCAATGCAGGAGACGTGGGTTCCATCCCTGGGTCGGGAAGATCCCCTGGAGAAGGAAGTGGCAACCCACTCCAGTATTCTTGCCTGGGAAATCCCATGGACTGAGGAGCCTGGTGGGTTACAGTCCACGGGGTCACAAAATAGTTGGACACGACTTAGCGACTAAATACCAGCAGCAATGAGCATGCATACCCTGAGGAAACACACACACACACCCTCTAGCGGTTGCTTCTCAAACTGTAATATTTACCCCAAACAAACTTCAGAGCTCAGGTCATCACAAAAGGAGCTCTTGTGAACCTTGGAAAGAGAGTGGTGCCCTTGGACCTAACACTCTGCGAATGGATCATACTCTACCTTTCCTCAGCTAGATATTTTCTCAAAATTACTGAATTGAGAGTGGAAAACTCACTGATTTATTTTCCCGCCCCCACCTTCTTCAGATCGCTCTCTTAAAATCCCGGAGGACTCCACCACTATAAGAACCTCCCAAAACACCACCGGCATTCTCCTCCTTGCACACATCTGACTCAGGATTTTTAACCTCTTCAGGGTTAGAGGTCATGCTGGAGATCCGAGTAAGAAACTGTATTCATTTCATCTTTAACAACAAAGATGCCCCATCTTAAGTGATTATTCTCCATCCTCCCAAGATATGGTGTGGTGTATTATTCAGGATATGCTGCTTGATAGGAAAAAACATCTCCAAAATTACAGTGACTGAATATGATCAAGGGATGTTCTTGCTGATGTAAATTCCAAGGTGGATGAAGGAGGAGAAAGCAGGGGAGGCGAGAGCACAGAGGGTGCTGTGCCCAGGCCAGGAAGTGGTGTGCATCACTTCTACAACAGACCACTGGCCAACAGTGGCTCGCGTTATTTTAATCTAATTTCAAGAGAAATAGAGAAATGTATTATTCTTGTGTGCTCAGGAAGAGGGAATGAGATTCCTGAGCATCTAGTCAACCTCTGCCATAAGGACTTCCCTGGCAGTCCCTCGGTTAAGACTTTGCCTTCCAAAGCAGGGGTGCAGGATCGGATTCCTGGTCAGGAAGCTAAGATCCCAAATGCCTCGGGGCCAAAAAATAAAATAAAATAAAACATAAAACAGAAGCAATATTGTAACAAATTTAATACTTAAAAAAATGTTCCACATCAAAAAACTTTTTAAAAAAATTAACGGACAATCACTTTTTTAAAAAGTCTCTGGCACAGACTTCCTCTGGCCACCACATTCTCGGCTCACTCTTCCTCCTACATACAAAGCACACTCACTCTCTCACCAACGAGGACCCCAAAGTCACACCCAATCAGGGCATCTAGTTGAGTTCAGATCCCCAAGATGTGCACAGTTCATCCATTATGGGTACTTAAGGCGCCTTATGTTCTGATAATCTATGAATTAGAAGATAAATTATCTCCTACCACCAACACACATACACACACCCAATATGCAATATGCAACGGTGGAACAGAGGCAAGGTGACAGTAATCAATGCCCCCATTGACAAAGGGAACACGTGGAAAAGTCTAGAAGTCAATGGTCTATAGCAATGCCGAAGTCATTCTGGGGTAAAAAATGTGAAGGATTGTGACATGGTAATAGGAAAAGTTTTATAAGGTTTCTCTTGTGTTCTCCGAGAGGAATACCCGTGTCCATCTTTCTCTGGGACCCTGGCTCCTTCCTCTGTGATCTTTGCCTTGTCCACTATGTGAAGTGGGAAAGAGGGGAGCATGTCTATGGGAGCAGTGGAAATCTACCTCATACTTTTGCAATTGTGGCGTCCCAGGGATCGCTGCAAGTCTAAAGGAGTCAAAACAGGTTTTTTAAAATTTGTTTAGTGTGTGGCCTATTTTGAAATGAAAACTCCTCAAAAACTTAATAGACTTCCAACCAATCTTCTTCCCAGCAGTTGCAAGTGCCAGAAACCACCTTCAAAGACCTTTCCTAGACAGGATTCTCCAGTATGCTCTGCCCCTGCTTCACTGCCACTGTGAGAAGGTCTCTCAGTTTAAAAAGAGCTACCTTGAGACTAGAACTTCTGAATGGAGAATACCCTATCCTTCAACTGATCTTTTTTGTGAATCGCTTTATTCACCTGAAAAGATTTAGTGGACCATTAGGGCTTAAAGCTTTTTCCTAAATTCCATTGTTCACTCTTTCAATGCCACAACACAGCTGACATTTTCAACTCTGCGAAACTGAATTTCCAGACTCTCTCTATTCCCTTTCATTTATACTTGCGAACTAGCCATTTCTTTTTCAAGCCTTTTCTCGGTCCAATACAGCCAATAAAAAAAAACCATACCCTACTAGAGTCATATTTCTCAGTTCTTCACCTAGAGTTCAGTTCCGACAGGTTCTACCTTCCAGTGTTCAAGAAGTTTTACCAAATGCCTTGCCACCGCATAACAAGATTACCATTTTTCCAGCTGCCAATTTCAATTTCCTTACCAGAGCCAATGGCTAAGCCAATAACGTATATTTCATATTCTCGTTATGAAAGGACTCCACTGCAACATATAAATATCTGTACTTGAACAGACTAACTGCTATAGAAGACAATCCAAAGTCTTCTTGGTTTAATGCAATAGAAAAATTTTTCATTCAAGTTCAAGGCAAATATACCTGGTTTGGTGGTTCTCTTGAGTAGTTCTCTTGCAAGCCGTGCCTTAGTAACCCAAGTGCTTCTATCTTATGTTTTTGCCATTTTACAAATTTCAAGGTAAACCTGGAATGATCTCGTCCTCAGATGGGGGAAGACAGAGAAGTGTAACTGAGAGGAATTATGACCATGCTTAAAAGTGATACATATCAATTCTGCACACATTTCTTTTTCCGGAACTCAAGCACTTGGCCCCAGCCTAACATCAAAGAAAGCTGGGAAATAAAATCTATCCATGCTCCCAGAAAAAGGAGATAGACTTGGTGGGCGCCTAGCCAGCTTTGGAGTAAATGCAGCTAGAGCTACCATTACTGAAAGTGAAAGTGGATCAGTCGTGTCCAACTCTTTGCAACCCCATGGAGTATACAGTCCATGGAGTTCTCCAGGCCAGAATACTGGAGTGGGTAGCCTTTCCCTTCTCCAGGGGATCTTCCCAACCCAGGGATCAAACCCAGGTCTCCCACACTTCAGGCAGATTCTTTACCAGTTGAGTCACAAGGGAAGCCTAAGAATACTGGCGTGGGTAGCCTATCCCTTTTCCAGTGGATCTTCCCGCCCCAGGGATCGAACCAGGCTCTCCTGCATTGCAGGCAGATTCTTTACCAACTGAGCTATAAGGGAAGCCCAAAGAACCACCATACATTATTCAAACATGTGCAAGTAAAGATTATCCAATTCTAAAATATGCAACAGAAACATATGGAAATCCCAGCCTGAATCCTGCAAATGTATCTCATTAATATATTAGCTAAAATGCATTGAGATTTTCCTATTTCCCAGGCATTCTCGCATCATTTTATAAGTATTGAATCATTGGTCCTTAAAATAAGCCTATGAGATGGTTGCCATTATAACGCCCATTGTATAGACAAAGAAACTGAGGCACAAATGGATTAGGAAACTTACCCAAGGTCTCACAGGTAGTAAGTGGGAGGAACAGAATCTGATCCCAGGCAGCCTGGTTCTAGAGCCTGTACAGACTCACCCATCACACTGCTCAGCTCTTTCTGATTTATTCACAAACTTCTCAGATAGTTTAATTCTCTTGGGCCTAAGGGTGTACTGTTTCTTCTCCACCATCGCACCCAGCAAGCCACTTCCAGTCTTGTCTGTACACTTGTACCCACTGAGTCTGTAGGACCTACTCACAGGGCATACCTGTTCCATCCTATAAGTCTGTTAGTGGAAGTTGGGGAACAGAGATGATGATCCAATCTAGAGAGTGATAAGGGAAAGAGGACAAAGGGCAGACATAAGAAGCACATACAGGGGCTTCCCTAGTGGTCTAGAGGTTCAGACTCCACAAGTCTCAATGCAGGGGGCCCGGATTCAATCCCTGGTCAGGGAATCAATCCCACATGCCACAATGAAGAGCTGGCATGCTGCAACGAACATTGAAGATCCCATAGGCTGCAACTAAGATCTGACGCAGCCAAATAAATTAATAAATTTTTTTTCACAGAGAAACCCATACACTTAGAGGGTAGTAGGACAAAAAGTCAGCCCACACCCGACATTTGCCGGGTCTAGAGCAAAAGTACAAAGGCCCACATACATACATCGAAGACTTAAAAGTTACACAGTAAGCCAACACAGTGTTAAATAAAAAACACTTGATTCTCCTACCTTGAAAAACATCCAATCATAACACTCTGGAATGCCAACCCACATTTAGAATTCTTAGACTGGCAATTCCCATGCCAGAGTGTGGTCCTTGGGGAGAACTGACCCCAGATGCTTGGATTCCCTTCTTTCCCCACCCCTGGATCCATCCTATACCACAAGGGGCCTCTCGGTATACAGGTGGACATTTGATCACATCACCCCAGCAAGTAGCCACTCTCAGGTTCTCCATCAATGATCCATGGGACTTCCCTGGTGGTCCAGTAGCTAAGACTCTCTCAGGGGGTACAGGTTTGGTCCCTGGCTGGGGAATTATACTCCACATACCGCAACTAAAACCCGACGCTGCCAAATAAATAAAAATGAACATTTTTTTTAAGTTAAAAAAAGAAAATGATTCAGGGAAAGGTCAGACTAGAAGTCAGTCTGTGTTATTCAAATAGAAGATCCCTGGGTTCTGATGATCAAGAACATGGGCTAGAATAAAGGAAAACACATGTGTGGGGTGAGGATATCCTTTGGCCCCACAAAGCCCTCACTCTGTGGGAAGGGCACCGCTGCAGAAGGGCAGGAGCAGGACCACCCCCTGCAGAGGAGAACTGACATCCTTGACTCCACCTCTGACCATGAAGGAGTCACAGGGGGTGGATTAATTCTCCTATTGTTTAGTCACAGAGTCATGTCTGACCCTTTGCAACCCTGTGGACTACAGTCAACCAGGCTCCTCTGTCCATGGATTTCCCAGGCAAGAATATTGAACTGGCTTGCATTTCCTTCTCCAGGGGAACGTTCCAATCCAGGGATCGAGCCCAGGTCTCCTGCATCTCCTACGCTGGCGGGTGGGTATTTTTTTCACCATTGCGCCACCAATTGTAGACTTCTCAGCTACTAAACGAAAAGAACATATGACTGCTGTGTTACAACAGGCATGAATCTCAAAACCTTGATGCTACATGAAAGAATCCAGATACCAAAGACTAAATGCAGCCACGTCCATGTGTACACAGTTTTAGAAAAGGCGAGACTATAGTGACAGAGAGAAGACAAATGGTCGCAAGGATCAGGAATAAGGGGAGAAGACTGACTCCAAAGAGGCATGGGGCATTTGGGAGACGAGAGACATGGTCTATGTCATGACTATGGTGGCTAGTACAGGACTCTATATACCTGTCAAAACGAATAATTAATTACATTCCTATCACATAATACCTGAAGCATATAAGACAGTATTGTTTAATACATATTGAGGGACTTCGCTGGTTTTCCAGTGGCTAAGACTCCACACTCCCAATGCAGGAGGTCTGGGTTTGATCCCTGGTCAGGGAACTAGATCCTGCATTGAGGGATTTCGCTGGTTTTCCAGTGGCTAAGACTCCACACTCCCAATGCAGGAGGTCTGGGTTTGATCCCTGGTCAGGGAACTAGATCCTGCATGCCTGCAGGGAAGAATTCCCACGCCACAGCTAAAGATACTGAATGCTGCAACCAAGATCAAAGACCCTGCCCTGGGAACCACAATTAAGACCAGCTGCAACCAAATAAATACATACACTTTTAAAAATATATATATTGAGATATAAATAAAATGAACCTGCCACTTGAGATCCAGAACGTTATATTGTTTCTACTTATGCCAACGGATTGTATTTTAATTTTAAAAATGAATAACTATGTGATCTTATAGTAAAAACAAAAGATAATCAATGAATGTTATTGTGCATGTATTATATCTCAATATAACTGATTTTTTCCCGTAAAGGTGAAGCCTGGAGCAAGGACTCCTCTTGCCTGAGTCTAAGGACAGTAAAGAACAACAAAAAGTAATAAAAGAAACTAAAAATGTATAATTTGTAAGGTGGATAGAGCCCCGGATCATTGTGCTCATAGATGCCCAGGAGTACCAACCCCTGCCACACATCAACAACATCTAATAGTTAATGAGGGCTTCTGTGGGGTGTTTTAAGAGACAGTTGTCCGTTGGGGGCCACAAGAGGAGACAGAGGAGCGGTTCAGGAAAGTGAAGTTTACTGTCCTTGCAGGTCCTAGAGACAGCAGCCAGAGCACCCCACCCAGGGCCACTTAGGAAACCAGGGGGGTCAGGAGGCAGAAGACAGGAAGCAGGGGAGGGCTTGGACCACGACCTTCCCTGGGGCTTCTGCAGGAGAGACAAAGCAGGACAGGTGAACAGCTTAGGGCTGGCTGGCTTGATCATTTCAGCAAGCTCTGGGCTCTAGGGGATGGTCTCTAGTTGCCGGTACCTGGCCCTTGGATAATTCAGGTAAAGGAATATTGTCTCTTGGGGTTCAGGGCCAGATAGAGGAAGCCAGGCTCCAGATTGCTTAGCTGACATATCAAGGTCATGCTCCCAACTGAGCCCTGCTGCTGCTGCTGCTGCTGCTGCTAAGTCACTTCAGTCGTGTCCGACTCTGTGTGACCCCATAAACGTCAGCCCACCAGGCTCCCCCATCCCTGGGATTCTCCAGGCAAGAACACTGGAGTGGGTTGCCATTTTCCTCTCCAACTGAGCCCTAGCTGACCTCTAAGAATTGGTTAGCCCAGTGGGAACAGTCTCTCCCCAGCCAGAAAGGAATGTTTTTTAATATGCAGAAGAAAAATACATATATATATATATTTCCTTCCATATAAATGCTGTTTTAAGATGTTAAAATAGCATGTGTGTCGGGGGGGAGAGGAGGGGGTGGTGCTTCCCAGGTGGCTTGCTGCTACTGCTGCTGCTAAGTCACTTCAGTCGTGTCCGACTCTGTGCGACCCCATAGACGGCAGCCCACCAGGCTCCCCCGTCCCTGGGATTCTCCAGGCAAGAACATTGGAGTGGGTTGCCATTTCCTTCTCCAATGCATGAAAGTGAAAAGTGAAAGTGAAGTCGCTCAGTCATGTCCAACTTAGTGACCCCATGGACTGCAGCCTACCAGGCTCCTCTGTCCATGGGATTTTCCAGGCAAGAGTACTAGAGTGGGGTGCGCCTGCCAATACAGGAGACTCAGGTTCAATTCCTGGGTCAGGAAGATCCCCTGGAGGAAGAAATAGCAACGTTTCTTGCTGAGACAATCCCACAGACAGAGGAGTTGGGGGGACTACAGTCCAGGGGGTCACAAAGAGTCAGGCACGACTGAGAGACCGAGCACACACACTCACATAACAGAGATAACGCCATTTCCCACGTGCCATGAACGTTTCTGAATTTCTTGAATTAATCTGGCTAACAACCATGCTAGTGAGTCAAACAGTCAACAGTGAAAGCTTGCAGGTCAGGTGAGAACCAGAGTAGACAATGGTGTGGTGCTAATGCATGTGCTTAGCTGCTAGAATCTGGAGGAGGGCATGGCAACCCACTCCAGTATTCTTGCCTGGAGAATCCCATGAACAGAGGAGCCTGAAGGGCTTGCAGAGTCCATGGGGTCGCAGACTCGGACACGACTGAGCAACTAAGCACAGCACAGTACACAACTGCTGGAAGGTTGAAGCGAAAGCCAGATTGCTGTAGGTGTAAAGATTCTGGAGTAAAAACAAAGAACATAGACAGCTCCTTCAAGGCCACTAACTGTGAAGAAAACAAATGCTACAAATTACAGTCGAAGGAAGACTTGATTTTTTAGGTTCTGAGATTGTTAATACGTTATGTAATAAGGGAAAGGATCTGGGAAAGATAGATACTGAAAATATAAGTGGTTGGGGGGATACTTGATGAAAAAGGAGAACTTGAGTAAATGACTTTAATTTCTTAGAGTCTTATCTATTTCTTAATCTGTAAAAGTAGTAATCACAAGCCCAACTTTCAAAACTTCGGTGAGGACTGAATGAAATAAGATATGGCACACTTAGCACAGACTCTAACATAAAGTACTGCACAATAAATGATTATTTTATTCCTTCCACCTTCTTTTTCTTTGACTATCGCACCACAACTTGCTCTATGACACGCAAACCAGCTGCAAAATGTAAACTTGTTGTAACTCCGTCTTTTCAGGTTTTTTTATGAATCCTTTTAAAAATATACGGGGCAAAGGGAGCTGGAGAACTTTCAAATAAGTTATTGAGAACTTGGTAGATGTCAATGGCTACACCCAGACGCTGAATAGGAAACCAAGCATCGGAATAAATGTGATGCTTTTTGGAAATGAAGACAAAGAGCGGAAGGAAAACTGAAATGAGAGAACACATTAACCCCAAGAAAAAAATTTACTGAGTTTGTTATTGGAACAGAATAACTGGTACTTTTATCTCAGACAATTGTAGCATTAAGCTAAACAGAGCAAAATGTTGTAAGCATTCTGATTACCTCTCTTAAGTGACATTAGCAACGTAAATCAAGAAAGCAGATGAACTATCTGAGATTAACTGCCTATAAAAATCGGGGTAAGAGTGAATATGGGAATTTTATTTTTAAAAGTTAAACTACAATAATAGCCCTGGGGATATATAAAGGCAGTCAGGAAATGTCAAAGATAAAAATGTTAATTAGAACATTTGGTTTCTTCTTAAAGCAGGCTGTGGTGTTGTCCTTTTTGTGACATTTGGAAACCTGAAATTCTTCTTTACCAGTTCACCCTGGACTAACATTCAGTTTCATTAAAAATGAGTGAATGTGATATTTATTATTTAAGAGTTCCAAGATTATGCCCTCACTGGGGGTGGATATCATGGAATCAAGCTCTGTAATTCCACCAAAGATAAAACCTGTAAAAAAAATAATTGCTTAAAATCCCCTGGAGAGTATTCTGTATTCCATAGAGTAACAAGCAGGAAGGCATTTCATAGCTGTCTCTATTCTCTAATACATTAGCAGTTCGGCTTCCCAGGTGGCACTGTGCTAAATAATCTGCCTGCCAATGCAGGAGACTTGGGTTCGATTACTGAGTCAGGAAGATCCCCTGGGGAAGGGAATGGTTACCCACTCCAGGATTCTTGCTTAGGAAATTCAATGGACAGAAGAGCCTGGCAGGCTACAGTCCATGGACACAGCTAAGCACACACACACACACATGCACACAAAGGGAGCAATAGTTGCTAGAATGAAAATGTGCCTCAGTGAAGCAAGCGGGCACATTTCAGAGAATGTAGGCCTGTGCATGAACCCTGGGCATCAACAACACAGACTTAAACACTCCTGGCATACAGCAGGCATATGGACTCAAGTACACACCTGTGTATGTCTATTAGAGTGTGTGTATGTCTATTAGAATGTGTGCATGAGTCCTTTGAGATCTAGTTAAAATACAGATTCCGGCACCATCCAACTCAGCCCCCTCCCACTCTTGTCAACTGTACTAATAGGTCTAGGGCTGACCCAGGAATAGGGGTCACCCCCTACTATCACCCCCAATGATTTTAATGCAAGGGGTCTGATGATCATACTTATAAAAGCACAACGATGGGGCCATTTTTAAGTGACGCACAATAAGGACAGGAATGCTACTGCAATTAAAACCTTTATCTAAGCTGCTCTCGGAGAAGGCAATGGCACCCCACTCCAGCACTCTTGCCTGGAAAATCCCATGGATGGAGGAGCCTGGTGGGCTGCAGTCCATGGGGTCACTGAGGGTCGGACACGACTGAGCAACTTCACTTTCACTTTTCACTTTCATGCACTGGAGAAGGAAATGGCAACCCACTCTAGTGTTTTTGCCTGGAGAATCCCAGGGACGGGGGAGCCTGGTGGGCTGCCGTCTATGGGGTTGCACAGAGTCAGACACGACTGAGGTGACTTAGCTTAGCTAAGCTAAGCTGCTCTTCCCTTAAGCAGAGTAAGAAGTATCTGATTTCTGAGCCTGTGTATTCCTTAATTTAACAAAGATGTCCTGTCATTAGAGGTCACACTGAAGAGGTTCATTCTTTCCAGAAGTAATGCACTGATTTAAATGCACATTCAGAGAAAAAATAAAACGTGTAATTTGATACATCCCATTTCTAGTTTGCTAAAAAGATAAAACTGGGGGAGACAACCCACCAAGGAAAGACCTTGGCTTTTAACTTTCTTTACACATTTCATCTCTAGTGACCTTTGCCTCCACTCTACATTATTATTTCATTCCCATGATCACATCCTACACAGTTTAGCTTTATCCAGAACAACTGAAACTCTCAAATCTTCCAATCACAAATTTCCCCCCAAGAGCACAAAGCTCTGTCCACCCATGCCCAGCTTCTCGGAGATCTCTGCCCCTTGACTCATCTCTCTTCTCCTCATTAGAGTCCTATCTTTACTTCTTCTCTTGGTAACCTTGGATTTCATCACCTCAACAATTTTCTTGGGACTAAATCCAACCCTACTAGATCGATCATCTTTCATACCTGGCAAAACACAAACCCTAGAACCATCCAGCTGACCACTCTCTCAGTGCTCACCCTAGGATATCAGACTCTGAGACAAGCGAAAACCATGCAGACTATAAATTCATAATTTATAAACCTCAACTCAGTTCTCAAACTCCTCAGAAATCCTTCTTTATTTTACTAGGACACAATCCCCCACGCTCCATCATAAGTATTTCCGATCTTTGCCACTCTCTTCAAACTTTTTAACCCCTCATTCTCAAGGGAAAAGGCACCTCTTATTTCAGAGAGAAAATAGAATGCACCAGACAGTTCAGTTCAGTTCAATTGCTCAGTCGTGTCTGACTCTTTGCAACCCCATAAATCGCAGCACGCCAGGCCTCCCTGTCCATCACCAACTCCCGGAGTTCACTCAGACTCACATCCATCGAGTCCGTGATGCCATCCAGCCATCTCATCCTCGGTCGTCCCCTTCTCCTGCCCCCAATCCCTCCCAGCATCAGAGTCTTTTCCAATGAGTCAACTCTTTCCATGAGGTGGCCAAAGTACTGGAGTTTCAGCTTTAGCATCATTCCTTCCAAAGAAATCCCAGGGCTGATCTCCTTCAGAATGGACTGGTTGGATCTCCTTGCAGTCCAAGGGACTCTCAAGAGTCTTCTCCAACACCACAGTTCAAAAGCATCAATTCTTTGGCACTCAGCCTTCTTCACAGTCCAACTCTCACATCCATACATGACCACAGGAAAAACCATAGCCTTGACTAGACGGACCTTAGTCGGCACCAGACAAGAACTAGTAAATTCTGTCTTCAGACAACACATGTGCCCAGACCTGCTCCTGTTACAATGGATGAAACACGTCTCTTTTTTTCTGTCTGCAGAGGATCACCAACCATTGTGCTCACCATCCATTTATCTTCTCTGGCTTCTCAAAGTATCATCTGTGAAATGCCGGCATCATCACCCAGGTTCAGAAGGCTCCACAAGGCACAGAAGCCCTAATCCAGTCCTTCAAAATCAGAATCTCTAGATTTAGCATTCAAGACTGGCGTATATTTAAAGTTTTCTAGGTGATGTTTTCTCTCCCTTAAGTATGACAATAATTGACCTCTAGCCTCATCAGAGACCCATAGTTTTCATTTCCCCTCATCCCTGGGTCTTCAACACATTCCAACAATATTTTAGCTTGTGTAATTCTCTCATCAGCCTTGACTGTCCCCCACAGACTTAGACTATTCTTTTTCCTTGCGGATTCACACATTTCCTGGGACAGTCACCACATGCTTTCTAAACCGGCATTCCCTTTTCAATCAACTGCCCCCCCATCAACACTCCCATCTCCTTGACTGACAGTGACAATCACTAACTGACCCCAGTGGCTGAAGCCAGGAGGTACGTTTCGATCCGCATCCATCCTTGACCTGTTGACAGCATGGCTCTCAGCAGACCTCCTTCCCTAGCCTTCCCGACACTCTACAAGCCTCTCCTTCTCTGTCATAGTTTACTCCTATTCTCTGCCCATAGACGTCTTCTCCAGGGTTTCTTCTTTTTTACTTGACATATATGTTCCTGGGGAAGTACCACCCCACTTCCACATCTTTAAACATTAGATATAATCTGATGAACACCCAAGTGGTGTTTGAACCCAGATTTCTCTCTCAAGCCCCATTTCTACCGTATCCATCCCACTCCCACATGTTCCCCAAAGCTCTTCCTGTTCTCTATCTGAGCATCACCTGTGACTCCGGGCCCCCTCCCTCTCCACATCTGATCTGCCATGAAGTCCTATTTATACTATTCCCTAGTTCAGTTGCTAGCTCAGTCCAATTGCTCAGTCATGTCCAACTCTTTGTAACCCCATGGACTGCAGCACACTAGGCCTCCTTGTCCATTACCAACTCCTGGAGTTTACTCAAACTCATGTCCATTGAGTCGGTGATACCATCCAACCATCTCATCCTCTGTCATCCCCTTCTCCTCGTGCCTTTGATCTTTTGCCAGCATCAAGGTCTTTTCCAATGAGTCAGTTCTTTGCATCAGGTGGCCAAAGTATTGGAATTTCAGCTTCAACATCAGTCCTTTCAATGAATATTCAGGACTGATTTCCTTTAGGATGGAATGGTTGGATCTCCTTGCAGTCCAAGAGACTCTCAAGAGTCTTCTCCAACAGCACAGTTCAAAAGCATCAATTCTTTGGTGCTCAGCTTTCTTTATAGTCCAACTCTCACATCCACACATGACTACTGGAAAAACTATAGCTTTGACTAGAGGGACCTTTGTTGGCAAAGTAACGTCTCTGCTTTTTAATATGCTGTCTACGTTGGTCATAACTTTTCTTCCAAGCAGTAAGCATCTTTAATTTCATGGCTGCAGTCACCATCTGCAGTGATTTTGGAGCCCAGAAAAATAAAGTCTGACACTGTTTGCAGTTTCCCCATCTGTTTCCCATGAAGTGATGGGACCGGATGCCATGATCTTAGTTTTCTGAATGCTGAGCTTCAAACCAACTTTTTCACTCTCCTCTTTCACTTTCACCAAGAGGCTCTTTAGTTCTTCTTCACTTTCTACCATAAGGGTGGTATCATCTGCATATCTGAGGTTATTGATATTTTTCCCAGCAATCTTGATTCCAGCTTGTTCTTCATCCAGCCCAGCATTTCTCATGATTTACTCTGCATATAAGTTAAATAATTAGAGTGACAGTATACAGCCTTGACGTACTCCTTTTCCTATTTGGAACCAGTCTGTTGTTCCATGTCCAGTTCTAACTGTTGCTTCCTGACCTGCATACGGATTTCTCAAGAGGCAGCTCAGGTGGTCTGGTATTCCCATCTCTCTCAGAATTTTCCACAGCTTACTGTGATCCACACAGTCAAAGGATATGGCATAGTCAATAAAGCAGAAATAGATGTTTTTCTGGAACTCTCTTGCTTTTTCCATGATCCAGCGGATGTTGGCACTTTGATCTCTGGTTCCTCTGCCTTTTTAAAAATCAGCTTGAACATCTGGAAGTTCATGGTTCACGCATTGTTGAAGCCTGACTTGGAGAATTTTGAGCATTACTTTACTAGTATGTGAGATGAATGCAATTGTGTGGTAGTTTGAGCATTCTTTGGCATTGTTTTTCTTTGGGATTGGAATGAAAAGTGACCTTTTCCCATCTTGTGGCCACTGCTGAGTTTTCCAAATTTGCTGGCATATTGAGTGCAGCACTTTCACAGCATCATCTCTCAGGATTTGAAACAGCTCAGCTGGAATTCCATCACCATCTTCTAAGTCTCTGCCAAAG
This sequence comes from Budorcas taxicolor, assembly GCF_023091745.1. NCBI lineage: Eukaryota > Metazoa > Chordata > Mammalia > Artiodactyla > Bovidae > Budorcas > Budorcas taxicolor. Next base: position 28,310,203 of record NC_068933.1, read on the forward strand.
CTACTGATTCATTTCTCTGCATCTCCCCATGTTCTTCCCTCCCCTTCCTTTTCTGAATATTCGGTACAAAAACCATTAGGAGGGACCGAGGAAGATTGGCATCAGCATCAGCATCCGCATGCGGGTGGCAACAAACTGCAGTGGCCCCAGGTTCCAGGGCTGGGGTGGGATGAGAACAGCGGGAAGTGCTGGAATGCAAAGGGAGAAAACTAGGTTGAACCCAGATGTGCTGGATTAGAAACTGAAGGTAGGCATGAATTTAGTATTTTAATATAGGTAGGTAGATAGATGGGGCTTCCCTGGTGGCTCAGTGGTAAAGAATCCACCTACCAATGCCGGAATTTGGGTTAGATTGCTGGGTCAGGAAGATCCCCTAGAGCAGGAAATGGCAACCCGCTCCAGTATTCTTGCCTGGAGAATCCCATGGACAGAGGAGCCTCACGGGCTATAGTCCATGGGGTCACAAAGAGCTGGACATGGCTTAGTGACTAAACAACAACAGAGAGATAGACAGATAGATGGAGACATAGAGGTATATGAGGAAATAAGCACAGATATAACAGATATACCTACAGGCCTATGTATATGTACATCCCTTAGCACTGTTGACTGAGAGGATCTGAGAGCCTCATGTATATAGCTGTCTTGTATTGATGTTAGAAAATGTCCTTGTTTGTGGGAAATACACCCTAAAGTGTACAAAAATGATGGAACACTAGATAAACAACTTACTCTCAAATAGTTCAGGAGAGAGAAAAAAAAGTTCTTTGTATTGTATTTGGAAATTTTCTGAAAGTTTGAGATTGTTTTAAAATGAAAAAACAAATAAAAACAACAATGAGATATGGCTACATACTTATTTGAATGGCTAAAATACAAAGGACACGTGTTTTTTAAAACCTATCCTTTTTCTATCAGAAATCACAAGATTCAACAGACAGAAAATCAGTAGGGATACAGTTGAACTGAACAGCACCATCAATCAACTGAATCTAATTGACGTTTTTAGAATACTTCATCCAACAATGGTAGAATACACATTTTTCTCAGGATCACATGGAACATCCACCAAAGCAGACCACATCTGGCCTACAAAACACACCCTAACCATTTTGAAAGAGCAGAAATCAAACAAATGATGTTCTCAGACCACACTGGGATTAAACTAGATATCAAAAACAGAAGGGTGGCTGGAAAATTCCTAACTATTTGGCAATCAAACAGCATGCTTTTATTTTTTATTTTTTATTTTTTTGCCCTGACTTTTATTTATTTATTTTTAAATTTTAAAATCTTTAATTCGTACATGTGTTCCCAAATATGAACCCCCCTCCCACCTCCCTCCCCATAACATCTCTGTGGGTCATCCCCATGCACCTGCCCCAAGCATGCTGTATCCTGCGTCAGACATAGACTGGCGATTCAATTCTTACATGATAGTATACATGATAGAATGCCATTCTCCCAAATCATCCCACCCTCTCCCTCTCCCTCTGAGTCCAAAAGTCCGTTATACACAGCAAACAGCATGCTTTTAAATAACACCTGGGTCAAAGAAAATTGTCAAGAGAAATTTTTAAATATTTTGAACTCACTGAAAATGAAAATAAAATATCAAAGCTTGTGGAATGTAGCAAAAGCAGTGCTTAGAGGGAAATGAAAGGATGTATTAGGAAAAAACCATAGCTCTAAACTTGATAATCTAACCTTCTACCTTGGGAAACTAGAAAAAGAAAACAAATTAAATTCAATTTTAAACAGAATAAAAGAAATAAAAAATAGAGCAAAACTCAACAAAATTGAAAACAGGAAATTAATAGAGGGCATCAGTAAAACCAAAAGTTTTTCTTGAAAATATCAATATTAGTAAAATCGATGAATCCTTAACTAGGAATAAAAGAAGACATAAATTATTATTATCACAAATGAGAGAATACTGATTCCATGTACATTAAAAGGATAATAAAAGGGGGAAATCATAATAAAGGAATATTATATACAACTCTATTCTCACAAATTTTATAACCTAGAGGAAACAAGCCAAGTTCTTAAAAGATACAGTGTATAAGAACTCACACAAGGAGAAAGGGATACACTGAATAAGCCGAAATTTATTAGGGAAATTAAATCAAAAATTAATAATTTCCTGAAAAAGAATGCACCAGGCCTAGATGGTTTCAATGTTGAATTTTATCAAACACTTAAAGGAGAAGTTAATACCAATTCTTAGCAACTTATTCCAGAAAATAGGTTATTAATTAATAATACTAATTAATTTGATAAGGCCAACATTGTTCTTATAGCAAAAGAACTACAGAAAAAGAAAATTATAGACCAATATCTCTTGTTAACATGGATGCAAAAATCCTCAAGAAAATGCTAGCAAAACTGTGTAAAAAGACCATACACCATGATTAAATAGGATTTTTCCCAGATATGAATTAAAAAATCAATTAATATAATCCGTCACATCAGGTTAAAGAAGAAAAATCATATGATGGTATCAATAGATATAGAGAAAAAAGTCTATTAGATTTTCTCTAACATTTGATAAAAATCTAACATCCATTCATGATAAAACTTTTCAGCAAACTATGAATAGAGAGAATTTCCTGAACTTGATAGGATGTGCTTAGTCACTCAGTCATGTTTGGCTCTTTGCAATCCCATGGACTGTAGTCCACCAGGCTCCTTTGTCCATGGGATTTTCCGGGTGGCTTGCCATTCCTTCCTCCAGGGGATCTTCCTGGATCAGGGATCGAAACTTCATCTCCTGTGTCTCCTGCATTGGCAGGCGGATTCTTTACCACTGAGCCACCCAGGAAGCCCAGTGGTTAACATACAAAAGTCAATTTCTCTCCTATATAACAGTAATCAACAATTGGAATTTGAAATTAAAAACACTACACCATTTAAATTAACACCCTCCAAAAATAAAACACTTAAGTGAAATCTAGACAGCATATTAAAAAGCAGAGACATTACTTTGCCGACAAAGCTCCATCTAGTCAAAGCGATGGTTTTTCCAGTAGTCGTGTATGGATGTGAAAATTGGACTATAAAGAAAGCTGAGTGCCAAAGAATTGATGTTTTTGAACTGTAGTGTTGGAGAAGACTCTTGAGAGTCTCTTGGACTGCAAGGAGATCCAACCATTCCATCCTAAAGGAAATCAGTCCTGAATATTCACTGGAAGGACTGATGCTGAAGCTGAAACTCCAATACTTTCGGCACCTGACGTGAAGAATTGGCTCACTGGAAAAGACCCTGATGCTGGGAAAGATTGAAGGCATGAGGAGAAGGGGATGACAGGGGATGAGATGGTTGGATGGCATCACCAACTGTATGGACAAGAGTTTGGTAAACTCTGAGAGTTGGTGATGGACAGGGAGGCCTGGTATGCTGCAGTCCATGGGTTGAAAAGAGTTGGACACGACTGAGTAACTGAACTGAACTGAAGTGTAAAGCTAACAAAATGGATATAATTCTATATGAAGATAACTATAAAACTATGATAAAGGATTTAGAGGAAATCAAATGAATAAAGAGATATTCCATTCTCATGGACAGGAAATCTCAATATTCTTAAGATGTCAGTTCTTCTCAACCTGATCTGTAGACATAATGAAATTTAGATGAAAATCCAAAAGAGTTATTTTGTAGATAGTAATAAACTGATTCTAAAGTTTGCATGGGAATATAAAAAAATCAGAGTAGCCAACACAGTACTGAAGAAGAAAAAAGTAAAAGGACTGATATTACGTAATTTACTGTAAAGCTACACAGTAATCAAGACAGTATAATACTGATGAAACAATAAGCAAAAAGAAACAAAATAGAGACCAGAGAAGCATGCCCACACAAATATAAACTTTTCTTTGATCAAAAAAAGCAAATGCAATTCAATGGAGAGAGATTGTCCTTCGAACAAATAGTGCTTGAGGTACCAGACATCCATATGCAAGAAAATGAACAGAGACAAGACCTTTACACCTTTCTCAAAATATTAACTCAAAGTGGATCACAAACCTCCTATGGATCCTCCCTCCCCGTTTCCTCAGATGAGACCTATTCCTCCTCTGGTTTCATCTTAAACATCTTTTCCCCTAGAAAACAGTTCTGATTTGGCCAAAAATGGACCCTAATAACCCCCACATTTAAAAACATAATTTCATGGGTTTTCAGTGATAACATGCCTTAATATATTTGGGGAAGAGCCTGAGTCTAGTCTGTGGCTTTAAGAGGTGGAACAAAAGCATCTGAGGGGGGAAAAAGACGAAGTAAAACAAAACAACCAAGTCCCAGTCAGCCATGTGTGTGTGATCAGCTTTCCAAGCACAAATGTATCTGGCCGGACAGCCACCTGGACCCCAGTGAGGACTCCCAGACCCCGATCCCATGTCACAACCAAAACAAAGTTAAAATGACCCCTGGGAAGGTTGACAGGTCATCACAGCTGTTCTGGTGTGGATGCGGGCAGATTCCTGGAGGTGATAGTGACTATTACTATAGGAACAGCTCTGGCGCATTACATAGGTATTAAAGAATAGTCCAGCTGCGCGTGAAGAGTCACTTGGGCCTGGAAGACAGAGCTGAAGGGTCAAAGCTAAGGTTAAGGTTTGAATTGAGAACATGTTTGCCCCTCCCTCAAGAGTCCAAGACAGAAGAGGCAAGCATTTCATGAAAATTAGAGGCCAAGGTGGAAAGAAAAAATAGCCATCGTCTCCTTTTTTCAAACAAAATTCAATGAAACGGCAAGCATCTCAGCTAAAGGCGGTGATAATTGCATCCATCATCTGTAAGCAACTGAGTTTGCCTGTGTCAGAGAGGTGTAGATGACAGGCTCAGATTTTAATTCTTTGAAACGCAAGCTGAGAGGCAGAGATCCAGACAGGGGATACGAAGTGGAAAGTGTAAACTGAAGAATGTCAGGCAGTGCAGGCAACAAGAGAAGGTGATAATAGTCCTTCTCCTCAAGGTCCCCAAACACCGGGGGTGGCCTCAAGCTAGGTTGAGTCTGGGGTTGGGGGCGCTGGGGAGAACACTGAACTACTGAACTGCTTGTATCATGGACCACAGCCACCAGTCGCTTCTACCGCTGTCTGGGCACTTGAGTCATCTGTCCTCTGCTTCAGACCTTCTAATACTATTACTGCATTTCTTCGGAGCAGTGGCTCACTCATTCATTCCTTCACCCATGGATTGTTCATTCAACAAATATTCGTCGGAACCAGGCACTGGGGACACAGTGATGAAAAGCACAGACATCTGTGATCTCGCTGATCTAACCTTCAGCTGGGAAGACAGACAGTGAACAGACAAATATATATACAAAATAATGTCAGGGAGTGATAAGTGCTATGCAGGAAACTAGGATAACCTAGGATAAAAGAATAGAAGGGGTAGGGGTGGTTTACATAGTGGGCTCAGTAAGATGTCCCGAGAGTGACATGACTACATGTCATTTTTCCCCTGGTAATCCTATGTTGAACTTTTTGAGGAACTGCCATACCACTTTCCACACTGGCTGCACCATTTGACACTATTGAATTTGTATTTTCAAAGGATTATTCTGGCTGCTGAGTGGAAAACCGATTGTAGGAGAACAGGAATGGAATGAGGGAACCCAGTTAGGGGGCTACTGCAGTGTTACAGTTGATGAAAAGCTGATTACAACACCCTCGGGGGACAGTGAGGAGAGGGGACTGGTGGGCCGAAGGCAAAAAACTGATGGCACTAATCATGGAGATGCTGGGCTTGGTCCAGACCACCAGGCTCACCGCTACAGGAGCACAGCAAGCTCTGGGGACCACAGGCTGCTTCAATTCACACCCTGCTCGGTCAATGGTCTCCATGGGAACGCCGCTGAATTTGGCTGAAGGTTTGAGTGATGCTTCAAACAACGTCTCACACACACAAGCATCCAGCTAAAGAAAGTGAGATGCAAGGCGGGCATCTCTTCTGGGAACCAAATCCCACAGGCAGACAGACACCAAGGGCCCCGGAAAGACATCGCTCTTCACAGATTGGGCTCTTCTGTTCCCCATGAAGTATGAGTTTGTGGCCGGACTTGGAAAGGCAGTTTGCTCTGTTGGAGAGAAACCTGCACTTCTTATCTGTGCTTAGGCACAGGGATCGGGAAAGATTTGGAGACAGGGAGCTGTGATTTCTCAGCCTCTAGGTTGTTTTAACTGTGTTCCATCCTTTCCTCTCTGAGAAAACCCAGCACACCTTTTCTCAGTCGACCTAAACATTCATGAAAACTGTTTTGTTAATAATGACATTTAATAAATGCCTTCTGTTTCACCTTTTAAGAATAGGATCCACAAATCCATCCTGGGACCTAAAGAGTTCTTGAACGTTTAAAATGACAATCATGACACTTAAGATAACCGGGCTAAACCACTTCAGAAAATAAGAGGAGTGTGTTTATGTTACCACAGTGATCAATTTCAGACTAAGAGTATAATACCAGCGGCTAAAGGAGTTAAGCCTTGATGAAAACTAAGACCAGTCCAATTCCCTGCTAGCCAATTAGCAGCTTTTCGTTTGCAGAAGAAGAATTTCACCCCTGTAGAAAAGTCTTTGAACCAAAACCACAAAATCTTATTGCTGATTGTCTACTGAAATTTACTCTCCGGTTGGATTACACATGATTCCAGAGGCTCAGATGAGAATGGTGGACAGGGAACTCTCACCAAAACAGCCAGCAATGCATAAATAAGTAGATAAAGCAATTGGACCAAAAAAAAAAAAAAAAACCATGAGAGGACCTATAAAGGTTTTGAAAGTATTTCTTCACCAAAATGCTTGTTTTTCATTCTAAAAATTTTCACATCTATATGTTTCCAGGCTTGTCCATGTAGCAGAAACAGTAATCATTTTTATTGAAATGTTCAGTTCACAAAGTGATTCATTATACAGCATCTCATTTAAAATGAAAAAGACCCCATTTTGTAGATGTGAAAGGTTTCCTCAAATCACGTGTCTTCACCATAAACACTTTGGACTGCAAGGACCTCAGAAGACAGTCATTAAATGATTTTGTTTTGGTTTTATGGACACGGGAAGGAGAGTTTTAAAATAAAGACAATATTTTTATAAAAAAGAATGAGGGTGTTCATACTGTAACTTGAGGGCTTTGTGGTCCTAAGGAAAAGCAGTATACCATAACTGTTCATGCTCAAGGTCAGGTATTAATGACCCTGGCTTCTTAGGCCCAGTCTACCCTTATTTACCATGTAACCTCCGGGAAGCTCGGTAAACTGAACCTCAATTTTACTAATATACATTATGGGGAAAACATTACTCTCGGGGAGGCTGTGAAAATGGAATCTAATACTGCACATGCAGTGGTTCACCCAGTACCTGGCCCACACGTCTCCTGGTACTCAGGACACTGGGCTGACTCTTGTTCATACACTCAGAATTCCTAGAAGCCTGTGGGGTAAGGGGTCATATAGTCCAGATGGAGCTGTCAAGTTTGAGCTTACAGGGTCTTTGAAATCAGTACAGGACCTCGGCAAGAAAGTCAGCTAGGACAGGTGGAGAAATACAAGAGAGTTTCTTCTTTTCTTGGCTCCTAAAGACTGCTGTTGGTGAATACCCTCTGGGGCTCTTACAGGATGCTCCGTCTAATCATTTCTCTGTGATTCACCATTAGTCCAGCCTTTACAAAGAAAGTATTTCTTTTTTAACCACTTGGTTGCCCAATCTATTTTTAGAACTCAAGCACTCTTAGACTTTCTTTGTCAAATTTTACTGCATCATTTTTTTCAATCAGCTCTTCTAGTCTAAAAGTATTAGACAACCCATAATTTATTTTTAAATCTAATAATTTAAAATTTATCTTATTTCAAAACTTTGATATCCTTTGACTGTTTTGTGTTTCCTCGTTGCACTAGAATAGACACTGTTTCATGATGAAATTTCATCAACCTTTTGCATCACCTCTCCTATTCCAAAAGCATTCTATGAGTCATAGTTCATCTTTAATTCTAATAATTTCAGATTTATTTTGAAACACTGATATCCTTTGACTGTTGATAACTACTCATTGTATTAGAAAAGCAGCTGTTTCATGAACCCAATAAAATTTTGATTCAGTGAATGAATGTGAAGTATATAAAGGGATAGAAATTTTCAAGTTTAAAATTACTAACTAAAGAATACATGCTGACCCATGCAATTGAAATGTCTATCTGTGGACTGTCAAGAATGGCAAAGAGGCGCCCCTGTAAGGACAGTCAATGTGGTCCCGTGGAGAGTATGACTTCATGACTTTTACATAAACTCACTACACAGAAATATTTTCCACTTCTCTTTTTCTCATGTTCCTCAACCCTCCCCCTCCACTCCAATAAATATCACTGAGAAAGTATACTCATATCATTAATACTGTTTCATCACCAAAATAATTTCTGTTGGAGTTTTTCTAGAGATTTTCAAACAGCACCCTTCTTGGCAAAAATTCTGAACCGGTTGAGAAATAAGACAAAGTTCTCCTTTGTCAGAATGTCTCAAATAGGGGCTTCTCTGGTGGTCCAGGGGCTAAGACTCTGTCCTCCCAATGCATGAGGCCCAGATTTGATCCCTGGTCAGGGAACTAGATCCCACATGCTGCAACTAAAGATCCCATATGCTGCAATGAAGACCTGGCACAGCCAAATAAACAATACCTACATGAGTAATGTCTCAGATACTTCTAGGGCTTCCCTGGTGCCTCAAACGGTTAAGGAGCCACCTGCAATGTGGGAGACCCAGGTTCCATCCTTGGGCTGGGAAGATCCCCTGGAGGAGAGCACAGCAACCCACTCCAGTCTTCTTGCCTGGAGAATCCCCATGGACAGAGGAGCCCAGCGGGCTACAGTCCATGGGGTTGCAAAGAGTTGGACACGACTGAGTGACTAACCACACAGATACTACTGACAGTACAGATATCACTGCGTGCGTGCTCAGCCACTCCAGTCATGTACAACTCTTTGAAACCCTCTGGACTGTAGCCCTCCAGGCTCCTCTGTCCGTGGGATTTCCCAGGCAAGAAGACTGGAGAGGGTTGCCGTGCCCTCCTCCAGGGGATCCTTCCGACCCAGGGATTGAACCCTCATCTCCTGTGGTGCAGCCAGATCTTTACCACTAGCGCCACCTGGGAAGCCCAGATATCACTAACAACCCCCAGATCTGTTCTCTGTCTTTAGGAAATCACATTTTCTAGGCTCCCTTGAAGTTGGGAGGCTCTGGGATGAGAATGGGTATAATATCTCCACTTGCAGAACAAGCCTATACAAGCTCCCATTCACACTCCTTCATTCTCTCTTGCTCTTCTTGTGGGCAGGGATGGCGAACATCAGAGATCCTACAGGTCACATGTTGAAGAGAGCAGAGCAGGTGTGACCCCATGAGGGAGAGCCATCCCCTGACCTGAATACCAGCCTTGTATCACCAGGAGATGAAGATGTAGACTATTTGTCCTTGGTCACTAGAGATTTGATGTCTCCTATTACTATAGTTTAGCCTAACTTCACAAATGATAAAACTGGTTGTAAAGACCATATCTTTTATCTATTGGAAGGAAAACTTCAGCAAAAGTAATGTTATCCACTCAGCACCTCTGCCCAGGGTTTCCCCACTCCTCATCCCCATCCTGGCAGGAGCCCTGCAGAAAGCCTGCCCAGTGACCCTCCCTGGAATTACAAATAAGCTCTGGAGAGCTGCTTTTGGAAAACACTTTGGAATAGTTATTTACGGAAGAGTGAGAGGAATAAGATTGCAGAGTAGAGATGAAAGGGAATAAAGAAGTAAAGCAAGAAGGAGTAGGAAAATAAGTTCCTTCTCTATGAGCCTGAAATCTAACCCTGATTCTCTCCCAACCCCACTTCTGCTCCTTGGACTAGATTTTGGCATCCTGTCCACGTGCTCCCCAGCATCCCATCTTGGCTTGCTCTGGATTGATCTTTTCCATCTCAGCCCACACAGCTGGGAGTTCTGCAGAAGCAGAAACCTGCCAAAAACAATAGTTTTCCTAAATGTCCAACAGCAAGGGAATTGGCTTATATATTATGAAGCATCTGGTCAATGGGGAATTATTCAATCATTAAACATGATCAACCTGAAACCTTTGTAACGACATGGAAAATGTCCCTGAAATTATGTTACTAAAGTTTTCCTTTCCTAAAAGCAAATCGTAAAAGTACATAGGCAATATGGCAACAACTTGAAAAAAATGTACATGGGGAATAAAGCTATGGATTAAATTTCGAGAAAGAAAAGCAATTGTTGGGTTAGAGTAGCGGGACTCAACCAATCCTATATTGTTTCATTAAAGCTATTCTATGCTTAAATGACAGGCTACCCAGATGACTCAGTGGTAGAGAATCCTCATGTCAATGCAGGCAATGCAGGAGACACGGGTTCCATCCCTGGGTGGGGAAGATCCCCTGGAGAAGGGAACGGCAACCCACTCCAGTATTCTTGCCTGGAGAATCCCATGGACGGAGGAGTCTGGTGGGCTACAGTCCACAGGGTCACAAAGAGTCAGACACGACGTAGCAACTGAGCAAGCGCACACACGAATGCTTAAATGATAAAAGAAACAGCTTTGCCATCCTTACTCAACAGAACTAGAAGAGAGAGGACTCTCACCCCTCCCTGCCTTTAGAGGAATCGTCCCGGTGGACAGCAGAGAGGAGCCTGGCAAAGCTGGGAGAGGAACCAGGCTCCAGACGCCCCACGGTCTGCACTGATTTCCAGTCTAAGCATAAGACCTGCTGTCACTTCCATATGTCCTTGCTTTATTTTTAAGTCTTTTAAGATTCTAAGCATTTTGCATTTGGAAGGTGGTATTGTCTCCCTTAGTAACTCAGACTCCCAAAGAGAAATACTCCTAGACAATCTTTCTCCTGATGGTTCCAGTTAATGTGACATTATTTAAATGGGCCAATGGAAAATCCATGTCATGTGAAAAGGCTCATGTAACTCTCTGTTGACAAAACTTTTGAAGGTGGGATTGTATTCATACGTCACTGTTCAGACGGTATTTGAGATGAGGTCCACTTTCTTGTCAAGTCACATCACCTTCTTGGCATGTATATGGCGAATGCACACATGAAAAGGATCCTGAGACTTTCCTGGTGGTCCAGTGGTCAAGACTTTGCCTTCCAATCAAGGGGTGTGGGTTCAAGCCCCGGTAAGTCAGCTATGATCCCACATGCCTCATGGCCAAAATACCAAAACACAGAACAGAAACAATGTTGTAATAAAATCAGTAAAGACTTTAAAAATTATGTATGTCAAACAAATCTTTAAAAGAAAGATTCCAGTACCAGTAGGATGCAAGTTAATGAACATTGCGTATGTTTCCTACTTCAAAACATGTCAGATACCAAAAGCTGAGTTTATCACCACCATCCCCATCTCCATCACAACAGCTCTGTCCTCCCAGATAAAGGACAGTGGCAACATGCTGTGGTCATTCGTGTTTCAAGCCCTGGGCTTGGCTTCCCTAACATGCCATCTGGGAACTTTACTCGGATTTGAACTCCTGGCTTCTGGGCTTTGCAGTTGCCCATGGAGCTAATGCAACTGCAGACAAGTTCAGTTCAGTTCAGTCGCTCAGTCCTGTCTGACTCTTTGTGACCCCATGAACCAAAGCACGCCAGGCCTCCCTGTCCATCACCAACTCCCAGAGTCTACCCAAACCCATGTTCATCGAGTCGGTGATGCCGTCCAACAATCTCATTCTCTGTCGTCCCCTTCTCCTCCCGCCCTCAATCCTTCCCAGCATCAGGGTCTTTTCAAATGAGTCAGCTCTTTGCATCAGGTAGCCAAACGTGCAATCTGTGAGGGGAACTTTCTTCGGATTTGAACTCCTGGCTCCAGGCTTTGCGGATGCCCATGGAGCTACTGCAACTGCCGACAAAGCCCTGGGATAAAAGGCCCCACTGCACGCCTCCACAGGGAGCCTGTTACACAGAAGACTCCAGAGTGACAGCTGAACAAACTGTAGGTATTCTCGCTCAGGGGGACGAAGACTGAGAAAAATGTAGGCGGCCACAGGATAAGATTAATGAATTTTTGACTGGGGAATTTGGCCTGAAAACTCATTTCTCAGTTCAGGGGTGGGCAGGAACAAATCACGGCAGCTGACAGATGTGTGCAAGGTACGGGAAGGTGCTGCCAGCAGGGGCAAGGCTTGCCCAAGACAGCAGTCTTCCCGGCGGCCTCACACTGAGCCCTGCTCGTGGCTGGCCAGAGCTGGTCTTGGCCCCAGAAAAATAACCACTTTACCCCTTTTGCAACCTCCTTTCCCACCCCTAGACCTCTTTTCTGATCTTGCTCCATGTAGAATAGAATTGTCCAAGTCACTACTCCTTTCCTGTCTTCAGTCGCACGCCCTTCTTCCCCTATGTTAACACTTGTTGCACTTTCTAGGACAGTAAGCCCCAGACATGTGAACCATCAAGGTGCACACTTTCACAGATGCGAACATGTGTTCCCCCGCCCAGTCACACAAGTTAGTTCACCGGACTGGCGCACTCTGTCAGGTGTGTATATCGTCTGCTACTGGTACTGAACTGTACGATTAGAAACGTTTTCTTTATTTTTTTGTGTTTGTATGTATCATTTGCGTGAAAAGTATTATCAACCTATTACAGTACAGTACTATATAGGCCATAATGTTAGTTGGGCACCTACACTAACTTTGTTGCACTTTTGAACATACTGGACTTATGAACACACTCGTGGAACGAAATTCTTTCGTATGTGGGGGACTTACTTGAACTGTCTATTTATGATGCTAGTTTTTGCCATTATGCTTTAAGTTTTCCTTGAGGACAATGACTTTTTCACACCTATCTCTATATGCAATGCCTAGTAGGGTGCTTAGCACCCAGGAGGAGTTCACTAACCCTTTGTCGTATTAGTGCTGACTTTCCAGTGTAGAGACAAGCAGAGGTGTCTCTCAAGTTTGGAAGGCCCAAGAGTGACAAGAAGAGTTGTATTGGCCACCAACTCTAACTCACGTGTGCGTGCTCAGTTGCTCAGTCGTGTCTGACTCTGCGACCTCATGGACTGCAGCCCACCAGGCTCCTCTGGCCATGGGGATTCTCCAGGCAAGAATACTGGAATGGGTTGCCATGCCCTCCTCCAGGGGATCTTCCCAACTCAAGGATCAAACACTTGACTCTTGCATCTCCTGCACTGGCAGGGGGATTCTTTTCCACTAGAGCCACCTGTCCCCAGCCACCTGTCCCCTAGCCAATAATGGTGTATTGAAAATGGAATGCATCTTTATGCTAGTCTTCCCAGAGATGCCCGATCTCTGCAACCTCCTCACGGATGTTCCTCTAGCAACACCCAGTGAGAGAGCGAAAGAGCTATACATTTGTGTACCACAAGAAATAATCCTTTTAATCACCCCCTGCTAGCATCCCAATTCTCTTCAGCTCACCATGGAATCTATGCAAGCCCAGGACATCACAGAACGCTGGAGGCAGAAACACCTAGAAGGCTGCACATCACACTGACACTGAATCAACTAGCAACTGGTGTCACTAAATGTGAACATCTCCATGCCAAGCAAGGCTGGAGACGATCTCTGTTAGCGAGAATCGGCTGGGAAGATTTCACAGGCGCATTTAGCTGCATCTTCCACATGACCATCATACCCTCAAGAGTTTTTTTTAAAAAGTTTACCAGGGACTTCCTTGATAGCCTAGTGGTAAAAAAAAAAAAAAAAAAAAATCCACCTGCCAGTGCAGGGGACACAGGTCTCTGGTCTGGGAAGACCCCACATGGCACGGAGCACCTGAGCCTGTGTGCCACAACTGCTGAGCCCAGAAGTCCCCAAAGAGAAACCACAACAGTGAGAAGCCTGTGGCCTGCAACGAAGAGGAGCCCCTGTTGGCCACAACAAAGGCCACGCCAGCCAAGACCACGCCACAACTGTGACCACACCAAGAAAAGCCCACGCCAGCAACCAAGACCAAGCACAATCCAGATAAACGAAATTTAAAAACTTTCACTGACGTATAGTTGATCCTAAGGTTTTTCATCTTGAAATGGAAAATTGTTATTTTATACATGGAAAGATCATTTTCTTCTGAGTTCATTAAAATTTTGTAGTGAACATTTCAGTTGATGATTTAAAAATCTAGTAAGAAAAGCTTCCCAGGCAGAGACACAGGAGATTCGGGTTTGATCCCTGGGTCGGGAAGATCCCCTGGAGAAGGGAATGGCAACCCACTCCAGTATTCTTGCCTGGAGAATCCCATGGACGGAGGAGCCTGGCTGGCTACAGTCCATGGGGTCTCAAAGAATCAGACACGACAAAGCACTCAGGCACACAAGGAAAGGCTGAGTGAATGAAATGTGAAGATATCAAAATCCACATTGGAGAATCAAAAAAATTCTGTAGCTGACATTGGTCACCATATACAGTTAAAAATTTCTTTTTTCTTGTGACGAGAAGTTTTAAGATCGACTCTCCTAGCAACTTTCAAATATGCTCTGTGGTATTATTAACTTTAACCACCATGCTATAGGTTATATCCCCATGACTTATTTTAATTACTTAAAAATATTCTCTAATAAAACACTGATTCCATCAAAAGAACATTAGACACACTTGGAAATTTTGTAATGAGAATTAACCCCATGATTTTTGCCTTTTTTTAGAATGCCAATGCTTTTTCTGTGCTTATGAGTTAAGTTCAAACAAGCTCTTACCAAGAGAGTAAGTCTTAATCAGTACAAGGCCACTCATATTAAAAGGGGTATTTTAAGGATATTAAGTGTTTTGGCTCAGTAAGAAGTTGGACAAAGAAGAAAGCAGTAAGTTATGAAAAAGTACTGGTATATCAAAGGCAAGAATAATGGAGTGGGGATCTTCTCAACCCAGGGACAGATCCCAGGCCTCCTGCATTGCAGGCAGACTCTTTACCACCAGGGAAGCCCCCATATCAAAGGTGAGTGGTTTTGAAATTCGCTGGTAGATCATGAAGGAACTAAAAGATAATCACTGTTCTAGAGGACCACTAAAGTGTTTTACAGGAATATTGGAGCACTCAAAGGAAACAAAACAGGTTGGCAATTAGAGGAAAAAAACATGAGCTTTAGAAGTTTATTTTGGGCTCACGAGTAGCATGAGTTTGCATGGAACTGAGAGTTTCTCAAGATGTGGGATTTTGAGTGCTAAATCCTGGACAATCTCAGACTAACTTAAATGGCTAGTAGCCCTACTTTCTAGATCTAGAAGTTACTAGCTAGAGGACTTCATTCCAATTACTTCCCCAAACTTCAGTTTTCTTCCCTCTGAAATGGAAAGAAGAGATTGTTTTAAATTTTTTAAACGTAAGTCAAGTTCCTGGAACATTCAAGTTGTATTTGGCGATCATATTTACTGATGCAAATATTCAGCATGAAGACCAAAATCTCACCCAGACTCTATATTTGATCTCTGATCAATCAAAGAAGGAATTTGTATTATTTTACTATATTCTTTTTCATGTGGCCAAGTACACTCTTCACATTTCAAAATGTTTTCAGTGGGGTTGTGAAAATACTGCAAATCCTGTCCATTGCCTAGAATCTGAAAATAGACATTGACTCCTTTGGAATATTTTTTTTTCAAAATGATTTTATGTTGATTCCAAAGAAGAGTAAATATTCCCTCTTTCTGAAACTCCATGCATTCTGAGAACTCTTCAGTGAGACTGAAGCACACTAACATTGGAACATGTCAGTGAACTACAGACAAATCTAGATTGATGTCAATATCCAAAGATGGTGATAGGGATGGGGCAGGACACCAGGCCACCAGTGGTTCCATCAGATGAACGTCTGCGCTGTAAACAAAGTCAATCCTTTGGGTCAGTATGAAAGATGTTGGAAAGTAGGGGCAACTCAGAAAAGATATTTCAGTAATTACATGAGGAGTGTCATGGTTTCAGTGACTGACTGGGATCCGGGACTGGCTTTAGTCTCAATAAGGAAGTGAAATCAGAATCAGGAAAAACATCCTAGGTACAAGGTTGTCAGAAAGGAGCAGGTTAGTACTGCTGGCAGCAAAGCGCGGCCGGGGCAGGTAGGAAGTAGCATATGGGTGGGACTGGGTGCCTTCTGAAATCTGATGTCTTCGAAAGGTTTTCCTGAGAATTTTATCTCAATGTCCTTAGTTATTTTTAATCAACTTGTGGGAGGATTTTAAAGCCCCATTTCCACTATTTTTCATTTTTTGTCTGGAAGGACACATGTTTCTTAACCAACCTCATTTCAAATGCGTCTGAAAACAAGCTGGATGCAGAAGAGAGCCCTAAGTACCTCCCTCTGCCTTACGTCATGCCTAACATGATGAACGTGAAGAAAATTCATGAGAGTGGACAAATTTTAAAAAAATTGTATCCCAACAATAAAATGATCCACGATCAAACAAATGACCTCAATAAGAAACAAAAAGAAGGCAAAGCTAAAGAGACTAATGTCTTTGAAAAGTGAAGTCTCTAGAAACTCAAATTTCAGGAGGCATAAGGAGAAGGGAGAGACAGCATACAAAAAAGGGAAGGAACTGGCTTGAATCTCTAAGAATGATATTAAAGTATCTAAAATTCTCAAATAGATGAGAAGAGTCAACCATGTTAAGAGAGCAAACACGCATATTTTTTGTTATATTGAAAGTAAATAGAATAACAAGACATGTACTTATCAGCCACCTGGGCTACAGATGTAGTATTAACAGATGACTGTGAGAGAGAAAAGAACTGTTTGAATTCTGCACTAGAATACTTTGTCAGCAAGCATGATTTCTATCCTGAAAAGGGTAGAATAAGTATTGACAAATGGGTGAGGTCCAATAAGGCAGTCCCTGACATCGCTGAAGTGGTTCAGTTCCCTGGCTGTAAAAACACATATCGTGGTAGAGTATTCTTCAAGAATGAACAGTACTTCATGGAGTTATAGAGACTAGATAAATGTGTTCCCACTTATCTAAAAAAGATGCAGATGGAGCTTGTCATTTATGGACTAGTGAGCTTGACATCAGATCCACACAAGTTTCTGCAATGGAATATTAATAGGTTGAATTGTGAGCACACACGGGGATGTGGAGAACACTAGGAGATACCGTGGGACCCTTCAAGAACAAACCGTACCCAAGTGATTCCTCTCTCTCTCTCTCCATTAGATGATGAAATAAATGTTTCAGAGGAATCTGAATTGCAGGAAAGCCTTCGACAAAGTCTCTCACTATAGTCTTATAGAAGAAACAGAAATGTCTAGAGAGAGAGAGACAAAGACTAAACTCCCACTCAGTGAACGACCTTGCCAAAGAGAATAAATTAATGCATTTCGTCTGCATCGGGGAGGTCTTTTCAGCAATTTAATCAATAACAGATGGTACCACTTTGATCAGACATATGAGCTGTATGTTAAGGGGAGAGATAGTCAATACATTGAACAGCAGTTTCTTAATGTTTTAGAGGGAACGTATCTGGAAGTCATGTTGCTTTTTGAAACCACCACCAACAACAAAAAACTAATTTAACTATTTTACTCGGTCAGTTAAGCACAATTAAATACACCTGTAATTGTGTTAGAAAAAAATATATGAGTTAAATCTTGAGGAAATTCTATCAACTTAATTTACTCACTGAATTGAAAAGAATCACAGGGATTATCTTTAGAAGTGTAGTCGTGAGAACTCCAGGTTTAATGGGAACATAGTCTGAAAAGCATTGTGTTGTACTGTTAAAAGCAAGACTACAGGCCCCAAATGGAGTCACTTGTGCTAAGCCCCACATCACCAAACCAAAGTTTATAGTTTCAGCTCTCCCAGAAATGAAATCTCAAACCAGTCAATCAGGAATCATCTGATCAGCACTAGTTAAGTAAACTGCGTGATCACCCCCCTGCCATCCCTAAAGTAACCTTATAAAAACCAACCTGTTTTTTCACATAGTACAATTTCTTTGTTCCTGCTCCCCTGTTTATTAAAGTTTTTCATTGTGTACAGCTCCTTGGAGCTTTATTATATCTGCTACATTGGATACTGCTGGATTTGAATTGATTTCTGCTCAAACAAACTTATAAAAAATGTTTCACTTGCCTCAGTTTATCTTCTTACAGTACTTAGTATTAAGCTGTTTTGTCTCTTTTTCAGAAGGAAGATTTTAAAAGGACTGGAAAAGGATGGGTTGTGTCTGAACATCAGTATAAAAAGGTTTAAGGATTTTCACTAACCAACTGCTGAACACTGATGTTGGTGTTGTGAGAGGGGGGCTAGAATTTCAGTTATGAACATGGGCTCTATTAAATAAATATATTAGTGTATAAAACAAAGGACATGATGGTACCCTTGACTCTACCCTGATTTGTTTTGTTCTGAGACCCACACACCATGAAAGGTTTGGACAAGCAAGCATGTATTCAGTAGAGAAGGTCCAAGGTGGTGGAGAGACTGAATGATGAGATCATATGAGGAATGGTGAAGGAACTGGGTTGGTTAGCAGAAGAGCAGTTCTGGGAAGATTGCTGCCTTCAGTTACTTGAAAGCTGAACTTAGAGAAAAAGGATCAGCACTAATTTATTCTCAAAGTGGACCGATGTGAGTGGGGTCACGGGGACTGGGAAAGACTAGAGCTGAGTGAGACCCAGAGCCAAAGAAGAATGACCTCATGGATGATCACCCTCAGAGCTACAGCAGGTTTCTTTCCTTTCTTCTTTTTTTCAGTTTGCAAAGTCCAAGGTTGCGATTTTTTTTTTTTAAGGAAGGCAATGGGGAAGCCAAGGCACAAAGTCAAAATAATGAGAATCAGGAAGCCAATGACACGGGGTAGAAAGAGACTCAGAAAATAGACATGATGAAAACTGTGGGCCAAGTCTAAGGAATTTGGGGCCGCCAGGTGGCAATGATTTTCCTTATGATTCCCCTGGCCAAGCTCAGGGACACAACCTGTGCATTTTAACAGAATAAAAATAAAAGCACTGCTCACCCCAACCTCCCTACACTCACGTGAGAAGGGGGTTTCATAGCCGTGGTTTCAGAATGTGGAACTGACAAGCAATGTTTGAAGACAAAAGGAGTCAATTTCTGATTCACAACAATTATGGCAAAACAAACACAAAAGCCCAACACTGACAACAAAGAAGAACAAACTCTATAACCAAAAAACAGGTAACAACTAAGATTCGGGGTCAAAATGGGAGGAGCAGCTGGAGGAGGCAATAAGCAAATGAGCTGGGGGATGACAATGAGCAGATAGAGAGAAGGAAGCCAAGCTTGGAAAAAAGGAATCACTGTATCAAATGCCATGATGAATTTTGATGTAATTTCCCCATCACTTGGTGGGAAATACTGTGTGTACTTAAAGGGGCCAAGGTTCTCAGGATAGAAATTTTCCTGAGGAGAATCACTTTGGAACCATCCATTTCCCGCATACAGCATCAACCCTCCAACTGTAGCTGCTTGGCACATGTCTGGGGAAGTCTAAACACAAGGAGAAGGAAGCCAAGCTGGTCTGGAACAGACTGATCTGATTGTATTCCAACAGCTTTAACCTATCATGGTCTCAGTACTTCTGCCAACGGATGCAAGATCTTCTCAAAGCAATGTCCCCACAACTGAACAGAAAACAGTCTGTTGACTATGAACTCCCATTCCTGCAGAGTGCAATTAACCTTGACTGAGAGGGTCAAGACTTGGTAGACTCAAGTTCCAGGTTCACTGCAGTAAGTTTTGCCCAGTAGATTACGGTCCCTTTCAGTGTAACTGGTGCGGGTACTGCCTGGGTCTAGGTAAAACAGGTCAAGTCAGACGTGAACAAGACCTTGAGCTTCAGAAAGATCATGGGCATGTGAAACACACATGTTTCTTCTTCACTTTTTGAAATTAGTGACCAAGCCTAATTAAAGTGTAACAGTGGGGAATAACTTACCAAAAATATTGAACCATCTTTGATTATTACAGAGGATGAGTCACATAACAAAATTACTGACATCTTATCTGATCGCAAGAAGTTGCCCTTCTGGGCTTCCCAGACTCACATCCCTTGGGGTTGTCCCAGAAAGACTGCTGTGCAAGCTTCAATATTTATTCAAGGAATGGTTTAACAGGATTACCAAATATATAAGGATCTTTCTGCCCAGGAGATAATGGAGAATCAGATCCATTTCTTAACCTTTCTTTAACTGAAGTATAACCTTAATCACCAGAAGATATAAGAGCATGGCACAAGCTGAAGGACATTACAGTTTGTTTCCATATTTCTGGGAGGTTGCTTTCTACCCATCATTCTCCTTAACTCATATGAGCTTATAGGTAACTAAAGCATCGACTGCATCAAGAGGTACAGGTCCAGAAAATGTGGAAGAAGTGAGGGAAGGCAGCAACATTTATATATTTATTTATCTGTTTGTTTACAGAGGACTTTGTTGAGAGCACAGAGAAGGAATATATATTCTTGACAGGAACATGGGTGTCAGTCTGGACTGCAGCACGCCAGGCTTCCCTGTCCATCACCAACTCCCAGAGCTTGCTCAAACTCATGTCTACCAAGTCATTGATGCCATCCAACCATCTCATCCCCTGTCATCCCCTTCCCCTCCCACCTTCAGTCTTTCCCAGCATCAGCGTCTTTTCCAGTGAGTCAATTCTTCACATTAGGTGACCAAAGTATTGAAGCCTCAGCTTCAGCATCAGTCCTTCCAATGAATATTCAGGACTGATCTCCTTTAGAATTGACTGGTTGGATCTCCTTGCAGTCCAATGGACTCTGAAGAGTCTTCTCCAACACCACAGTTCAAAAGCACCAATTCTTCAGCCCTCAGCTCTCTTTGTGGTCCAACTCTCACATCAATACAGGACTGCTGGAAAAACCATATCTATCTTTGACTAGACGGACCTTGGTCGGTAAAGTAATGTCTCCACTTTTTAGCATGCTGTTTAGGTTTGTCATAGCTTTTCTTCCAAGGAGCAAGTGTCTTTTCATTTCATGGCTGCGGTCACCATCTGCAGTGATTTTGGAGCCCAAGAAAATAAAGTCTGTCACTGTTTCCATTGTTTCCCCACCTATTTGCCATGAAGTGATGGGACCAGATGCCATGATCTTAGTTTTTTGAATGTTGAGTTTTAAGACTTGATCCTTAGAATTTGCCAGAAACTCCATTATTTTTATGTTTGAACTGAATATCAGTGCCAGTTCTATAGGGATGCAGAAGACTCTCCTCTCTCTACAGGCAGCTAGCAAGGTGTCCTGGGAGGTGACCTGAGCCTTGCGGAAGTCTGGGTGGTACCCAGAAGTGATAGTTACACCTGGCATCTCAGTGCTTAGGAGGAAGGTGGGTCTCTCTGTCAAAATATACCAAGTGATATCTAAGAGACATGCCCTAGTCTCACTCAGGGAGACTGCAGTTATGGGTCTGGGGGACAGTTTGCAGTACTGTATCCTGGCGTTCTTGAGAAATTGACCCCACAGAACATGCCTGTTTATTCAAGCCAAACAGCAATGACAAAGGGCTGTTTGTTATATTGCTTCCAACAATAACTTGCTGGAGTCAATGGATGGTAAGATTGGCCTCATCTTGATGGTAGTTTCTACCCCTCCCTGCACAGAATTGTAAGGGATGATGGGCAGTGCCGACCTTGACATCTGGGAACAATTTCCTTGTGTGGATGAAGAATGTCATTAGAGGAAAGGTGCTGAAATCCTAAAAAGGCATCATCACAGAAAAAGTACAAGTTGGAGATCTCTGAACATTCCTGTAACACTGACATCCATTTACTTTCATATCTGAATCTGAAAGGGGGCCAATCTGAAAAGATGCTTGTTAAACCCAACTATACCTCTAATTGGTAGAATTTGAGGCAGTATTAAGTAATTATCTGGAATTGAGCCTATTTGAAATAGGAAAGTGAAGAAGGAATTGTTTAGATTTTAAGCATAGGAGTCTTTTGGGCAAAGGTTGATCATGATCTCAAATGTACACATGTACATACTTACACACATGCACACACTTATACACATATATATCTACACCAAGCTTGTGAATGATAGACACAATGATGTCTCTTTCCTGCACTTTCCCCAAGTAGGTAGGCTTTTAGTAGCCAGAAAGAATGATCTGGTTCTTAGCTTTGGAGATAATGGGAAAGTGCCTTGGCAAAACACACAAAAAATACTCCAACATAAAGTAAAAAAGTTAAAAAGAAAAGTGTAAAAAAAAAAAAAAGTTTTGTCCTTCTAGATCAATAATTCTTAAGCAAGTGCACAACAGAATCAAAATCCCATTCAATGGTTTCATAAGTGTATCTGCTCTCTCCTCCAGGTAAGATCCCAGCTCTGCCCCCTTGTTAGTCATGGGCTTGGGCAAGCTGAGCTCCTTCGAGCCTTAATCACCTTGCCTAACAAATAAAAATAACGTTAGTCCCTACCTCATGGGATGGCACAAGGATTAAATGAGACACAATACATGTGAAGCACCGAGGACAGTATCTGACATTGAGTAACCAGATAAATGGAGCAGGGAATGGCAACCCAGTGTCCTTGCCTGGAGAATCCCAGGGACAGAGGAGCCTGGTGGGCTACAGTCCATGGCGTCGCAAGAGTCAGATACAACTGAGTGACTAACGCACCACCAAGCCAGATAATAGGTTTACTACTTGGATTTTTCTATACATGGCACTTCTTCCTAGAAAACTTTTCCTAAATTATTACTAATCATATCCAGGAAGGAGAGGTCTTCGGTGACCTCTATAAGTGGCTGGCATGGATGTGGAGTGCAATTTCAGACAACCCACTGCTTTTTCCAGCAATGCAATGAGGAAAGTTAGGCTGCCACATTTAGTCATTTAAATACAAATAGAATTATCTGTGCCTCCTCTCTCTCAGAGTTCTAGAAAACTGGGAAAAACCCCAGTGACCACACACAGGAAAAGGTAGAAGTGACTCAACTTGAGCCTGGGAAACTCGCAGCCTGAGGTCTTCTGAGACCTGGATACTCCCAGCTTTCCATACTGAGGGGTTTTCCTCACATCCCTGATCTGTCTGTTGAGCCTCAAGTGCAGCTTTGCTCTTTCTGCTGCTAGCAATGTATTCCCTTCAAGTTTCCACTCAGGGTCTGACATCAATCATTTACCAAGTCCCCAAGAGACACTATGATGTCATCACCAGGTATATCTAAACACCATCACAGGCATCCTGATTACAGGCAGTGACTGATGTTGACTGTGCCCAGAAATGGATGCCCCCTTCCCCAGCAATACTAACAGTAACGATTTTCTTCCTTCTCATTTAAAATTACCAGTGAGTTCCACTGAATTCTAGTTGCTCAATTCCACACTGGGTCATTCTGAGAAGCTTTATTCACATAAGCATAAGTGTGAAATATCTTGTTAGAGCATTCTTAGTATACGACCTTCAGCGACTTAGCTCAAAGTACAATAGGCTGTTTACTAATAAACCACACGGATTGCAAATTCTTGGAGAGTTAAGTTGGAAGAGAGCAATAGCAGCTTGTCTCCTCCTGGAAAATTCCTGGTGAAGTGACATCATCTGAATTTGCCCAGCCAGCTGTCGGTGGACAACTCATAGACCCTAAGGCATTGTGGGTAGTAAGCTCATATTAAGTAATTATCTGGAATTGAGCCTATTTGAAATAGGATTTACATTGCCACCTTCATCCATACATTTCTGTTGACACGAGCATTTTAGATTTCATCCTTTATTTTTGCACTTCATATACACATTGGAGTGGGTGGCTCTGGGGGCATTTAGTTATATCGTGGGCTCAAACGAATCCTCATTCCTCATCATATGCTTGCTCAGTTTGGTAGCGCAAAGCCATGCTTCTTAAATCATCCCCCTAGCAGGTGCCCAATTTCTCGGACTCGTCACTGACTTGTAAACAACACTGCCACCGTCAGGGAGTCCTGGGAAATGCCTTTCAACGCAAAAAGAAGTTGAGGTTGGTATGAGGCTGGGAAGCCCGCAAGAAATAAATGAAACAATATTTGTTTGAGTTGCAAGCTGGGGAAGAAAGGACTGTGTTGTCGAGATGTCCCAAGAATTATGAGAAGGGTATTTCAGTTGTTTTAACAAAAGCTAAATGAAAGCGGGCATTTTCTGAGAGCTTTTGGGGGTTTCCAGGAGAGTGGGATTCCCTTCAGCCTCTCCAAATACTTGAGCGGCGACTCACCGACGAAATGTCAGCCCGTCACAGTTCCCTCTTTGTGTGAGACCCTTGCACGAGATACATGCCTTGCTGAGGAAGTCCCTTTTGTCACCAAGGTCACTTTGAGATTCCTCCCTCCCTCCCTGATCTCCCTTTGTGGTTGAATGCCACCAGTGTTCCAATGACCACATGTTGGTATGTGATCAAAAGACATTTTTAACCCACTCAGTTGGGCTGCAAATTAATAGCGACCCAGAGAAGCCCAGAAGAAAACTCTCTTTAGAGAAAAATCTTGATTTTCCAATTCTGGAGGAGGGGCTCTTCTGTTTGATCTCTGAGCAGCTCAAGAGTCCAACTCCCAAAGAAGCCTCTAGGGTCAGCTCTTAGCAGGATGACTGGCATCTTTTAAGCACATCAGGCCAGTTTCCATGTTAGCACAACCAGGCACAGTGTCCAGGAAAGCAGGTCACAAACAATCCCCCTTGTCACACTCAGCCTGCTCCCCACTCTCTACTGTGATGGAAAATATCAAATGTTTATGCAAGACCAGTACTACCTATAAAGGGCCGTAGGAACATGCTTACCAGGGATCAGGGTACCCCCCCCCCCACATCCACCTTCCATTCTATGCCAGATATTCCATCAAGGGGATGAGCTTTTACCATTTGGTTATATTGTTTGCCAAGATTTTGTCTATCAAACTATAGTTTAGCCATAATATTTCCTCCTTTGATACATCAGAGACTGAATTCCAAGCAAGCCTCTGTTTTGTTCAGCTCATGCAGTATTAGCAGGGGTAAATGCATACTCTTTTGTCTTTCAATGGGAATTGTTTTAAGGGGTTTCCCTGGTGGCTCAGATGGTAAAGAATCTGCCTGCAATGCAGGAGACCCGGGTTAGGAAGATCCCCTGGAGAAGGAAATGGCAATCCACTCCAGTATTCTTGCCTGGAGAATCCCATGGAGAATTCTTTTGTCTTTCAATGGAAAAACTGCCTGTATTGTGCCCAAGAAATCCAGGAACCCTAGGCTGCTCGAAGCTACCAGATGTCACTTGTAGCTTGTCATGAACTCATCAGAATCATTCATGAAAGACTTCCTTGGTGGTCCAGAGGTTAAGACTCAACATTTCCAATACAGGAGGAAATGAGTACAGTCCCTGGTCAGGGAACTAATTTCCTATATGCCACATGGTATGACCAATAATAAATAAAAATAAAAGAACCACTCATGAAAGCAAGTTTTATGTCAGTATCAGGAGAACAGGACTCCAGACTCCTAATATGCTGAGAAGGGAATTTCAGAAAAGTAAAGAAAGCAGGGAGTCTTGGAAGGATTGAGGCCAAGGGTGAAGGGACAGAGGACTGAAAACAAATGTCACCTAGTTTCACTCTCATTAAAAGACATTTCACACACAGATCCTCTTAACTTCAACCAAAATGGGTATTTAGAAATTCACCAAAATATCGGTGCTTACAACAGTACCTGACACATAGCAGTTACTCAGTAACATTTGCAGTTTGAATGAAGGCATGGTAGTAGGGAAAAAGGAGTGCAACTTTTTAGTTCTTATATTTATTGTTTGATGTTATCTAAATTTACCATAATAGAAAAACAATAAATTTGATTTTTAAAAAAGAAAGAAAATAACGTGACTATTTAGAAGAACCAGCATCCATACAGCAAGGCATAAGAAGACTGGCCCAAAGCAGAGCTCCAATCCCACACAGCAAATGGGCCTGGGCAACTCAGCCTGAATCGTGCTATTAATCTTCAGAAATCACTGAGGCTCTCGTGAAATAGCATGTTGCAAAGCTATTAAAGAATAGAATGTAATCTTATAATGCAAATAATTAGCTTGAAGTATGTCTGATACAGCATTTTAGCTGTAGAATTCAATGTTATTCTGGAGAATTATAGCATGCAGTAATGCTTAGAGTGGCAAAACAAAATGACAGAGTGGAGGGGCATAAAGTCTCTTTCTTCCTTCATTGCATTTAGCTCGGCATAGATGTTGAATGCCTGATGCGTTTAGTTATCCTAATAATCACACTGAATTCCATCAGAAGGCATAATTCGAAGCCTTGCAATTTAAATGTAACTGACCAAAGTCTCTGTGTCCAGCTATCTGTGTTTGACATGACAATATTTCCTCTGTCCGTTGAGTGCTGAGCAAAAGGTCGGCCACACAGGTACCCCACTCCCAGGAGGGTGAACCGTAGCAATTATTTGCTGATTGGCATCTGGGTCAACATGAGCACATATAAAACACCCAGAAAACTGAGGCAAAAGCCTGAATACTAAAAATAAGGCATGGATGGGGCTGCATAAGTGCAAGTGATCCTGTTATTATCATTATAAAGCCACTTGACAAATGATCATTGTAGAAGTGGGAAATAGTGTCAGAAAAAGAGAAGAGACTTGGAACCACTCAACTGGGCTCTCTTCAATAGCCTTCTTTCATTCATTCATTCCATTGGTTAGCCAGTCAATAACAACATTCATTCATAAATTCTGCAAATATTTATGGCACATTACAATGAGCTGAGTTCTAGGAACAGACTGATGACCATGTCGTTAGAAGGCTTTGATTATCCTCCTTCTTAGATTCCAGTGGCTATTAAGAAACCAGATTTGGCAGGGGAGGGAATTTCATTTCTGTAAATGAACTGGGGCCAGATTGTCTTTCATCCCATCCTAGGACCTGTGTGGCTTTCCAATATGAAAAGTAGTAGTAATTTAGTTTTATTCCCCAAAGGATATTATATTTAAGCTATTTCTAAGTCTACATCTAGACTGAAAGATGAAAACAGCTACCAGTCGCTACCCATCCCCACTCCTTCCTTCCCTGACTCACCTGCACAAGCTCCTGCTGACTGTCCACTTGACCACGTGACAAGGTAAGAGACAGCTGATGCCACCTTTGGAGTAAAATGTCTTTGGACTCTTCCCAGACTGGCGAACTTGTCTTTCCCTTATCAGATTCACAGATGTCATGGCGCACCCATGGGGGATGGCATGGCTCACCACTCAGCTTGTAGTCCCAGTAAATTTAGCTGCACTATGAATGTGCCCAGGACAGTATCTGAGCTCTAACCCTCACAGTTTATCAGCTTAAATCAAAGATCACAGAACTACAAGTTCATCTCACTTGACTGTCTGTGTGGCTGCTCTATTACATATCTTTTTGGTCTTATGCTGTTCTAAGCTGCCATGATCTCTTATATTTACTCTTTATCCTGAAAATAGAGTACCTTTCCTCCTATTTTCTTTTTCTGTGTATGGTGGAACTGTATTTGATCATTTGATGGGCCCAGTGGTAAAGAACCTGCCTGCCAGTGCAGGAGATGTGAGAGACACTGGTTAGATCTCTGGGTCAGGAAGATCCCCTGGAGGAGGGCCTGGCAAACCACTCCAGTAATCCTTACTTGAAGAATCCCCATGGACAGAGGAGCCTGGTAGGCTACAGTCCATGGGGTAGCAAAGAGTCGGACACAACTGAAGCGACTTAGCACACAGCATGCACTCACCTACTATCCACAATATCAGGGAAAGTTGGAAACGTTTTCAAATTCATAGGTGTTGGAGCCACACAATGACAGAATTTCAGAAACAGCGCTTCCCATTTATGTGGCTCAAGATACAATGAGCTTTCAGAGCTGTGACAGAGGTTGGTTTTTATGAGAAGACATCCCAGGCTGTATGGTCTTGAAGAAAAAAATGTTGCCTGAGGTGAAGACTGGGTCAGTATTTACACCAAAGACATATGCCTGAGAGTAAATATCTCTGTGGTATTTTCTCCATTCAAGAGCGGCTAGAACACGGTAATTGTGGGTTTGGTTTCCTTTTAGTTGTATTGAGTCCAAGGACTGCAGCCAAGGAGGAAGAGGAGAGGGAAGGAGGAGGAAGGATGAGTTTCCACAAGTTCTATATATTGAAGGCAGTGGTTAATCACTGAAGCCAGTGAGTTACCCATTGACTCAACAAGTATTTATAGCATCCATTCTGGGCCAGGTGCTGGGCTAGGTTCTAGTGGTAAAACAATGAATGAAGCAGAAGTTGTTTCTTTTTCTCCTGAAGCTCTGGGCATATTAAGGGGAAAAAGACATTGAACAAATCATTATAAATTGGAAGTTAATTATGAAAAAGGAAGTAGAGGCGGCCACTGTAGGAATATAGAATAATGGGTCCTGACCTAATTGGAGGGGGAACAGACATGAGGGGAGACTGGAAACATCCACCTTCCAGAACTGGAGTGGTTACGGTGTAGCCAGCTGAAGGGTGGGAGGAGACTGGGAGTGATGGAAAAAGAGACGTTGAAACAGGACAACAGCATTGCTGTTCTAGTCCTTTAGAGGGGTTGCTATACTGTTGTCCACAGGCCAAAAGGGGGGCCAGAGTTTGTTTTTGTAAATAAAGTTTTATTGGGACCCCCATGCCTATTCACTTTCCTATGATGAAAGGCCATTGTCAAACGGCCATGCCAGAATCTGGTCCAAGCATGGCAACGGACTGCAATGCCACAGTCTATTACAAAAGAGACTGTGTGGCCTGGGACACCTCAAATACTTATGACCTAGCTTTGTGTAAGAAACGCCGCGGGAAGAAGGAACCACCCCTATGGACCGTTGAACAGGGCCTTTTATCGGGCGGTCGCTCTCGGGCAGAACTCTCGGGGGCGGGTAAGCAGGAGAGCGAGGGGGGTCTGCGAAGCAAAGGGAGTCTGCGGGGTAAAGGGAGTCTGCAGAGTCTGCGAGGTGTGAGGGGTGGGGAAGGGGTTTTATAGCCCGGGCCGGGGCTCCCATGTAAGGAAGAAAACGCGGGCTCAGCGGTGATTGGTGTTCAAGGGCTCCGTGTCGGTTCCTGATTGGACGGCAAGGGCTTCATGTCGGCTCCTGATTGGTCGGCTTGGTTGCCGGCCCGTCTCCGGGGTGTGTCTGCAGCGCCCTCTGCTGGGGCATGTCCCGACATGCCCGGGCATGCCTCAGCACGCCTGACCTTTCCCTGACCTTTCGTCCTGACCTCGCCCTGACCTTTCGTCCTGACCTTTCACTTTGTACCAAAAACAAATTTACCAACCTCTAGTCTGAATTTATTTATTTCTTTGGCTGCTCCAGGTCTTTGTTGTGGTACTTGGAATCTTTAGTTTCGGCACATGGGATCTAGTTCCCTGATCAGAGACCGAACCGGGCCCCCTGCTCTGGGAGTGCAAAGTCGTAACAAATGGATCACCAGGGAAGTCCCCTCATCTCTAGTCCAGAGCAAGTGATTTAGTCACAGTTATTAATACTAGATGCTGTAAAAAAGCACTCCAAAATCTCAGCTATTTACCAGATAAGAGTTTCCCTCGACTATCACAGCTCTTTGAGCAGCTGACCTGGGTGGCTCTTGTCCAAGCAGTGAAGCAGGAGCTCCACTGGAGGTTCTATAACCCAGCTGTGCACACGGGGAGCAGAAAACGGAGTCAAGGGTGTGACATGCATCAGCGGCCAGGTCTGGGAGTGCTGTGCATCACTGTCACCTCCATCCTGGTGCTCATATGGTCCCACCCATGTCCTAGGGGAGGCTGAGAAAGGAAGTTTTCTGTGTGCTTGTGAAGAAAAGGAGATGCTTTGGGGAACACATAGCAAGCAATGCCTCTGCTATAGCAAATGAGACATATTTAAGGAACTGGAAAAAAAAATCCTGTGTGGTTGAATTTAGGTGCGCAAGACGAGGCTGATAGTTAAGCAAAGATCAGATTGTGGAGGTCTTATAAACCATGTCCAAGACTAGATCTGAACCCAGGTCTGCATTACCTGTTGTAATACTCTGATGAGTTATGTCACCCAGCTAATCTGGTTCTCTGCTTCTTCATCTGTGAAAAAGGGATGGCACTACCTACTTGATGGAATTGCATGGGCACAAAGATAGAAGGTATATGGAGCTTTTAGAATACCAAATAGCTAGCTTATAGTAAGCATGCAATAGAAGGAACTCCTACCTACCTCCCCCAAACCAACCTCCCCACCCAGAGTTCCTAAACTGCAGGGAGACACTGTTGAGTATCACCAAGCCTCATCCCATAAGAAAGAGAATAGAAATGCTCAGAATCGTGTTTCTGCCATGTCATTGGCCTCCTCATATTTGCTACCATCTTTTCAAGGACCTGTTGACCTAGGGAACAATCAGGTTCCTTCAGTCCAGAGTAACTATTTTGCAAACTAAAATAACTGTTTTCAAAAATTCTTCCCCTTCCCTGGATCCAGAGATGTCAGTTGAAGCCCAGAAAAAATATCTGTGTATGTGTGTGTGTATCTGTATGTATACTCACACACACACAACTGAATAGGGCAAGACTGGAGTGATAAGACCTCAGCTCCTCACAAACACCTAACACCCCACAACTCTGTTCCCATCCTCAGGTTATTTTTTATCCGCCTAAAAGTCAATCTTGGCCTTTGTACTTCTTGAATCATTTTACAGAAATACTTCTGACCCAAGGTCTCCACACTCTTTGAATATGGAGGAAGAGGAGTTTTTCCTGAGTCAAGAAAACACATTGAAAACCGAAAAAGGAAAAATCAAATAATGTGGAGAAATAGCAAAAGATATTTTTTGAAAAACAAGAGGAATGAGAAGGACTGGTACAAGCAACTATTAAAATATTTTATGGCGCTAAGGCTCCATAAAATATTTACATATGAAGAGACAGATATCAATGGGATAAAATATGAAAGTAAGAGATTAATATTTGTAACATAATTCAATTAGGAAAGGAAAGCTAATAAAATAAATTATAGTGGTATAAATTATTACCAATTTGAAGGAAATATATCCTCACTCATAACACACACACACACACACACACACACACATACACACACACGTGCAGGAAACTGGAATGGGTATTGATTAAGGCAGCAGCAGCTACAGTCAGCATGAAAATGAAAGTGAAAGTCACTCAGTCCATCCAACTCTTTGCGACCCCATGGACAATACAGTCCATGGAATTCTCCAGGCCAGAATACTGGAGTGGGTAGCCTATCCCTTTTCCAGGGGATCTTCCCAACCCAGGAATTGAACCAGGGTCTCCTGCATTGCAGGCAAATTCTTTACCAATGGAGCTATGAGGGAAGCCAGCATGCCTGCAATTAAATCCCAGATCAGCAATTTATTCAGTTGTGTTATTTAATCTTACAAATTACACAATCTCTTTGGGCACAGTTGTCTTTATATCATCAGTGAGGGTGATAAAACCATTTATCTTACAGGGTTGTGATAAGGATTACTGAGTTAAAACCTGTAACGGATTCTAACACATAGCACTCAGTGTATATTAGTCATTGTGATGGGGGAAAAGTCATAATAAAAATCTCATTCTCACGTCCACATATTCTTACCCACATTGATTTTACTGTTTGATATGAATAAGGTTCCAAGGGAATTAAAAAAAAATAGATAAGGTATGGACCTGTCTTTGGAAAGGGAAGTTTGCTATCTAATATCAGTTAGAACTGTGTCTGCTCAGGACTTCCCTAGTGGTCCGCTGGCTAAGACTCTGCGCTCCCAATGCAAGGGGCCTGGGTTCAATCCCTGATCAGAGAAGTGGAGTGAAGTGAAAGTCCCTCAGTCGTGTCCGGCTCTTTGAGACCCCATGGACTATACAGTCCATGGAATTCTCCAGGTCAGAATACTGGAGTGGGTAGCCTTTCTCTTCTCCAGAGGATCTTCCCAAACCAGGAATATGAACTGGGGTCTCCTGCATTGCAGGCGGATTCTTTACCAGCTGAGCTATCAAGATGAAACTGGAGCCTATTATACAGAGTGAAGTAAGCCAGAAAGAAAAACATCAATACAGTATACTAATGCAAATATATGGAATTTAGAAAGATAGTAACAATAACCCTACATGCGAGACAGCAAAAGAGACACGGATGTATAGAACAGTCTTTTGGACTCTGGGAGAGGGCAAGGGTGGGATGATTTGAGAGAATGGCATTGAGATATGTATATTATCATATGTGAAACGGATCGCCAGTCCAGGTTCGATGCATGAGACAGGGTGCTCGGGGGTCGTGCACTGGGATGACCCAGAGGGATGGGATGGGGAGGGAGGAGGGAGGGGGGTTCAGGATGGGGAACACATGTACACCCATGGCTGATTCATGTCAATGTATGGCAAAATCACTACAATATTGTAATTAGCCTCCAATTAAAGTGAATACATTTATAAAAAATAAAATCCCTTACCAAAAAAATAAATAAAAAGTGATACTTATAAAAAAAGCCAAACAGACCCCATATGCTGCAACTAAGAGTTCAGATGCTGCAGCAAAAATTCCCACATGGTGCAACTAAAGAACCTGGTGCAGCCAAATAAACTTTTTTTAAAGAAAGAAAGAAATGTGTCTGCTCATTTTTTTCTCCTTCAAAGGTGAGTTCTTGGGCACAGCTAAAGTTGCCCAGCACAGCTTGAATGTACTGCAGATTATTCATGTCACTGGAAATGCATCCTGCAATAAATTCATTTTTGTTCTATATATATGTTGTCATTCATCATTGCAATACTGTTCTTGTGGGAAAAGAGATTATGAATCGTGTAATAACTATGACTAATAATAAACAAGGCTCTTTGTTTCTTGCTCTAATGGAAATAAATCAGCCAGAAGTTGCATTCCGGCTCCACCCCCAACCCCCCAAAGAGAGTTATCCATTACTGGAAAGTATCTGCAGTTTAAAAAAATGTGACTGCCTTTCCCCAGATCTAGACAAATTATAGCAACACTACAGAAAATCTCCAAAGATTTTAGTATCTTTGCAGAGAACGTAGGACGTATCCCAATGCCTAGTTTCATAATGCATCAAGAGTGTTCACAGCAGGTGACACTTTGAGATGTCCTCCTGGCGTTGACTCTCTTCCACTTTAGTACCCTTTATAGTGTCATTTGACCAGACCAATTGTTCGCTTGGCATTAGGAAAATAACTCCTCTTTCCCTACCTTCTGAGTTTTGATGGGAGATGAGCTTCTGAACCACACCACCTGTCTTCCCGTCAGGTTTATGCTCTTTCTCTTGAGATCTCCAGGCTGGATGGAACTCAGAGTAGTGGATACAGCACTGAGCTAGGATAGGGGGCTACTGAGGAAGACTTTACCCCTCACCCAGCTCGTAATTCTCTGGGCCTTGGCATCCTTGTGCTGAAAGGAGAGGGCATATTAGAACTCCCATCTAGAAAAATGGTGCAGATACAACTATTTTTAGGGCAGGAATAGAGACACAGATACACATAATGGACATGTGAACACAGTGGGGGAAGGGGAGGATGGGACAGATTGGGGGATAGGGATTGACACATATATACTACCATGGGCAACACAGATAGCTAGTGGGAAGCTGCTATAGAGCCCAGGGAGCTCAGCTCAGTGTTCTCTGATGACCGAGAAGGGTGGGATGGGAGAGGGGTTGGGAGGGAGGCTCAGGAGGGAGGGGATATATGTATACATATAGCTGATTAACTTTATTACACAGCAAAAACTAACACAATGTGGTGAAGCAATTATCCTCCAATAAAAATCAATCCATCAATCATTCCCAAGTTTGGCACTCTGTGAAACAAGCTTTCTGGACATTTTCATCCTCAGCCTGAACCTGGGTCACTCATTCATCCAGCTAATTCTGGAAGCCTAACCCTCACCCCAGTCCACATGGTCCACTCTGAGTGAAAGTCTAACCAAGAACTCACCTCTCCCAGCTTCAACATGGTCCTAGCATCACCTTCCCTAGCATCACCTTCCCTAGCATCATGTTCTGATATCTTGATAGTTTTCCACTCACTATGGAACTGCTGTAACCTAGGCAGCAGGTCCCCATACAAGATAACTGGTAACTCTCAGCTAATCACTCAGCAGCTCTTCTAGGAGTCTGTTTCCTAGAAATAAAGACAGTATCATGTATTCCCAGTTCACAGGATCATTATGGGGAGAAGTTGGAATGAATTGTGAAAAGTGCTATACATACAAGCGAAAATGAAATGGGTGTCATTCCTAGACTTCCCCTATAAACTGAAAGGCACCTATCAGCCATATAAGAATGTATTTATTATTATCATTAACACAGAATTAATAACATTAAATTCTTTTGATCTTAGAGTTTGAAAACAAAATTTACACTTCAGAAATCTAGAAACATTATGGCCTGATATTGACTAAATGTGCCCTATTGCTTTCCAATACCAATCTTCTGAGTGGTTGGCCATACTCAAAGAAGATTGCCTTTGCCTTTTAATGTAATTACACTGCAATTACAAAGTGCATCTAATATTGCTAAGCCTGACCTTGCAAATTAAATGTGTCCATTTATCATTACACAAAACAAAATTTAAAAAAAACTAAAACATGGCATGATTCTGAGCCACCAGGGAAGCCCCTTAGTTCCCTGACCAGGGATCAAACCCGTGCCCCTTGCATTGGGAGCATGGGGTCTTAATGGACTGTCAGGGAAGTCGCTGATCTGCAATTGCGGATATGAATGACCACTCCATCCTTCTGAAACCCTCTCCTCCCTTGGTTTTCTTAACAGGTAGTGTAAGTGATGACCTAGAAGGGTGGGATGGAGGGGAGTGGGAGGGAGGTTCAAGACAGAGGGGATAAATGTATACATATAGCTGATTTACTTCACTTTGGTCGTGTCCAACTCTTTGTCACCCTATGGACTGTAGCCCACCAGGCTCCTCTGTCCATGGGATTCTCCAAGCAAGAATACTAGAGTGGGTTGCCATTTCCTACTCCAGGGGATCTTCCCAACCCAGGAAGTGAATCTGGGTCTGCTGCGTTGCAGGCAAATTCTTCTTTACCATCTGAGCCACCGGGGAAGCCCCCTCTTAACAGGCATCCACTTGCCTAATAATCATTCCACTTCACCTTCTTTGGTTTCAGCAGGCTTGCACTTTGTGAGACAAAAGAGAAATCAATGAGTCCCTCACTAACAGAAGTCAGCCCAATCTCTACTTTGTAAGCAAGTGATCAGTTTAGAAGTCCAAGCCTAATGCAACCAGAATATGGAATTGCACCGACCAGAGAGACTGGCTCAAGAACAGATCTATTCCTCCAGTGAAAGGTCACTGCAAGACTGATGGGGGTCTGGAGAAGAAGTTTCCTCCCTTTTGAGATAGAGCCACTGGTAAAAGGATCTCAGTTGCACATAGATAGGAAATCAGACGATGCCCCAGTAATCTTCTTAGGAGTCCAGGGATGAATCTGACATTCATGGGAGGACCTTTTTGAGAGTCAGAAAGAAATGGAGTTGGATTTGTGACTAAAACACCTGTTCCCTGTTCTACTTACCTCTGGAGTTTGGGGTTGTCACTGTCACTAAATGAACAGATAAATCTACTTTATCATAACAGTCATTTTGAGTTTCTTTGTTAATAGCAACTGAAAGCATGGTAACAACACAGTTACCATCATCGTCTTTCTACCACATAAACAACTCTTCCGAACCACGTCTTGTACTAACTCCTCTCGTCCAGTAATCCCCCAGAGGCTTATTCTTAGACTCCTTTTCTTCATTCTTTTTACCTAACTCTCATCTTCTTAAAAGACTACAAAATCAACCACACCAACCCAGATTCTTCTTCTGCGCTTAAGACACAGATTTTCAATTACTTCCTGTGTATCTTCCCTTTAAATGTTCCATCATGGGTAAGCTGAATAGCTCTAACACGGCATTCGAGCTTCTCCCCACCACCCTTTCCACGTATGTTACAGCCTAGTTACATGGCATCACCAGGACTCGAACTTCAAAACCAGAGCTTCGAGTTCCTTCTTGTTTGCTCCCTGCTTTTTATCCCTCACCATCATAAGGTGATGATACACCATATCATCCTGCCAATCCAAAGCTCATAAGTACCTCCTCCTTCTCTGTAAGGCGCACCCCTATTGGCCGAGTTCATTATCTCATCATTTCGACTTCCAGCTTCCTCCCTCCAGTGCTCCCAGTTATTCCTCTCAAGTGCAAACCCATGTGAAAGTGTAGAATGTCATTTCCTTACCTAACTTTATGCAATAGATTTCCATTACCTGCAGAATAAAGATTATGGAACTTAGCTGGCCCTATAAAGTCTTCCTCAATGATGTCAGAGCTGACCTATTCGATCTGACCCTCAATCACTCCCTACAGATTAAGCCAGTCCTTGGTATCTCCCAGGTGAGCACAAACCTATCCTATACGCC
This sequence comes from Budorcas taxicolor, assembly GCF_023091745.1. Classification (NCBI taxonomy): domain Eukaryota; kingdom Metazoa; phylum Chordata; class Mammalia; order Artiodactyla; family Bovidae; genus Budorcas; species Budorcas taxicolor. The sequence continues at coordinate 28,346,574 of NC_068933.1, forward strand.
TCATTTCCTCTGCCTTACTCTCTTCTTGTTTCTAAAGTAGGTGTATTCCTGCTTACCTTTTTATGATACATCATAAAAAGTCCTGCTTACCATTTGATAAAACATCATCCATTCTAGAAAAGTTTCCTGACTGCCCAGGCAAATTTCCCTATTCCCTCATTTTTTATAAATCTAGGAATATAACATTAACAGTGCAACATATGCTATAACAGATTGATGTTCATTGCTAAATTCCTTAACTTGAGGTATCTGCTTTTCTTTTATTAACAGTAATCTTTGGAGGTTCCAACTGCCTGGTTTTCTTGTTTGTTTGCAGAAAACCCTATTTATCCTGGCTTCCCCCACCCACCCCGCCCTTCCTCTTCAGAGCAGTCTCAGAATTATTTGAGATGCTGTGTCCCAGGCTGAAGTCTTCAATTTAAAAAAAAAAAAAAAAAAACAAAACACTCAATATTTAGGTTGTGTGTTTTATTTTTTCAGTCAACATTATATATGGTGATAATGTTAACTAGACTCATGCGGTGATCATTTCCCAATGTATAAAAATATGAAATCATTATGTTATACATCTGAAACTAACATGTTACATGTCAACGATATCTCAATAAAAACATGTTTAAAAAACAGGTTAATGTTCATTAAAACATTAAAACATGCTCCCCTGGTTTCTTATTTCTTAAGGCTATGAACCAAGGCTTTTGCTTTTAACTTTAGGAGGCACTGCACCATCTGACACATAATAGACACTCAAAAATTATTTTTCAAATGAGAATGAGGGGAAAAGAAAAAGAAAATCACAGGATTAGTGGTTAGACATGGTGTAACCTCCCTAGATTCTGTTTCTTCGACTGTAAAAAGAGACAGTTTTAGATGAAACTCTCTGCTTCTTCCTACTTTAAAATATTTCTGGATTTTAAAGAAATATTAATAGAAGCAACCCAGTGATCTTTCATGACAGAGTAACATAATATTAAATTTCACAAACTACACTCTGGTCAATCAAGTATGAATTCAAAGATGGAAGTTTTTGGGTTTTTTTTCTTTTTCTTAAAACGTGTTCTCCAGTTGCTGGATGAGATGTGTTAGTTCTGGAAAGAAGCCAATACTGGGCTTGGAGAAGAGTTAAAAGCCAATAGAGACATTACTTTTAATTATATTAAAAGCATCTTGTAAATTTCCCATCAGTTATAACATAAATTTCTCTCCATTAATCATTGAAACACAAGTGTCTGCAGTTTGGCCTACTGGGGCTAAAACCTGGATACCGAATATTGTTTGAATGTCTTCAAGCCTAGTTAGTCTAAGAGACGCAAGTACGCAAACAAACAAATACACACACACACACACACACACACACACACACACAAATGTGCACTCATCCAAAGAAAGATAGGGTTTGAAATTAAAAAGCAGTTTGATATAAAGGGGGGAAGTGTGTGAGTATACATTAGTAGGCCATTTGGGATCGGGGCTGAAGTCAGTGATGGATGCTGACCATAGATGCTGAAGTCAGTTACATATTTCTTCTTCTGGGCTAGGTAGGCGGATGGGTACCATGGTCAGGCTGAAAAATCAAGTCACAAGATTTAATTCTGGCTCTGCCATTAGCATCTTCTGTGACGTTGGCTAAGTCAATGCTTCTTCCGGATCTATTCTTGGACCAGGTTAACCACTCAAAAATTTACCTATTTATTGCAGTGTGGTTCCTCCCAGACTTAACCTTCATTGACTTTCACTCTTAACATTATGCTCTTGGTTTTTATGAAAGGCCTTTACCAAATAATAATATTAATAATAATAAACCAACATAAATTATTCCAAGTATTCTATTAATGAATCATTTTTCTTTCTAATATAAGTATAAATCTATACATAAGGTATTAGAGATGTTATTTATTTCCTCTTTATGAAATTTCCACATGGAAAAAATTCTCATAGAATTTAACTGGAGGAAAACAGCCTCCTCTTCCTCAAACTTATCACAGAAGTTTTCTATTAATGGCTTTCATATTTTTCCTGCTACCAGAATGCCCAAAGGTTCTTTTTTTCTTTCTTTTTTGATTTAATATAGTCTTGTTCACTCGTCCAGTCATATCTGACTCTTTCAACCATGGACTTAAAGCACACCAGGCCTCCCTGTCCCACATCATCTCCCGAAGTTTGCCCAAGTTCATGTCCATTGCATTGGTGGCTATAGTCTTACATACACATAATATTGTAATCCAAAATTAATCATTTTAACATTTTAATATATGCCCATCCAGTTTTCTTCTGGGTAATTTTGAGATCACACTACACAAGGAATTTCATGTGCCTCTTTTTTTGCACAATATCATGTTAGCATTTTCCCATATCTATAGTAAAATTGCTTTGAGAGGGTTGTTTGCTTTTCCATTAAAAAAAATTTATTCTATGCTGATTTTAGTTGTGTTTCCATGACAGTACCAGTAAATTTGGTTGAATAATTTTTGGATATAGCCTTTTTTCCTTATGTCCTTCCTAAAGTTGTTATTTTCTGGGTTTTTTTAATTGAAGTATAGTGATGGAATTCCAGTTGAGCTGTTTCAAATCCTGAAAGATGATGCTGTGAAAGTGCTGCACTCAATATGCCAGCAAATTTGGAAAACTCAGCAGTGGCCACAGGACTGGAAATGGTCAGTTTTCATTCCAGTCTCAAAGAAAGGCAATGCCAAAGAATGCTCAAACTACCGCACAATTGCTCTCATCTCACATGCTAGTAAAATAATGCTCAAAATTCTCTAAGACAGGCTTCAGCAGTATGTAAACCATGAACTTCCAGATGTTCAAGCTGGTTTTAGAAAAGGCAGAGGAACCAGAGATCAAATTGCCAACATCCACTGGATCATGGAAAAAGCAAGAGAATTCCAGAAAAACATCTATTTCTGCTTTATTGACTATGCCAAAGCCTTTGACTGTGAGGATCACAATAAGCTGTGGAAAATTCTGAAAGAGATGGGAATACCAGACCACCTGACCTGCCTCTTGAGAAATCTGTCTGCAGGTCAGGAAGCAACAGCGAGAACTGAACATGGAACAACAGACTGGTTCCAAATAGGAAAAGGAGTATGTCAAGGCTGTATATTGTCACCCTAGTTATTTAACTTCTATGCAGAGTACATCATGAGAAATGCTGGACTGGAAGAAACACAAGCTGGAATCAAGATTGCCAGGAGAAACATCAATAACCTCAGATATGCAGATGACACCACCCTTATGGCAGAAAAGGAAGAGGAGCTAAAAAGCCTGTTGATGAAAGTGAAAGAGGAGAGTGAAAAAGTTGGCTTAAAGCTCAGCATTCAGAAAACGAAGATCATGACATCCGGTCCCATCACTTCATGGGAAATAGATGGGGAAACAGTGGAAACAGTGTCAGACTTTCTTTTGCGGGGCTCCAAAATCACTGCAGATGGTGACTGCAGCCATGAAATTAAAAGACGCTTACTCCTTGGAAGAAAAGTTATGACCAATCTAGATAGTATATTCAAAAGCAGAGACATTACTTTGCCGACTAAGGTCTGTTTAGTCAAGGCTATGGTTTTTCCTGTGGTCATGTATGGATGTGAGAGTTGGACTGTGAAGAAGGCTGAGCGGCGAAGAATTGATGCGTTTGAACTGTGGTGTTGGAGAAGACTCTTGAGGGTCCCTTGGAGTGCAAGGAGATCCAACCAGTCCATTCTGAAGGAGATCAGCCCTGGGATTTCTTTGGAAGGAATGATGCTAAAGCTGAAACTCCAGTACTTTGGCTACCTCATGCGAAGAGTTGACTCATTGGAAAAGACTCTGATGCTGGGAGGGATTGGGGGCAGGAGGAGAAGGGGACGACAGAGGATGAGATGGCTGGATGGCATCACTGACTCGATGGATGTGAGTCTGAGTGAACTCCGGGAGATGGTGATGGACATGGAGGCCTGGCATGCTGCGATTCATGGGGTCGCAAAGAGTCGGACACTACTGAGCGACTAACCTGAACAGAACTGAACTGATTTACAATATTTGTGTTAGTTTCTGAGTACTGTAAAGTGATTCAGTTACCCAAATATATACATATATATTCTTTTTCATATTTTTCATTATAATTTACTACAAAATATTGAGTATAGTTCCCTGTGCTATACAGTAGGATGTTGTGGTTTATCTCTTTATATAAATTATATATTATGTCTGCTAATCCCAAACTCTTGAATGTGGATCTGGTTCTTAGCTGCACTCCTCCACAGCTCACCTCTAGCCATCTTAGAACCAGCCTTGTCAAGCGACTTTTGATCTCCATCATGTGTTGCCCAAGCATGGTATTGGGTTCAACCATGAATTCCAAAACACAGCTGAGACCTGGTTTTCACACAGCATTACAATCACCTTTGGCTGAAAGCTGGGTGAAAGCATAAAGGAGTTAAAAAGCATAAGGGTTTTGCACACACACATACAAGGCTTACAGGACAACCTTCCCTTTTTGCCCCCACCTCCCAAGGGGCCAGCAGTAGACAACCAGCACCTGCTCTTAGGAAAGCTGGGTCCCACGGGCCCCTCCTTTCAACTCAGAGACTCCAGGACACACGGAGCGGACATCCTCAGAAGTCCGACTTCCATCTCCACGGGGCTCCTCCTTTAACAACTTAAGTTTTAACTCTTCCAGCCTCTTCTCTTCATGGCCTCAGGCCTAGTGGTGACAGCTACTTCTTTGGGTTGCCACTCCTGTGAAACCCTTTCAGTCACCTAGTTGACACCGTTTGGCCTGAATGATAATTCTTCCTGTGAAATTTCTATGAAATTCTCCTGGTTGTGGTTATGCCTCCTGACTAGGTCCTGAATGACGGCAGAGCTGAGATTCAAACCCATGCAGGTTGGTGTCAGAGGCTCTGGCCCACCATCCAGAACAGAAGAAAACAGAAACAAAAGAAAAGCAAGTATTTTCTTCCCCTGCCATCACCAGCCAGCCTCTTCTCACATGTATCCTCGGGGATGCTATTTCACCCCTGAGGAACACAACCTTTGACCAAACTACAGAGCCCAGTTCAGCGCCTCCCTGTCTCCAGTCCAACACAGGATGTGGGCTCTAACTTTGATTAACCTATAGGGTGTTTTTCCAAAACAAAAGAACTGTCAGGCCCCAAAGGCACAATCAAGCCTCCGGCTCTAAAAACACAAGGCAACACTGACTTTGTGAAAAGAAAGCTGTTGTTTTTCTTAGGTTTCACGTATCTGGGCCTTATTGCCTTCGGGGAGCCCAAGGTCAATGGCTGTGCTTCTCAAGAACCTCTTTAAGGCAAAACACACTTTGAAGCACAAGATGTGATAAATGGGACAGTCGGAAACCTGGCAGCAAAGACCCAGTGCTCCCCTGGGCCCACCCTCACCCCCACAGCAGCAGACACCCGTGGTCATGGTAGTTTCACTGGAATATTGACTCAATTCATTAAAGCTGCTTTGGCAGCGAATAACTGAAATGAGTTGAAGGATTCAACCGAGCTTAAGCATGAAAATAGTGAAGTCGCTCAGTCGTGTCCGACTCTTTGCGACCCCGTGGACTGTCGTAGCCCACCAGGCTCCTCTGTCCATGGGATTCTCCAGGCAAGAATACTGGAGTGGGTTGTCATTTCCTTCTCCAGGGGATCTTCCTGACCCAGGGATCGAACCCAGGTCTCCCGCATTGCAGGTAGATGCTTTAACCTCTGAGCCACCTGGGAAGCCCACAGCACGAAAATGGACGGACTTGGTTATTTGAACACAGTGGCAGATCACAAAACCTCCGGATAGATTTGAATGCTGCTGGATTTAGAAAGGGACTAAGGAGACATCTGGTCTCTTTTCTGCCTCATTTTCTCTACTGATGCTGATTTTTCAGGTCTCTTTCATTCTGTCTCTTCCCATCAGCTTTTCCAGCATACCTCTGCTCTGACAAGAGGAAGGCCACTTACCAGTAAGTCCTTGCGGGAACTAAACCTCTCTCTGGGTCTTAGGTCAGGGTCCACTCAAGTTTCAATCAGCTGCCTAGGGGTCAAGTTCATGTTTTACAAAATAGGGAGGCAAGCTCTTTACTTGGGGAAGCAGAGGGCAGAAAAAGAGCAATTGTTAATTCAGGCAGGCCCTCCCTCTGACCATGAGGTTTCTACCACTCTTATCCTGAACATCTCGGTGCTTATCTATTATTCAATTCCATGGCAGATATCAATTTTCGGGGAAAAAAATCATTCACTATAATCAGCTATAATCTTCCAAATGCTTAAAGAAAATTAAGTTTCTAACTAATATTGGAGTCTGCAAAACAACCACCTTGCTTCCCATATTAGGGAGGGACAAAACAGAAAGTATAATAGGAGAGGGAAGGTTTACCAAGGCATTAGGTACCCTGTGGGCATAATAAATGCTCGGCCAGATTTATTCTTATTAAAATAGGTACAATAGGTAGTCTCACAAGTAAAATACTTAATGTGATTATAATGTTTATAGCATATAATCCGGCTAAGAGCTTTGGGTAAGGGGAGAGGGAGGGGGACTGTGGTGATTGTTTCCTAGTTGAAAAACCCCCTTGGGGCTCACACTGCTGAGCAGGAAGAGACCCATCCCGGCCGGGGTTGATCCCAAGGACCAGCCAAGGGCACAGACCACTTGAAATGAGGGAGTCTCCCAGTTCTGGGAGCCTGTTCTTCAGGACAACTTAATTCTATTTCCAGCCTATGACTCCCCAGCCCACCTTTTCTGCCCCTCAGACTCACACACCCAGCGGGCATGGTTGGTGCCCTTGGGACACTGTTTTATCACCAGGTGGGACCTGGTCCATTCAGTTGAATCTGCCCTCCTGACCACATAACTCACCTCGGTGAGAAGTCTAGTGGCCCCTCTTGGGGTCCACAGGCACAGTTGGGACCTATTTACCCCAAGGTTCTTCTGGCCCAAGTAGCATCCTCTCAAGGCTTCACTCGGCTTTGCTAGGTGACTCACCTGCTTCAGCCTGAAGGGGCACCTGCCTGGGCTCCCTTCCTCTAGGCTACTCTCATTAGGGGCAGGAGACAGGAAAGCTGTCAGGAGCGAAGATGAGGAGACAAGTTAGACTATGAAGAGCCTCCTAGTGCCCGAACTTGAGTCCCAGACCAGCGGTCCATCTCTCATCAGCTGGGGAGGAAGAGGTTGCTCCCTACCCTTCTTGGTGATTCTAGTTGGTCTAAGAATGAAATTGACATGAGACAGATTAAAGACTCAGTAATATGCATCCATGGGAGAGACCCGGAAAAAGACAGCAATTCACCAAAATGGCCCAAGCCCTCACCTTAAACACCATCTTCAGCTAAAGACAAAAGAGGTAGTTGAGGGTAGGCATTTGGGACTTCAAGGGGGAGGAAGGAAATTCACATGGAGATGGAGCAGCAAATATTTGGTAAATAAACACTTGCTGGGCTTGCGGAGACAGTGGGGCCCAGAGTGGACCCTGATCTCTAGGGGTTTCCCCCACCACACTGAGTCCATACTTTCTACTGAAGTATCTGGGGTAGCTCTGCTCCAGGAACAGACTCTCTATGCAAATTCTTTTAGGAAGTTAAGGGCAAGATCAAAGTTTCTTCCAGAGTCAAGCCCTTAATTGTCCCTCCTCTCAAATAATCTGCATAACAAAGAGGCATTGGTGGGGAGGCTACAGTTCCAAATCAAAGTTCATAGTTAAAGGACGAAGCCCAAATGTTTCACTACAGGAAAAAGGTAGATCAAAGATAGATCAGTTCAGTTCAGTCGCTCAGTCGTGTCCGACTCTTTGCAACCCCATGAATCTCAGCACGCCAGGCCTCCCTATCCATCACCAACTCCCGGAGTTCAATCAGATTCACGTCCATCGAGTCAGTGATGCCATCCAGCCATCTCATCCTCGGTCGTCCCCTTCTCCTCCTGCCCCCACCCCTCCCAGCATCAGAGTCTTTTCCAATGAGTCAACTCTTCGCATGAGGTGGCCAAAGTACTGGAGTTTCAGCTTTAGCATCATTCCTTCCAAAGAAATCCCAGGGCTGATCTTCAGAATGGACTGGTTGGATCTCCTTGCAGTCCAAGGGACTCTCAAGAGTCTTCTCCAACACCACAGTTCAAACGCATCAATTCTTCGCCGCTCAGCCTTCTTCACAGTCCAACTCTCACATCCATATATGACCACTGGAAAAACCATAGCCTTGACTAGACAGAACTTAGTCGGCAAAGTAATGTCTCTGCTTTTGAATATGCTATCTAGATTGGTCATAACTTTTCTTCCAAGGAGTAAGCGTCTTTTAATTTCATGGCTGCAGTCACAATCTGCAGTGATTTTGGAGCCCCCCAAAAGAAAGTCTGACACTGTTTCCACTGTTTCCCCATCTATTTCCCATGAAGTGATGGGACCGGATGTCATGATCTTCGTTTTCTGAATGCTGAGCTTTAAGCCAACTTTTTCACTCTCCTCTTTCACTTTCATCAAGAGGCTTTTTAAGTTTCTCTTCACTTTCTGCCATAAGGGTGGTGTCATCTGCATATCTGAGGTGATTGATATTTCTCCCGGCAATCTGGATTCCAGCTTGTGCTTCTGCCAGCCCAGCGTTTCTCATGATGATACTCTACATAGAAGTTAAATAAGCAGGGTGACAATATACAGCCTTGATGTACTCCTTTTCCATCTTGGAACCAGTCTGCTGTTCCATGTCCAGTTCTAACTGTTGCTTCCTGACCTGCAGACAGATTTCTCAAGAGGCAGGTCAGGTGGTCTGGTATTCCCATACATAGATACACAGAAAGAAAGATAGATAGACAAATAAACATGACATATAAGTATCATATATATTTATATATAACATATGTGAAAGTGAAGTGAAGTCGCTCAGTTGTGTCCAACTCTTCGTGACTCCATGGACTGCAGCCTACCAGGCTCCTTCGTCCATGCGATTTTCTAGGCAAGAGTACTGGAGTGGGTTGCCATTGCCTTCTCCGCCTGACATTGGCAGGTCGGTATAAACCCCCAACAGGTTTCTGCCATAAGCCGTATGAGATCACTGTGGAACCGCAGAGCAGGGCTCCTCACTTGCTTCACACAGGGCATTTCATTCATTCACATAAGCACACGGTAGAGTTAGTAAAGTACAACAGAAAATGTGTTCGCTAGGAGAACAAAGAACTAGAGCTCCAAGCATCCTTACCTTGTCCTGAAGGATCCTGGACGAGCCCCAAGATGAAAGGTTGTTGCTGAACGAAAAGACACCGGGATTCTTGGCCTCTGGAGGAGACGAATTCAATCCGGGGCCAGAGCAGCTTGATTGCTCAGAGCTTTTGTGTAATAAAGTTTTATTAAAGTATAAAAGAGATAGAGAAAGCTTCTGACATAGGCATCAGAAGGGGGCAGAAAGAGTACCCCATAACATATGTATATATGATTATATAGGGTATAAATGTGTATGTAGTATATATGTGTCATGTTAGGTAGTTAGAATAGGAAACAGGAGTCCAAAATGGCAGTGCCTAAAAGACAAGGCAGAAAGTGAAGAGGAACTAAAAAGCTTCTTGATGAAAGTGAAAGAGGAGAGTGAAAAAGCTGGCTTAAAGCTCAACATTCAGAAAATGAAGATCATGGCATCTGCTCCCATCACTTCATGGGAAATAGATGGGGAAACAGTGGAAACAGTGTCAGACTTTCTTTTGGGGGGCTCCAAAATCACTGCAGATGGTGACTGCAGCCATGAAATGAAAAGACGCTTACTCCTTGGAAGAAAAGTTATGACCAACCTAGATAGCATATTCAAAAGCAGAGACATTACTTTGCCGACTAAGGTCTGTCTAGTCAAGGCTATGGTTTTTCCTGTGGTCATGTATGGATGTGAGAGTTGGACTGTGAAGAAGGCTGAGCGGCGAAGAATTGATGCGTTTGAACTGTGGTGTTGGAGAAGACTCTTGAGAGTCCCTTGGACTGCAAGGAGGTCTAACCAGTCCATTCTGAAGGAGATCAGCCCTGGGATTTCTTTGGAAGGAATGATGCTAAAACTGAAACTCCAGTACTTTGGCCACCTCATGCGAAGAGTTGACTCATTGGAAAAGACTCTGATGCTGGGAGGGATTGGGGGCAGGAGGAGAAGGGGACGACCGAGGATGAGATGGCTGGATGGCATCACTGACTCGATGGACGTGAATCTGAGTGAACTCCTTGAGTTGGTGATGGACAGGGAGGCCTGGCGTGCTGCAATTCATGGGGTCACAAAGAGTCGGACACGACTGAGCGACTGAACTGAACTGAACTGAACTGAACTGAAAAGACAAGGAAGGGAAAAGCCAGCAAAAATAGAACAAAGGAAGATCGGAGGACAGGAATGAGGACTTCGGGTAGAACAAACAGCGCTCCTGGCCAGCCCAATTTGCATAGGGCAGGCCCAGGGGGAGGGGAAAACATATAAAAAGAGGAGCCAAAGGGTTTTCTCTCCCTCTGTCTCTCCCCCGCGAGTTGGAGCACTCCTCCACTCTCTTCTCTTCACGTCTTTGGGTTGGCATGCCCTCACGCTTTGAGGATGGATTCTCCTGCTATTTTCAAAATAAAGTTGAGCTGTAACACTGATTTGTCGAAGAGCTATAACACGGTCTGTCCAAGACCCGAGAGCTGTGACGTGCCAAGGGCTTTAATGTCCCTCACTCCAAATCCTTGTTGTGACGAGACAGAACCGAGGAGCATACACGCACCTGACATGCCACATATACTGATCTTCCCTAGTAGCTCAAATGGTAAAGAATCTGCCTACAGTGCAGGAGATCCAGTTTCACTCCCTGGGTCGGGAAGGTCCCCTGGAGAAGGAAATGACAACCCACTCCAGTATTCTTGCCTGGAGAATTCCACTGGACAGAGGAGCCTGGCCGGCTACAGTGGGTGGGGTCAGAAGGAGTCAGGCATGACAGAATGACCAACACACACACATATACATTAAATATGACTTCCTAGGTGATGCTAATGGTAAAGAATCCATGTGCCAATATAGGAGACGCAAGAGATGTGAGTTCGATCCCTGGGTCAAGAAGATCCCCTGGAGGAGGGCATGGCAACTCACTCTAGTATTCTTGCCTGGGAAATCCCATGGACAGAGGAGCCTGGTGGGCTACAGGCCATGGGATCACAAAGAGTTAGACATGATTGAAGCTGCTTAGCACGCACACACAGGGAGAGGAAAGGACACGAGCAAGAGGGTAAGATGGAGCAAGAACACCTCTCTGTAAAAACCCCCACAAAACTGAGGCATTGCTCTGAGTCCAATGACTGTGCAAACTCCAAAGCGCTCTACATGACACATTTTCAGTGTCCTCATTTTACAAAGGGCTGAACAATTCTATTAACAAGATTAGCTTTGTCTAAACATTAATTAACCTCCATGAATACGAACACATGACCGAAGTATATCCTCTTAAACCCCTGAGAACCAGATTCCTATCACTCCATTAAAAAGAGATTTATGCCAACATTGACACTGGCCTTGTGAGAAAGGCCAGACACAGTCAAAATCCTCAACTAATAAGGCAGCTTCCTTACCCTTAGGGAGCATCCACGGTCACATTTCTCTAAATTTATTTTTTATTGAAATAATACTGGCTTATAACATTATACAAGTTCCAACTGCACATTATTTTTCTACTTCTGTGTACAAAAACAGCATACTCCTCACCCAAAATTTCATTTCCATCTGTTGGTTACAGTTTTGAATATTTTCCCAGCATTGTTCTTTCCTGCTTGTCTGTCTTATTATGTTCAGGTCATGGCAGGGGAATAAACCCATAACTTAATAAGTAGATCTGTTAAAATTTCACTTAGAAACTCCTCAGTTTGGCTTTCTTACTAAATTCAAGTATATTGGATTTCATTAGTACTGCTTTACTATCATTTAACTGTATCTGTATTTATCAACATTCAAGTTTTTAGAATACTAAGGAGTATCCTTGTGTTTATTAAGAGGGTACACAATAAAATTATAAAAATCTTCAGCATTTTTAAACATTTTACCACCAAGGGTATAATAAGAGGAATCTCAATTTCCTAGCCTGGGTGAGGAATGGCCCTTCTGCTTATTTCCTTTGAGACTTAAATGACACAATGTGTTATTTCACTCTGGAAAATTGTGAATTTTAAAGGGCAAACTGTGTGATGAGTGTGCTTTCTCAACCTATATTGTCCTATCGTCACTCAAAAAATTGCACTGACTGGGATGCATTCTCCTGTGAAGGACTCATAAACAGAACAATTTCCCAACAATATTGAATCACCAAAGGGTGAAAAGCTGATTATATTCTGATCACAGAAAATAAGTAAAGATTCTTATTCTGTAAGTGAATGGAGATAAAATGGTTAAAATGTCATCAGACAGCTCTGATCGCCCTCCTTTTATGAAAGCAAAATAAGAAAGATGGAGGATAACTTAGAATTGTCCAGAAAGTGAAAATAGGATGACGGATGAAAGAAGGAAGAACCCCCAGGAAAGATTATTATAATAATGGGAGAAACCATGAAAACACTAGATGGGCACACATAAAATAATTCCCTTATATCATAGAGCAATCAATATTACTGCCTGGAAAATGGATGGTCATCAGAATGTGAACAAATACCATAGAATATTTGGGGAAGAAAGAGAGGAAAAAGTGTTAGGTACCAACTGGAAGAAGAGACATTCTAAGGGACAGGAACAACAATAAACTGAGTCTTCATTACTTCAAAATCATTTTCTTATTATCTCTTTTATGCTCCAAAAGAGCTATGAAACAGAGAGTTTAGTCACTTATTTGTTGTTAAAGAATGGATGCCAGAGGCTTAGTATGATGTGTAAAGTATGACAAGGCTAATAAGGAAAAAGTGAAATGAAAAAAGAAGCACAGTGGGACTTTTCTGGTGGTCCAGTGGCTAAGACTAATCACTCCCAATGCAGGGGGCCTGGGTTCGATCCTTGGTCAGGGAACTAGATCTCACATGCTGCAACTAAGGCCCAGTGCAGACAAATAAATAGGTAAGCATTTTTAAGAAGAAGAAATAAAGCCAGGGTAGATGCTATGTGAAGTCAGTCAATTATTAGCATTATTGCTCTGTGACCTTGGAGACGGTCAAGTAGATCTTAAGTCAGCTGCAAAACCTGGTAGATTAGATCCTTTGACTAGTGCTCTTTCTCTTAGAAAATTAACAGCTGCCAACGGGGGCAGACCTTACCAGTAACCCATAAAATAGTCTGCACGTTCTCTTAAAGGAATTTAGGTATTTTGCGGATTTACTTTTGTATACTTTTTACACAGCCACTTGCATTATGGTCATCACACGAAACTCACGCCAAGTCAATGGAAAGTTCTCTTCTGAAACAGTCTTGTGAAAGCCAGTTGGTCGGAGGGACTCTCACCTCTACCTTCACCCTTCTGTGCGATTCTCCCCAGACCATAGATTACCTCCATGCTCTGTCATGAATACAGATGACTCTGTGCTATACAGCTCTGTAATCTGGTAGCTCTGTGAGATGTTACTACTGGGCAAGTTTGGGGAGTAAGACGAGTGTGGAGTGTGTGATCATGACAAGGAGAGGTGGTAAACAATACTACATAAGGAGGCAGCCTGCTGGAGGGGTAACAGTGAAAGGCCTGGAAGAAGAAGGCTGTATACAAGCCCTGCTTTACCACTTAGCATATGATCCTGGGCAAGTTACTTTTCCCCTCTGCTGTTCCCTTCTTCACATGTAAAACTGAAAAAAAAAAAAAATAGCAATAGCTGCTTCATTCAGCAGAATTGAGCATTAAAAGAGACAATACATGAAAGCATTTAGAAGAAGGTTTGCTGCCAAGAAGACTCTACAACTACTGTATAAGTGCTAGAAGTGACTTTTTCTGAGAGAAGTTTAAATTGCCCCCTTGTCACCTAATATGGTGAAGGGGTGGGTGGAGACCCTCATGTTGAAAAGACGTCTTCCCCTCACCCATCCTTCCTGGTGACTAGCTAAGCATTTCTCAGAGAATACTGAAAAGAAAAAGAAAAAAAAAAAAACTTCCAAAGAAATTGATTGATTAAAACTTAGCACTCAAAGGCTCCACTTTGAACACAGGTAAAAACAAAAGCCAAAAGGATTGAGGTTAAAGGACGGACTAAAACCAGTAAAGAGGCGCTAAGAGCTCTTTTAGAGAGATGAGTTGGCCTGCCCAATATATTTTCTTCAAAGCAAATGAGAAAGCTCATTCAGAAGCCTCAAGCTCTTCACACCGCACCTTCTGCTAAAGCTACAAGCATGGGATACACCTTCCAGAAAGGATCACAGAGAGTGAACATCCAGGAGGAAGAGGCTGCTGGGGGTTCCTCGTCCCCAGGGTAACCCTCCCTCCTTCCCTATTCTCAGCCACGAGTCTTCTCAGAAGTCATCTCTGCATGAAAGCTCAACTGTCATGTTTGGTACAGTATTAGTTATTACTATTTTAAGAGCTATTTTATTACTGTTTTAAGCTCTTTGACATTCCCCTATCTAGACTTCTTTATTATCCGTACATTTGAATATATAGGATTAAGGACTTTGGAAAATATGTCTGCCTCTAGGTGAAAATTCAGCCCCCTAATCTTTTTTCCTGTAGATTTTTCAACCGTGGATTATCCAACAACAAGAGTTTTCCAAATCCTGACTCTGATACTTGAGGATGAATCTATGTGGTTTATATGTGTTACTTCCTTGGGTCAGGGAGGAAGCCAGCTGGTAGATATTCCACACTGTTGGTGAGAGGACAGTTGCCGGGGTCCAGCCCCGGTGGATCCAGGGTGATTTGAAGGTGGGGACGGAGTCAGCGTCCTGGAAAAAACTTATTTAATTACAAAGATATAGAGGGAGATTAGAAACAGATAGTGTAGTAGGAGAATTAGTGGAGAAAAGAGGCTGAATAACTTGGATTACATAGAATAGCATCCATGCTCCAGGTGGGAATTCAGCCAGAAAAATGGGAGCAAGAAAGAAGTGACATGGGGGAATCAGTCTTTCCGGAAACTGATCCGATTTCTTTATTTTTGGGTTTGCTTATATACCTTTTGTTACACATAGGGATGAATACACAGTCACGTGGGAGTCAGCAGTCCTGACCTTTATCAAAATCAGGTGCTTCACATAAATGTATAAAAAAAAGGTCTTAGGGATATTATGATCCTTTCTTTCTGATAACCAAAAACTTATTTTTTCCAAGGGTGTTTTTTCTTAAACCAGGCACCACCCTCCAAATAAAGTTACATTCCTATAGGGTGAGGGTGTAGTGAGTTACAATCAAGAAAGGAATTTATTTAACCCAAGGTTAACATGATTACTCTTAAAAGTTAATACTTATTTCTCCTATATGCTTAAAGGTTAATACTTATTTCTCCTATATGTTAGTTATATTCATTATAAGGGCAGGGAACATGGAGATTTAGCAGCAAACATCAGCCCAACAAATGAAAACCCTTTCACCAATGCTCCCCTTAAGATCTATTTAGTCTTAAGATAGTGATAAAGTTACATTTTCACATAGCAAGGACACAGTGATTTATAACAAAGCACAGTGATCTATTACAAAAGAGAAAATCCATTAACTCAAAAAGTCTAGTATTGCTAACATCAAAAACTACTCTATTTCCTTTTCTATATTCCAAATAGATTGATTAATATATTCCCAGGTGCCTAAGGATATGGAGGCCTGGTGGCAATCATTGACTCAACAAGAAGAAAAAGCCCTGTGCTAATTAAGACTCTCAAAATACTCCAAAACTCTCTGTGCTGTTTATGGTTGAGAGGTAGTAAACAATCATGTGCCTAGTGGCAGCAGTATGGATAATCCTGTCACACAAGTAGTCTGTCAGCAGAGAGGTTTGACCTGAAACATCCTTGTCCCACCCAGAGCAGGGAATTAGAGCAATTATTGACACAACAAGTGAAAAACCCTTCACCAATATAATTCCTAACCAACCCACTATACTAATAATTTCTAACTTCCCAAAAGAATTTGCCTTTAGTAAGTCTAAAACATCTCATGCCTCTCAGGTTGGGAGGCTGTAAACAATCACATGTGGCCAGACAAATCTATACAGGTGGGCTAGATAACCTTCAGAGCAGTCCGTAAGCTGAAACACTCTTGTCACGCCCAGGAATTTTTATTGCCTTGGAGCTGCACGTTTACTCCTTCTCCAAGAAAAACGGTTATGGGGGAGAGCCCCCCGTAAAGTCAGAGGTGTAGGTGAGAGCATAAAACAGACTCTGGTTTTGGGGTTAGATGCTCGGGAACAGGGGGTTTCCTGAGGCTTGATCACGCCTTTGCGTATGCCAAGCCTCCTTCCTCATGACCTTTGCCATGGGCGGAGTTCCTCACGCTGGCTCCCAGCAGACAGTCTCCATACTTTTGATTTAAAACAGAAAGATAACAAAGATGAACCCCAACCCTATGGTGATGGGTTCGTATTCTTGCTCCAGAAGAAAGAAAACCAGATGCTTTCCTAAGTACTTTAGAGCAGGGTGTACAATCAGCCCCTCCAAAGCTGGTGACCCGGGCTGCCAGACTGAGGTGAAGAGTCTAACAGCCCAGAAGGTTGTTCAAGCCAGATTGTGGGCTAAGCACAAGATTACAAGAGCAGTGAAAGGACTAAAGACATTGTTACCCATAGCATCCATTTTCATTACTTTTAACAAAAAGGTTTAGAAAATCTAGAAGACTAAGGTGTGAGATATGTTATGATGCATTCAGCCCCCGAAATACCCTTAAGCCTGTGCATTATACAGAAACCTGCTTATACAGTCTTACTAAGTCCTGCAAGTAAATGAAAGGTGATCATCACTCCTATTTTCTCTAGAGAGAATTAGACTGGGTTCTTCTGATAACTCCCAGCCTCCTGATATTACTTGGTGTCTTACGGTCATAGTCGAGCTCTCTGGGAACCATAAGGGAGAGGTTTCAGTTTATCAGGCTTCCCGCCCAGTAAGCAAACAGCCTATCCTCATCGAACTGTCATCATTTTTCACCTGGGCTCTCTTTTCTTTGTGTTTTTTTTCCCTCTCTTATTTAGAAGCTCTGAAAGTTCCAAACCTGGAAATAAAGTTTAATGTGACAGACGGGCCGGCGGAACATTGGGAGCGCTTTTTCATTTCACACTGTGATCACTTAAGGAGCTGTTCATCTATTTCTATAATCCAGACGGCCACAGCCAGAGTGCTTCATTCTGCAGAGTGACATCTTTCCAGGTCTCCAAATTCTAATACAGCCATGTGCCATTATCCCCCTCTCTCTTCCTCTTCCCCTCTCTCTCTTTTTAAGAGCTAGTTAAGCATTCACTACAAGTGTAATAAAGGAGATGAATTACCAGTCCATTTTCATCACTGATGCCCAGCTCTGGCTCAGCTTTTAAAAAACCATCTCCTTCCTTCTCTTTTGCCAACAGCCCCATCTGACCAGTATTTGACTCATTTCAACCAAATAGATGGCAAATTTCATCCCATTTAAAAAACAAAAAAGGAAACAGTCACTCATTATCCTTAAAGCTTCTGGCTTTGCTGCCTATGAAATGCCCGTCACTCTCTAGAATCCATTCACTGCCCCATGTTCCCAGATTATTCCAAATCTTCTCTTACCTCCTGAAATCCGTGACTCTTCCAGTATCCTCACTCCCAGCCGATTACATTAATTCCTACTTCACTCAGAGGTAGGGAATTCCCTGGTGATCCAGGGGTTAAGACCCCATGTGTCCACTGCAGGAGGCGTAGGTTCAATCCCTGGTTGGGGTATTAAGATCCCACACACTGCATGATGCAGCCGAAAATCAATCGATCAATTAATTTTAAAAGATCAGCTCTTTGGAGCTCTGTGAAAAATTTTAAATAGTCACTTTTCACAGACTTCCACAGCTTATCTCCTGCCTTCCCACCTGTGAATGGCTCACCTTGTTATGTTCCTGTCTAAAACCATGTCTTCCACGTGGGTACCGGATCCTATGCTCTCCATCTGCTCCAGAACCTCTCCCAAATTCTCCTTTCTCTTCTACATCATCTATTTTTTTTTGAGTCTCTACTGGGTCATTTCCATCAGCATACTCACACGCCAGGCCTTCTCTCATCTTGGAAAAGGAAAAGGAAGGTTGACTCCACTCTCCCCATCAACTTATATCTGATTCCTTTGCTCTCCTCTGTAGCAAAGCTCCTTGAAAGAGTTAGCTTTATGCTCTTTTTCTCTCCATCTCTTCTTTTTAATCTCTTGAACCCACTCCCGTCAGCTTGGTGTAAGATGCTGAAGCAGCTCTCAGCTGAACACCAAGAAGAAAGGCAGTGGAGTGAGTGAGTGTGGGCTCTGGAGCCAGCCTGGCTGTGTTAGAATCCCCATGCTGTCACAATCCAGTTGTGTGAACTTAGAGAAGTCACTTAATCCCTCTATTCTTTGGTTTGTTTATCTGTAAAAAAGGAACTATATTAGTATGTACCCTTATGTTTGTTGGGAAGAATAAAATTAAAAATTATATGTAACCTGCTTAGTACAAGGTCTGGAACACACTGGGTGCTCAGTAAGTGCTGGTTACTATTATAATTTAGTATCCAATAGAAACATAATGAGAGCTGTATATATTATTTACATTGTTAACCATCATGCTGAAAAATGCTAAATGAGAATAGGTGAAGCTAATTTTAATAATTTCTCTTGTCTTGGAATACTCAAAATATCATTTCAATGTATCTATATAAAAATCACTAACCAGAAAATTTCAGTCCTGTTTTTGCACTAAGTCATCAAATCCAGTGAGTATTTTACACACTCTGTCTCAATCCAGACTATGCATATTATTAAGTGCTCAGGAGCCACAACAGAAGAAAGCCACTGGGGAAGTGCCCCTTTCTAGGTTATAACGCCTTCTAATAATACATGTCATTTGCTTTAAAGCTAAAGTAGAAGTCCCAAGATTCAGTCCACCATCAGTGTCAGAACCAGAAAATTAATGGGGAACTTGAGTTTCTAAAATTCTACACCTAATCTTCCCAAGTGGACCGGGTTAATCCATCCTTTTCCTAAAACATCATCCATTTCCTCCTTCACTGGGCACACCGATGCTGGCATTCTGCCATCTGCCATTTTCCCCAAACATTTCTTTCCTTTCACTTGATTCATGTTCTAATTCATGTATTGATTTGTACTTTCTCTTGCCGTCTCTTTCTCTTGCTTTTCTCATCATCATCATTTTCTGGAAATGAGACATGGAAGCAGGCAACAGCTGGGTAAGGGAGAGGTCAGGAAGGAGAGCTACAGGAATGATTTCTGTGATATCCAAGTCAGGAGCTGGATGAAACATCAGTCATGGAAGTATCGGGAGTGGACGTGTGGGGATGCTGGAGGGGGAAAGGAGGGATGTCAGAGCCTCCCATTCCTCTCCATCTTCACTCCCACTGTTTCCTCACGGCCCCCCTGGCCCCTGCTACACTGGGCTAGGGCGATGACCTCCTGACCAGGAAGCTGGATACACCAGGGTTCAATGTCTATCCCTTTTGTTTAGCTCAGTAACCCCAGCGACTAGAATAATAGTCATATAGTATGGCACATAGTAAGCACTCATTAAAAAAGGAAAGAAGACAGGAAGAAAGGAAGGGAGGGGAGGAAGGAAGGAAGGGAGAGTAGGAAGAAACAAAGTGTCCTCTTCGACTTTCTTTCAGCCATTCGCCATTTCCTTTTTGCCCATGCCGGAACTCTGCTATACCCAGAAGACCTCCCTTGATGTGGCCCCCTGCTTGCATCTTTCACTTTATTTGACTCACTCCTCCTGCCCCTTTCTTACCCTCTAACCAAACTGCCTCTTTCTAATTCCTTGGACTAGCTAGATGATCACTGCTGGAGAGCTGTTCTGTCATTTTCTGTCTGGAATTCATTTCATGACCATCTCCTCCTCCAAGCCGCATCTTAAATATTACTGATTAAAACAGGCCTTCTCTGATCCCTACCCCATTGTGTTTCATGACAGCTGGCTGTGTGTTTCTTTTTGTTGAATGTTCTCATTTTATAATTACAGATTTACGTTTAGCCATTGGAGAAGGAGATGGCAACCCACTCCAGTGTTCTTGCCTGGAGAATCCCAGGGACAGGGGAGCCTGGTGGGCTGCCGTCTCTGGGGTCGAACAGAGTCGGATACGACTGAAGCTACTTAGCAGCATGTTTAGCTACTAATTAGCCTACCTGTCTCCAGTCCCGAAACTCACCCAATAGTGAGCTCCACGAAGTGTAGGCACCATGTCTGTTTCATTCATCTCTCTACCCAACACCCAGTACAGTGCCTGGTACATATTAAATCCTCAAGCCAGAAGAGCTGAATATATGAAACCATTCCATTCCCTGGCTTATAAATGGCTTCTCTGAACTTGCTTCCTTTATCATTTCCTTTAACTTTCAGTGTGAACCCTTCTGAAAATGTGGCACATATGCTAAAGAGGTGGTACCTGGCTATCTTACTGGCCCAGGAGGAGCACCTCTGTTGAAATAACTCCTGCAAGAGTGATGGTTCAATAGGGCATAGCCTGACCCTGGTGTGGTTTTTCACTAGCTGTGGAGAAAATTTCCACTATCAGGATTCAATCCCCAAAACAGGGCACCTCAAAGACCAAACAGACATTGTTCTGAGACCATAGTGTCTTTAAGGATAACAAGGAACCTGTTTAAATGAGAAAACCACTGAATCCTAGAAGGCACCAACCACATGGGTATTCTACCAGGGAGGGAAGGAAAGTGTACTTCCAGCCTTGTGTTCAGTCACTAAGTGTTTGTCTTTTAGGGACATAAGAACAACTACAACAACAATAACTCATTTTAAAAGAGCATTTACATTTTCAGATGATGCAACTGACAACGGATGAATTTCCAAACTATACAAACAGCTCATATAGCTCAATGTTTAAAAAAAAATAAAAAAGAAAGCAAGCCAGGGGCAACCTAGAGCCATTTGAAAATTCATCTCACAATGAGGGCACAAAAATCATTTCAACCTACTTTTGAGGCCAGAATTCATCCTAAAGACCAGCATATAGTTGTTTGGGGGTCCTGTGGCCATAGTCATTTAAAAAAGAGGGATTGCAGAGGTTGGAAGCCAAGCTAGGCTGATACATCAAAATTCAGAGTGATAAAATTATGCAGCTCAAATCTTTTTAAAATTTTTATTGGTTAAAAATTATATATAGAAACTGAATATTGAGGATACATCAATAATGTATCAAGGTTAACTTGGGTGGATGTGGCAGGGAAGACTCGAGGCTAAGAAAGGAAAACTTCCTTATTCAGGATGCTAAAAATAACAACTTTCTCCACCACGTTGAACATTACTATAGGGTACAGCCAAGTAATTATATATCCTCAGTCGAGCTTACACTTGCCATACATATATAGTGATACTAAAAAAATTTAAGTTAAGCCTCTGCTCAGTGCACTCTCTCTAAAAAAATACTTTGCTGCAATTTAAATAGCTACAAATGGTGTAAGTTCAAAAAGTAAATTAAAATACGTCTCATGAACTCTGATCACAGTTTGAAAATATATTATCCTTTAGGTCATTCAGTCCAGTTCAGTCGCTCAGTCGTGTCCGACTCTTTGCGACCCCATGAACCGCAGCACACCAAGCCTCCCTTGTCCATCACCAACCCCCAGAGTCCACCCAAAACCATGTCTATTGAGTCGGTGATGCCATCCAACCATCTCATCCTCTGACGTCTCCTTCTCCTCCTGCCCTCAATCTTTCCCAGCATCAGGGTCTTTTCAAATGAGTCAGCTCTTCACATGAAGTGGCCAAAGTATTGGAGTTTCAGCTTCAACATCAGTCCTTCCAATGAACACCCAGGACTGATCTCCTTTAGGATGGACTGGTTGGATCTCCTTGCAGTCCAAGGGACTCTCAAGAGTCTTCTCCAACACCACAGTTCAAAAGCATCAATTCTTTGGCGCTCAGCTTTCTTTATAGTCCAACTCTCACATCCATACATGACCACTGGAAAAGCCATAGCCTTGACTAGATGGACCTTTGTTGGCAAAGTAATGTCTCTGCTTTTGAATATGCTATCTAGGTTGGTCATAACTTTCATTCCAAGGAGTGTCTTTTAATTTCATGGCTGCAGTCACTATCTGCAGTGATTTTGGAGCCCAAAAAAATAAAGTCTGACACTCTTTCCACTGTTTCCCCATCTATCTGCCATGAGTGATTATGGGTAAAAAAAAAAAAGAAAAACAAATTTTTTTTTCAGCCAAGTCCCAGTTACAAATAAAGCCAATCAGCTACTTAGCAGGGGAAAATTTAAGTCCATGGCCACTTAAAGGAATGGTTCCTTCTTTAAGTCAACATGCTTTCAAGCACTTCTACTACTTTCTGCTGCTGCTGCTGCTGCTGCTGCTGCTGCTGCTGCTGCTAAGTCGCTTCAGTCGTGTCCAACTCTGTGTGACCCTACAGACAGCAGCCCACCAGGCTCCTCTGTCCCTGAGATTCTCCAGGCAAGAACACTGGAGTGGGTTGCCATTTCCTTCTCCAATGCATGAAAGTGAAAAGTGTAAGTGAAGTCGCTCAGTCATGTCCGACTCTTCATGACCCCATGGACTGCAGCCTACCAGGCTCCTCTGTCCATGGGATTCTTAGTGTGTATCTATTTTTTAAATTTATTTCTTAATTTTCTTTTTGGCCATGCTGGGTCTTTGTTGCTGCGCATAGGCTTTCTTCAGCTGCAGCCAGCTGGGGCTACTGTCTAGGTGCAGTGCACAGGCTTTCATCACACAGTGCATTTCATTTCAGCGCACAGTGCTCATTGCAATGGCTTCTCTTGTTGTGGAGCACGGGTTCTAGGATGTGCGGGCTCAGAGGTTATGGCGTGAGGGCTTAGTTGTCCCTTACCATGTGCGATCTCCCCAGACCAGGGATTGAACACGTGTCCCTTGAATTGGCAGGTGCATTCTTAACCACTGGACCACCAGTTCAGCTCAGTTCAGTTCTGTCACTCAGTCATGTCTGACTCTTTGCAACCCCATGGACTGCAGTACACCAGGCCTCCCTGTCCATCACCAACTCTTGGAGTTTACCCAAACTCATGTTGAGTCGGTGATGCCATCCAACCATCTCATCCTCTGTCATCCCCTTCTCCTCTCACCTTCAATCTTTCCCAGCATCAGGGAAGTCTGCATTTCTACTATTAAGGAAGGTCTTCAAGACTCAATTCTCCTGCTTAATCACCAGTCCCCACTCTACATATGATTTATCCTTTTATTTTCAATGCCTTCTCTATGCCTGAGAGGATTAAAAATAGGAAAGGATAGGAGAGTTTTACTCCAAAACTATAACTCTGTGACCATGTAAGCATCACTACTTTGATGTGAATCTGTTGACCCGGCTCATGACTTGACCTTAATTTTATCTCTGACAAACAGAACCATAGAATGTTTGAGTTGGATGGCCCCTAAGAGATCCCTGATGTATTGCTCACATGTAGAGAAAAAAGCTGGGCACCGTTTGGGTCCCCATAGGAAACGGGTCTTGTGACTAATCACAAGCTACCTGTTACAGATTAAATTGTATCTCCCTAAAATAGGTTGATATATAACTCTCAGGACCTGTGAATGAGAAAATTTGGACAGACATGTGCCCAGGGAGAGCTCCATGGGAAGATAAAAGCATACAATAGGGTAATGCTGTACAAGCTAAAGAACACCAAAGACTTCCAGCAAAGCTTGGGAAGCAGGGAGAGAAGCATGGGACAGACTTTCTTGTTCTAAGAAGAAATCAGTCCTGCAACATCTTGATCTTAAGCTTCTAGCCTCCAGATGGCGGGACAATAAATTCCTGTTATTGAAGCTGCCCAATTTGCGGTACTTTGTTACAGCAGTCCTAGCAAACTAATGCAACAGCCAAATGTTTTAAGAAAGCATTTTGGTAAAAAGACACAGGATAAAATCTGGAAGAACAACAACAAAATCTGAAGCAAGAAATAAAAAGCAAGAAAAACACTAGGGAAAACACAAAGAATAAAGATATTGAAAAGAATAAACAAATACGTCAATAAAAGCAGCATCTCTGGCCCCCTCACCCCTGTCATTTCTTTCTTTGTTACAGTAATCCTTCTATAACAACAAATTCTCCTAATAGAAGTTCTAGTGTGTAGGAATTTGCTTCTGCATATTTTTCAGAAACAGAAAAAATGTCAGTGCCAGTTTGTCTGTTACTGAAGTGTATGCCATTCTTATTAGGGATAAATAGAGACACAGGGAAAGAGGAGATAGGACTGAACATGAGAGGAGAGGAGAAGGGAATGGCAGACGAGTGATCACATTTCCAATCAAAACATGACAGAATAAATAAGACAAGGTCCCAGATCTGGATGCACACGCTAGAGACAATTCTGGGGATGGGGGGCTCTGAGCAGACTTTATTTTTGGGGGCTCCAAAATCACTGCAGATGGTGACGGCAGCCATGAAATTAAAAGACACGTGCTCCTTGGAAGAAAAGCTATGACAAACCTAGACAGTATATTAAATAATAGAAACATGACTTTGCCGACAAAGGTCCATCTAGTCAAAGCGATGGTTTTTCCATTAGTCATGTATGGATGTGAGAATTGGACCATAAACAAAGCTGAACACAAAAGAACTGATGCTTTTGAACTGTGATGTTGGAGAAGACTCTTGAGAGTACCTTGGACTGTAAGGAGATCCAACCAGTCCATCCTAAAGGAAATCAGTCCTGAAAAAAGGACTGATGCTGAAGCTGAAGCTCCAATACTTTGGGCACCTGATGCAAAGAACTGACTCTTTGGAATAAGACCTAATGCTGGGCAAGATTGAAGGTGGGAGGAGAAGGGGACGGCAGAGGATGAGATGGTTGGATGGCATCACCAACTTGATGGACATGAGTTTGAGCAAGCTCCAGGGGTTGGCGATGGACAGGGAAGCCTGCCGTGCTACAGTCCATGGGTCGCAAAGAGTCAGATACGACTGAGTGACTGAACTGAACTGAGATGGTCTTAAAGGAGATAGATAAAGGGCGATAAAGGAGATAGGAGTCAATCTCTCCAGACATAAATTCCTAAAGTATCTGAATATCTGTTTGTAGAGCTGAACACTCACACTCACACAAATGCACACCTGCTTCTTGCACACACCACAAAGCAGGACATACCTGCATGCAATCTACTGGAAAGGGACCTTCTAATGGTGCCCACAGATCAAAGAATGAGAAATGCAAACTAACAGGGACAGTCTTAATATAATAAAGTAAGGGGTGTGAAATATAGTTCATTTTCTTCTTTAAATTCTTGGTAAATATAATGCCAATATCTCTCTAACCCTCAAAGGTGAATACACTCTGTTCTATTTCATGAAAGGCAGGTTTGTCTCATTTCTTGTAAGTCAGTTTCACGCTGCAGCTGCTTCCTCACAATGCTCTGCTCCCTCCTGAGTCTCCATGACTGAATGACCATTGACTTTTGTTGACCACGAGCCTCTGGTCACTGGCTTGAATGCCTGGACTCCTAACATCAGGTGGATCCACAGGTGATGAACGCAAGCAGGTGATATGTCTTACAGCCCTCTCCTTCTTCTCCCAGGATTCCACCCCCCTAGCTCAAGGCTGCTGAGATTTTACTGAACTCAAGGTCACTGAAAAGGATTACTGTAAGAAAGGGAGAGGTTTTAAACTGTGTGCTTTACAGAAAAAGTTCCCCAAAGACAAGCGTTTGAGACATGGTTCCTTTGAAGACACAGCCTAGTTCCTAGCCTTGCTTCCCAGCCCACGTATGTGCTCTACTTTCAGCAAACATCTCCTGTTTCCAAAGACAATTAAAGTCTCCTACAACAACCCACAGTCAAGACAGAATGTTGTTAAACAGAGCAGGGCTACAACCCTTTACTCTCCTGTGGCTCTCAGGCCGTGCAGAACTTAAGAAAAGCGAAAGAGACGATGCCTGTGTCAGGTGCTTTAGCAGGCAACAGGTGGAACCTCAACCCAAACCCAGTGCAATGTTTATTTTCATAACTCATTTTCTCATAATACAGAATGCCATGATAGAAGGTTTGGTCAGTTCAGTTACTCAACCATGTCATCAGAGATTCCTTCCCTTCCTCTATTCTGAAGAATAAAGCATCAGCTTTATTCTTGGGCTGGTTCCCTCAAACTCAGCATCGGTGACAGTGACAGATCCCTGTTCATATCCAATGGGAGAGGGACCCTGGCTTTTCTTTGCAGAAACTTCAAACAAGTCTATTCTCTGCCTTGCCCTATTTGCTATCATATCCTCAGCACCTTCAGCAGAGTTACGAAGACCTGTGTATCAGCTGAAAGTTATCTGCATATTGTCATTTTCTGGACAAACTTCCATTTTTCTCCATGACCTTTTAGACATCTTTTAAACACTGATCTCTAAAAGTAAAAAAAAAAAAGTCAATAATTCACAGAGGCCACAACCTTACACATAGGGGATTTTTACCCACACTTTAGAGAAATCTGGCTCTAAAGATGTTACCTTCTGTTACCTTCAGTAATAGAAGCTGAATAGATATTTGTTGTATGAATGAAGAATAAATACATCACATCAGTCCAAATTGGCTACAGCCAATCACTGGCAAGGGAGAGGAAAAGCGACCAGCAGTTTCCCATCCAAGAAGAAGCAACCATAATATTAACTACAATCTCATTATAGAGAGATCTGCCCCCTGAGAGCTGTACCTTGGTTAGGCAAAGACCCAAGCAAAGACTTTGAAATGAAATTCGTTTTTGTTTTCACTCATGTTTTATTTTAGCTACAAAGTAAAAGTGTAGGAGGGTGAACTCTCCTGCAATTTTTTAATACAGGAAGGAGATAACAAAAGGCTCTCCGTTCCTACTACACACACCATCCCCAAAAGTCAGGGTGAGAGGCAAAGTTTGACCTTCCAGGAAAAAATTGATTCATCCAAGGCTCAGAAGCCCAGTTGGGTGTTTTTGATGTCTTCTTGTAGTGAGTATAATTGTTTCTCTCCCCAAAAGATATATCCATGTCCTAACTCCCAGGACCTCTGAATATGACCTGATTTGGAAATAAGGTCTTTGCAGATATAATCAAGTAAAGCATGAGGCATACTAGATTAGGGACAGCCATGATACGATGTTCAGTGTTCTTATCAGAAGTGGGAAGTTTCTGTCCATCCCAAAGTCCCATGTACATTCTGCTAGATTTAAAATGGATAAACAGCAAGGACTTACTGTGTAGCACAGGGAACTCTGCTCAATGTTATGTGGCAGCCTAGATGGGAGGGGAGTTTGGGGAAGAATGGATACATGTATGCATATGGCTGAGTCCCTTCACTCTTTACCTGAAAGAACCACAACATCGTTGATCGGCTATACCCCAATACAAAATTAAAAGTTAAAACAAAAGAGAAGCGGGAAAGTTTTAACACAGACAGAAGACAGACAAGGAGAGCGCCATGTGACAACAAAGGCAGAGACTGGAGTGATCTGTCTACAAGCCAAGGAACATCAAGGGCGGCAGGCAACCACTAGAAGCTAGGAAGAGAAAGGATTTCCCTAGGGCAGGGGTCCCCAACCTCTGGGATCTAATGCCTGATGATCTGAGATGGAACTGATGTCATAGTAATAGCAACAATGTGCACAATAAAGGTGACGCACTTGAATCATCCTGAAACCTTCCCCACCTTGTCCATGGAAAAACTGTCTTCCCTGAAACCAGTCCCTGGTAAAAATGCTGGGGACCACGGCCCTAGAATATTGAGAAAGGGCACAGCCTTTCCCTACTGTTAACCTTCAGCTACGGCAGGGCAGTTCCACTAACAGTTTTGTGGGTTTTTATATCCCAATAAAAATTTTCAAAAATCTCTCCTGGCACCAAAGACCACTCAAACTAAGAAAGCTCCTTTTCCACCCTGATGGCAAGCTCCTCCACAATGCAAAACCTTTATGTTTCATTGTAGACTTCATTTTGTCCAGTTTGTGGCAACAGCTCAGAGCCATACCTTATATCAGATCTTCAGAAAGCGATTTCCGTCCATTCCCTCCACCTCCCTGATGTTTCATAAAATTACTGAGATCTAGAGGTCTAGAGATGATCATCGAATTCAACCTCCACCTGATGAGACCTTCGCATTCTCCCCTGGTCTGAGTCATCTGTGCTTCTAGCATCCAGGCAGTGAGACACGTGAACCACCCTGTCTGCCCCACATCTCACTGCTTCTGTGCCGATGTCTCTTCATCCATTCATTCACTCATCCATTAACACCTGCTATTAACAGATATCTGCTGCTGCTGCGAAGTCGCTTCAGTCATGTCCGACTCTGTGCAACCCCATAGATGGCAGCCCACCAGACTCCTCTGTCCCTGGGATTCTCCAGGCAGGAACACTGGAGTGGGTTGCCATTTCCTTCTCCCAATTGATATCTACTGAGAATCTACTCTGTGTCAGGTACAATTCTAGGCTCTGAGAATAAAGCAGGAGGAAAATACACAATGAATACCCTTGTGAGCATAATTTCTAATGAATGAAGATCATAAATAAATAAGGGAAGAAAGCATGCCCAGTGTTGATAAAGACTATCAGGGAAATTTAAGTAGGCAGGTGGGACAGAGAAAGGGGTCAGGTGGGAGTGCAATTTTAAAAGCGTAGCAGGGGAAACCAGCTTCTGGTTATAATAGCAAAATGAAGCTACCAAGAGTACTTGGTCAGGAAGCTTCCCTGTGGTCCAGTGGTTAAGAATCCGCCTTGCAGTGCACGGGACACAGGTTCAATCCCTGACTGGGGAGCTAAGATCCCACATGCTGCAGAGCAACTAACCCAGGCGCCACAACTGCTGAGCCAGCACCGTGCAACGAAAGACCCCCTCATGATGCAACAAAGATCTGATGCAGCCAAATACATCTAAAAAAATAAAAGCTCATATTGAAATAAGAGTACTTGATTGTACAAACTTTACATGTTTTTCTGAGTAGCAATAGGTTTTTCTTTCTGATTTTCTAGGAAAGTGTCGTTCCCCCCAGTGCCCAAGGTCAATTCCTATTACTATTTGGGACAGCTTCTTTTCCAGCCTTTAGCCCCTCCCCAGTCATCATCCTCCCTTCTCTTTGGGGTGAATCATTGCAAGTGCTCTGGGGGCCCGTTCTGACTGTACCCTCTCCGATTATGGTGCCTGGAACTGGTACCCTGTTCTGGGTGGACACAGGTAAAACAGGACCATCATCTCTGATGGTCTTTATTCTCTGTACTTTATGACTGACAGTGCAAACACAACTATGCTCACTTTTAAAAATAACCGTATGGCACTGTAGACTCATACAGAACCGAGAATCAGTAAGACTGTGCTAAGAAATGTTTGCGCATCCTAACTCTTCAGCCCCAGGCTCTTCTCACTCTGTGGTGTCTCCTCCCCCTCGATTTTACTGGCTTTGGGAAAAATTAAACCAGTTAGGGCAGCAGCTGTGGCAGTTAGAATACACAGCACACGACGACTTCTAGGCATGACTCTGCTCCATCTAATGCTGCCCACTTTATCCTACAGATTTGATTAACACCATCCCAATCCGCAGAGACGTAAAGTGCTGAGTTATCATCTGCCTATTTTTTCCCCTCTAATGTTTGAAAAGAAATCAATTGATGGCAGCTTATGTTTCTGTCCTTTGCTTCCCTTGCCAGAGGTGAATCCCACTGTGAGTGAGAAGGGGCTGGTGCCGGCCCTCCAGCCTCTCTGGTGAGGGTGGGATCACAGAGAAAATTCACGCTCCCTTTTCCCTGCCCTGCTCCCCCTATGAAAACAAAATCATGTGGTGTGCAGGGTAAACCTTTTCCACTCCAATCTTACATTGGTTTTCTTGGTGTTCTCTCTTATTCTTTACCTTCCAGAATCAACAGAAACACATCATCAAAAGAGGCACTAAGATATTAATTGTTGATGCCATAAGAGTTGAAATCCACCAATTACTGGCTGTGGAATCTTGGATAAGCCACTCAACTGCTCTGTGACTCTTTTTCCCATCTGAAAAATGGAGTTAATAATAGTAGCTGTGTCCAAGGCACATTGCAAGCATTAAATGAGGTCACACGGGGAAAGCACTTGGGCTCATGGTGACACTGTGGAAGGGTTAGCTTCCATTTGGAGTTAAAATTAAATACATAAATTCATAGTTCACTGCCAATTATTTGGAGGTAGATTATCAGCTCTGTGTTTTCCCTGGGAGGGGAGAAAAGAGTGTGATATAACAGGTCCTGGTGTCAGACAGACAAAAAATAGAATCTGACTTCAACTGCATGACCTTGGGAACATTATTTATCTGAGGCAAGCCTCAATATCCTCACCTGCTAAGTGGTGACAATAACACCTCCTGCACAGAGCTGTTGAGGGAATCCTGGTGATTCTAGTGGTCTCCGTGCTCCACGCAATGCCTATGGAATTTACAGCTTCAGATGCAATGCACAAAATGCGAAATGTGCCCTTGGTTGCAGAAGATTGTTCTTGGAAGAAAAGAATGTCATCATTTGAACCCCACAAAGAGACCTGAACTCCTGACTTGCCTTTTCTAACAAGGGACCTTTCTTTAGTCCTGGCCATCCAAGTATCACCGTAACCGAGGCACAAACACCTCAGGGCCCCATCTTTCTCTTCCAGCCCCGTGAATTTCCCAAAGGCTTCATACTATGGTATCTCCACTCATGTTGACTCTCTCTCCAATAGCTCCTCCATTATTCAGAACTTTCATCCACATCTGGCACCCATGAAGTAAACCCTTCCCAATGATTGTGGGCTTATGGATCATCCTTCCTGATTCATTCATAGCAAAGGCTTTCTATGGACAAGATCAGGAGGAACAGCAAGAGGGTGGGCACATCAGGTCCTGAGACAGGGTTGGCAAGAGTGGGAAGCGTGGTATTTCACAGGCAGCCCACTCAGTCACACAAGCAGGTGGCCAAGTAGTCCATGTGACCAATGTGTGCAGAACTCTTTGGCTGCCTCAGAAAAAAAATAGCATTACACTGATACAATATCGTATTTCTGACTGCATCAAATTTTCTCCAGATGATAATAATCGGCAGCTATACTTGCAAAA
The DNA here is from genome assembly GCF_023091745.1 of Budorcas taxicolor. Lineage (NCBI taxonomy): Eukaryota > Metazoa > Chordata > Mammalia > Artiodactyla > Bovidae > Budorcas > Budorcas taxicolor. The sequence continues at coordinate 28,377,608 of NC_068933.1, forward strand.
TGACAGGGCTGGGAATACCTATGGGATCACTTCTTCCACAAGCCTCATTTTCTACATGAATAAACTTAGAAGTGAAGTGACTTGTCCACGGTCGTGCAGGTAAGAAATGACAACATCTGATTTAGCATCAGGGTGCTAATTTTGATTATGCTTTCCATTGCCTCATATAATTTCAAATTCCTGCTGAACATTAAATATCTGAACAACAGTGATACCGATACGTTTCTCATTTCTTGACTTTAGCCCTTTATAATACCCTTAAAAGAATGTTTACGAACAGCTCCTCTGTGTAAAACCAAGAGCAAAATGCTTCAACGAGCAAATCCAGAAGCTAGTCTTGCCTAAGAAGACTGTCAGCCTCTCTATACTGTCAGCCTTGAATCCCTCAAAATGTACCTGTGCCCTTGTTCATCTAATTTTCCGAGTAAATATTATCAGTCACCTTGAAGCAGGTCATTTCCTGCTGATAAACAGTCATTGACAAGGTTGTAAGCAATCAGGTTTTTAACACCTGGCCATTAATCCCTATAAATGCCCTCTACCCAAATTCTTAATCGCTTAAACAAAAGGTTTCCATGGGAGATTAACCATCAGAGCCAACCTGCAGCTTTTGCAAAGCAGTTCTTTGTGCCTTGATTCCCACACTCCTCCCCCTCAACACCAGGGAATGCTGGAAGTCAAGAGAACACCGATGATCAGGAGGAGGAGGTCTCGAGGTGAGCGGGACTGTGTCCTCACACCTTCCTCAGGTGTCACTAGGAGAGCAGGTGAATCTATGAAATATGGGCATGTAAGAGAGAAAGGTCTGCTGGGGAAATACTTCCTGGTTATCGGTGAGGATTTCAGTGGAGTCTCAGCCATGGTTTAACAAATATTTGTTGGGAAGCTTAAAGTAGAGGGATTCTACTGCCCCTACATATAAAGTAGATAACTAATGAGAAGCTACGGTACGGCACAGGGAACCCGACTCAGTGCTCTCTGGTGATAAAGAGGGGATATGTGTATAGGTATAGCTGACTCACTGTGCTATACAGCAGAAACTCTTATAACATTGTAAAGCAACTGTGCTGTGCTTAGTTGCTCAGTCGTGTCCGACTCTTTGCACCCCCATGGACTGTAGCCCACCAGGCTTCTCTGCCCATGGGATTATCCAGCTAACGGTGGCCACGTGGAGGCAAGCTACCAAGTATTCTTTATCACCTACCAAAAACCCAGAGCTCTCCTAGGCAAAGAAGCTCTCCTAGGAAAAGAGCTCTTCTACCCCTCTGCCATGCTGCAACCCAAATGTCACCTCCTCCAGGCAGTCTTCCTTGATTTCCCAAGAATATGTTAGGGGCCCCTTCTGAATGTTTAATTGTAAATGCACATATCATAGCAATTGCTACTGCTCTTTACTATGATTACTTGCCCAACTCTACAGCTCCTTGAGTAGCTGCTTCTGAGAATGCTTGTCTCACTCAACCACTGCATCCCCATTACCCAACATAGTACATCACACATGGTGGACCCTCAATAAATGTTTGGCCAATCATGGAAGCCCACTGGCGTTATCCCTTGGCTTCAAGAGTCAGGACTGACTCATTGGTCTTTTGTCTCTCTCATCAATTGTTTCCCCACAGCTTTTCTTGAGCCCTACAAGAGCATCTGTTTTCACATTAATAATACCATCAAGACTTATCCTGAACTAATTTTTTCTGCTGCAGTTCCTGTGGGCTGGAGTAGTGATTATCATTCATAAGACGAAGTGGGGTGGGGGGTGTAAGCTGCTCTTGAAAAAGAGTCTACCGTGATGCACCAGCCAAGAGCTTAATAGGGAGCATGATCTTCAATTTGCTGAGTGTAGCTCGACAAGGAGCCCTGAGCTGGGCTTGTGACATGCCATTCCTCAGAGGGTTTCAGCTGCTGCTGTGCTGCAGGGGAGGATTGATGACTCTGATGAGAGATTTGAACACAGTCCTCTTAAAAAAACAGGAGGGCTGGGGTTGCCAGGCTAATTGGAATTGCAGGCAGATGTATATGCACGCCATGCAGAATCATGTCTGTACATTAGATGCATAGAATGAAAGGGTGGACTATTTGAGGATAAAGCAAAAGCTAAAAGGACAAAGGCAACAGGCAATCTAATCCACTTAAGGGTCAAGGAGTTCGGAGCTGAGCCACAAATGCATCATTTGATAACAGTAATGAAAAAGACAGCAATCTATATCCACAAATAGCATTACGGCAGATTTGGTTTAGAGGCCAAACTAGGTTGATGTGAAACTTACGGGACTGGCTGTCTCTTGGATATGCTTAAGAGGGAGGAGCACATTCAATTCCTTCTCTTTCCCGTGGAGCTCAGTGTGAACTGGGTCTTACTTCCAATGTACATTTTCCTGTTATGTGGGACTTTATTCTGTTTAAGTGACAGTTAAGTATTTTGGCACCCAAGTTCATCTTAACACTGGGGATGCCAATTGTACAAGTGGATGAGGTCTATTTAGGGTTCCCTTTGGGCATTTCATTTCCCTGTCCAGTCTCTGTAGGTCTCTTGCTCACACTTACACACACACACACACACACACACACACACACACACACACACACGAGGTTCACATTTGCAGGTGGCTTGAACTGCAGTGTGCAGTAAAGTATGTGCCTGAATCGTGACTTAGCAGCTGATCATAGAAAACATAGGAAATGTGGGTTCTGATGATTTGGACAGTATGTTTTGTGTCTGCAAAACCCATTACAACATTCCTGTGCAAAATGCTGTTAGAAAGGTGCTTCGTTTCCAACCGAAGTTCTAATACATCCTCCACAGTAATGACAATACATTGCATTGCAAAATATGCAGGATGCATTAAGCTTTTGTTCTCCTTATGATGTCTCAGTCAATACCAGGTAGCACTTACGGAGGGTAATGAAGTCTGCTTTCAACACAGCAATGTTCCTACAATTATGTGCTGATTGACCTTCACTTTGTGCTGTGCCTGCAAAGAAAGGGGATCCTTCCTGATAGACTGTACAAAGCAGAGCATGCGCAAGTCAGATGGTTGAAAGGAAGCAATAAGCTTGTTGCTGCAGCACTGTGTGGGACAAATTTCACCCGAGACTTGCTCCTAATTCAAGAGTGACAACAGATGCAATCAAAAGCTTGGGAAGGGATTTTGGGAAGACAGTTTTTTTAAAACAAAAATATCACCCCAGGATTTAGGTTCTCACCCATTCTGTGACAAATTTTAGAATAAAGGAAGTCACTGGATCGAAACTAACCAAATGCTCCCTTGTGAAAGAAATAACAATTCTGCATAAGAGGCAACTACAGAGATAGATTCGCTTCCCTCCTTACTTTTCTTAATGTCTTTTGCAGTTCTCTCTGCTGTGGTTAGGGTAGGTATCTAGTGTAGAGTCGACTCAGAATTACATGATTCAATCACAACAGACACATATTCCTTACTCACTTAAGAGCCCAGTGCAATCTCAAGTCATCCTGGTTGGTGATGAGGGTATGGAATGCTCTGCTCCATGCAGTCACTTACAGACCCAGGCTGATGAAGGATTTGCCAATTACATATGAGAGTCTCCCTGGAGGTCTCCAGCCCAGTCAGCTGGAAGAGAAAGGAACACAGAAAAGCCCGCATGAAAGGCTGCATGGATAATGGCCACATCACGTTGGCTCACACATCCTCCTGGCTAGCAATCCACCACACGTAGCTGCAAGGGAGCCTGGGAGACGTGCCCAGGAAGAAGACACATGGATTACAGTGAGCAGCCAGCCATCCCTGCCACACTCCTCTCCTCCCTGTTCTTTCAGTGGTGGAGTTCCTGGTTTCCCAGGGTCTCTCTCAGTCTTATAATAGGGCATGCTGCCCCCAGACACTTTCAGGATGCAAAGATTACTATCCATGGAATACTCTCAAGTATCCAGCCAAAACTCCCCTCCCCAATTCAATACTGAAATTTCCCAAAACCTACCATACATTTGGGCTTCCCAAGTGGCGCTAGTGCTCAAGAACCCACCTGCCAATGCAGGAGATGTAAGAGAGACAGGTTCAATCCCTGGGTTGGGAAGATCCTCGGGAGGAGGGCATGGCAACCCACTCCAGTATTCTTGCCTGGAGAATTCCATGGACAGGGGAGCCTGGCAGGCAAAGGCCAGGCCTTTGGCCTTTGGGGTTGTAAAGAGTCGGACATGACTGAAGAGACTTAGCACACACACACATACTGTACATCCATCTGATACTCGAATGAGTACCTCGAATTTGACACACAGAAAACTAAAGTTGTTATCTAACCTCATCTGTAAGATAGTGATACTTACTAGTACCTATTCTTAAAGTTGTTTTGAGGATGAAATGAATTAATATGTATAAATCACTCAGAAAAGTGCTGGTATCAAGTGGAGACTTTTTTTTTTCAGAGGTACCACACAGCACATGGGATCTTAGTTCCCTGACCAGGGATTGAACCGGTGCCCTCTGCTCTGGAAGCTCAGGGTGTTAACCACTGGACCATCAGGGAACTCCCAAAATGAGTAAACTGTTTACAATTTTTCAATTATTATTACTATTTTATCTTTTGGGCATGCAGCATGTGGGATCATAGTTCCCTGACCAGGGACTGAACCCACGCTCCCTGCATTGCCGGAGTCTTAACCACCCCCTAGACCAGCAGGGAAGTCCTGGGGCTTAATAAATGTTGGTCATTATTATTCTCTTGTCTGTCTCCTGATTCCCCTGCAAAATCTGTTTCCCTTCTCATGCTTCATAGCACTTATCACCTACTTGTAGCAGACCAAGCTGGAAGCTGTACTGGACTCTTTCTTACTCAGCTTTTTACCACCATCCAGTGACTTTCACTACCTCTCAGAGCCACAGTGATCCTCATCCTCGTTGTCACGCACTGACTCAGACACTCATTACTTCTCAACTGAACCGCTGCAAAATCCTGCCCAATGCCCACTCTTCTCTGCTCTCTTCTTCCTCCAACTCTCCCTCTGCCAGAGTAATACCTTTAAAATACTCTAAACCGTGTTCTCAGACACTTCAATGGCTTTTCATTGTCAGCAAGCATAAAGACGGCAATCCTTAGAGCTGGAAAAGTGAGCTGAAGCAAGTTGTGCTAAGCCGCTTTAGCCACGGCCAACTCTGCGCAGCTCCATGGACTGTAGTCTGCCAGACTCCTCTCTCCATGGGATTCTCCCGGCAAGAAGACTGGAGTGGGTTGCCATGCCCTCTTCCAGGGGATCTTCCCGACCCAGGGAGTGAACCCACATCTCTAGCATCTCCTGCATTGGCAGGCAGGTTCTTTACCACCAGAGCCACCCGGGAAGCAAGTTGGGACAGCCTTAAATTCTAACCTCCCTCCCTCCCTTTCTCTGTTCTAATCAGAACCGATTACTCACTCTTCGCTCTCTGTGTCTTATTGATCCTGGTTCTTCTACCGAGAAAGCCCACCCTTTTTTCCTTCTTTCAAATTCCTCCTTTCCAGCTCAGATGTCACCTCTTCAGAGCAGCCATTCACTTCCAATCAGAATCCATCCAGTCTGCCTCAGCATCCTGCCCCCACCCACATTTTATTTTACCTCAATCACTTATCAGTAGTATTTGTCCTAAAGTTAATGGAGCCTGTCTCCTCTATTCGACTGAATCCTTGAGTGTTCCCAAGCAGAGTTAGTTTGCCATCATGACACTTTAACTTAATGTTTAAATTTTCTCAGCTTAGCAGAGCATAAATATGGAACGGGAGCTGCCTGCATTTGGGCTACGTGGATTCCCTCTTCCCCACTGGGCAGTAGCTCCCTTAACAGCATGGAGCAGACTCAGTAGATTTCCAGTACCTGATAGAGACCAGAAAGCCTTGTCAGCTGGTTTAGACGCCGTTAGACACCTGCTCCGTCTTCTTTTTCTAGCTTTATGTCCCTCAAGTGTTGGGAAGAGAGAGGGGTGGTGGACCAGAGTCTCCTTGCGTGGTAAGGGGCCCTTCCCAAACTCGCTCTCACTCAGTCTAGTTCTGTCCACTGCTGGTGGCTGCCAAGTAGGTGAAGACATTCAGAGAAAAAGATTAGCTTTCACCCAGCACCCTCCACGACCGACGACCTCACCCAGAAGGGTGCCACCATTTCTCCGCTCATGTGGCAGGCTCACTGCTTCTTCTCAGGGGAATCTGTCACTCTTGATGGGGAGTGGCCAGGACTGCCGGAGTCCTCTCTTCTGCACCCTGTAAGGCCGATGGAGAACTGGAATGAGGTGCGAGCTGCCCAGGCCTTTCCCCAAACATCTTGTATTAAAACCCATCAAGCCTGCTAGCCTGGCCTCCTCCGATGGGCCCTTCATCCTCAGAAATCTCTAGCGCTGAACTTGTTGGTCTAAGGACATCTCCAAACCTGAGACTGAAAAGGACAACGTAAGCTCTGCCCTAGGATTCCAGTCTGCTCCTCCACTAACCCTGAAAAAATTCGCTGGGCACAGACAGGAGAATCGGGGTGCCCCTGGAGGCTGACAGCTTGGCACATGCCCAGTCAAGGAGCAAGCGGCCAATCTCCATGTCTTAAAGTTCCCTCCCATCTTTGAGACAAATTCTCCTGGAAGCCCTCTTGTTTGGCTTTAGGAATGGGTAAGGAATGGGAGGCAATGGTCTCTCTCCTGGGATACTGTGCTGTTTACTCAATGAAGACTCCCCCACCCTCCCCACCCACTCTCATGACAGTGGATGGTGGGGCTGGGACCCACGTGGTTCTGGTCCCTCCCAGTAAGCCCTAGGCAGGCGGCACAGGCCTCATGTGCTCAAGACTGTCTTTGTAATATGCACGCAGGACCTTTCTCCAGCTACAATTCTGGGGCAGGGAAAAACCCTTTTGGACACACTATTAAATGTCTTTTAAGTATGTTCAGTTATGTTGACCTTATCCCTGTTTTTAGAACACATTTTCTAAACGCACATCACAGACACTGGAAACTCTTTTTTAAAAACACTTTTTATTTTGTTTTGGGTTATAGCCTATTGACAACGTGCTGGTTTCAGGTGGACAGCGAACAGGACTCAGCCATACATACACATGTATCCATTCTCCCCCAAACTCCCCTCCCATTCAGGTTGCCACATCACATTGAGCAGAGTCCCCTGTGCTCTACAGGAGGTCCTTGCTGGTTAGACACTGAAAACTCTTGAAAAAAACTTCATCGACAACATTTTGTATCATCAAATGAGCACTTCACGGGTGGGCAATAAATGTCTTACACACTATGTTCTAATCTCCAAAAAAGAGTTAAAGTACTAGGAGCATGAGATGCCAGCCTCATTATTTTGCAGAAGGTGAAACTCAGGTCCCGAAAGATGAGGTCACTGAATCCAAAGACACACGGCTAGTTGGGATCGCGTTTCACATACCAATTTCTACGCTTAATGGTACAGCAGAAGCAGAAGCCAGCCAAGCAGATCTGATGACCGGCCTTTGGAGAAAAGAAAGTGGGGAATGGAAAACACTGTACAAATTCCAAGAGTTCATTTTTGCAGATGAAGCAGATTTTTCACTCCCTGGTCTGGTAGGGTTTGCCAGGGTGTGCCGTGACTAATTCCTGTTGGCCCAGCTGAGGCTTCCTGTTTGCAGGGCGGCGTGACAGATTTGTTGGTATAATCTGGCTTTAATTCATTTCAGGCCAATCTTGGAAACCAGAGGCTCTGTCATGTCTTCATGGCAACTTTAACTCCATTTTTCTTTCTTCACCCCTTCTATTAATAAGCAGAGGCCACTCAATAGGGCGATCTTAACTGCCCGCTGAAGGTGGCAGCGAGAGGTATAAATAATTCTTCTCATTGACCCTTTCCTTCTTTTCCTGGAAGAGTAGCGGTTTTGTTCTCTTATCTCTCAAGTGGCTCCAAAGTTGATCAACTCATTCGACTCAGCTTAAAAGGTTTCTTCTGTGCACTTAGTCACTCAGGCGTGTCCAACTCTTTGCCATCCCATGGATTTAGCCTAGCAGGCTCCTCTGTCCATGGGATTGATTCTTTAGGCAAGAATACTGGAGCAGGTTGCCATTTCTTCCTCCAGGGGACCTTCCCAACCAGGAGATCAAATATGCGTCTCCTGTGTCTTCTGCACTGCAGGCAAATTCTTTACCCACTGAGGAAAGGTTTCCTGGGAAAATAAAAATTCCAGGGCAGGCTTTGCAAAAAGGGGCCAGTCCTCCAGCACCACCTGACGAACTCCCTGGGATTCAGAGGAGCTACGAGAATTTCCTCTAAGCCCCAGTGATGTCCACATTCACCTCCATCTAGAAAAGTGTGGCGTGGTTGGAACTTGAGATATTATCCAAGGAGGTTTTAACATGGTCCACAAATATAAGAAAGCAGCTGACTTACTGAGAATAGGAGTCGAAAGGAAGAAAGGTAGAAAGCAGACGTCTGCAGCTGTGGCCAGAGTCCTCCACGTGTGGGAGGATCCATAGAGGCCCTCACGACAGTTTGAGAGGAAGGGTGGTCGCTGGGCACAGACCCTTTGGCAGGGAGAATACAGGAGTCAACTGCTCCTCGGCAGAGGTACCTGTCTGTCTTGTTCATCTTCATGAATTGGGAAAGGCCTCATCTAAAATCTACCCAAGAAGGAGAGGATGGGAGGAACTGAGAGAGTAGCACTGAGATATACATATCTATACACACACACTACTATGTGTAAAATAGACAGTAGTGGGAAGCAGCTACAGGATAGCACAGGGAACTCAGCTCAGTGCTCTGTGATGACCTAGGTGGGTGTGATGCGGGGAGTGGGAAGGAGGCTCAAGCGGGAGGGGATATGTGTACAGATTCAGGCTGTTGTACAGCAGAAACCAACATAACATACAATTGCATTGTAATGCAGTTATTCTTCACTTAGAAAAATAAAATAGGGCTCCCCTGGTGGCTCAGTGGTAGAGAATCCACTTGCCAATGCAAGAGACACAGGTTCAATCCCTGATCCAGGCAGATCCCACGTGCAGTGGAGCAACTTAGCCCATTCGCCACAACTACTGAGCCTGTGCTCTAGAGCCTGGGAGCTGCAACTACTGAAGCCACCACCACGAGAATCCAAGCACGGCGACTAGAGTAGCCCTGCTGCTGCTGCTGCTGCTAAGTCGCGTCAGTCGTGTCCGATTCTGTGCGACCCCATAGACAGCAGCCCACCAGGCTCCCCCGTCCCTGGGATTCTCCAGGTAAGAACACTGGAGTGGGTTGCCATCTCCTTCTCCAATGCATGAAAGTGAAAAGTGAAAGTGAAGTCACTCAGTCGTGTCAGACTCTTCGCGACCCCGTGGACTGCAGCCCACCAGGCTTCTCCGTTCATGGGATTCTCCAGGCAAGAGTACTGGAGTGGGGTGCCATCACCTTCTCCAAGAATAGCCCTACCTCACCCCAACTAGAGAAAAGCCTGTGTGGCAACAAAGACCCAGCACAGCCAACAGAATAAAACTATTAAAAAAAATAAAATAAAATCTACCTAAGTCCAGAGCCATCCTTGGCAGAGAAATGAAAGTCAAATCCTTTGTTCATTGATAAATCCTATGGCTCCCCGTGAACTAACCAGCACAGCCAGGGCGATGTGGAACAGAGCTGGGCGCTGTGTGCCCTGTGCCCGCGCCCAACTCTGTGAAGGGGAAAGAGCACCCGATGAATGGCAGAGGGGCACCCACGAGACCTGGGGAGCTAGGCAGAGGGCACTCCCCCGTGGGAGAGGTGCTGGGCAGACAACTGCACAGCGGTACAAAGCTCATACGGTCTTAAACTCAATTTATGGTCTTAAACTCACTCATTAACACATCACCTAAGATAACAGTCATACTTCCCTTAACATTTAGGAATTCTGTGTAAGGCCTAGTGACTCTGTTGGACACAATAGTAACATGTAGTTTTCTCTTCTGAAGACTGTTAGGCTGTGTATGCAACCCCCAGAAGCTGCACATGATGGCTGCCTTCTGCACTTTTCCGGGAATGCCCTGCATGTTAAATTTCTGTGTCAAGTGTCCTACCATTCCCAAGCAATTTCTTTCCTTTCCCATCTCTGAGAATCACATGGAACATTTTTAGCAATACGCAAGCATTTCAGAATGGGAAAGATGGGGAAAGCTAGGTCGGTATAGATCTGTCATATTTAGCTATGGGAAAATTGGAAATATAGGCCATCTAGAGGGTCTAAGAGTAGTACGTGATTATTTTCAAGTGTGTTTTCAGAAAACAAAACAGCAAGAGAGTTTTCTTAGACGAAACCTAATGCTCAAGACTCACAGACTTCGAGAACAAATTTATGGTTACTGGGGGAAGAGAGGTGGGATGGGGCAAATTGGGAGTTTTGGAAGAACGTATACACACGGTTATAATTAAAATAGATAAGCAACAAGAGCGTACTGTATAGCACAGGGAACTCTGCTCAACACTCGGTAATAACCTAAACGGGAAAAGAGTTTGAAAAGGAATAGACACGTGTATATGTCTAGCGGAAGCCCTTTGCTGTACACCAGAAACCAACATGAGACTGTTAAACAACTCTGTGTGTGTTAGTCCCTCAGTCACGTCCAGCTCTCTGTGACCCCACGGATCACAGCCCACCGGGCTCCTCCATCCTTGGAATTCCCTAGGCAAGAACACTATTCCAATATAAAAGAACATTTTTAATAAATAAACAAATAGAAAATAAAACAACTTCCCATGGGCATTAGTTCCCAGGAGACCCTTAGTAAAAGCTTCATAACAATGGCAACAAATAATGATAATAAAACTAATTCACACAAGGTGTATCAAAAGAGAGGCTGATATCTCTATGAACTGTACAGCGCAGGGATCTCTACTCAGTGGTCTGTGGTGACCTAAATGGGAAGGAAAGCCAAAGAAGAGGGGAGATGTGTATACATATAGCTGATTCACTTCGCTGTTCAGTAGAAATTAACACAACTTTGTAGAGCAACTATACTCCAATAAAAATTTTAAAAAATAATAATAAACACAACTGGGAGCTCTACAACTTGCTATTTTCATTGACTACTTCATCACCAGTATCTTTGTAAAATCACTTCCTATAGCTCTATCTCATTTGTTAAATATGAACAGCTAAAACACAGATTGGGAATATTGCATTGTTTGGGTATACTAGAATTTCCTTACCCAGTTCCTCTTTTTTTGTTGCTGTTGCTTGTTTTTTTAAAGTTTTTGCCCACACTACAGGATATGTGGGATCTCAGTTCCCCTCAGTTCAGCTCAGTTCAGTTCAGTCACTCAGTCGCGTTCGACTCTTTGCAACCCCATGAATCGCAGCACGCCAGGCCTCCCTGTCCATCACCAACTCCCAGGAATCAAACCCAAGTCCCCTGCATTGGAAGCATGGAGTCTTAATCACTGGACCACCAGGGAAATCCCTACTTTCCTAGTTCTTCTTAATGGCTGTGTTTTCCAAATGTTCTGTTTCATATTAAATAATTCTGAATCAATATTCTTAATACATATGCAATTTGAATTTAAAAATAAATAAAAGAGAAGCTGATATCTCTAGGTAGGTTCTAGAAACTTGGAAGTTCCCTTTCCCTTAATACTACTCCTTATTCATATTCTGCTCCTGGGCCCAGGACCATTCCTTCTGTGACGCAGCTTCCTGATATCCCACAGGTAGCGCTCGGCTGATGACCCCTTGCATCACGTGAGTGGCCAGGAGTCCCCAGTGCCACACACGAAACCACAGAGAAGCAAGTGCCAGTTCTCGGCATTTTCATTTCACTCTTAAGTGAACTTGAGCAGCCAAGCATTGTATTCATCTTGGGCTGTCCTCGTAAGGTGTAATATGTTTCTCATCCGCCATCAGCACACTAGGCTTTTGGTATTTCTTATAAATGAGTCCTTCTTCTCCAAAGAACGTTTTAGTCGCTCTCTGTCCAAAGATTCACTTACGCAAAAGCATGACCTAAGGGAAAATAAAAGAATAACAATCCTTTTTACCTTCTAAATCTTCTCACCAGCAAATACTCAAGCTTTTCTAAAAGGAAGAGATGAGAAGAAGATGCTGGGGTTAGCAATTAGAGGAAACTCGGATCCCTAGTAGAAGGGCATTGCTGTGAGCAAGGCAAGGATGGGAAAAGTGTGAAAGGATAACTCCATACATGGTTGCTTCATCCCAAGCACTCTCTTAGGTACGAGGTTGACAAAGATGAACAGAAAAAGGCTTCCATTTCTAAGGGAAATCAAAACTCCTAGGGAAGACAGACAGGCACAATAAGTAGAAAAGTGTTTCATGCATAGACGGAGACCATGCAATGCTTGTTAGCCTGATGATTTGCCTATGATAAAATTCAAATTCTCAACACTGCACCACACCTGGGTCAAATTCTGGCTCTATCACCAACAGTCTGTGTGGTGTTACACAGGTTACTCAACATCTCCGTGTTCCTGGGAACTACTGTGCCCAGTGCCGGCAAACAACTGTGCTCGTAGTTGGTGTCAGCATCGCTGCTGCTCGCTCCACCCTTCGTCTCATGCTGCCGCCTCATCCCCTCCTGAAAACCTGCACTCCAGCCATACCAAGCCAGGGGCTGCTTCCCGGACACATCATCATACTTCACCAAGCCAGGGGCTGCTTTCCGGACACATCATCATACTTCACCAAGCCAGGGGCTGCTTCCCGGACACATCATCATACTTCCTATTTCTGAGTTTGAGATTTTTGTTTTGTCTTCTCCATTGAGAGTGGGCTTCCCAAACTGGCTGTGAACCTTTTGGGGAAGGCATTATGCTTTTTCACATTCATCACTCCAGAACCTAGCATGTTTCCTAGGTAGACCCTTAACAAATATTTCTTGAATTAACTATGAGGTGAAAGTGAAAGTTGCTCACTGGTGTCCGACTCTTTGCAACCCCATGGACCATACAGTCCATGGAATTCTCCAGGCCAGAATACTGAAATGGGTAGCCGCTCCCTTCTTCAGGGGATCTTCCCAACCCAGGGATCTAAACCAGGTCTCCCACATTGCAGGTGGATTCTTTACCAGCTGAGCCACCAGGGAAGCCCTGAATTAACTATGTGTTAAACTAAATCATGTGAATAAAACTATACATATCAAGGTAGGGAAAAAGTGAAGAATTCTTCATAGGGAATAAAATCATGGAGGATTTCCCATAGGAGCAGACAGGTTAACTTGTAAAGCTTTGAAGGACAAATTCACCAGGGGCTAAGGGAGTGTCGTGGTGTTATAATCAGTATGTGTGTTCAGTCGTTCAGTCATGTCTGACTCTTTGGTGACCCCAGAGACTGCAACCTGCCAGGCTCCTCTGTCCATGGGATTTCCCAGGCAAGAATACTGGAGTGGGTTGCCATTTCCTTCTCCAGTTTTAATCGGTAAAAGAAAATGCAAGACATGGCACAGAGTGGATGCTCCCTAAGCAGGGAGCTGAATGAAGGAAAGAATGGAGACATACATTTGTTCTCAAAACAACAGCTTTGTTTTTAAGTGCTAAGAAAAAAATTCAACTTGGATGGCTTGGCTTCATTTTAGCCTCTCGCTTGCATCAATAATATTATTTTTGTAAACTCATGAGAAATGAGGAAGGAAAAAGTCTTAGACATTTCTCAGACTTTAACAGATAAACCAAATAATAATAAACAATCCTGACTATGATTCAGTCCCCTCATCGTCCAAGTCTCCTTTGCCCCAGCACATTACTCCCCAAAGACAAGGGCAACCTCGACCTTTCATCTGAGCTTGTGGAGCAGCGAACCTCAGGAGGGAACCAGATGTTCATGGAGAAAGGGAACTTTGCTCAGAGCCACATCTTTGTAAAGTGCGTACAATACAGATCAACTGTTTCCTGTTTATCAGTGGACAACAAGTGATCCAACAAAAGGCAAATGTCGTGCAAGACCTAAGCCAAGACACATCACCAAACCTCCCATGACGTCAGTCCGCCTCTAGATATTCTGCTAGGGTTCAGCGAAAAGACTTAAAGGTCTGCAGAAAACGAGGAATGGCCACATGGAAGATCACTGAGGACCCAGACCTGCAGTGAGAGGTACCGGGGAACGGCAGCGAGAACAAAGGAAGCGGGGAGGCGAGAGCGACAGGAGGTGGTGAGAGCGAAAAGATCAAGGACCAAACCAAGCAGGGTGTTGACGGCCACAGCAGAGTCTTCAGACGAACAGAACAGACATACACGCTTCCTTTACAGACACATGGTCTACCAGAGACGAACACATCTATGAAACAGTCATCACAGACATGATAAGCACCATGAAGTAAAGATGCAAGTATTAGAGGAGCATCAAATGAACACTTTTGTGCATCTGAGGGATTTAGAAGAAAAGGCTTCCCAAGTTCTTTAAAGAAAGTATCAGCTAGGAAATAGACGAGTTGGGGTAGCAGGCAGAGCATTCCAGGGAGAGGAAGCAGAATGGACTAAGGCTCAGGGGAGGGAGTGAGAGTGAGCATTTGAGGCCAAAGCACTGAGTACAAGGAGGATGGAGATTCTAAGGAAGAACACACAGCCAGACAGGGTTGGATCTTGGGAGCCCTTATATAACACAGCAGAAATTTTGATCTCTATCCGAAGAGCAAGAGGAAGCCACTTTAAGCAGTGGAGAAATAGATCAGATCAAAGTTTTAAGAAGGTCACACTGGCAGGTAATTTAGTGTGGCTGAAATACAGCGTGCAGAATGGAGCTGGCAAGACATAACACTGGAGAAGTTGGCTGAGGCCGGGTTGTGCAGGAAATCCAGAAAAGTTTATCTGTCCAGAATTTTTTTTTTTAAAGAAAGAAAAAGTATAGGCAATTTAACATGCAAGAAGGAAAATATCAGATGGGAAATGGTGCTCTCCTTCCCACTAACTCTATTCTCTTGACCAGTGAGACTGAAAGGTATTTTCTCCTCTTTTTCTTAGCCTCACAGTAACTGTCATGTACGAGTCACTTACATTAGTGTTTCTTACACTCACTTGAATGTGCATAAAAATCGCTGGTGACATTAGTAAAATGCAGATTCTTGTTCACTAGGTCTGGGGCAGAGTCTGACATAATATATATCAAACATCCTCCCAGGTAACACCTGAGATGCTGGTCTATGAATCATACTCTGAATAGAGCTAAATGGAAGGTATTGGGGCTTTCGGAACATATAGGTAATTCAGGGTTAAAAATGCAAAAGAAGCAAGCAAACAGAGTCAGAGAATTATGCCTCTGGAACTGTCCTGCCTGTTTTCAGAGAACCTGGGTGTGAGATATGTTTGTATAAAGAGACTTTAGGAGATGTTTGGTGTGTAACTTAACTGGAAGCAATTCAACTCCAACAATACTCAGGAAGCCCGAAACTGGAGTCCTTCTGACGGTGATCCTGCACCACAGTGACACCTGCTGGTAGATTGGTGGATTACATTTTAAGGCTTAGAAGAATTAAGTCAAGTGAGCAAATTTTTTCACACGTAACTTTGCCTGAAGTGCAACTTCTGGCGATAAAAGCATCCTTTAAAATAAAATGTCAGAAATACCTTGATAAGAAAAAAAGGAATATCTTTATAAGGCTTAAGGTCTTCACTGTATTATATTGATAAAAGCTCCAGGAAAAAAATGAGTGAATACACACATATACAATAAATTTCACTCATACAAAGGATATGCAACCCATGATTTACCAATAACAGGTTACGTTGTCATTTCTGTGTAGAAATTTATTCTTACAGAATTCTTTCACGTATTTTGCCAAACCCATATCGGTTGCTAATCTATAAGTGCAATTCGACAATGTTTTCACAAAAATAGCCTCTGGAAAAATGCTTGCTTAGCATACAGTTTAGCAAAACTCAATTCATGTCATTGATGGGATGAATGCAGTTCTGACATAAATATTGGTGGGTATTTTTGTTTATATTAATGAATAAATTACCAAAGCAACAAAAACATCTCTCATTTGCTAGTGGCATGACAGTGACCTTTTTGTGGAACTGGATGGTAGCTTTGAATTCTGGAAGACTATTTCTTCAATTTGGGGGTGACTTATAATATAACAGGTTAAGACATAACACAAGTTTAATCTGCACTGGTAACATTCTGCCATCATTTTCTTGAATCCAGGTGATCAACAAAGCAATACATCCAGCTTTGAATTTGTGAAATTTTTCAGGTTCAACGATAGAAAAGCTCCCACTGTGACCAGTTACAAGTTACTGAGGTGACATCACTGACTGTGAAGTTGGGAAGATGTGCGTTAGCCCACCTCTCTGCAGTGTTTCTACCGTGCAGATAAAATAGACAGAAATAACCTCAAGAGTATAGGTAACAGGACACTGCAAAAAAAATAAACAGGAAAGTGATAAAAATTTTGAGTGTTCTGAACCTTCGTTTTTAAATCATTTAATTGTAAGATTATATAAATAGTGACTGTTTCTAAAAACCAGCTCACAAAGTTCCTAGAAGTTTGAGCACTGGTTCCCATGAGCCAGTAAGAGCCAGCTCTAGCACGGCACGGGGTACCTGATGGGAGGTTTCAGGATAACGTAGAAAAGGATTCAGGGAGCGTGGAGAATACTCTAGGACTTAAGACCTAAGATATTTTGTGCCAGGCAAAAAAAATGGCAGATGATGTCATAGAAATCACAGTAGAATATAGAATTATTCCTAATGTGAGGAAAGAACTCAGACAAATCGCTCTGCCTAACAGTGGACGTAGCAGGGGCCTGGAGGGGGCAAGGCAGGGGCGCTGAGGCAATGACAAGATTGCCAAAAGGGAAACGAGGGTGAAGAGCCCAGACTCTGGTGCATGATCTCATCCAGAAAATAGAAGGGAAGGAAATACTCTCTGATTCATTTTATGAAACAAGTGTTAAACTCTGATACCAAACCAGACAGAGCACAAAAGAAAAAAATAAAAAATAAAACTGTCGCCAATATCCTGCATGCATGTAAACACAGAATTTCTTAATGAAATACTAGCATATAAAATTCATAAATATATTTTTAAATTATATGTTACAACCAAGCAGACTATGACCCAGGGGTGCAAGGATAATTCAATCCTTGAAAAAAATCAGTATAAATCATCATACTATCAGGCTAAAAAGGAAATAATGACATGATCATAGCGATCAATGCAGAAAAGGCATGTGATAAACTTCAAAACCCATGAACAATTTTTTTTAACTTTTAAATTGTTTTTAATTTTTAAAAAATAGGAAATAAGGTGAACTTCCTCAACTCGATTAAAGTGCACCTATAGGGCTCAGTAACAAAGGATCCACCTGCCAATACGGAGGACACGGGTTGGATTCCTGATCTGGGGAGATCCCACATCCTGCGGAGCAACTGAACCCGTGCACAACTCCTGAAGCCCGTGTGCACAGGGCCCGTGCTTCACAAGAGAAGCCACTGCGCCAAGAAGCCCGAGCACTGCTGCTAAAGAGTAGCCCTGCTTGCTGCAACTAGAGAAAGTCCACACGCAGCAACGAAGACCCAGCACAGCCAAAAGTAAAATTACTTACTTAATTAAAAAACAAAGGCACAAATGATAAATGCAAAAAAACACAAATTTTGCTTTGCAAAAATCCTGTTAAAAAGGATGAAAAAACAAGCTACAGAGTGGGAGAAAACTACAAACCACTTACACAACAAAGGGATTGGCATCTAGAATATATTTTAAAACTCTCAAAACTCAACAATAAAAAGGAAGCAATCCAATTAGAATATGGGCTAAAGACACGAAGAGACATTTCACAGCAAAAAATATATATATATAGAGAGAGAGAGACAGCAAGAAAGTCCATGGAAAGGTGTTCAATGTTATTAGCTACTGGGAAATGCAAATTAAGACCACCATGAGACCTCACTGCGCACCTATCAGGATAGTGAAAACTTAAAAAATCAAGAACACGAAATGCTGCTGAAGATACAGAAAAACTGGATCATTCATAAGTATTTGATGGGAACGTTACAGTCACTCTGAAAAAGTTTGCTAATTTTCTTTAAAAACTAAATATGCAACTACTATATGATCCAACAGCTGTATTTCTGGGCACTTATCCCAGAGAAATGAAAACTTATTTTCACACAAAAACCTACATCAAATTTTACTTTGAAACATTTAATTGCCCTCTTGGGGGTTACACGAAAGTCTATAAGCGGACACAGGACCAGGTCTCTGTCCAGCCCCCTGCCTTGTCACTACATCCCTGCTCACTCTATCTGGAATGGCATGTAAGTTCTGTCTTCATCTAATGGATAGTGGATGCTTGAAATTCTGTGATAAAAGGATTCTGAGGCCTTAGAATTCCAAGGTTGGCAGGAAAAGTTCTCACAGTTAATTAGTGGAGTCTGCCATGAATATAACCAGTAAGAATAGCAATATGCAAGTTTAACATTTGCCATTTCTAAATGGAAATATGCTGCCTCACCAATCATAGCATACTGAAACCAAAAGAGGTATGGACAATTACCAAGTGCATAACTCTTTTATTTTACTGATAGGAGAAGTAAGAGACAGCCAGACCCCAAGTTTATTATCTGGCTTCTCCATTTTACAAAGTCCAGCCTTGCTCTCAGCAGTAACTGACCAGGTATTTCAAGTCCATGAGTTTTCTCTTTGTGAGGAAGGGATTTTACTTGTGTACTTATTTCTCACAAACAGCTTTCTTGATGCTGGAACTGTCCTAGGGAAAAGGCGAGAGCATTCTAGAAAAGAAAATACTCAACTTCAAAAATGTGGAACAGAATCTCTTTCATATTCATCATCTTGCTAGTCAGGCTAAAGTTTTCAGACACTCTCTGGCCTTATTTTAAGAAGTACAGGTGTTCTTCACTCATATTTTGGGAAGCAGTAGAGTAGAGATGTAAAAATGTGACGCTGGCACCTTCAAGTCCTTTGCCTACACAAATCAGCAGCCCCCATCATGTTGTGAATTTACAGGAGTCTTCTCAGGTTTCCAGAAATAACAGGTTCCATCTTCCTTGTTAGTTCTTTTACCCTGCTAATATCGAAGAGATCACTAGGGACTTCCCTGGTAGTTCAGGGATTGAGAATCCGCCTGCCAATTCAGGAGACACCGGTTCAGTCCCTGGTCCAGGAAGGTCCCACATGCCATGAGGTGACTAAGCGCACGCGGTGCAACTGCTGAAGCCCACAGGCCCTGCAGCCTGCGTTCTGCAACAGAGAAGCTCCCAGAACGAAAAGCCCGCACGCAGCAACAAGGACCTACTGCAGCCAGAAATAAATAATAAAAATAAAATTAAACAATAAAATAGAACTTTAGGATAAGTAAATGCTCTGAAAAAAAAAAAAAAGAGAGAGAAATCACTAAACTCCATGAATGGTGGTGGTGGTTTAGTCAATAAGTTGGGTCTCACTCTTTTGCAACCCTATGGACTGTAGCCCACCAGGCTCCTCTGTCCATGGGATTTCCCAGGCAAGACTACTGGAGTAGGTTGCCACTCCCTTCTGCAGGGGATCTTCCCGACCCAGGGATCCAACCCATGTTTCCTGCATTGGCAAGTGGATTCTTTACCACTGAGCCACCAGGGGAGCCTAAACTCCAGGAATAAAGAGCCAAATTAAGATTTTCAGGTTTTGACACTTTAGTGTTTTTAAAAGGGAAAGAAGATTGCTGCTTAAACCCTGTGGCCCTGAGAACACACTGGCCTAAGACATTTGAATTCATTACTGGCTCTTTTGGTTCCATGTGCCTTGAGACTCAGAAACTCTGTCTGAAGCCTCACTATAACCTCCCCGAGTAACCACATGGTGATGGTTAATGAATAAGCAAGGATTTGAGGATGGGGTGAGCAAGCCTGACACTTGATCTTTTGAGTGAAACTCATGATAACAGTTCTCAGTGTGCCTTCTGAGAGCTTCCCAGAGCCCTTGTCACTGCCAGTCCCCCATCTTATCGGCAGGCACCGAAAGCTCCACATTACAGCAGCTAATCAGATGAAAACTGAAATACATCCTTCTAATGGAGGGAGAGATGAATGCCCTGATCTTCCCCCTTCACTCACGGAGGCAAAACAAACACAGATGAAGGTGGTGATGCAGAAAAGCAAATGAGCTCTTCTGCTTCAGCGTCACAAGAGTGGATGTTCCACCTAAAATCAAAGATGTTTCAGAGACTACAGACATCAAAAGGACAGAAAACAACCCAAGATAGCAGCTACCAAATTATCCTGGAGACAGTCTGCAAACCCTTTGCTCAGTAACAGTGATCAGTACAATTTACTTTCTTATATAGATAAGTTAGTTTGTAGCTAAAGGTAATTTCATTTATGGCCTGTTTTTATGGTATTTTTATATTCTTAATATGCTATGTGGTCCCCAGAAATAAAGAGCTGAAAACTAAGAAGATTCTACATAAATATTTAATGTGAAACTGTCTAAGGCAATTGGTGCTCATAATTTAGCCAAAAAGAGTATCTTTTTCATGAGTATTCTATTGCACCAACAGATTTCTTAAGGACTAATATAGTTTGTATTAAAAACATATTTGCAGTTGATTCAGGAAAGAAAATTCTTCTGATATTAACCTATTTTATCGAAAGGGGTGCAATATACTGGGTAATTTCATCTTTTTATTAAATTACCCTGAAGAAGAGAGCAATCTTACCATAGGGTGATTGAGACACTAAAATTCAAAGAAGCGTGAATGTGAGATAAGTTGTATTTATAGCATTTGAAAAAAATAAGTCTGAGATCAAGGGTCTGGGTGATTTTCTTCTGATAGTTAATCACCACGTGTGGTATATTTTAATACGTTTTTATACTTCATTTTCAAGGGATGAAATTTTGAGTGCCCGAAGGAAGTGTCAGCCTCATGTCAAGGGAGCAGTGGGGAGCGAAAAGAGGAAAGATGATAGTAATCAGGCAATTACAGAACTTGGTATTTAATTCATTTAAAAATAATAACCCCTTACTCAGTGAGAGGGAAAGAAAAAGATAAAAACTCCAAGTAGCACTCAAAATGCCTACTAGGGAGCTAAATTTCCTCTCTGGAATACTTATTCTTTTGAAAAGACTTCTAGATCAACGGATGTCCATCATCTTCTGTCATCTGAGAATTTGGTTCCAACAAACCCATCTCTCTTAATCACCAATCAAAAGCAGAGTCTTGGGTTATATACTCCATGCATGACCAACATGAAATAGACATCATATTTAGACAACATGAATACAACAATCCCATGACCCCAAAAAATGCTGCCTGTCCATTTTGTCAGCTAAAGGATCTCTAAGTACATCCTCTGGAATAATTCTGTTTCTTTAAAAGCATACTGCAGAATGATCATGAACTCTGATCTATTAACGTATCTGGACTCAGCCATTTAACTTGCTGTGTACCTTTGGATAAGTTACTCAACACTCTGCATCTGTCTTTCCATCTGCAAAAATCAGTTAATACTATGTTCACTGTGCAAAGTTGTTCTGAGAATCGAATCACAAGACAGCCATAGGACAAATGTTTGAAACATAGACTTATACTGAGCTATAGAGAATGCAAAGACATGAACCCTTTGGATAAGATAACATAGTAGATGAGCTACAGCGTGGGAATATCCTAAGGAAATATGGGCTTCCCTGGTGGCTCAGATGGTAAAGATTCTACCCGCAATGTGGGAGACCTGGGATCAATCCCTGGGTTGGGAATATCCCCTGGAGAGGGCATGGCAACCCACCCCAGTATTCTTGCCTGGAAAATCCCCATGGACAGAGGAGCCTGGTGGGCTACAGTCCATGGGGTCGCAAAGAGTTGGTCATGACTAGGTGACCAAGCACATCAATAAGGAAACATATAGACATACATTATATAAAAGCAGAGAAGACACATCCCATATGAATGTTAGTCACTCAAAGCAAGCAAAAGTCATCATAAGAAAGGTTGGTTAGAGAAAACTTCCAAGACATTTTTTTAAATTTACTACTTTGGCCACCTGATGTGAAGAGCTGACTCATTTAAAAAGACCCTGATGCTGGGAAAGATTGAGGGCAGGAGGAGAAGGGGATGACAGAGGATGAGATGGTTGGATGGCATCACTGACTCAATGGACATGAGTCTGGGTAAACTCTGGGAGCTGGTGACGGACAGAGAGGCCTGGCATGCTGCGGTTCATGGGGTCGCAAAGTCGGACACGACTGAGTGACTGAACTGAGCTGAACTGAATGTTTATATGGGAGGTTAATTACTTTACAATAGTGTAGCAGTTTTTGCCGTGCATTGACATGAATCAGCCATGGATGTACACGTGTCCCCCGTCCTGAACCCCTCTCCCCCTCCCTCCCCATCCCATCCCTCTGGGTTGTCCCAGGGCACCGGCTTTGAGTGCCCTGTTTTATGCATCAAACTTGCACTGGTCATCTATTTCATATACAGTAATATACATGTTTCAATGCTATTCTCTCAAATCATCCCACCCTCACCTTCTCCCAGAGTCCAAAAGTCTGTTCTTTACATCTGTGTCTCTTTTGCTCTCTTGCATATAGGGTCATTGTTACTGTCTTTCTAAATTCCACATATATGCGTTAATATATTGTATTGATGTTTCTCTTTATGAGTTACTTCACTCTGTATAATAGGCTCGTTTCATCCACCTCATTACGACTGACTCAAATGCATTCTTTTTTATAGCTGAGTAATATTTCATTGTGTATATGTACCACAGCTTTCTTATTCACTCGTCTGCCGATGGACGTCTAGGTTGCTTCCATGTCCTGGCTATTGTAAACAGTGCTGCGATGAACACTGGGGTACACGTGTCTCTTTCAATTCTGGTTTCCTTGGTGTGTATGCCCTGCAGTGGGATTGCTGGGTCATATGGCAGTTCTATTTCCAGTTTTTTAAGGAATCTCTACACTGTCCTCCATAGTGGCTGTACTAGTTTGCATTCCCACCAACAGTGTTAAAAGGGTTCCCTTTTCTCCACATCCTCTCCAGCATTTATTGTTTGTAGACTTCTTGATGGCAGCCATTCTGACCAGAGAGAAATGGTACCTCATTGTGGTTTTGATTTGCATTTCTCTGATAATGAGTGATGTTGAGCATCTTTTCATGGGTTTGTTTGCCATCTATATGTCTTCTTTGGAGAAATGTCTGTTTAGTTCTTTGGCCCATTTTGTCATTGGGTCATTTATTTTTCTGGAATTGAGCTACACAAGCTGTTTGTATATTTTGGGGATTAATTGTCAGTTGCTTCATTTGCTATTATTTTCTCCCACTCTGAAGGCTGTCTTTTCACCTTGCTTATAGTTTCCTTCATTGTGCAAAAGCTTTTAATTGGGTTCCATTTGTTTATTTTTGCTTTTATTTCCATTACTCTGGGAGGTGGGTCAGAAGATCTTGCTGTCAAGAGTCAGAGATTTATGTCAGAGAGTGTTCTGCCTATGTTTTCCTCTCTAAGAGTTCTATAGTTTCTGGTCTTACATTTAGAACTTGAATCCATTTTGAGTTTATTTTTGTGTATGGTGTTAGAAAGTGTTCTAGTTTCATTCCTTTACAGGTGGTTGACGAGTTTTCCCAGCACCACTTGTTAAAGAGATTGTCTTTTCTCCATTGTATATTCTTGGCTCCTTTGTCAAAGCAGGTGTCCATAGGTGCATGGATTTATTTCTGGGCTTTCTATTTTGTTCTACTGATTTATATTTCTGCCAAGACATTTTGACCCCTGATAAGAGTGCGATCTCTCCATAAAATCTAAAATTACAGTACACTATCTGCATTTAAAAGGCACATATGTCTTCAAAGGACTTCTTGAATACTTTACCCAACTTTCTGACACCTAGCAATACAATCTATTCTTCAACAAACATTTATCAAAAGCCAGATGATTTCCAGGTGTCCCTTCCCCTGGACCTGTCACCATCTGTAAAGAAACAAGAGGACCCATCTAGGCTTTTCCACCCCCTGAGAACAAGGTTGATCTCTGCAACTAGCACTTTGAACTGACACCCAACTTCCTTTTTCAAATGTGCTAAAGAAAACAGTGTATACTACTTGGTTGCATTTTCTGTGATTGGTTATTCTGTGATTGGTCTTTTTAATGTTCCCTTGATTCTCCAAATATTGCCTACCTCTGGGTATTCTTTGGAAGGAATGATGCTGAAGCTGAAACTCCAGTACTTTGGCCACCTCATGTGAAGAGTTGACTCACTGGAAAAAACCCTGATGCTGGGAGGGACGGGGGGCAGGAGGAGAAGAGGACGACAGAGGATGAGATGGCTGGATGGCATCACCGACTTGATGGACGTGAGTTTTGAGTGAACTCCGGGAGATGGTGATGGACAGGGAGGCCTGGCGTGCTGCAATTCATGGGGTCGCGAAGAGTTGGATACGACTGAGCAACTGACCTGAACTGAATTGAACTGATATACATATATGTTCACCAGCAGCAATAAGACTTGGCAGATTAATTATTCAAATTAATTATCTCAGCTTACCTTTAATTTCTATTGTAAAGGCCAATGCCTTGAATTAGAAGTATCAGCACATGAAAACACTGCCAACATTTATTGCAAATTTTAAATGGAAAATGTTTTAAATTCAAACATATTTGTAGATGTTCATAATTTAACTCACTCATAAGCAAGTTTTAAATGAAGGAAGAACATGCTACTTATAAATCATTAACTTTGCCAATATGTGTGTATAAACAGTATTCAAATTTATAAATGAGATTCATTCATTGAGTTTTCTTAGGCACTAGGGATATATACAAAAACACCATTTGATCTTAGAGATTCTTAGTCTGCAGGAGACAAACATGTAAAATGATTATACAGGAAGTCCTTTATAGACATTGTAGGATAGGTTTTTCCCATCTGACTTTTCTCCTTCTGATGTCAGATGCCTATCAGACTAGGATGAGAGAGGGGAACAGGAGGCAGATGATATTTTAGCAGGACAATCTACAGAACATGCCTATGGAGTTACAGATGCTACATAGTCCAGAACATCAGGGAAGCCTCTTTTCCTCCAGCTGGGATGGCATCCAGCCGATGGCTTGGCAGTGCAAGGACACTCACCTGCAGAGAAGAAACAGGGCCCTAGTGTGGAACAAAAAGTAAAGATGCTAAGTCTCAGACCAGTTGAGAGAAACCAGAGAGGAAGATCCTAATGAAATGTCACAGGAGGGACTCGCATAGATCACTTCCTCACTGAAACTCTTAAATAAGCTAGAAGGTAGACCCAAAGATCAAAGACTCTTCAGTGTGTTCTTCCTCATTCCCTGCAGGTATGGGGATGGGCATACATGTAGTATGAGCTTAACCTGTCAACTGTTAACACCAGCTGGGGAATGGGTTGTCCTGTTCCCTCCTCTTCTACATTGGAGGGTAATCTTGGTGATTACAAGGGGAAATGTGCATTGTGCAATGAAGGGAAAGAAGAGACAATAATAGTAATCTTTGAGGGTATTAGGGAAGGCTTCATGAGGAAGTCATTTGAGCTGAGGGTTGAAGCGTAAGTAGGGATTCATCAAATTGATATTGGAGCAGAGGAAACAAAACAGTGTATACAAAGATGCAGAAGTGAGGAGAAAGCATGGAGTGTTTAGACAACATATAGTTAGTTTGGTACAACAGAGCACAGGGGCATATTAACAGGCGAGACGTTAAGAGGTGAGCTTGGAAAGTCAAGTAAGGGCTGTATCAGAAGAGTCTGTA
Source organism: Budorcas taxicolor (assembly GCF_023091745.1). Lineage (NCBI taxonomy): Eukaryota > Metazoa > Chordata > Mammalia > Artiodactyla > Bovidae > Budorcas > Budorcas taxicolor. The sequence continues at coordinate 28,403,218 of NC_068933.1, forward strand.
TCCCAAAGGGAATGAGGGGTTATGAAAGGATATTAAGCTACAGAGTGTTTGATTTACAAGAAAAAAGTTTCTCTTGAAAGAAAGGCCCCAAGGTGAGCCGACTACAAAGCTGACATCATCTAAATAAATTGGGAAAAGGTTATGCAAGTGTCATTTGAGCTTCCAGATGGAAGGATGTGGGGCGTGACCTTGGAAGAGATCCGTGGAGTGCCTGAATTTGGGGGGAGTAGACTGTGGTTGGTGGGGTGCTCCACAAAACAGTGGCAGAAGGAAGGGACTGATGCAAATATGATAAAGGAACAGATCACTAAGTGGGAAGTGTTGCCATGGAGAGAGGGGGCAAGGCAGGAAGAGAGAGGATGCTCAGATGTGTAGTTTCAGTGATCTGACAGACAGGTTTATGAGGAAAGATCTTGATTTCCATTTCATTAAGATCAAGGGGCCGGAGCCGCAGCATGCAGGCAAAAACTGTACTGAAGGAGCAGGACAGGAAAACTCACAAAGTCATCACACAGCGTTTAGTGCTCAGCCATGAAACAGAATCGTGCCATTCTGAAGCTCTTTGGGGGTTTGTATGTCATCTAGCTTTGCTTCATTTTACATAAGAAGGAACTGGGGTTTGTATGAGGTAAAATGCTTTGCTCAGGGTCACAAAGGTAGTTAATAGCGAAGGGAACGCTAGATACAAGCCAGGACCCCTGACCTAGGATGGCTCTGTCCTGGGCTATTCCATCAGTGGGACTCAAACATAAAAGGCATCCTACACCACAAAAAAAGGATCCCACTGATGTCCTACTGGAGTGAAGCCATATATTTCTTCCTCTTAGTTACTGTCTTCTTGTGCAGGGCTCATCAAAGAGCCACATGACCCTAAGAGCTTGTAGAAAGCTTTACAAGTCAAAACCACCTGCCACCCTCTGCGATTTTGGAAGTGAAAGGAATATGCTTAGATCTAGAGGCGCGCCACCATGACTGAAAACAGAGGAGGTGTTTTTTTTTCATCAACAAGACATATATACCTACAAAGCAGGTTTTTTTTGTATCTCTGCACACCACAAAGGCACCCTCTGACAAATCAAATGAACATGTCACAAGTCAGTGAAAATTAAGAAAGAGGAGTTGTAGAGAAGGTATCAAGGAACAATTTATCAAGCCACACACCATTTTTCCATTTTATTTTCCTCTATATTTCTTACAAAACAAACTCATATAAGCATACTTTTATTTATAATGAGAAAAGAGACCAAATGTTGACCTCCTTGGTGAGTACTGAACAGATGGAACCAGAAGCATCAAGGGGAGAGGAAATAGAGACAAATATGGTTGTCATGGTTTCCTTGAGCTGCAGTAAACACAGGGACCCCAGTGGACAATGAAAGCCCCCGTTGGGAAAAACCACATGTCACTCTTTTCTTTCTTAGATAATTGCCAGGCTCACTTGGAAGATCTGAAGTCCACAGGAGATGAGAAAACAAGCAATGCTGTCACTCATCTCTGGCTATTCTCAAATTATATCTACACTGAAACCACCCTCCCATCCCATATAACAGGCATCAAACAATTAATGACGATCTCAGATTAATCAGTTATCCCACTGGGCAATGCCCTGCAGAAATCTGTGACACATTAAATGCAAGACGTGAGGGGAGCTGGGCACTACCCGGGACCACACTTTCTGTTTCACTGGGAAGCAGTGAGCCCTGACGCAGAGAACAGCATCGTGAAAGATCTGCACGTCCTGGTGACATGGTCAAGGTCCCAGACTTAGAGCCACTTTCCAGTCATCTCCAAATTATCCTAAACCCACCTCCACTGTCTTCTAGGTAATATGTGAATCGTATGAGAGCTTGATATATCTGCATGGCCCAACTACACGCCCATAGTTTGTTTACAGGGGTGCTGGAAAAGGAGAGAATGGGAGTGGAGAGGGACCCCTTCTCAACTGCTTTCTTTGAGGTTCAAATCAAAGTCTAGCGCCATGAAGACTGTCTCCACGTGATGGCAAACAGTCAAACGTCGGAAACATTCAAATGTTTGGCTGAACGCACGCGTTTTGTCTGGAGGTTCTGATCAAGTTGACATGAGGTCTTTTCCAAGGTCATCACAGAGGCTGCCAGCGCTGAGGTCAGACTGATTCAGCCCTGAGTTCTACAGCAGCCCCCCTCCCGCGCCTGCCAAGACAGACTCTTCCCAGTCCACACGAGATTAGGGTTGTTTTCTCCTAAAGATGCCCATGAATAACCAGTTTGTTCCAGGCTTCTGCAAGGTGAGCAGATTCCCATGTCAAGGGGAGGAACGTAGGCTGTGTAGGGAACACTGATTCTGGGGTGATGGGTGCTGAGATAGATGCCGGGCGCTCGAGCCAGCAACATGGACAGGAGCAGGAAGCGGGGTTCACCTTGGCTCAGCTGCATGTCCTCAGAAGCCAAGAAGAGCAGTTTTTAGACTGCTGAAATTTATCTCTCTCGTGAGTCTGTCCCCGAAGCCCAAAGCCTGCAACATCTCATTTCCTGTTTGGGGATTTCCTGAAATCAAAACGGAGATCCTGGCCTCTGTAAAGAAACCTGTAGAAAGGCTTTTTCTCTGGAACTAGGACCATGTGCGGCAGCCTCAGCGTACAGTTTGGCCTCACCAGCCTGATGCTCTTTCGCTATCTCCTCTGAAACTGCAGGCACCACCTCTCCCTCATTGCCCATACCCTCTGTTCCTGGTCACCTGCATTCCCCTTCACTTTTTGAAAATGTGAGAGCCTCTCCTAAAATTTAGTTGGAGGTACTGCTTTTCCAAACGACGGGGGCAGAATTTGGGGGAAGCCACATTATCCCTTACAATTGGAAAACTAAAGGAAATTTTGGATAAGCCTCAAATTAGAAAGCATAGCCTTGATGAATGGTACCTTTGTAAACACATCATTATTTTGGTGAGCTTTGCTCTGTCAGTTCTCACAACAGGAAAGAGAAAGGACTCATGCAAACACAGTTGCATGAGTCTCTTCTAACAAATCAGGCACAATACCAGCAAACTGAGGCCTTCCCAAATATGGGAGTAAGTTTTGAGGCCAACATATGAGCTTTCCTGCAGACTTCCTAGGTGGCTCAGTGGTAAAGAATCCACCTGCCAATGCAGGAGACATGGGTTTGCTCCCTGGGTCAGGAAGATCCGCTAGAGAAAGAAATGGCAGCCCACTCCAGTATTCTTGCCTGGGAAACCCCAGGGTCAGAGGAGCCTGGTGGGCTACATCCATGGAGTGGCAAAGAGTCAGACACGACTTAGTGACTGAACAATAACACAATGAGATTTCCCAAGTGTTTCAGTTCCCAATACACACAAAGCAGATAGATTATAACTCCAATATCTCAAGAACATTTCTGAAGAGGAAACAGATTGACTTATAAGAATGACGCAAGCTCCCCTCCACTAGTCAAGAATTCCATACCTATTTTTAAGGCTATAAGGGTAGGACTAGATTCTTCCACATCAGTGGGGAAAGGGACATTTTCTTCTCTTCAAAGCTACTGAAAAGAATTGCAGTGAAGAACTGTAAAGGACAAAGAATCTCTTTGTCCTGCCATGGGAGAAGACAGAGTAAGGCAAAAAGAATGCGGACACACAATCTTGGGTTTCAAGTTAGATCTGTCATTTCTTAGGGACACAGTATTAATAAGCCATGTATTTAATTACTATGTCCTGCCTCACTAGCTTAGGTGAAGTAAAAGCACATGTCTTTTAAAATGAGCTTCCACCTTCCTCATCTCAAAAATGTTTTTTTCTCAAGGCAACCCTCCTACATTGCTGATGTAGCCACTACTATAGAAATCAGTATGGGGGTTCCTCAAACTACAAATAGAGGTGCCATATGATCTTGCAATCCGACTTCTGGACGTATATTCAGATTAAAAAAAAATAATTTGAAAAGATACATGTACTCATATCCACAGCAGCGCTACTGCCAATAGCCAAGACATGGAAACAACATAAATGTCCACTAACAGCTGAAGAGATAAAGAAGATGTAAGATGTTTTATAAATATATGCATACACACACACACACACACACACACACACAGACATGGAATATTACTCAGCCATGAAAAAGAATGAAATACTGCCATTTGCAGGACCATGGGTGGACCTAGAGATCATCATATTAAGCAAAGTAAGTCAGAGAAAGACAAATACCATATATGACTTATACGTGGAATTGAAACATGACACAGATGAACTTATGCAGAAGACAGAAACAGACTCACAGACACAGAGAACAGACTTCGCTGCCACGAAGGAGGGATAGAGGAGAGATGGATTCAGAGTTTGGGATAAGCAGATGCAAACTATTATATATAGAATGGATAAACAACAAGGTCCTACTGTAGAGCCCAGAGAACTATATTCAATATCCTGTAATAAACCATAATGGAAAAGAATATATATGTATAACCGAGTCACTTGGTTATATAGCAGAAATTAACATAAATTGTAAACCAACTATAGTTCAATTAAAGAAAAAAGATTATCAAAATATATTTCCAATGGCATCCCTAGTTACTGCAAAAACAAACCAACCAACCAGGGAAGGGGTGTCAGAGAAGATGTGTTCCATTTTCTTCTTTCCACTTCATCACCTCTAGGCTAAAGACATACTGAAGATGAGAGGTTAGACCATGAAAACAAGAAGTAGAATCTGTGATTATACTATACTACTCAAAGATGTTCATCTAAGTGACCTGCATTCTTTCAGACTAGCAGATATTATTATTTCAGTGGTGAAATGAGTCTTCTTATGAATGGTGTATGAGTTCCACACACAATGACTGAATGCAGCTTGGAAGGTAAAACTGTGTCAGGTGCTGCAACTAAGTAAATATTGACTTGCCCCAGACCCTGTCCTGCAGGTGAACAGATGGAGTTCAGCCTCACCGCAGGACTGCTTGCCCAGTGAGCTCACTCCTGTTAACTGCCATTCCCAAGTCAGTTCTTATTCTTCCCACAATGTCAACAGGACAAATGCCTCTTCTTCTAGGAAACAGGAATAAAACAATGGAGTAAAAAATGAAAAGAACAGAGAAAGGATTTGCTTCCAGACTTCCCAACTCACTCCAAAGTCGAACCTTCAGTACTTTGAACCATCCTGTCAATACAGCACATTTAATACACTCCTATCCATACAATCCGTTTATACCACATCTCGTGTTTCAAATAGAGTAGCAGAAATTCAGGAAGTAAACTCCATCTCATGGGGCTCTAACAGAATAAAGGAACAAAAACTTCCTGGAAGTGATCTGTATTTTCTTAAGGCGTTTCTATTTTCATCCACTCCTAGAATTAGCAGGTAAGCTCTAATGGTAGCAAGGGTTTTATCAGTTTCACTCACTGCTGTAGACTCTTGGCCCAGAATAATTTCTGGCACATATTAAGTGCACAATAAAAAAAATATTGAGTAAAGTAATAAATTCCAGGCAGCCTGACATTCTGCTGCTGCTGCTGCTGCTGCTAAGTCGCTTCAGTCATGTCCGACTCTGTGCGACCCCATGGACTACAGCCCACCAGGCTCTTCTGTCCAGGGATTTTCCAGGCAAGAGTACTGGAGTGGGGTGCCATTGCCTTCTCCACTGAGTGACCCAAATGATTTCCTCAATATATTTAAAAAATAATTTTCTTGTTTTTTAAACATTTTTTTTAAATTTCCCAATTGAAAAAAAACCAAAGGCTTTATTTCCCACATGGAAAGCTCTGATTACCTTTTATCTCACCTCAATTTTTAAGTGACAGTCATTTTTAAAATATCCATTGTAAACTCTACTTTCACTGATGGAACTCTTTGACCAAAAAAAAATTATTTAAAACAAATGCCTGTCTCTCTAGAATATAATACTACTGCTTTCTTCCTTTGAGTCATAAAAACAAAGAAATAAACTAAAAACACCTTTACACACCATCATCTCTGTTGCCATTCAATGTCAGAAGTAACATCTGTTAGCCTCCTAAGCAAAGTCTCCAACATCAGGAAGGTGTCAAGTTCAAAATGGTGGGAATTCATTTTCAAAATTTGAATGTGGTATATATATGCAAGGGGATATTTCTCAGCCATTAAAAAGAAAGAAATCAAGCCATCTGCAGCACTGAGGATGGACCTAGAGATTGTCAAACTGAGCGAAGCAAATCAGACAGAGAAAGAGAAATGTCATCATATGCTATCTCTTATATGAGGAATCTAAAGAGAAATTATACAAATGAAGTTATTTCATTTGAAAGCTGAAGTTTTATCATTGGCAACAAAGTCTATCAGGTCTCTTAAAGTGACAGGCTCACTACATTCCCATGAAGATTACTGACAAAAATCCATCACTGAACAACCACAGTTTGCCAGACATTCTTTTAAGCAAAAACGGTTTTCCATGGAAAAGTTCAGTTCACAACTCGAACAATCACACAAGTGCTTTTCTTTGAGATTCCTGTTGTGTGCACTGGTGTACAGCAAATGTGTATAAACATACGCCCCATTTTGTCACACAGAATATTAAAAAGACATATACTCAAAGGTCAAGGTTTTATAAAATTAGTCATTTTTATTACTTCATCAAGAACACCATTAAGTAAACTTGCTCTATCGTAGTTTACTCTGTATATACGAGAAGCGATTTATGTGAGGCTCCTGGGATAATGCCCTTGCTTTAAAACCATTAATGTCACTTGCTACCTACATTGATGGTCTCTAAAATCTTTAATTACCTACTCAATCAGTTTTTTTTTTAATTAAGGATTTTGTAATGGTAAAGTTCCAAGTATTCCTAATGGCCTATCGCGGCTGGCTGTATAACTTCCCAAGCTTATTTACTTATTTATTTATTTGTCTGTTTTAAAGTATCTGTCCATTTATTTTTACTCTCTGGCTGCGTGGCACATAGGACCAGGGATTGAGCCTGCACCCTTTGCACTGGAAGTGCAGAGCGGAACCACTGGACCACCAGGGAAGTTCCAGGAACACAAACCTACTTAATTATCACAACAACAACTGCACAGACAGCAAACATGACACACGAGCAAACCAAAGCTTTAAAAGACCAAGTGACCTGGCCAGGGTGATGAAGATGGCACACTGAAGAGGGGGGACTGTAACCAGGTTTTTCTTCCTCTGGACTCACAGCTCATCATTCCATATTCCCTCTGAGTTTCTCAAGCATTTCCATTTCTGTAATCAGAAGGAACTCAAGATCTATGACGTTAGAATTATGTGTTCTTCTTAGGCACAAAAACGAAGGCCCAGGACGGTCAAGAGCTTTGTTCAAAATCATGTTTAGTTAATGGCAGAGCTGGGATGGAAAGAACCCAGTCCTAGGCGAGAAGCCCTGTGACGCCTCTTGCCTCTAAAAGAATGTTCTGGTTTCATCCTTATTTCTCTGGCAGAGCCAGAGACAGACCTGCGAACAGGAGATGCCCTTGGCAGGCACCGAAAGACACCGGCCTGTGATAAATGGGCAGCTGGTGCCAAGGGTGCCTTCCTCAGCTTCCTCCTTGTACCACATCAGGCACATGAGTACCAGGACCCTTCCTGTCCTCTGCAGCTTACATCTTTCCACTACAAAGCCAGCACACGGCAAGTGGCAACAGGCTTGAGTGTCACCTAGAAGACTTCCCAGGCTCCCAAGAAAAGAGAATGGGAGCTCGTGTTTTCTCCCTGTCTTTCATGAAGCTCAAGCAGAAGCTCCAGACAAGACAGTTGAAACTCCTCTGTGACAGGGTCAGAAATGAAGGGGGATGCTCCCAAAATGAAGGGCTGCCCACCACAGGTTGTACATCACCCTAAGACAAATCAGATTCCACACCACGGGAGTTCTGGCAGGCACGTACTCTCACCACAATGCAAACACACAGACCATCCAGCCCAGCTCATAGGATTCGAGGTACTATTCTGCTCAGTGGAACATGGGACCTCAGGGAACAACTCATTGCTCAAAACATCCAAGGAGGAGGCATGACTTCATGAAAGGAACAGGGAGGATACAGGGCAAAGTGATGATAAGAAAGGCAGGAGGGGTGGCTGAGAGCATGGGGGAGACAGAGATGTACTACGTACTATAGACTTGAAGCAACAGCGGATCAATGCCATGCAGCCTTCACGACACACTCGCGCCCCTGGAAATCAACAGATGGCACCTCTCACTGCCAAGTTCTAATGCATTTCCCATTCACGCTAAGCGTCAGGACACTGGGCTTGCCAAATACCCACTGATGCAGACAGCGAGGGGAGTGGAAGAACCCGCAGCTATACACCTCTGCCTTCTTTGCAGGACCTCGTTCCTCGCAGCAAGGAAAACATTCACTCTGCAGCAGGTGAATTTCCACACAGGACGGCAAGGACACGCATCCAGACATGCACTCTGAAGGTGACTAGTATTTGGTAAGAAATGTTAAGCTCACTCAGGTTTTTCCATAAGATGGTATGGAAAAACCTAAACAAACTTTTTGGCCAACCCAATACTTGCCTTTTTTTAGTATAAAAAATAAAGAAGCGACCTCTAAGGGTAATTCATATCTATCATTGGACAGAGCTCACTTGAGTACTGCAGCCATTTATTCTCATCCTAATGGATCGTCAACAGAGCAGCTATTATATTCAAACAGTAAGGCAATCTAGAAAGTAAAACCCTAATACCTTCTGGATATTAGTCCTTGAATACTAGGGCCCAAAACTCCTGAGTTGAAAAGTTTTTATTCCTATCAACCAGCCACCTGAGTGCCCGGGCTTCTTTCTTGGATTGCTGGAAGCTTGGTATCCACATCTCTCGCAAAGAGCGCCGACGTGGGGCCAGGGGTGAGAAAGCGAACACTGTAGGCTCTGGACAGCTCAGGTGGGTAACGTCTGCCTGCCATCTTTTGGGTGGTAAGCCCTGCATTGAGAGAAAGAGGGAAGAATGAAAAATGCAAGTTAGCACAAGTCTCATGTTCCCTAAGTACCTAAAGCAAGTACCTTCACTCCATGGAGTCTCCATAGTCACACTGCTGAAGAGTAAAAAGGAGAAAGAAAGTATCTAACATTTATTGAGAATATCCTGTGCACTAATGGGCTTCCCAGGTGGCTCCGAGGTAAAGAATTTGCCTGCCAATGCAGGAGATGCAGGAGGTGTGGGTTCGATCCCTGGGTCGGGAAGATCCCCTGGAAGAGAAAATGGTAACCCACTCCAGCACTCTTGCCTGAGAAATCCCATGGACAGAGAGGCCTGGGGGGCTACAGTCTATGGAGTCTCAGAGTCAGGCATGACAGTGACTGGGCGCACAGAACACACTTGGATTAGATACTCTGCTTGGTGGGCTTCACAGATAGTCTCATTCAATCCTCCAACCCATTCACGCCCAAGTACATTCTTATGGAATTTTAGAACACAGAGGAAAAGGAAGAGACTTTACAAACTCCCTAAGAGGAAAAGGTCAATTCGGAAGGTCAGAAGTTAGGATGGTTTTGGATTTCTGGACAGTAATACTGGAAGTTAAAAAGCAGTGCTGAAAGTCACTGATAAGTATTAACACTAGTAAGCACAACTTTAAAGAGAAGAAAAAAAAAGTTGCATAGCCTCAAAATATCTCCCCCCATATATTTACTAACTATTGTGGTGATTTCAGTATATGTCCAGGGACTTCCCTGGTGGTCCAGTGGCTAAGACTCCATTCCCAACGCAAGAGACTTGGGTTCAATCCCTGGTCAGGGAACTAAATACCACTTGCCATAACTAAAGATCCTGTATGCTGCAATGAAGATCAAAGACCCCACATGTGGCAACTAGGACCCAGTGGAGCCAAATAATTAATTAATTTAAAAAAAATATATATATATATATCCTCAAATTAGTTTATATTCCTCCCCCAAGGAGGCGAAGCTTAATTCCCTTCTCTTTGACTGTGGGCTGCATTTGCTGACTCACTCAGTGGAAAAAGAAAATTAGTGACTTCACAGAGGAAAAACCTAGCAGACACCACCTTAAGCAGGTGATTAAGAGAGCATCACCAGTAACACATCATGCTGATATCACTCATCCTCTGATACGATGCAATGAGAAAGTCCTTTTCACCTCTGTGCTCTTATTCCCCCAAATCCAAAACCCAAGTGTCAACATGAGAAAACATCAGAGAAACTCTATAGAGGGACATTCTGCAGAAAATTGACCAATCTTCTTCAAAAATGTCAGCACAACTGTCACAAACTGAAGGCGTCTGAGGCGACATGAAGAGCAACTACAATCTGGTATCCCGGATCTGATCCTGGAACAGACAAAGGATGTGAGTGGAGAAGCTGGAGAAATAGGACTCAAGTCTGTATTGCAGTTCATTGTAGTATTAACAGTCAATATTGGTTTCTCAGTGTTGACACATGTGCATGGTTATGTACAATATTAACATTAGAACAGAATTCTGGCACTCTGCACTATCTTTGCAACCCTTCTATCAATCCGTAATCCTTTCAAAAGTTTAAAAAAAAATTTTTTTAAGAAAGCCAATAACAAAATGCCTTCAAAATTCTAAACAAAAAAAAAACAAACAAAACTAATGTCCATTTTAGTAGTTTACATTCAGCTAAACTACAGCTTAAATGTTAGACTCAAATAAAGACATTTCAGACACCCCCCATACATCCTTTGTCAAGAAGCTATATGAGGGTCAGTTCAGTTGAGTTGCTCAGTCGTGTCCGACTCTTTGTGACCCCCATGGACTGCAGCATACCAGGCTTCCCTGTCCATCACCAACTCCTGGACCTTGCTCAAACTCATGTCCATCAAATTGGTGATGCCATCCAACCATCTCATCCTCTGTCGTCCCTTTCTCCTCCTGCCTTCAATCTTTCCCAGCATCACGGTCTTTTCCAATGAGTCAGTTCTACACATTAGGTGGCCAAAGTATTGGCGCTTCAGCTTAGCATCAGTCCTTCCAATGAATATTCAGGACTGATTTCCTTTACAATTGACTGGTTTGATCTCCTTGCAGTCCAAGGGACTTTCAAGAGTCTTCTCCAATATCACAGTTCAAAAGCATCAATTCTTCAGCACTCAGTTTTCTTTATAGTCCAACTCTCACATCCATGCATGACTACTGGAAAAACCATAGCTTTGACTAGATGGACTTTTGTTAACAAAGTAATGTCTCTGCTTTTTAATATGCTATCTAGGTTGGTCATAGCTTTTCTTCCAAGCAGCAAGCATCTTTTAATTTCATGGCTGCAATCACCATCTGCAGTGATTTTGGAGCCTCCCAAAAATAAAGTCTCTCATTGTTTCCATTGTTCCCCATCTATTTCCCATGAAGCGATGGGACCAGATGCCACGATCTTCGTTTTTTGAATGTTGACTTGTAAGCCAGCTTTTTCACTCTCCTCTTTCACTTTTATCAAGAGGCTCTTTACTTCTTCTTCACTTTCTGTCATTAGGGTGGTGTCATCTACATATCTGTGGTTACTGATATTTCTCCCAGCGATCTTGATTCCAGCTTGTGCTTCATCCAGCCCAGCACTTTGCATGCTATACTCTGCATATCAGTTAAATAAGCAGGGTGACAATATACAGCCTTGATATATTCCTTTCCCTATTTGGAACCAGTCTGTTGTTCCATGTCCAGTTCTAACTGTTGCTTCGTGACCTGCATACAGATTCTCAGGAGGCAGGTCAGGTGGGTCTGGTATTCACAACTCTTGAAGAATTTTCCACAGTTTGTTATGATCCACACAGTCAGAGGCTTTGGTGTAATCAATAAAGCAGAAGTAGATGTTTTTCTGGAAGTCTCTTGCTTTTTCAAAGATCCAACGGATGTTGGCAATTTGATCTCTGGTTCCTCTGCCTTTTCTAAATCCACCTTGAACACCTGGAAGTTCACGGTTCATGTACCATTGAAGTCTGGCTTGGAGAATTTTGAGCATTACTTTGCTTGTGTATGAGATGAGTGCAATTGTGCAGTAGTTTGAACATTCTTTGGCATTGCCTTTCTTTGGAATTGAAACGAAAATTGACCTTTTCCAGTCCTGTGGCCACTGCTGAATTTTCCAAATTTGCTGGCATATTGAGTGCAGCACTTTCATAGCATCATCTTTTAGGATGAGGGTACAATCAACCAAATAAAAAGAAAGTGAAGAGAAAAGGAGAAAAACATACAAGAAACAGAGGTGTCAACATAAAAGAAAAAGACAGTAAAGGCAATTCCCAAAATGCTAGGGATGGGAGATCTCAGAGTGGTCTCTACACAGTGTAGAGGGCAACCAGATGTACCTAACACATGTCACAAGTCTCCAGGAGAGATTTATTCAACAAGATGAAATGACTTGAATGCCTGGTATAGCTGAACATCTTCAAAGGAGGTTTAAACAATCAACAAGGATTGAATTAGTTATGTAAAAGTATAAAATAAACAAACAAGAAATAAGACAGTTATTAACTCAAGGGAAACCAAAAGCTGTACAGGTAAGGGAAATAAATCATAGTATGTACTAAATGGTTCATTTCTACATAAGTTACATGATCATATAAACAGTGGATATTAAAAAAAAATTGTGTATGAGAGCATGTTATTTCGAAACATTGAGTAATAACCAAAATAATTTGTTAAGTATGGTGGTAAGTGGCTTCCCAGGTGGCGTCAGTGGTAAAGAATCTGCTGGCCAATGCAGGAGACGCAGAAGACGTGGGATTCGATCCCTGAGTTGGGAAAATCCCTTGGAGGAGGGCATGGTAGCCCACTCCAGTATTCTTGCCTGGGAAATCCCATGGACAGAGCCACCTGGTGGGCTTCAGTCCGTGGGGCTTCAGGGAGTCGGACATGATTGAGTACAGCACGTGGCTGGTGGTAAGTGGCTGCCTTCTAGGAAAGGAGAAAAGAAAAAAGAAGTAGAAGATTGTTTTGTTTTATTAACTTTGCAGAACTAATTGATAAGCAGAACTAATTGATAACCTATGTACCTATATATCTCTTTCTTAAAATTTTTTTTTTATCTTTTGGCTATACGATGTGGCATGTGGGATCTCAGTTCCTCAACCAGGGAAAAAACCCACGCCCTCTGCATTGGAAGCAGTCTTAACCACTGAACCACCCGGGAAGTCCTAAAAAAATTTTTAATGGACAGGGAGGCCTGGTGTGCTGCGATTCATGGGGTCGCAAAGAGTCAGACACAACTGAGCAACTGAACTGAACTGAATTGAAGATATTAGAGTTGATAATAGTCAGGTTTGCAATGATTACTCTTCATCCATACCAAATTTAGAAAGAAGAGCAGAAAAGCCAATCTGAAATATACTAGAGATGTTTAGCCTGTAAAAGAGATGACTTTGAGTGAACATAAGGCTTGTTTTGAAGCATCTAAAGAGATTACAAGCAGAAGAGTGAACTAACTTGTTTGGTAAAGCATGAAGGATAGGGTTGCCTAAATTCCCTCTTCTCAATAACTACTCACAGATGGTCATGGAGTTGGCTTCCAAGAGCCTGGAACAAGTGTAAGGATTCTTTACCAAGACAAAACTGAGCACAGAAAACCAGAACAGGAATCCAAATGGCAAACCACAAGAAAACACTAAGACTTACAATCTGGGGAGTCTAAATACCCACCCAGGGACGTCCCTGATGGACCAGCGGCTAAGACTGTATGCTCCTGGGTTTGACCCCTGATCAGGGACTAGATGCCACATGCCACAATTAAAGGTTCCACATGCCAGAATGAAGATCCTTCTTGCATGCTGCAACTAAGACCCGGCACTGCAAAATAAATACCAACTCAGAGTTCAAAGGGTTAGATGCAGGCTCAAACTTCGGGTTACTACAGCCAGAGTTCATGATTGGGGAGAGCCTGTATTTGCAGTAAAACCAGAATCAAATAAGGAGGACCCCAATCGATTACTACAAAACAGCTTTGGAAAGGCCATTGCTCATCTTTCCTGACTGATGGTCACATATGCAAAGCTGTATCTCCCTGCATTAGAGTTAGGAGTGGGTGGCTAAGAAAGAACCATAGAAGGGGAAGTCTTGGTTCAATACAAAGACCAGTATAACTGTAGAAATTTAACAAAAGATAAGATTTGCTACCCCCAAAAATGGTGGAATCACCAGCCCTGGAAATGTAACATAAATTAGCAGATGACTTGGTCGTGATATTTGAAACACCAGTTTCATCTGAACTGACCACACAACCGTCAGTGGCCTTCCCAACCCTAACCTTGTGTAACTGTCTACATGAGAAAGTCAGTAGTAATACCCTCTTTCCCTGCCTGCCCACCTGAGAGTTCTTCCAATGGTGTAGGATAAAGTTCCACTTAAGGTGACATCATAGAGAAAGGAATCTTGTGAAATGGACTCTTTCAGCTCTAGTGTTCTTCCAGAAATGTCTCACAGTGCGACCTGAAGAAAGTGTGTCTGATGAAATAGTTATGACATGTTTAGTAGTAACTAACTTCCAGCATCCCGAATTGCCTTTCCAGCTGAAGTCCTAGACAGAAAAACAAGCCGTTCCTAAACTACAATTAATAAATATTTTGCTTCCAAGGAGAACATGGCTCCTACTTTAACAATAAGGAAAAAGTCAAATGATCTACAGATTCATAACTCTTCTTGAGTTCATCAGGGAACCGAGATCACACAACAACCAAGTGACCTGAATCCCAAAGTGACGTGTTCGTCTCAGGAAAGATGGACACAGGATCAACTTCACCTTTTGCTGAACACAGGAGGAGGAGGTGGCTACCACAAAGTAGGTAACAAGAAATCAACTAAAATTTTATCAAATCCTTATAAGTATGGGCCACCATGTTAGTTTGGAATAGCTGGGTTACACCAAAAAAGAGGTCAAACTCACTCAAAAGCTCTTTTCTTTTTTAAAAAAATATTTATTATTTATTTGGCAACATTGGGTCTTAGTTGCATGCAGGGGGAACATGGGCTTAGCTGCTCCACAGAATGTGGGATCTTAGTTCCCAGACCAGGGATTGAACCCACATCCTTGGCACTGCAAGGCAGATTTTTAACCACTGAACCACCAGGGAAGTCCCCAAAGCTTTTTCCATGCACCTCCATCAGATGCCCAGGAAGAGACTGGGGCCAGGGCAGAATACTGGAAACAGCCTCCTTCTTTGGCTCAGGGCAGGGAGGGGAATGTCAGGAAGCCCCTTCCATCTCCCCAGAACCTTCCCTCACAAGGAGAAAAAGCCTTATGACACTGAAGAAGCAGGAGCAAACCTTTCATCTTCAGATCCAAGGGATGAAAATCTACCACTCCCCCATGCAAAATTCACCTGTCTCATGGTCTAGGGGGAGGCTGGAAATGAATCCAGACCTAGGATCCCACCATGATACCAGAGGTCACCTACCCCTGAAGGGACACAGAACCCTCTTCCATCCAAACCAACCACAGATACAAAGCAGAGTCTGGCTTGAAGGATAGGCAAGAACACTGAGAAAGCTTCACTCCTGAGTTCCAGGAATGCAAAAACCTGCCTAAGCTTGATGCTGCCGAGAAAACAAAGAACCCACCCTGCCCACACCTCGAGCCAGTCGCTGAGCAACAAGCCACAGCAGTTTACTGCCAACAGAGGGGCAAGAGAAGGGAGACCTCCTCTGTGACCCAGCAATACAGGACCTGACAAAAGCTGAGGGTGAGGGAGAAAGGCTGAGAAAAACCACTTAGCGCCAGGTCCCACTGTACGTACAGGTAACTATCATAGTTAATACTGATGATATTTAACCATTGACTATTGTAATTATAAATACTGGAATAATCTGAAGCTGTAGAGCACTAAACGTAACAGTAACAACACAAACCTTTCTTTTTTCTCTTTTTTTTTGGCCACACCCCGTGGCATGTGGGGTCTCAGTTCCCTGACCAGGGATGGAATTTTCACCTCTGTAATGGAAGGCAGAGTCTTAAACATTGGACTACCAGACAAGTTGTGCAAACCCAAATTTAGGTCAGCTCTTGAGGTGGCGCTAGTGGTAAACTGGTGCTAGTGCTTGCCAATGCAGGAGACACAGGTTTGATCCCAGAGTTGGAAAGATCCCCTGGAGGCAGGCACAGCAACCCACTCCTGGAATCTTGCCTGGAGAATCCCACGGACAGGGGAGTCTGGGCTATGGCCCACAGGGTCACAAAAGGTCAGACACAACTGAAGTGATTCGGCACTTGACTACACCAACTTAACTGGCGTTAGATACTCACAGGAGCGTGAAACCTACTGAGAACTGCACCTGCGAGGGATCTCGGCTGGGTGCTCCTTATAAGAATCTAATGCCTGATGATCTGAGGTGGAGCTGAAGCGGTGCTGCTAGCCCTGGGGAGTGGCTGCCACTGTCTCCAGTTACCCTGAGATGTTTTCCAGTTGCAGGAAAACAAGCTCATGGCTCCTGATTCTGCATTACAGTGAGTTGTATGATTATTTTATTATATATTACAATGCAATAATAATTGCAATAAAGTGCACAACAAATATAATGCACTTGAGTCTTCCCAAAAGATTCCCCTTGCTGTCCCCTGGTCCATGGAAAAATTGTCTTCCATGAAACTAGTCGTTGGTGCAAAAAGGCTGGGGACCACTGGGCTGAAGGACTGAAAATGTGGATGAGATTCAGAACTTGCCATTTAAAAAATTTTTTTGGCCTTCATGCCTCTGCTGCAGCTTCTGTGCATCAATGCCCAGCACCTGTAGTGTGGTAACCTCCAGAAGAAAGAGTAAAGAAGAATTTAGAGCCTTCAGGACAGACTAGTAAACTTCATGGCAGTCCTCAAATAGAAATGAAATATCCATCCTTCTCGCAGAGCCTGGCCTCTCTGATAAAAGTGAGGACCAGTGATGGGGCAGCTGCAACAGAAGAATGCAGAGCAGCAGAGAACATCAAGATGGCCATCCCAGCACCTCTCTGCCAAACCTGGACCCACTTACCTTCTCCTGGAGCCTAATGTTATCCCACACCTTGCTGCACACCATACACTCAAATGCGTCAATGTGGCTGTCCTGCTTAATGTCCTGCACCCCCCATTTCCGTTCCCTGAGTGCGGTGAGAAGTCGCTGATTGGAGATCTCGCCCTTCAGCTTCCATTCTATGTAGGCCTGGTAGCGTCTGTCATCCTGATCCAGCGCTCTGATGTAACTCGCCAGCTCTCTAGGGTGAGAAAATTCTGATACCATGATAGCACTTCTATTGCTTGGAAGCCAGTCTGCAATGTTGGGGGATCCGTAATACACAGGGACGACCCCCAGTTTCAGAGGTCTCCAGAACTTCTCAGTGATGTAATCGTCACACACCGCATTCTCAAAAGCAAGAATAAACTTATACTGGGCAAGGATCCTGTAAAAGCCATCGGTGTCC
Organism: Budorcas taxicolor; assembly: GCF_023091745.1. Taxonomy (NCBI): domain Eukaryota; kingdom Metazoa; phylum Chordata; class Mammalia; order Artiodactyla; family Bovidae; genus Budorcas; species Budorcas taxicolor. The sequence goes on from NC_068933.1 coordinate 28,420,537, forward strand.
ATAGAGGCTGGATTGCTCAACCGTGGAGGGAGAGGTTTGTTTCGCAGACACTCGCCATAGGAATCGACCTCAATGTATGTCATCAGCTCTCGAACATAGGTGTCCCTGTCTGAGGGCGGGTCACAGTCGGACTGTACGTACACCAGAGGGGCGAGGCTCTTCCGGAGGTGGTTTTTGGACCGCAAGGGGACCAGGTATCGGAGTGACGTCAGGACTTCCGTGCCCTCCAAGTACTGGGTGGTTAGTGGCAGGTGGGAGTGCCGGCTGAAGGTGGCGGTGTAGTTGAACAAGGTGATGACTGGCTGGTGAAAGAGCTTATAATTATTTTTTGGAGACTCTTCGTGAAAAAGGGCCCAGTCGTGATGGGCTTTCCGAGGCAGAGGTAAGCTATCTATGCTAAAGTCAGTACCTAGGAGAAAAAAAGACAATGTTAGTATGTCCAGAAGAATTCTGGTGTTTCAGTTTGAGTCACCTGGGAAGACTAATACACAAAAGAGCTTGAGGCTATAAATAAGAAGCCTGTTACAGTGCCTGCAAAATGCCTGGCAGTTAGACTTCCCTGGTGGTGCAGTGGATAAGAATCCCCACCTGCCCATGCAGTGGACATGGGATCCATCCCTGGTCCAGAAAGATCCCACATGGTGTGAAGCATCTAAGCCCACACGCCACAAATACTGAGCCTGAGCTCTAGAACCTGGGAGGCACAGCTCCTGAAGCTCCATTGCCCCAGAGCCTGTGCACCACAACGGGAGAAGCCACCACAATGAGAAGCCCGCACACTCCAACTAGAGAGTAGCCTGTGCTCACTGCAACCAGAGAAAAGCCCACACACAGCAACACAGACCCAGCACAGCCAAAAATAAATACATAAAGAAATAATTTTTTTAAGTGCCCAACAGTCAAAATCATGAAGCTTTCACCATAGAAACTGCTCATAGGGAGGGTCACCAAGGAAAGGGACCCTCCCTCTCGTTTCATGAAAAGAGAAATGGGAGGAAGTGTCCTAGCCTGGTTCTAAAGGATTTATTTCACTGCCTCCTGCAAGTGACTTTTTCTTTCCAGAGGCATTACCCAAAAAGGGAAGGAGAAATGAAGAGAGAGACAATTCTTAAAAAAGAAAAGAAAAAGGAAGCCAAAAAGGGGAAAGAAAACCAGCTTGGCAGATTGATTAAATGGAAAAGAAAAAAAAGGAAATTATGCAAAAGTAGCCAGAACAAATACACGGGAGAGATTTTTTTTTTTAATCCAAAATGATCGATTTTCAACAAAGTGCAGTGAATTCGTCTTAGTCAAAATGGTAGATAAGAGGCTTTTAAAGACTTAAGAGCTGATAATGGCACTATGTTACAGATCGCTGAAGGATGGATGTGAAATAACAAGCACATCATGAAATAAAGAAGGCATAACAGGATTATAATTGTGAGTGATTCTAGCTTCCAGAGGATTAATTGGGGAAAACTTTGAAACATGATAATGTGCAGACAGAAATGATGGATGTGGTAAACCATTGTTTCCTGACTGTGGGTGGAGACCCAATCAGGAAGAAGTAATTTCCATAACTGAGAAAGAAGAATTAAGACAATATCACAATACATAACACAATTTCTAAGGTGTTCCAGACACTGATGATATTTTGGCCCAGTGACTTGATTTTTTTTTTAATGCAAGAAAATGGTATACACACACAAAAAAAATCCATCTTCTAGCATCCACTGGGGAAAAAACACACCAAATAAATTCTTCCAGAAAAAATGAGACATATTCTCTGGTAGAATTCATAAAAATCAATTATGTAATGCCAGTGCACACCCTCTCAAATAAACACATACTCTTTGAGGCAAACAGTATATCAATGAGAAATCAATTAATCAAGAAAGGCTTTTAAACAATTAAAGATCAAAGAAGTTTATGCTGGAGGACGTATACTGAGCCCAGAGAAACTGCTGAGGGTTATGTATTACTGTCTTGATAATAGGCTTTTATTCTCAGTGAGGAGGAATGAAAGACCAGCATCTAAAAATGGTCATATCTTGGTTTACTTGGCATTTACTACACAAGTCCTTTAGAAGTGAAAAGAATACTCAGGGGACTTCCCTGGTGGCCCAGTGGTTAAGAATCCACCTTCCAGAGCAGGGCACTCAGGTCCGTCCCTGGCTGGGGAACTAAGATCCCACAGACAGCAGGGCAACTAAGCCCTTGCTGCAACCGCTGAGCCCAAGCACCACAACTAGAGAGGAGTGCACGTGACACAACCAAGACCCGAGGCAAACACAAATAAGAAGAATACGCACACACGCCTGAACTGTAACGGCACAGAGAGTCAGATGGCCAGCAATGGTTAACAGACAAACATCGGACATGAAAGAGAACTTGAGAACAAAGGCAATTTACTGCATTGAACTGGCAGCTGCTCACAAAGGTTCTAAGTTGGTCAAGTGGCCAGTGATGGGCACTGAACCGATAAATGTGAGTTAGAACATAAAGCTTCCGCAGAAAGCAGAGCAGAGAATCGAGGCCATTTTCCTGGGAGAGGAAGATCCAGAGTCCAATCCACAGGCCCAGAGGGCAGGGATCCAGATGTACGATTAGAGGCTGGAGGCGATATGGTTAAGATGAAAGCGGGTCCAGAATTAACGATCAGGCACCAGTGCTCTGAGAGGCACTCAGACGCCAGGGGCCATCCGCTGCTGGTGCCTGGCACACGGGCGACTCTTAATCGCCTCACCCTGCAGTCACCACGGCAAAGATCCAAACTGCTGAGCGAGGAAGCAGAAAGACACAACTCGGGCTTCAGAGCGTGCAGGGGGCCTGACTCTCATCACTGCTTGTCTACATCTGTAAAGTATAAGAGGAAGTAAACATGTTGAGACCTCGTCACAGCCAATATCTAAATCTGTGTGCTGGTAATAAGAATGAGACTTATTCTTATGAAACTGGAACCAGTTATAATGAGCTTTTCACTCATTTTAACTAGGAGGTGAGGGCTTCCAGGCTCATTATACCTTGCATTATACCACACACACACACACACACACAACATTGAAATAAGTTGTGTTTTTTTTTTCTTTTGTGAGATTCTTCCTAACTAAAATACTCTGAGGAAGATTAAAAAATATATGTCATCTTGCCCAGCAAGCTCTTCCCCTAAACTTACAGCTTATCATTGTAAACACTCAAGAATTCTTAAGTTACAACCATAACAAACCTAAAATACGTCTCTGAGGATATTACAACCGACAATGCAAGTGGCGGTATTGAGCAATTTCTCAAAGGTACTTGGATGTGGGCTGGGCTTCCCAGGTGGCGCTAGTGGTAAAGAACCTGCCTGCCAATGCAAGAAACCTAAGAGACTCAGGTTCAATCCCTGGGTAGGGAAGATCCCCTGGAGGAGGGCATGGCAACCCACTCCAGTACTCTTTCCTGGAGAATCCTATGGACAGAGGAGCCTGGCAGGCTACAGTCCATGGGGTCACAAGAGTCAGATACGACTGAAGCAACTTAGCAGGCACACACGCACTGGATGTGGGTCAGGAAACAGCTGAATTATTTAGCTCTGACTCCAGGGCAACGCCCACTGTAACAAGAGTCAGAACCGGGGTATTTAAAGGAAAGAAAATCAACTGAACTATGATAAGTCTATACAAATGTGACTAACTTGCACGTGACCAGTTCAGGAGTTTTGTACAGCCACGTTCACTGGCTCTTACAGGTAACAACTTCGGATTCAAACTTCCATTTCTCTGGGTTATTTTGTGTTTCCTGAATACTGACTAATTCATTCGTCCCTTTATTAGCTGACAAATTGATCTTCAGCACTAAAGCGCACTGTAAAGGAAATCACAACTAGGAGCACAAAAGGAATACAATTCATGCTGGCAAATGGTGCTTCCACCTCAGACAGGAAGGGGAGGCGGACACCGCCACAGCACGGATGAACCTTGGGGACGTTGTGCTGAGTTCAGTGATGTAAGTCAGTCACCAAAAAAAAAAAAAGACTGTGTGATTCCTCTTGGCTAAGGTCCCTAGAATAGTCAAATCCAAACAGTGCTAGGATGCTGATGATGGGGACTGAATCTGAAAAGGCAGAGAAGCAGGGTGATCATCCTTTAGGAAATGTTTATGTGCTCTTTTTCTTCTTCAGGGGCATATACTCTTCTTTTATTATTCCCACACAAACTGGGAAAAGCAAGCGGCAACACATGTTACTAACCCCACTCTACGAAGAAAGTTTGGTTTGAGTCGTGTATCTGAAGTTAAAGATCCCTGGTGGGAACCAGAATTTTCAGACTGGCTAATGGCAAAGGACCAGAGAGACTACTGGCCCCGCTACAATGCTGATGCTGTTGAATAACCGACTCTCGGCAGTCCCAAGACACTCACAGAAATATGACCCACCTTACACCCAGTCCGCTTGGGAAGAGGCATGCCTTAACTCAGAAAACAGAAATGTTCCCACACAATGTCCCCCAAAGGTCACCTGTTTTTAAAAAAAGGACCTCTACTGTAAAATGGTATGGCCCATAAAATGTGATCCTGCAAAAAGACCCCAATAGAAGGATCTAAAACTGCGGAGGAAAACAATTTAGGCCAAGGGGCTCCCTGATAATATTATCACCTGCATAGTCCATGGCTAATTCATTTCACATGAATTTTCTAGACTTACCCACATGGCCCTATCAGATTGTTTATTTTCTGTAAGGTTCGGCCGGTTACCTAAAAATACCGCACACGCACTTCTGCAGACAGCCTGGCTCTTGCCACTTCAGAGGGACTCTGGGAGAGGTCCCGACTTCCAGACCCATGTTCTCCTCTCTTCTCCCACCATCTCTCTTCATGAGTCTGCTTGCCTGACCATTACCATCAATTCTACGTCATGTAGCCCAGCAGTCCCCGATGTTTTTGACACTGGGCAAAACTGGTTTCCTGGAAGATACTGACCGCTGGGCAAGGGCTGGTTTTGTGGAAGACAATTTCTCCATGGATTGGGGAAGGGGGGATGGTTTGGGGATGATCCTGTTCAGGAGTGCATGACCTGGGGCCCTCACGTGCGCAGTTCACAGTAGGACTCAAGTTCCTCTGTAAATTGCGAGAATGAATTGAATGCTGCTGCTGAGCAGACAGGAGGTGATAATGCAAACAATGGGGAGCAGCTGTAAATGCAGAGGAAGCTTCACTTGCCAGCCTGCTGTTCACCTCCGGCTGCCCAGCCCAGTTCCTAACACGCCCGGGGCTTAGGGACCTCTCTCGATGATACACGTTCAGCTAGGCATCTGTGCATTCTACCTCTAAGCATGGAAATCTCTCAGACCACCCTGAACTGAACCTGTGCTGCAGGCCAGTCAATAACTTTGCAGTTCGCTTCCTAACAGCGCACGGCCAGAGGCAAGAGTGCAAACATAGTCCCACCCGCCATATGGCTGAATATTTCAAGGCTATAAATCAATCTAACAGGCTGTTAAATGTTTTGTCTTCTACCTTTACCATACATACACAACTCATGATTTTTTTTTAAATCATGCAAAGCAACAGTTCACACCAAACATGGATAACATCTATTCAAAATGAACATCTTTCTCTTCGACAAACCCCGATTCTCTTTGGGGCTTGGCAGGGCACGACAAGAGGAGAAGAGAGAGAACTCTTCCTCACTTGCTGACTCACCCTCACTACTCGCTCAGACCTTGCCCTCCATTCACTCAGGACACCACAGAGGAAACACCCATTTGCTCTCCCTCCTCGGGGGTCTCTCCCTCTCTGTCCCCCACTGACCAGCCGCCTCAGGAAGCAATGAGTGTGTCGTCTGTAAGGGTTCTCCCCGGCTGAAAGAGCCCCCACCAAAACACCTCTGCCCCACCTTTCAAGTCCCTCAAAGGAACTTGCAGCTGAAGGCCAGGTTCAAGTTCAGGACTCTCAGGCTCCTAAGAGTTCCAGACTAGAGGGCAGTGGTGCCTGGACCCCCTTCCTTCCACCCTGGCTCTGTCCCACACTCTGGGGATCTTGCAAACATCGACACTGAAAATTGACCTCAATCTGCAAGGCCAAGTTCCATCACGCGCGCTCTTTTCATCACTCAAGCTTGGCCAGCCACCCTGACTTGGCCCACAGAGCCCAGCTGCAGCAAAGAATCCTGCTTGTTGGTTTAGTGAGACACACCCCCCACCCCGACCCTGGACCCTCAATGTCTGAACAAGTTTCTCAATCCCCACACTCATTGGCTAAAGTCTGACTTTAGCAAGAACCCTGTTACGCCAGTTTAGCAAGAATCTTCCTGCCTTTGCTGTCCTCTTAGTCATTTTCTCTCTGCTGACTCCTCATTCTTGCTGGCTCTCAGTCCCCAGCTGTCTTTGCTGGACTTGGAGTTGAGCTCAGTTCTATACCGAAGTCTCTTTCTTCTACTAGAGTAACTCCAATAAAATCTTCCTTGCTGTTTTTAACCAGTGTCTAGTGTAGAATTTTTCTTTTTCTTTTTTTTTTGGCTGCACTGTGCAGCATGTGGGATGTTAGTTCCCAAACCTGGGGATCAAACCCTCTGCATTGGAAGCAGGGAGTCTTAACCACTGGACCACCAGGGAAGTCTCTGAAATTTTTCTTTTACACTCCACACGTTTGCAGTCACCCCCGGCCGTCTATCAAGCCCAGGAGTGCATACTAGCAGCCCAGTTTGACCTTGGGAGGATAAAGCAGAGAACAGCCCAGTGCAAGGTCTGGAAGTGGGCTCCACCTTGGCCTTGGGGGCAAGGGATCCTGGGATCCTGGTGTGTGCAGTGTGATGCTCAGCCAGGAAGCGTGGGCTCTGTGGGCACAGGTGAGCAAGTGACCTTGGTCTGCGGACTCTGCCCCACATGAAGGGGGACAGCTGAAGGAAGACCACACAGACTCTTCCTGAGCAAGTATAAACATTCCAGTATCCAGATTCACGCTGCATATGATCCTCTTCAAGCACGGTTACTGGGAGGCTGGAATTCAAGCTCTGAACTATACAGATGCCTGATGTACCTTTTCTATTCCTTAAACCAAAGATACAAAGTGAAAGTGAAAGTCGCTCAGTGCTGTCCGACTCTCTGCGACCCCAAGGACTACACCGTCCATGGAATTCTCCAGGCCAGAATACTGGAGTGGGTAGCCTTTCCCTTCTCCAGGGGATCTTTCCAACCCAGGGATCAAACCTAGGTCTTCCGCAAGGATACAAAGTTGGACTTAAAACCTCTGAACAGCGACACCCAATATGGTTGGGGAGGAAGAGGAGTGACTGGAGGGGTGATCACTTCCTTTTAGCACTTTTCCTTAAAAATGACTCCTTTTTCAATGATTTATTCTAAAACAGGTCTACATAACTACTGTTGTTCCATCTCCACTGAGGTTTTTAACTAAACCTAGTTATTGATGGATCCTAAATGTGTACTGTATCCAGACTGTTCCCCTAAGCTTAGACCAGATATCTAGCAGCATTCAGAAAAATTCTGCTTGGAGAGTCCAGAGACAATCACAAAGTACGGGCCTCTGACTAAATTAGCCATCTTGCTCTGAAACCCGTTCCTTTATGGGTCTTCTTTTTCTCCATCAATGTCATCACCAAGGTTGGCTTAAAGCTCTTACAGTAAGCCAGGTGTTCTACCTTTGAGCATAATGCTTCATTTTTAAAAAATAGATCTCAAGTGCACAGAATTGGAGTTATAACCATTGGCACATGACACACTTTAAAAGGCCAAGTATAAAGCTATAGAAACGACATCACAACGACATCACAGATATTTGGAATCTTAGCTCCAACACAGAACTCCAGAATACCTAGGAGTTGCGGCCCAGTGTACAGCCCCAGAGATCTGAGCAGTTCCTAAAGCTTTTACAAGATGGACCAATAAATAGCTTTTTATGCTCATTTTTCCTTGGAATCCCTATGAGGAACAAAACATCATGTACGTGGAAGATTTTGCCATTTTTTAAACAATTTCCACCCAAAATGGACCCAAGGTTCTCTGCAGTTACACAGGTTACACAGCCTTCCTCTCTCTTCTTGTCCTCTACTGATCCTTCAACCCCTCTGTAATCAATTCCTGTAAAAATTCCTATTGTTTGAAATGCCTAAGATAATCTTTATTCCTATCAGACTACGATTAATACATAAGTCTGTTTCCAAAACTTGAGATTTCTATCTGATTATAACTTTTATTCCAAGTTTTGCTCCGAGTTTTCCCTTGGTTTCTTTCTCCTTGATTTTTCTAAAAATGCTATCTTTCTTCACAATTCTACCCCCTTGTTACCAGTTCCCAGGCTTCCATTTTCCCCTAAGAAAGCCACCTTTCTGTTTAATCTCTTATTCCATCTAGTGAGGACGTGGAGGCAGAAAAAATGCAAGCCTTCTATTTAAGAAGAGAAAATATAAAATCAGAAGACGAGACTCCCTTTAAGAAAGGAACCCTCAAATTACTGGAAATCAAAAGCACATTCTTCATTCAGGTACTATGTGGAAAAGTCTCTCTCTGAGTTGCTCATAAAAATAGACAGAATACTGATGACCTCAGTTCAGTTCAGTCACTCAGTCGTGTCCGACTCTTTGCAACCCCATGGACGGCAGCACGCCAGGCTTACTGATGACCTAGGCAGTACAAAGAATGATGAGGTAGAAGTGAAGATCTTCCAGGAAACTCTACCTGACCATATTCTAAGTTTTATCACAAATTACAAATCTTCTTTGCTGTATGTTTGGCACAATCTGAAAAGAGATAAAGACTTTCTTGTTGCTCTAATAAAATAAAAGATTTTATTAAAGAGCCTTTAGCCATCACAAATGAACACTTCTATGGCCAAAAGATATAAAAGCTAATGAAACAATGAGCAAAATATGGTTATTGTGGGAGACTGCAATAGTTCATAAATCACACCTACTGTTAATCATCTCAGCTGTAGCTAAACTTCCAGTGACCTCACTGAGTTTGTTCTCATTTCCTGCCTTGGATTAAATCATAAAGCTCAAACAACTTTTAGTTTTTGAGATAAACTATTACAATTGCTACCTCCCTGCCCCAGCTGTCTGCAATAAGCTTAACAGCCAATTTAAGTACTGGACAGTTTCTAAATCTAAGTGAAAAAAAGAAAGTCAGTGTCTTTCCCAGTAATAATTAGAAAAAGTGAGGATTAGGTTCTGTGAAGACCAAGGAGAAACCGGAGCAGAAATAACACTGTGCAGTGCAGCCAAAGCTCTGCCCTCTGCCTGGGGAGACAGGAGCTGGTGTCACCAGGGCTTGATAGCACAGCCACTTTGATAAGTTCCAGAAAGTTCTGCTCAACAGGAAACTTTCATGGCCCTGGTTAGGGCTTGTGGTCTCTCTCAAGGCATGTGAAGAATTTACTCTCTGATATTAAACCCACATTCAGGTGTTTCTTTGCCCCACTTTCTGAATCCCACTATTGAAGGCAACGAACGTAGGGACAGGAGATACCACCACTAACTCAGAGAAACCCAGCCACTCCTAAAAGAGCTAGGTTTTACCGAACCCTCCTACTTGGAAAACATTAAGTAGGAAACTCTGTGGCTTCAAACATGAACCAAATAGGTCTCAGGTATCTTATGATTATAAACATAAATATTAAACTATTAGCTGTAATTCAACATTTCTTGTTGTTGCTCATTCAGTTGTGTCTGACTCTTCTGTGACCCCATGGACTGCAACACGCCAGGCTCCACTGTCCATGGGATTTCCAGGCAAGTACACTGGAGTTAAGTTGCCATTTCCTACTTCAGGGGACCTTCCTAAACCAGGATTGGCAGACGGGTCTCCTGCATTGGCAGATGGATTCTTTACCACGGAGCCACCAGAGAAGGCATAATTCAACGTTCAGTTCAGTCGCTCAGTCGTGTACGACTCTTTGCCACCGCATGGACTGCAGCATGCCAGACTTCCCTGCCCATCACCAACTCCCATAGCTTGCTCAAACTCACGTCCATCGAGTCGGTGATGCCGTCCAAATTCAACACAGAATAATACAAAGGCAAACAGCTAGGGCAGGAAAAAGAAAGGAATATTTACTTCTGACCGGTCAGACAGTTGAAAGCTGAATTTCTGATAATTACATTTTTTAAAAAATCAAGCAGGGCAGAGGTGGCGGCGATTGCTGTTCGGAGCGGTTGAGACACCTCTGCGGCAGCCGGTGATGCAGGCAGCGTGGACGCGGGCAGGCGTGGCCGGCACCCCGAGGCATCCTCCCCGCCTCCCGCCTGCGGAGCTCCAGCCCCCGTCCGCCCTCGGGGATCCCCTCGCGGTCCTCCCCGCCGCACCTCCTGGGCTTCGGAGCCTCCGCCTCGCTGCTGAACCATGACTTGCGAATTCAAACCTGGGACCTCATCTTCGTCAAGGTGAAAGGTTATCCTCACTGACCAGCTCGAGTAGATGAAGTTCCTGACGGAGCTGTAAAACCACCCACAAACGAACTACCGATTTTCTTTTTTGGAACTCATGAGACTGCTTTTTTAGGCCCAAAGGATGTATTTCCTTACTCAGGAAATAAGAAAAAGTACGGCAAACCAAATAAACGAAAAGGCTTTAATGAAGGTTTATGGGAGACGGATAACAATCCGAAAGTGAAATTTTCAAGTCAACAGGCATCAGCTAAACAGTCAAATCCGTCATCTGATGTTGAAGAAGAAGAAACAAGTGTTTTTACAGGAAGACACCGAACATGAAGGAAAAGCCAGCAATGAATGTTACCGAAGCAATTGACATAACCCCTCCAAAAGCTGCGGGGTGAGGGAGGAAGAGAAAGGCAGAAAAACAAGCAGAAACTGAGGAGGCCAGAGTAGTGCCTGCAGAACAGCATCTGCTGATCTAAAAGTGAGTCAGAGAGGACAGCCTCCAGCTACAGAGGCAATATTCCAGAACCAAGAGGCAGATCCCCAAATGGGAAAACAGCCCTGTCCTTCAGAGAGTGGCAAGGTAACTGAAGAAGACAAAAGGAAGAAAAGGGGCAAGAGGAAAAACAACCTAAAAAACAGCTTAAAAAGGATGAAGAAGGCCAGAAGGAAGAAGAAGAGCCAAGAAAAGAGATTAAAAAAAGAGGGGGAAAAGCAAGTTGAATCACAAAGGAAAGGTTTCGCCAAAACAGGGGTTATATCAACCTCTGATTCTTAAGAGGAAGGAGATGATCAAGAAGGTGAAGAGGAAAGGTGGAAGAAACTTTGAAACTGCTCATAGAGGGAATATGCTCAAAGGACAACATGAGAAAGAAGCCGCAGATAGAAAAGGCAAGCAAGAATAGCAAATGGAAACTGAGTAACATAATAAAGATGAAGGAAAGAAGCCAGAAGTTAAGAAAGTGGAGAAGAGAGAAACATCAATGGATTCTCAGCTTCAAAGGATACATGCTGAAATTAACAATTCACTCAAAATTGATAATCTTGATGTCAATGGATGTATTGAGGCCTTGGATGAACAAGCTTCACTTCAGGTCACAATGCAACAAGCTCAAAAACACACAGAGATGATTACAATGCTACAAAAAGTACAGCGATTCAAAGTCAGGCTATCATGGAAAAGTCTGCAATGTTGTATAACAAGTTTAAGAACATGTTTTTGGTTGGTGAAGGAGATTCTGTGATCACACAAGTGCTGGACAAATCCCCTGCTGAACAAACACAGCATGAGGAAGCAAATAAAACCGAAGATCAAGGGCAGAAAGGGCCAAACAAAAAGCTAGAAAAGGAACAAACAGGTTCAAAGGCTCTAAATGGAGGATCGGATGCTCAAGACAGTAATCAACCGCAACACAATGGAGACACCGATGAAAGCAAAGACAACCAAGGCCCATAGGAAGAAAAAGCATCCAGTGAAGAGAGAAAGACTGCAATATCTCTGAAAGATTCTAAACTAGATAACTAGGTTCACATACCTGGAATATAAAGAACATTTGAGAAGTTTGCAATGGTCTTCATTTGAAATATTTAGACTGCTGAAAGTTTTAAATTTTGGAAGCATAGGTTTTGATGTTTGAAACTTGTTTTGAGGGAGTAATCTCCTTATCTTTGTTTAAAAGTGACTAAACATTGCTAATTGTACTTTGTGCAATATTAACAGCTACATTATACAGTGAACGTGAGGGGAAGCTCATTTAGGAAATGTTAAACTGCTCTTCCAGACATTGGTTGTAGTATATTTTCATTTAGTGTGTGTATGTTAATGTGTAATTGATAGTAGAAAACAGTTACATTTTTAAAACTGCTACTTGTATAAACCTTTCCTCTTTTCCCAGATACTATGGGTTTTGTGCACAGTTTTTTTTTTACAAATGTTGGATTTACCAGACTGTCTTTTCACTGTTGTGGGTTTTGTAGAATTTAAGCATTTTTATGGTTGATAAAATGTTACGTCCATACAAGTACTCACTCCCTCCTTTCTTTTATCCAAAGTTGATTTTCATCTCAGTCTATCTTGTGCTACATTATCCTGCTGCTTTGTAACAATGTGCAGTCTGTACTAACTAGATACCCAACTGACATTGAACTGACAATTCTAGGAGGTGCGAAACTCATGTTACCTTCTGAAGGCAATTTAGTTTTGTGGCTGAGAAGTCAGTGAAAGTCACAGCAGTTTCCTGCAGTAAGCAGTAGTATATGTAGGGATGAATTTGGCTTTTAGGGTTCAACCATTTAAGATCCTTTACTGGTAGTAGTAGCTGAAACTGAAAACTAAATGATAAAAGTTTATTTTTGAGAAATGTCTCGAGTTTCTGAATTTTTTAAAAAGCCCCACTCATTAAAGAAGTCATTAAGTATTTTTTTAATTGGAAAAAATGCAATCCATAATGCTTTTTCAGTAAATAAAGATAAATACTATATAAGGAAACTAACATATTTGAAAACATGGCTGTATGAGAAGGGAATTTTTATTTCTAATGCATACATGTGACAGGATTGCAAAAAGCTAGTTACTCCGAGGCAGTAGACAAAAGTAAAGAAGTTGTCTGTATATTCATGTATATGGACTAAATGAGAGTGAACCAAGGTTAACACAAAATTTAAGAACAACCTTAACAGATAGCATTTCTAAGATATTCTGAATACTAGGCCAGCTGGTGCTTTGCAGTAGCTTAAAAGATGCTTCTCATGTTTGAAAACTAGGAATACAGGGGAAAAGGCTTAATACCAGTGTTTGTGTGTGACATGCATTGCATGCTTTGACCTCTGGGGTAATTGTTTTTCATCTTTATGAAAACTTGGAATCATTTCAGTAATTGGAGTTTTGCTTTTGAGAGGTCTTATAATGGAACTAGGACCCACTGTTTTGAGGGAACTCTGGCTATTATATCTGTTTGGTCCTTACACAATTTAAACTTGAACAAATTTATTCTAGTTAAGCCACAAGTGTCAACATGTAAACTTGTTTTGATTAAAGAATTTTTCTATCAAAAAAAAAATCAATTTTAAAAAATCTAATTATTAACTCAGGGTAAACAAGAAAAGTAATCAGTATACTGATTCATCCATGAATATCATTTGGATGGCTATATAATGCATGGTGAGTATTGGTCTATCAAATACAATAATAAAAGTGGAAGACAAGGATACTAAAAGGCAAGTGTGTATGTGTGTGTTGAGCAACAAGAGGTAAAAGAATAAATTCTGATCTTCCAAGATAGAGTCAGAAGTTAATGCCTAACGTTGAAAAATTATGAAATAGTCAATATCCCTGTGTTACTTAGGCTTTGGTAAAGAATCTGCCTGCCAATGCAGGAGACCTGGGAGATGCAGGTTCCATCCCTGGGCCAGGAAGGTCCCCTGGAGGAGGAAATGGCAACCTACTCCAGTATTTTTGCCTGGAAAATTCCATGGACAGAGGAACATGGGGTCTCAAAGAGCCAGACACAGCTCAGTGACAGCATGCATGCCCTATGTTATAATACTTAGAGATCTGGTGGTAGCAACCAAAGGAGTCAGATAACAGTCTTGAGTGGTAACATCAGGAGATAGCAACTCGCTGTCTAATTTGGAATATGTATGGCTTTCATAAAAATTAAAATGAAGTGAACATAAGATTATGTAAGAAACAGTATCTTCCTCCTCATCCCTTAGGCACCCAGATCCCTCTCCTGTGTTTATGTTCCACATTTTATAAAAAGGGCTTCCCAGGCGGCACTAGCAATAAAGAATCTGCCTGCCAATGCAGGAGACGTGGTTTTGCTGTCTCGGGAAGATCCTCTAGAGAAGGAAATGGCAACCCACTCAGTATTCTTGCCTGGAGAATTGCCCAGACAGAGGAACATGGCAGGCTACAGTCCATGCGGTCGAAAAGAGTCGGGCACAACTGAGCACACACGCACACACATACACACACATACATGTGCGCACGTGTGCGACTTTTTAAACATGGAAGGATGGATGGGAGGAACTAGGGAAGGAAGGAAGGGAGTCACATTTAATTGAACCCAGGAAAAATAAATTATAAGATTTACTATTATTTTTTGTGTCACTAAGAAAAATATTTTGGGACTTTTCTGCCAATGACATTAGACATTCTCTCCAATGGTTAAGACTCTGCTCTTCCACTGCAGGGAGGCGCAGGCTTGATCCCTGATCCACCTGCCACAAGGTGTGCCAAAAATAAAGAAAAGAAAAAATTTCCAATTAAACTCTTGATACAATGCTTCCACATACTGAGAATTTTTATTTATACTTACTGAAAGAACCCTTTCAGATTTTCTCATACATTTTTTATCACCTATCACTCCTGTTAATATTGTGAGAAATATAGAGGTGAAAATTTAAGTATCTAACACACTTTCACAGAGTCCAGCTCTCTGAATCACTTTCCAATCTCTGAAGTCTCTTTTTGAACACACTATTTTGTTCTGCGCCGTTAAGACTGCTGGCAATCCTAATACAACACTGCAAGTCAAATACAACTCAGTTAAAAAGAAAAAAAGGTTGCTGGCAATACAGACTGCTTAAAAAATGCTCCACTACTGTCTCCAAGATTTTTCTCCCAAACCACTGACACCCATTCCAAACTTTTGATGCCGATGCTTTCTCGATGTGACCAGAAGCTGTCAAAGAAAGGTTTCTGACACCCCCTTAACTCATATTTTCCTCAAATGACCCTTCGCTGGTTTGGGGATGGAAACATCCACCAGCTGCAGTGGTCCCCTCAAGCCAGACGGAAGGACAGCCCAGTCCATGCCCACACAGATTGTCTCAGCTGCATCACTGGTGATGCTCCATGGACTGAAGGAAGACTGGAAATGCACATGGTCACCTGATGCGAAGAGCTGACTCACTGGGAAAAACCCTGATGCTGGGAAAGATTGAAGGCAGGGAGAGAAGGGGGTGACAGAGGATGAGACGGTCAGATGGCATCACCGATTCAATGGACATGAGCTTGAGCAGACTCCGGGAGATGGTGAAGGACAGGGAAACCTGGCATGCTGCAGTCCATGGGGTCACAAAGAGTCGGACACGACTTAGCGACTGAACAACAGAAATGCAAAATACATGCTGATTTCAGAGATGTTAAATTTGAAAAAGAACAATGCTCCTTCTGCTCTTTTTCTAAAACAGGCTAAATTGCTACTGCCAATGGACCTGAGGAGGAGAACACATCTGAAAGATGAGTTTTCCAAACTGCCCTACTCATTTCATTCTTCCCTATTCAATTATTTCATGGTCTTCTGTATAGGCCTGAACTATAGCTTTTCTCACACTCAACTATAATTATGTGAGCACCTGTACAGCACCCCCAGTAGACAGAGGGGCTTTCGAGGACCCATGTCCTATTTCATCTTTGCTGTGGAACCTAACATAGTATCTTGGATATAGCAGGTACTCAAAGATATTTGGGAAATAAATATAAATACATTTTGGTCTTATTTTACATGAGCTTATTTGGGCAAGAAGAGGTAGTGAAAGAGAAAGAAGTAAAAGTAAAAATCCAGTGTTGGGACTTCCCTGGTGGTCTAGTGGTTAAGAGTCTGTTTGCCAGTGCAGGGGACAGGGGTTCTATCCCTGGTCCAGGAAGATCCCACGTGCTGCAAGGCAACTAAGCCTGTGCACCGCAACTACTGAAGCCCAAACTTGAGGGCCTGTCCTCTGCAACGGAAGAAGGCGCCACACTGAGAAACCCACACGGTGCAACTATAGAGTAGCCTCTGCTCGCTGCAACTAGACAAAACCTGCACAGTCAAAGACTCAGCACAGCCAAAAATAAACAAACAAATGTTTCTTAAAAAAAGAAACAGGGTGTTAACGACAAGCATGTGTCAAGGGAATAGAGCTCAAATATGGAACCACTGAGAATTCTAAAAAAGAAATCTTTCATACAAGTGTCATTGGCAAATTATTAATATATCAGTCCCATCACAAGCAAACAAGAATTTCAGTTCACAATCCTAGACGTCTGATTTCATGACTTGCATCACCACCCAATGAGGTCAACAGGTTTCTGTAAACATAAACGTATTAAGTTAGGGAGAAAGAGATGAAATGATGAGAAAAATCACTACATCATCTTAGGACTTTTCTCCTGCCTCATTTGCTCTGACAAGTAGAGCAATTTTATTTTAATTACTTACGACAACACTTCATGGTAGACTAGTGATACTACCACTCATTAAAAAAATAATAATAATAACAAAGTCTTTGTAACACTTTAGCATCCAGTTATTAACTCTTTGCAAAACAAAAAACAAAAAACTGACAGAGCCAATGATTTGAGAAAGGATTAGTGAGTTATAAAAATTAAACATGGAATACTGGACTTCCCTAGTCTGGTACAGTGGATGGCAGTCTGCCTGCCAATGCCGGGGACACGGGTTCAATCCCTGGTCCGGGAAGATTCCACATGCCTTAAGGTAACTAAGCATGTGCACCCCAACTACTGAGCCCCAGCTCTAAAGCCCATAAGCTGCAACTGCCTAGTCTGTATGCCTCGAGCCGGTGCTTCACAACAAGAGAAACCACCACAATTATTAGAGAGCACCCCACTCACTGCAACTAGGGAAAGCCCTCCAAGCAACAAAGAACCAGCACAACCAAATATAAATACATTTTTTAAATGGGATCGTAAGGAAATATTAAAGAACTAGGCTCTTAGCTGAGTTTCCATACAGGAGATGTTTCAGGCGGAGGTCGTGCGTGCACGGCCAGCGGCTCAGTCGTGTGTGACTCTCTGTGACCCCATGGATTGTAGCCCACCAGGCTCCTCTGTCCATGGGACTATCCTGGCAAGCATACATGAGTGGGTTGCCATTTCCTGCTCCACAGGTAGAGCTCTACAGAATTCCATGCTGACCACATTTTCATTAGTGTTTATTCTAATGAAACATCTTAGCAGTCGGTCATGGAAAATGATTAAAACTCATTCTAATCCTGAGCTCATGCAAACTCCATGAGATTATAACTGGCAAGTTAAATCAATAAGCCAAGTGTCTAAAGTCTTTTCTGAGCTTTATACAAATCAGATGTATAAATAAGCAATAAATAAGATTTTATTGAAAACAGAGCAAATTCTCAATTTGCTGTTTGAGCTTGCAAAATTTAATTATCCATTTTCATTTTGTTTCAAAATTTTCACATGTTAAAAGAATTTAAACTTTGAGGGGAAATTGGTGCAGCCTTGTTGAGGCCCATTTGGCAGTGTGTACCAAAATTTAATTTAATTTATCCATTGACACAATAACTCCATTATCAAATATCTAGAGTAGTAAGAGTACATATGGGCAAAGACAAATGTATGTTCATGGTAATGTAACAGAAAAACAGCAACCTAAATAGTCATGGACAGGAGAATGGTTAAGTAAATGTAGGTACTGCCATACTACTGAATCAACATAACTTTAGACATAATGAAGTAAACTGATATAGTCTAATGTGAAAAAAATTCTTTAAAACACATGTTTAAATGGAAAAAAACAATATATATCTACGGTATGATTCAGTTTAAGGAAAAAAACAGACAAAACTACAGGCTGAATTCAATTATACATAAAAATTCTAGAAGGAAAATCTAACTGGGGAAGGGATTGAGAAAGTAAGGTTGAATGTTTTCGCTTGCTATATTTATTGTTTAAATTGTGTCAGTGATTTGTTCATGCCTTAATTGTGTACATTTTGAAAACCAAAAAAATTAAAGGCAGGACTTTCCTGGTGATCCAGCGGTTAAGACTCCAAGCTTCCAAGGCAGGGAACAAGGGTTTGATCCCTGGTCAGGGAAATAAGATCCCACATGCTGCACAGCAGAGCCAAAAGGGTTCTTTTCTTTTCTTTTTTTTTTTAAGGGAAAAAATGAGACACCTCTCTGAAGAGAAGCATTAAAAAGCCTCACAAATTCTGTATAGCACATAAAGGTTCCCAAATCAGAGCCCAGAACTGCCACCTCACCCCAGCGCTACTTTCGAAAGAGTTCCGTTGGAATCCAGTGTGCTTACAAGAGCATTATATTTCAGAATTTATGTTGGAAATTATGTGACTCAGTCAACTGCCAAGAATTTCATCTGCCCCAAAAGGAAAGCAGGCAGATTACAGTTTCCTTGACCATCAGCAAGTGAATGAGTTCAGCTAACATCCAGTGAATGAATTACTTTAGATATAAAAGAGAGATTGGCACACATCCTCAGAGAAGCCACCTTAGGGCAGACCTTGTAATTCAGTCGAAAAAGTGGTTGGATCTTTAAAATTAAACACATCAAAATAATCAAGCTGGAGCCCATCAAACCAAGCATCTTGAAATAATAATAATTATTATTATTTTAATGTTAATCTTTGTGCTTTCAATAGGGCTTCACGATTTTTGACTACATTGAAAAGGATTAAATGCTGGCAGTGCTGGAGCTCTTAAAGGAGTATTCTGGAAAGTAGAAAAGTAATGAAACATAACACGTCCTTAATAAAATAAGGAACTAAACTATAAAAAATATTTTTTTACAAAAATCAGTTGAGTTCAGGGCTCTGTGATGACCTGGAGGGGTGGGATGGGGGTGGGGGCGGGGGGAAGGAGGCTCTAGAGGGAGGGGATATATGTATATACTTATGGCAGATTCATGTTGTTGTATGGCAGAAACTAACACAACATTGTAAAGCAATTACTCTCCAATGAAAGATTTTAAAAATACACAAAATTTTAAAAAATCAGTTGAAACCGGGTAAGTGACACAAAGCCAGCAAACCCTCGAACTGCAAGGCCTGCAGAGGGTTCTCCTGGAGCCAGGTCCTTGGAGCTGAGATTCAAGGTGAAGAAGCCTAACATGTCCCTTTTTCTTGCCCTTCGTCTGCTGTTTAGATGCTCCCTCCCCTGGCAGCCGAACGTTCTTCACCGTCTCTAGCACAGAAGCTAGAGTAAGCCACTCATCCCAACTTGCCTGGAGCATCTCCAGTTTTACCAGTGAAAATCCCGTACCCTAGGAACTACCTGGTTTAGCCAGGTCTTTCCCTGGTGTCTCAGAGGTTAAAGCGTCTGCCTCCAATGCGGGAGACCTGGGTTCGACCCCTGGGTCGGTAAGATCCCCTGGAGAAGGAAATGGTAACTCACTCCAGTATTCTTGCCTGGAGAATCCCATGGATTCTGGCTTACAGAAGGCACAGGGGAATTTTCTGGAGTGGGTAAATGCTCTATATCTTAACTAAATAAGTTGCAACCAACTGCTGACTTAAAATGTGTGCATTTGTTATATGTAAACTTAACCTTCCAAGACTTTATTTCTATTTTATTATTGGAGTATAACTGTTATACAATGTAGTGTTGGTTTCTGCTGTACAATCAAACTAATCAGCTCTGTGGATACATAAATCCCCTCCCTCTTGGACCTCTCCCCTAACCACCCCCATCCCCCCTACCCAGGTCATCACGGAGCTATATATAGCAGCTTCCCTCCAGCTATTTATTTTACACCCGGGGTCGCTAAGAGTAGGGCACGACTGAGCGACTTCACTTTCACTTTTCACTTTCATGCATGGAGAAGGAAATGGCAACCCACTCCAGTATTCTTGCCTGGAGAATCCCAGGGACAGAGGAGCCTAGTGGGCTGCTGTCTATGGGGTCGCACAAAGTCGGACACGACTGAAGCGACTTAGCAGCAGCAGCAGCAGTGTATACATGACATGAGCTGATTTTAAAAATAAGAGTGAGGGACTTCCCTGGCAGTCCAGCAGTTAAGACCCCGCACTTCCGCTGCAGAGGGTGCAAGTACGCTCCCTGGTGGGGGAACTAAGATCCCACATGCTGCGTGGCGGAGCCAAAAAAAAAAAAAGAGCCAGATCTTCCATCACCCAAAGGACGCAGGATAGACCGGAGCAACATCTTTTAGGGATGCTGTTGGAGCGCTCCCTGAAGCTTGAGGAAGGTCGAAGTTCCAGGGTCACTCTCAGCTCTACACTTACAGGAAGCTAGGGCAGCAGCCCGTTACCCCAGTCCCTGTGAAAAATCAGTTCGAAATTCACTCTGAGCTTGTGCAGCCCTCCATTACAGGAAATTGTACAGATTCCTTCTCTGGAAATATCGAAAGAAAAGCAGGGCCACTGTTCTCCCCTTCTGCAGTGTTTTGCTGTTGTTATAACCATGAACTCATCAAAAGACTAGAAGACCCAGGGCACAATAGAAAAGGAGGCGGGGTAGATTTGAGTGCCTTCTGAACAATGCACTAGGGCAGCCCAACATAAACAGAGATAATCCCGACTATGGGAACCTAATCTACTGAAAATGCGTGAGGTGGCTTTTGCTCAGGAGGTGGTCTCCTTTCTGACCCTGAGGTCTTATCTACTCACTTCGAGGAAACATCTGAGAGTTGGCGAGATACTAGGGGATGGAGGCACAGGCCTTCAGGATGGAGGGATGGGGTACCTCAGGGGGACCAGAGAAGTCAAACCGGTGCCCTTCAGCCAATCATGAAGTGACCCTACCCTTCACAACCTCGAGTATTTGGTTTTTTAGAATATTATCTTGCCCTGCTCCCAGGAAACCATCACTTCTCAGTTCTCCGTCTCTTCCTTGATTCTAACGAGGCCCAGAGACCTGGGAGGCACTACAAGTTGTTGGCATCTGAGGCTGGAATGGATGGACTCTGCCTTATTGCTGGGCAGCCCTGAGACAGCTGTGACCTTGCAAGGCCCACAGGAGGGGAGGCTCTGCCTCCTGGTGGTGAACAGGGAAGGAGACAGCAGTCCGGCCGGCTGGAGCTCCCATGAACTTGCACTGGAAACTTCTCAAGCAAAAAGCCAGAAGTTCTCCCACTTGCTCCGTACCTGGCGAGGGATAAGAGACGCCTGAGCCTCGGGTGTGTGCGTGCATGTACGCTGCCATGTGCCAGATATCTGCTGGTTCCTGCTAGCCAGTAAAGCGGCTCCTCGCACTGCACCCGCAGAGCCAAACGTCTTCCCAGAATTATTTCCCGACTGGGAAATGGAAAGTAACTGGGTTGACTCTCCCATCTGCTGGTATGTAATGAAGTCTGGTCCACAGCCGAGATCCTGGCCCCAGGGGAACAGGAGAGACAGTCCTGGAGCTGAGCGGGCATGCAGGGGCCCCAGCGCAGCGTCATCTGTCCAGGCGGACCCCTCGGGCCAGCCGCCTGGCGCTGATGACCACCCCGGACCCCATTTCACTCAGGTTTCCTACCATATCCTCAGGTCCCCTCCCATCTAATAACGAGCCGTGGATAGCGGCTGGGTTTTACAGTCCAGGCCATTCAGGTGCCAAGCCTTGAAAATAAATCCTCCCCCAGTAACTTGGAGCTAGTGCTCAGGAAAAATAATGGCACCAGAGAGACATCTTTGAGCTCGCATGAAAGGAGTGAGAGGATTAGAATCGGTGAATGACGTTATGAGAACAATAGCACTTTCGCTGATCCAAGGTACATAAGAAAATTAAGAGGGGATAACACAAAATCAGGATGAAGGAGAGAGACAGGGAAATGCCGAAGTAGTGTCTCATCTACAGCACAGCTGGAACGAGGCCAAGATGAACCATGGAGTAGTATTTCTGCTAATCTGCTCCCTCGCAGATACGCTGAAGAGGATGCGCTTACAGAACGGCTCAGTCTCAGACTGAAAAACTGCACAGCACTGTTCGTTCATCAGAAAAGGAGACTTTAGACAATCTTCATTTGGGGTGTAAAACAATAACAGGCCAAACGAAGAGGGAGTAATCTAGAGCAGCGGTCCCCAGCCTTTTGAGCATCAGGAACCGACTTCATGAAAGACAAGTTTTCCACAGACTGGTTGGCGGCGGGGGTGGGGGGGAGGGGCAGGGGATGATTTCAGGATGATTCAAGCACATTACATTTATTGTGCCCTTTATTTCTATTATTATTACATCAGTTCCACCTCAGATCATCAGGCCTTAGGTCCCTTAGATAAAGGTTAGGACCCTTTATCTAGAGGACTATGTCATGACCAGCTCTAAATAAAGCATGTGTGAACCTAAGCACATTAGAGACTCTTGAAGCTCAAAACTCTTAGTTGTACTCGACCAGCATTCGCGGTTCACAGCTCAGAACAGGCATTTAGCCGCTTCCAACCAATTCTGGATGGACATCGGGTCACACCTCCTCGTGGGCGTTCTACAGGCCGAGGGAACCGTTCTGACAGTTAACATTCGAGCAATGATTAAATAACAAGTGTTTAGTCGCTCAGTCATGTCCAACTCTTGTGCCTCCGTGACTGTAGCCCGCCAGCTTCCTCTATCCATGGGATTTCCCAGGCAAGAATGCTGGAGTGGGTTGCCATTTCCTTCTCTAGGGGATCTTCCCAACCCAGGGATCGAACAAGTGTCTCCTGCATTGGCAGGCAGATTCTCCACCACTGAGGCCCCCAGGGAAGCCCTAAATAACAGTGTATCACACTTAAAACCCATCCTTACTGACTACACATCTTCATTATCTTTAAAGATCCGAGACAGTAAAATCCTCCACCAGCAGTGAAACTCTTGACCTTTAAAATCAACATTGCCAAGCTACTTTCTTGAAGAAGCCTTCAACCTATCTTCAAAGACATAGAAGAACCAAGGAAAGCAAAAGTGAAGCCCTGGGAATAAAGAGTACACCAGCATGAAGTTTAAAAAGTCCTCAAAAACACAGCAATGACTGTACCACTGGAACGGCCATTTGATCGGGTCAATTCACTCTCCAACCTCAGGGCCACGCAAAGCAAGATAGAAAATACTGGCCAGCCAATCAAAGGCCTAAGAGTTCATCCCAATGAGAAAAAAATACATCACTATGAATTTTTAGAATACTGGTTATTTACAAAGGAATGGGAAGAAAAATATTACCAGATACAAAAAGGTAATAACCTAATATGAACGTGAACCCAATTCCAGAGTGTTCTTAGTTAGTACAATACTTACGGTATCTTTCCTTCAAACACAGAAAACTGCACCAAAATCAGAAATCTAATGTTCCTTAATTAAATGAGCCTGTGTGACTGACTGGTCACGAAGTTCACTTACAAAGGAAAAAGAATTAGAATGACAGTGGACTTCTAGAAAACACTGGTGCAAATCTTCCAAAATTCTGAAGGAGGATAAACTTGCCCTACACAGACCCTTTAATGTTAAACTTTATTTATGTACCTAAAATTCATTTGTTTTATACATACAAACATTCTACCTACATAGATAGGTATATATATCTATGGAAAACTGCTAAAATAAAGTAAATGATAATTAATAAAAATTAAGCAATCATTTGAAGACAATTATTAGCTCCAGGTAAAAATATCCAAAAGGGAAATGTAAGATGATTTAGTGCTTAGAAATTATTTAAAATAATTAGGAGGGCAAAGAGAAATGTGGGGATGGTCAAATACAAATTGGAGAAGACTGATGACTGTTGAAGCCGGATGAAAAGTGCAAAGATGAAAACTTAAAATTCTAACGATTATATAGTAAACAATGATTTCTGATGTCATTAAAAATAAACTAAATAACTATCTCAAGAAATACAAGTATGCACATATTATTTAGAAATATGAACACAAATTCCAGGAAAGCTACAGGAAACAGAAGTACAGGGGAGAGGGAAAGAGAACTTTTTTTAATTAAACAGTTTAGAAGATGTGATATACAGTGGACTATTACTCAGCCATAAAAAGGAATGAAATAACGCCATTTGCAGCAACACACATGGACCTAGAGACGGTCATACTTAAAAGTTAATTCAGAGAAAGACAAATATCGTACAACAGCAGTCAATGCGAAATCTAAAAAAGGGAACAAATGAACTCATCTACAAAACAGAAACTGAGTTGCAGATGTAGAAAACAAACATGGTACCAAGGGGTAAGGCAGAGGAAGGGTAAATTGGGAGGCTGGGATTGACATATACACACTATCATATGTAAAATAAATAACTAATAAGGACCTACTGTACACCCCAGGCATATACCCTCAGAGTACTAAGGAAAGGCAAACATATGGATTCATTTCCCCAGTTGAATAAACAGCCGTTAAGAAGAACTCAACTCAATATTCTGTAATGGCCCATATGGGAAAAAAAAAAAAAAACCTAAAAAAGAAGGGATATATGTACATGTATAACTGACTCATTTTGCTGTGCTGTACACCTGAAACTAACAAAACATTGTAAATAAATTACACTCCATGGGATTTTCCAGGCAAGAATACTGGAGTGGGCTGCCATTGCCTTCTCCAGGGGATCTTCCCAACCCAGGGATCGAACCCGGGTCTCCTGCATTGCAGACAGATGCTTTACTGTCTGAGCCACTAGGGAAGCCCAAAATTTTCTTAAACATCTCTTAATACTAGCTCATTTTTTAAATTGCTTATGCATTACTTTGGTAAAAGGAAATGGCAACCCACTCCAGTACTCTTGCCTAGAAAATTCCATGGATGGAAGAGCCTGGTGGGCTACAGTCCATGCGGTCGCAAAGGGTCAGACACAACTGAGCAACTTCACCTTCGCTTTGGTAAAAACAAAACTCTTTATCCTCATAAGTTATTTTTTGTTATAGTTGTATATAATTTCAATATCTTCTTCCCATTATTTATGTAATGCAAATTAAAAATTAAGGGGTGACATCTGAACATAAAAAAGCATAACTAGAAATGATAAGAATTCAATAGCTGTGTTCATTATGAGGTTTGACTGTACATACTGCCCTCTAGGGTCCAGTCATAGGAAATCATCTCAAATTTTATAAACTATCAGCCAGTTCAGCCGCTCAGTAGTGTCTGACTCTGCAACCCCATGGACTGCAGCATGCCAGGCTTCCCTGTCCATCACCAACTCCCGGAGCTTGCTCAAACTTGTGTCCAAGTCGGTGATGCTATCCAACCATCTCATCCTCTCCCGTCCCCTTCTCTTCCTGCTTTTAATCTTTCCCAGCATCAGGGTCTTTTCCAATAAGTCAGTTCTTTGCATCAGGTGGCCAAACTATTGGAACTTCAGCTTCAACATCAGTCCTTCCATTCAGGACTGATTTCTTAAATTCACTTAAATCTTCAAATGTCACATGCTCTCTTAATCTTGGATCTTCTAGCCTCTCCGTGGAGTAAGTCTCCTATTTCTAGGACCCAATCAGGTTTGGACTACTAGTTTTATAGTCTGGCTTCATTATGGATTCAATAGGTTTTGATAGGCGGGTCCTGGAACCTAGTCGTGATTAATGGGGAAATGTGTCCTGAATTCTTAACAACTATTTATTCAACTGGGGAAATGAATCTATATGTTTGCCATTTCCTCAATATTTTGAGGGTATATGCCTACAAAATCAAATATAATGCTGACAGAAGTCTGACACATAGATGCTCAAAAAGCAATGCATAAGTCCAGCAAGTGACTGATTGCAGAACTCATTTTGCTATTTGTGGGCAATTTGGAGGAATGAAGTGTCTCATATGCAAGTGTTCACTGTTGTCATGAATAACTGCTTTAAACCAAATATTTAAGGAATATGGACAAGGCAACACAGAGAATATGATCAAAATCATTTCTGGAGAGAAAATGGAGAGAGGAAATGATGGAAGGTTCCCCTTGACACCCTCCATCCCCTCTCAAAAGAAAAAAACAAAACCCAAGAACACTCACTTTTCACCACACTTTTGCAATGAAAAGAATGCACTTTCTTCCTAAACTTTTATTTACTCCTTGATAAAATCACCCACCTTTCCTTGCCAAAACACTGACACACTGCGTGTCAGTCTCTCGACACATATTCAGTTCCAAGATTTGTTCCTCTGCCTTTAGATAAGGGAGGGAGCCCTGTGGTTCCCCCAACTCCAACAGTTTTCTGTTTCTGGAGTGGCTGCCCCCTCCTGTCCCACCCTCGCTCTGCTGATCACAGAAGCATGCTCTTGGACCTGAGTGTTCGATCCCGCTGTGTCAGCACTACAGCAGTGTGGGCTGGGCTCTCCAGAGAAGCACCCTCTTCTAATCTTCCTCCTCCAACAGCTCTATTCAAGGTCAGACTTTTCTTTACCTAGCTCAAAGTCATTCTGATGTTAGCTCCTAACCCATGAGCAGAGATCCTATTTCCTACATCGGTATCCCTTTTTGAGGGGGTGGGGGCACTTGGAGCTGCACGCAGGATCTTAGTTCCCCGGCCAGGGGTCAAACCTGCACCCCCTGCAGTAGAAGGGCAGAGTCTTAACCAAGGGATGTCCCCCATCAGCACTCCCTTGATAAACATTTTGACCAAGAGCACCGGATGATGAATTTGTACCCACCCGTGGAAAATCAGAATGATAATCCTTGCAAAACTTCTGCCCCTCACAAACATGCCATACAGAACTTGGACATTTCAGATTCTGAGTTCTTTGTTGGCAATTGTAGATCATAACCTGTCAGTTACACTGCAAATTTTTTGCTTTTTCTTTTTCCAGTTTAATGAGATACGATAGATTCACTGCGCTGTATAAGTTTACAGCATAATGATTTGACTTATGAACATCATGGAATGATTACCCCCAAGCTGAGTGGAGCTCCATCATGTCACAGAGATTAAATTGCAGTATTTTATATTTATGGCACACTTGCTTTCCCGAAAGTCAACAAGTTCATAAACAGGGATAATAGTTTCTAGTATAAACACTGACTCTACCAACACGACACATAATCTGTGCCATGAAAAGGCTCTGTCTGCTTCTTTTTAGGCACAAGAAGTTTTTTTTAAAAGGCCGTTGCCAAAGTCTTCAAGAAGTCACCAGAGTATCTGAGAGAGAATGTGGGTTTCTGAGCCAAGGGAGTTAGGAATTAAAAAAAAAAAAACAAAAAACTCAGTTTAGCTGTACGAATATGACTTGGAGCATATTATCATAACTCTTGAGTCACAGCACCCTCATCGTTCAAATGAGGACAAGACAGACCTTCTAGGACGATTTTGTGCCTGTACCTCAGAGAGTACTTGGGAAATGTTAGTTTTCCCCCTTTCCTCTTGCCGTGTCCCGAGGCAGCCCTAGGTTCCTCCCCCTTCCCCCCCAATCAGTCCCATCTCCCACTCAAAGGACAGAACGACCACCATTTATCACAAGCTTCTAAACAAAGGGACGGAAAGACCACCACGCATCACAAGCTTCTAAACAAAGCCACACCAGCAGGAAGAAACTGGCCTCACTCCTTGCTTTAGGCCTCCACCTGCATCACCAGAGGTTCTCGGTTTCTTGGAGCAGGAATCTTTCCAACCCCAGAGAGGCCTCCTGAGGAGTAATAAGCCACAGATCTGCCCAAGTCACATCAGAGCTTCCCTCCCCACTCCAGCCCCGCCCCAGGCTCGTCTACCGAACACCAGCTACAAGTTTCTCCCTGGGGCTCCACTTCTCTTCTGGATAATCTGTTCTGTTTTCTTCTCCGTTTCCACTCACGTGTTCTCCCCTTCGCTTCTCCTTTACTCCCGATTAAAACAGCCTGACAAAGGACATCTTCTAACCTAAAAGACAAACCCGAGGCCGCTCCT
This sequence comes from Budorcas taxicolor, assembly GCF_023091745.1. NCBI lineage: Eukaryota > Metazoa > Chordata > Mammalia > Artiodactyla > Bovidae > Budorcas > Budorcas taxicolor. Next base: position 28,448,420 of record NC_068933.1, read on the forward strand.
CCTGCAGCTCTCTGCTGCCCCCTCTTGTCATAGAACGGAACTGGTCCCCACTCTGGCCACAAACAATCAAGTTTCAGGAATGCTCAATATTTATTGAGGGCCTATTGTGTGGGAGGGACTGAGGCCAGTATCAGAGATACAGTGATGTGCAAAATCAGAAATGCCTCTGAGTTCCTAGAGCCTACACTATACAGTGGAAAAGCCAGCATTTATCAGCCACTCACGTAAGTCAACGAAAGACCAGAACTCAACTTGTCATGAAATCCCATGAGAGCCCATAAGAGGGAATTGACCTTGTCAGAGAGGTCCAGGAGGGCTTCCTGGAGGTAGTGACCCAGGCTGAGATGGAACAATGAGTGAAATAAACAAACAAAGAGGGAGAAGGAACATTCCAGAGGGGAGTCAGAACATTCCAGTTCTAAGGGGAGTTATAACATTCCAGTCAGGTGTTCTAAGGTCTATGGTAAGAGGGATCACAAGGGAAATCAGCGTAGCCAGAGAAGGTGGGGTGGGTAACGCAGCTGGGTGGGCTGGAGGCCACTGTTGGGGGACCAGGTAAGAGTTACAGTGGATTAGGGTAAAGCTGTGATGATGGAACCTGGGAGGATGAAAAGATTTGAGAAAACATTTAGGAACTATTTTCCATGTTTAGGAAATAGAATCAAAAGAATTTTATGATGGATTGGACTCCTACAGAGGGTAAGGGGAACAGGTCTCCAAGGACCCCTACTTCCCTGCCCTGCGTAAACGGATGGACACTGCACCCACTATCTGAGTCTGGAGGTGAGTCTGTGACCCGTAAAATGGGTACAAGCAGACAATCGGTTATTCAGATACGGAGTCCAGAAGAGAGGTCTAGAGTGAAGGCGCAAGGGCCTGTGTGCTATCTGAACATGGGCTGCAGTCCTGGAGGGGACTACCCCGGCCAGTAGTTCTCAACTACTGAGCAGGACCCCCGAGGGGGGTGGGAATTTTCCAGGGAAAGGGAGGTAGGGGCGGGTATCTCACAGTGACTGAGGGGTTGCCATTCACAGGGGGAACCCGGGATGCCAGACAACTTGCAAAGCGCAGCGCGGTTCGCAGAGAAGAAATGTCCCGTGTGCCACGTGCCAAGGAGGTTAAAACCCTGTTTTTAATTATGTGAGCCTACAATCCAACTTTATCTTCCGTATACACACCAAAGCTTGTATTTCGTGCCTAGTTTCAATTTACACTGAATTTCCAGTGTAAGAACCATGTAAATTAAGGGGAAATCGTACTACTGTTTAGTCTTTACCCTGACCTACTCACCATTTCAGAAAACTGCATCACTGCTCGAGGTAACTGAGTGCCAGTTAAACAGCCCTCTGTCCGTCTACGAAGCAGAGTCTCCACAAGGAGCCACCCATGTTCACAACTGATGATTCTACACAGAGGCTTAGCACGTGGCTACATCGTGATGCCTTCGTATGGCCAAGCACACATACTGAAATACCTATTACATACAAAGTTATTTTCTTTATATAACAGAGAAGGCATAATATTTTTAAAATTAAATATTGTTGTAAGAAGCAGGCACTTAGGCTGATGGGATTGGGGACCACCAGGCCAGGGAGAAAGTCTACAGTCAGGAACAGAGAGGGCCTTGGATGAGTCTTGATTGTTGTCCAGTTGCTCAGTCGTGTCTGACTCTGTGACCCCCATGGCCTACAGCACATCAGGCTTCCCTGTCCTTCTCCATCTCCCGGAGCTTGCTCAAACTCATGCCCATTGAGTCAGTGATGCCATCCAACCATCTCATCCTCTGTTATCCCCTTCCCCTCCTGTCTTCAATCTTTCCCAGCATCAGGGTCTTTTCCAATCAGTTGGCTCTTTGCATCAGGAGGCCAAAGTATTGGAGCTTCACCTTTAGCATCAGTCCTTCCAATAAATATTCAGGACTGATTTCCTTTGGGATTGACTAGTTTGATCTCCTTGCAGTCGAAGGTACTCTCAAGAGTCTTCTCCAGCACCACAATTTGAAAGCATCAATTTTTCAGCTCTCAGCCTTCTTTATGGTCCAACTCTCACATCCATATATGACTACTGGAAAAACTGTAGCTTTGACTATAAGGACCTTTGTCAGCAAAGTGATGTCTCTGCCTTTAAATATGTTGTCTAAGTTTGTCACTGCTTTTCTTCCAAGGAGCAAGCGTCTTTCAGTTTATGGCTGCAGTCACTGTCTATAATGATTTTAGAGCCCAAAAACAAAATCTGGATTCCAACATTGTTTTTTATGATGTCAGTAGCTCTGTTATTATCAAGGTCCAACCTTCATTGATGGATTCTAATGTTTAATGGCTACCTAGAAAAGGGTCTTGCAAGGGCAAAGGAGAAAAGAAACAGAAATGCTGGGTTGGAAAAGCACAAGAAAAAGAATATTTCAAAAAGGAAGACATAGTTAATGACATCCAATGTTGCTGAGAAGTACGGACAAGGACTAGAAACGGCCTCCATCTTACTTAATCTGGAGGATCTGACAAGAGAAATGTCACTGACAAGTCAGCAAGAGCTGTTTCAGTGGAAAGGAAGTAGTTTATCACCATAACAGAATTGTTGAGTATAATTCCATTATACTGAATACAATTCCCTGTGCTATTAGTAGGACCTTGCTATTTATCCATTCAATATCATTCTTTATATAATACTTAGGACCTTGTTATTTATCCATTCAATATCATTCTTTATAAAATAGTTCAATTCAGTTCAGTTCAGTTGCTCAGTCATGTCTGACTCTTTGAGACCCCATGAATCACAGCACGCCAGGCCTCCTTGTCCATCACCAACTCCCGGAGTTCACTCAGACTCACGTCCATCGAGTCCGTGATGCCATCCAGCCATCTCATCCTCTGTCGTCCCCTTCTCCTGCCCCCAATCCTTCCCATCATCAGACTCTTTTCCAATGAGTCAACTCTTCGCATGAGGTAGCCAAAGTACTGGAGTTTCAGCTTCAGCATCATTCCCTCCAAAGAAATCCCAGGGCTGATCTCCTTCAGAATGGACTGGTTGGATCTCCTTGCAGTCCAAGGGACTCTCAAGAGTCTTCTCCAACACCACAGTTCAAAAGCATCAATTCTTCGGTGCTCAGCTTTCTTCACAGTCCAACTCTCACATCCATACATGACTACTGGAAAAACCATAGCCTTGACTAGACGGACCTTTGTTAGGACCTTGTTATTTATCCATTCAATATCATTCCTTATATAATAGTTGCTGGTACTGCTAAGTCACTTCAATCGTGTCCGACTCTGCATGATCCCGTAGACGGCAGCCCACCAGGCTCCCCGGTCCCTGGGATTCTCCAGGCAACAACACTGGAGTGGGTTGCCATTTCCTTCTCCAAGGCATGAAAGTGAAGTCGCTCAGTCGTGTCCGTGTCCGACTCTTAGCGACCCCATGGACTGCAGCCCACCAGGCTCCTCCATCCATCGGATTTTTCAGGCAAGAGGACTGGAGCAGGTTGCCATTGCCTTCTCCTATATACAATAGTTAGAACCTTGCTATTTATCCATTCAATATCATTCTTTATAAAATAGTTAGGACCTTATTATTTATCCGTTCAATATCATTCTTTATATAATAGCTTGCGTCTGCTAACCTGAAACTCCCACTCCACCCCTCTCTCGCTCCCTGCCTGGCACCCACAGCTCTGTCCTCTGTCTGTGAGTCTGTTTCTGGTTTGTGGATAAGTTCATCTGTGTCATATTTTAGATGCCACATACAAGTGCTATCACATATTTGTCTTTGTCTGTCTGACTTCACTTAGTATAAGATTATCCCTAGATCCAACCGTGCTGTGCAAATGGCATCATTTCATTCTTCTTTATGGCTGAGTAGTATTTGGTTGTATATATGTACCACATCTTTATCCACTTCTCCTTCGAGGGACATTCGGGTTGTTCCCATGCGTTAGCCATTGTGAACAGTGCTGCTATGGACATGGGGGTGCATGCTGAAGATCTTCCTAACAGGGCTGCAGATAAAGGTGACCTCCAATCACACAAGAAGCACTGCCAATGTCTGTGGACAGTGTTGAATGAGCATTGAATGGCAAGCAGTGAAAAATGGGAACTGCGTCTATTCCATTTTGGTACTAAATTATTTTGGGGAAACTTCGAGCACTAGCTACGGGGCTTACAATGATCTTGTCTAAAGACCTTTAAAGACATTGGGCAAGAAAACACAGCAAGGATGCAAAGAAGCTGTAGGAAAAGGTTCAGTGACCAGGTTGCAAAATGTGCACACACCCTATAGTTCAGATGTTGCAGAGGAAATGGAGTGTATCTCTTGTGCAACTAATCCAGGTTTGCGGCTAAATCCCCATCCGTTGGGCATAAAGGGAAAATAGTGGAGTCGGTCCAAACGAATGAAGAAACTTAGAACAGTCCTCTGAAGTACCACCCATTCTCTCCAGGTAAAAAGGCCTGTCAATTTCTCAGATTTTGCCTCCTCTTCTCCAGGACCATATCTGCCGGGGGAAAAGATGCCCTGGAACCTGTGTGGTGTCCTCTGATTTCTCTGACCTTGAAGTGGACATCCTGCTGCTGGGGCAGCCAACACCACTCGGCACCTGGTGTAGCCCACGATCTGGTCTTGAGGAGCCCCGCCCAGGCCGGGGATGCTCCACTGATGACTCAGCCCCTCCTCTCTGCTCTCCGGGGGTACACCTCCCTGAGGATAACCACATCTTTGATGGTACATTTAGGACATTTTTAAACAGAAAGTAATGACCGGAGAGGATGCTGGCCCTGTAGGTGAAAAGAGGACTGTCCTGGGCAAACTGGGACATCTGGTCACCCCGCACCTGCATCTCCACTACACACACTACAGGGCCTTGGCTAAGCGTCCACCTGCAGCCTTTTCTGGCATGCACTTCGCAGCTCCCCATTAGGAGACATCCACCACGAGAATACAGAGGCCCCCTGCCTTGCCCAGTGAACAACTCCACATTTTAGCTTGAGACCTGCTGGTCATTGTGGTTTCCTCAACTTATCAAGATATTTCTAAAGGTTCCTCTTCACAATCTGATCCCAAGGCATGATTTGGGGGTTGGTAAGGACAATTTAAACCCTGCCTCCATCTTCCTCCTCTCCTCTCTTTGTTCTTTTCCCACCAACTCCCTTCCTCCCACCAAGGAGCAGCAGGACTTGTGACCAAGATGTCACAGCTGGAAGGATGATCTTCTCAACAGGAGAAATGTGAGCTGAGTCCTCTAGTCTTAGTTCCTGCTATGTTAAAGCAGGAGCTAAAAACAATTTAGAAAACTGTCCTCAAGAGAAGAGTCTGACTTCAGAAGGCTGTTTACTCTCTTACAGAAAATATCCTGTTACGAAAGTCAACACTGAACATGAATGTCAAGCTTTCCTTCTGTATCACTTCTATTCTCCCCCAAAACAGATTATATGATTTGGACCAGCAAGAGAGACAATGATCTACTCTAAAGTAAAGAAATCTTCTTTACCCCAAAACCTCTATTAGTTTAATCTGTTACAATCCTATTATTATTGCTCTTTAGCTTTCTATTTGCTTATCTGAATATAAACATGATAATGATCATAAAAGCGTATACACTTAGCAACAGACTGCCAAACTTGATGATCAGAAACCAACAGAACTGCAAGGAGAAATATACAAGTCCACAATGATCCCCTGCAGACTTCAACACCCCTCTATTGGAAATGGAGAGATCCAGCAGGCAGAAAGTCAGTAAAGACGTAGCTGAACAAAGCAACACCATCAGTCAGCTGGATATAACGGACATCTATACACTATTTCATCCGACAACAAGAGAATACACACTCTTCTCCAAGGTTACATGGAACATTCGTCAAGAACAAATTCTGGCCACAAAACACATCTTAACAAACTTAAAAGAATAGAAATCATACCATGTCTGCTCTCAGACACAACGGAATTCAACTAGAAGTCAAGCACAGAAAGTAACAAAAATCCCCAAATATGTTGAGATTAAACATCACACTTCTAAATAACACATCAAAGAAGAAACATTAAAATGGAAAAAAAAATTAAAACACATGAAAATGAAAACACAACTTACCAAAATTCGTGGGATACAGAGGAAGAAGTACTTAGAGGTAATTTCATAGCATTAAATGTATGTAACAGAAAAGAAGAAACATCTAAAATCGATAACATTAAGTCTCCACCAAAAAAGAAGGGCATATTAAATCCAAAGTAAGTAGAAACAAAGAAATAATAAAAATTAGAGCAGAAATCAATGAACTTGAAAACAGAAAATCAATAGAAAAAAATCAATAAAATCAAAAGCCAGATCTTTGAAAAGATCAATAACACCAATAAACCCTAGTCAGGCTAAAAAAAGAGAGAGGGGATATAAATTAGCAATATCAGGAATGAGAAAGGGAACACCCCTGTAGAAACCATAGATCTCAAAAGGAAAATAAAAGAATATTATAAATAAATATTACAGTAACTCTCAGGTTGTATTGATAATTCTGTCAGTATTTATTGAACAACTACCATGCCCCAGGCAACACGGTATGCAATTTACATGAATTATCTTAAAACTTCACAAAAACCCTAAAGAAATTGGGCTTACTCTCATATTACAAACAAAAAAAAAAGCTTAAAGAGATTGTAACAGTTGTAACATCAGAGATCTCACAAGTAGTGGAGATGAATTCAGCCCAGCTCTTACTGACCATCAACTCCCAGGCTTTCCCATTCCACCACAGAGCTTCTCAAGCAATGTGGGGTACATAGTTTGGTTATAGTATAGCTCACCCTACCTCCTCTCTGCCAGAAAAAAAAAAAAAGCCACATCATGTCTGCAGACTAAGGAAATATATAAAACTGAGCTGCCTTTGGTCATGAACAGAGAAGTTCTTCCTGTCGGTCTGTGTTTTTAATAATTGTTTGGCTAGTGTAAGACAACTTTCAGCTTCTTTCTCCCAAGGAACAAAGTGATACAAAATAGAGCATGATGGGATATTACAAAGAGATTATTTCTATAGTTCATGCCAGAAACGAAGGAAGCAAATGAGGAAGAGGAGACAAGGGTGAAAATGCTGGCCAGTAAATAAGTCAGAAGAGGTATGAGGGCAGAGGAAAAGAAGGTGAAACACTTGATCTCTGCTAAAATGAAAGAGATTATCTAGGGACTTCCCTGATGGTTCTGTGGTTAAGACACCACACTTCCACTGTAGGGGGCACAGGTTCCAACCCTGGTTGGGTAACTAAGATCATGGGGTGAAAGAAAGAAAGAAAGAATCTAGTTTATATCTAAGCCTAGCAACTCTTTTCCGTGTGCTGAAACACACCACCCTCCACCACCAGCACCATTACCATCCATCATTTCATATGCTGAAGCTGAAACTGAGAAAATCATCTACTTGTGTGGGCACCATGGTGTCCTGGTACCAGATGTCAATTAAGACAGAGCGCTGGCTAAAGTGATCAAAGTTATAGGATAAGTAAAAACCAAGCAGTCACTTAGTTGCCATAAAAAAACAAACCCGTGGTGGATTCATGTCAATGTATGGCAAAAACCAATACAGTATTGTAAAGTAAAAAAATAAAAAATAAAGAGCACACACAAAAAAATGCTCATTTCTTTATGCTTTCAACTCCTCTCCAGATATTGGCCACCCAACCAGGGAGTGTTTGGAAAACTGAATTTAGAGGCTGAAAGTAGGCGACTTCAGAAATTAGAGAATTCGCCTTCACTTTAAACTACAAGACAACTAGGAAGCCTGCAAGCTGCTTGATGCCACATGTGAAAAATAAAAACTAGAGTTTAGTGGACTTAAGAATAAAGAGAATACGGGCCATGCTAGTCCCAAGACTCACTCCCAAGAGTCTTTGAAATTAGGAGCTTTACAGGCATTGATCAATGAAAAATGTAAAGGGATCATTTTAAAGGAACCTAAGAATACATGCACTGCAGCAGACAGCTAAGTCAAATGACCTTGAACATCTTCCCCGTCTTCCCCAGCCAGCCTTACTCAGTAGCTTTACAGAAACACACAGAAGCCTCTCCTCTCTCCCCGAGAGGCTGTGCATTCTGGGTCTGTGCACTGCTGGCTGGAGACAATCGAGAAAAACTTGTATCTCAGCCCTCCAATATGCATGCTTTTGCTCAGCATCAGCTAAATAATAAGAATCAGATTCTAAGCAGAAGCCCCTGGTTCTAACATTTTCAGGCATCATCAGATACTGTATTGGTCCAACAACTAAGTGCTTCCCAAAGACTAAACTGTGCCCATGTGACTAAAAGAATGCCCTCATTGCATAATCCCTTTGAAAGAACCATCAAAATCCACATTTTCAATTACAAACGCTTTTCCAGTCTCAACATAAAACATTCTTGAAAACTCTGTCACTAGGCAGATGTCTTTAGAGAGGAGCTTATTTTCCCAAAGGCACCGAGTTATAATTGGATATTCTGTTACCAAAGACTAAGCATCGAGTAAATCACAGGCGTACAGAAGTGACAATGGGATAGAAAAGCAAGGACACCTACAAATTCCCATGATGGAACCTAGAGACTTTATACTAAGTCATAAAATGATAGTGGTGGTAGCCACCTAGGAGATCAGCTGTCCCCAATACCCGTCCACCTGGTCTGACCCCATCATAAGGTCCTGGGAAGCTGGTAAAGAGCACAGGTTCCCAGATCTCATCTCCAGAGACACTGAACTGATACACTGTGGAAAACAAAATGCCGTATTTTCTTCTCAACTTTTCCAGGTGATTCAAGACACTAGGGAGGGGGGCATGACTCATATAAGTAACACTCCATGTTTTTCTCCTACATTTACTGATCAAATGCTAATGGCTTCATCAGTAAACAAATGAACCTAATCAATCTGTATTCACATTTTTAGACGTTAAAGTTTTTGGCTGTGAATTATATGACAACACTTGCACAACTTAGATTTTAATCATTGTGCCTCGCATGCAACTGAAATATATAGTCACTAATGATTTGGTTTCCCTGGTGGCTCAGACGATAAAGATTCAGCCTGCAATGCAGGAGACCTGGGTTCGATCCCTGGGTTGGGAAGATCCCCTGGAGGAGGGCATGGCAACCCACTCCAGTATTCTCGCCTGGAGAATCCCCATGGACAGAGGAGCCTGGTGGACTCCCGTCCATAAGGACACAACTGAGCAACTAAGGACAGCGCAGTGATTTGAATGTCAAATTCAGACGTCAGTACTTTCCTATACTCAGTAAAGTATGCAGATGTCAATAAGCTTAAGGATTAAATATTTACATGCTTATGGAAGCAAAATATTTAGTGATCAATAATTTACTCATTTTTTTTTCATCGTATCAGGAAGGAAATGAAGAACATTTTCTATGCATCACAGTTGTGGTAAGTTAGTAACACAAGATTGAACTAAGCATCTGAGAGGCCGAGGAGTTAAACGAATGTGTACGGTGAATTTTGCTCCTTGGACACCTATATAAATGAAAATAGGTACCACTAAGACATCAGGACGTCGAGTCTATCTTGAAATCACATCTCAGATCTACCCATTTCTTTCTCCCCTGCCTCCCACCCTAAAGCACTTCAGTTCAGTTCAGTGGCTCAGTCGTGTCCGACTCTTTGCGACCCCATGAATCACAGCACGCCAGGTCTCCCTGTCCATTACCAACTCTCAGAATTCACCCAAACTCACATCCATCGAGTCGGTGATGCCATCCAGCCATCTCATCCTCTGTCATCCCCGTCTCCTCCTGCCCTCAATCCCTCCCAGCATCAGAGTCTTTTCCAATGAGTCAATTCTTTGCATGAGGTGGCCAGAGTACTGGAGTTTCAGCTTCAGCATCAGTCCTTCCAAAGAACACCCAGGGCTGATCTCCTTTAGGATGGACTGGTTGGATCTCCTTGCAGTCCAAGGGACCCTCAAGAGTCTTCTCCAACACCACAGTTCAAAAGCATCAATTCTTTGGCACTCAGCTTTCTTCACAGTCCAACTCTCACATCCATACATGACCACAGGAAAAACCATAGCCTTGACTAGAAGGACCTTTGTAGGCAAAGTAATGTCTCTGCTTTTAAATATGCTGTCTAGGTTGGTCATAACTTTTCTTCCAAGGAGTAAGCGTCTTTTAATTTCATGGCTGCAGTCACCATCTGCAGTGATTTTGGAGCCCCACAAAAGAAAGTCTGACACTGTTTCCACTGTTTCCCCATCTATTTCCCATGAAGTGATGGGACTGGATGCCATGATCTTCGTTTTCTGAATGTTGAGCTTTAAGCCAACTTTTTCACTCTCCTCCTTCACTTTCATCAAGAGGCTCTTTAGTTCCTCTTCACTTTCTGCCATAATGGTGGTGTCATCTGCATATCTGAGGTTATTGATATTTCTCCCAGCAATCTTGATTCCAGCTTGTGCTTCTTCCAGTCCAGCGTTTCTCATGATGTACTCTGTATGTAAGTTAAATAAGCAGGGTGACAATATACAGCCTTGACATACTCCTTTTCCTATTTGGAACCAGTCTGTCATTCCATGTCCAGTTCTAACTGTTGCTTCCTGACCTGCATACAGGTTTCTCAAGAGGCAGGTCAGGTGGTCTAGTATTCCCATCTCTTTCAGAATTTTCCAGTTTATTGTGATCCACACAGTCAAAGGCTTTGGCATAGTCAATAAAGCAGAAATGGATGTTTTTCTGGAACTCTCTGCTTTTTCGATAATCCAGTGGATGTTGGCAATTTGACCTCTGGTTCCTCTGCCTTTTCTAAACCAGCTTGAACATCTGGAAGTTTACGGTTCACGTATTGCTGAAGCCTGGCTTGGAGAATTCTGACCCTAATACAGAGCTGCAGCATTTCCACTTATTTCACAGAAACTGTTTCCTGCTTCTACTTTCACATTCCAATCCCCTCTCCAAGGAGAACCCACAGGGCTCTTTTCAAAGCACATCTCAGAATAGAACAAAATAAAAATCAGAGCACAGCACCCCTGCTTAAAACCGTCTGCCATTTCCCCATTGCCCTTACAACAAATCCAGCCCTCTCACTCTGTTAGGCAGCCCCATCTCTTCACCTGGGCCCCGTCTCCCATTCCAATCTCATCTCGTACTATCCTCCTTCACACACACACTGACTCCAGCACAGTGACCTTCTTTCTGACCTTCCATCATATCAAACTGCTTCCCCTCTCATCTGCATCTGCAGTTCCCCCTCCCTGAAATGAATTCCCTCCATGTCACAGGAATGATTCCTCTCATCTTTCAAGATTCAACCTCAAATGTTACATCTTCAGAGACGCTTCCCTGATCACTCCATCTCAAGCCAACATGCCTGTCCCTGCCTGGTAGCATCCTATTTACCAAACTCATAAGCTCCATGAGGCTTCACTCTTTGGTTCAGTGGTAAAGAATCCGTCTGTCAAGGCAGGGGACTCGTCTTCAATTCCTGGGTCGACAAAGATCCCCTGGAGAAGGAAATGGCAACCCACTCCATATTCTTGCCTGGTGGGCTACAGTCCACAGGAGTCGCAAAGAATCAGACACGACTTAGCGACTAAACAACAGCTACCAACTAAGCCCCATGAGGGCAGACCCTGCTGCAGACAAGCTTGTAGAACCGGGTTATGGAACCACTATAACCCCAGCAGCCAGCACAGTGCCACACATAAAAAATGGTTCTTCCATCCCAGCTCCACAACATCAGGAAGGAATATATCCTGAGATAGTCTCAAATTCTCCCAAATTACATGTAGCGCACGATTTCCTGAAACAATGGAGTTCCGTGGCCTATTCATACACATCCAAACCTTAAGTTAGTCCAGTGTTCTACTCCTTATCTAAATATCTAGCAATTCCATGGACAGTCCATGGGGTTGCAAAGAGTCGGACATGACTGAAGCGACTTAGCACACACGACTGATGACTGCTGTATTTTATTTCTTAAAATACATCTCTTTGTCCTCATTTCCATTATCAGCCCTAGTGGATTACTTTCTTCCTTCAGAGAGGTTACTTTGTCACTAATAAAGAAAATGCTGAATATTTCAGGAGATATCCAGCTTACGCAACAATATAACACAGAGCCAGCTAAGAGATGGACAGACACTGGTTGTTCTTTTTTCCTTCTTCTCTTTTCTCCTTTTTTTAAATTTGTATTTGATTTTGGAGTATATTTGACTTACAATGTTGTGTTAGTTTCAGGTGTACAGCAAAGTGATTCAGTTATACATACATTTATTCTTTTTCAGATTCTTTTCCCATGTAGGTTATTACATAGTGTCAAGTAGAGTTCCCTGTGCTATCCAGTAGGTCCCTATTGATGATCTATTTTATATACAGTAGTGGCACATGAATCTCCCCAACCACCCACTTCTCCAAGGCCAGAAAACTCTAATCTGTGCCCTAGAACTTACTGAGATGGGGTGGATCAAACTGTGAACGTAAACTCTGCGAAAAGACATTTTCTGCTGCCCTTCCTCTCCAGCTGAAGCTGTTCTGGGTTTGTTTTTTCTTTTAATTTTTAAGAGCAAGAAAACTTACCCATTAAAGCTGCCTGGTTTTGTTTTGGGGGCCCATGAGAGATGTGGCTGCCTGCTCTGAAGAACGAGCCGCCAGATTGGTCTCGCAGGATTTCTGGGTGGCAGAGAATCAGCCCAGAACTGGATGGGCACCAGCATATCCATTGGCCCAAACTGCTGAAACTGCAGTGATGCAATCTGTCCGCTGCCTCCAGCAGGACAAGGCCTGGCTCTTGGCACTTGTCACTCCCACGCCTCCTTTCAGATTTGTAAGTCTAACCCAAGAAGCGCTTTCCGATTTTCAGTCCCTTCTGTTCTTTCTTTCATCTTTATACCATCACACGCTCTCAAAGACTGGACAGGGTCAAAGAAGCTAAGTCAGAAACAAGGGGGAGAGAGCTCCCAGTCCTGACAAGACAACTCTCACCACTAAACATTATGACCCTCACGACAGCCTTTGTCCTTAGACCAGACTAACTCCAGCAAAACTCGGCTGATTTATTTAACTGGAAAGACTGAAAATCAGATAATACGAAAAGGCAATTTCTTGACGGAAGGAAATGAGTACCTTAGCTGTAAAATATTAATGCCTTTGCATAATGAACACTCTTCCTGAAAGGTATCTTAAGAAAGCAAAAAAAGTCTAGGATTTGGATAATTTATTCATAGCTGTTCTTACTATCTTTGTGCTTCACTATCTCCTAGGACAAAATGTCTTTGTTAATTCACTTTTTATTGATATCAAATTAATACCTACATATAGCTTTCAGTGTGAAATAGTTTTATCAAGACAGTAACACAGGAGAGCAGGGTGCTACCACCGCATAACCTATTTCCACGTGCCAAAAGTCACCACCTCGATTTTTCCAGGTGTTTCTTCTGTATTTGCATTTCAAAAATATCTAAATAATACATTTACTGGGCTATTTCTTGATTTTTCAGTTTTAGATAATACCTATTGTCTTGTTACTATGGAAGGTATAGATTTAATTCTCCCATCCCCTCACACACACACTTGTCTTCCCTCTTCATCCATTTCTGATTAAGTGTCTATCAAGTGCTTTCATTATTACAAGTATAAACACTGTTTACGGCTGTGCCAAATCTGTGCATTACTGCCAAGTTTTCTTTTTTGAAAATCTGTTTTGTTTTCATTTGGTTTGGTTTCAAAATCTCTGGGCCAACCCTCTCCACACCTTCTAACACCTCCCCACAACCTGCAAAATCCTTCTCAAGCCAATCTTCCTTGCAGACAAATTGATATACAGCTGACAGATCATGAATCTTCAACACTAGAGACTGTGAGTAAGTTTGCAGTGGGGCCCAGAGGCTTAGGGGTTTGTTTGTTAGTCTGTGCATCTATGATCTTAGGATGAGCTAGGTTTGGGAACCACTCACCCACAGCAAAACAAGTAAGACCAAAAACTCTCAAGCTTTAGAAATTTAAGTGGCAGAGAATTAAATTTTGGTTCGGTTCTCCCCCATTCTTGTATCACTTGCAGCAACTTCCTAGAGATAGTAATGAATGTGAAAGAACTACCCATACCTTCTATTACATGAATGATCAATAAAACTTGCACAACTCCTACCCAAAGGGCTGAAGTTTTGGCCAAGGTTTTGGTTTCCCTGCTTTCCAACCATGGACAGTGACACCACAACACTGAGGATTTTCTAGTAAGATTGATAACCCATCATCTCCCACTGATGTGACGAAGGGTACAAGAGAGCTGCCGGCAGGGCCTGCAGAGTCCGAGTCCATGGTGAGGATCTGGAATTTTAACAAGATGGGAGGTCGCTGCAGGTGTCTGAGCAGAGCTCTGAGAGTGGGTTTACCTTCTGGAAAGATTATGCGATAATTATTTGCTCAAGCAAAAATGAAAAGTCAATTATTTTAATTGAGACATAGTTGATTTAAAATATTATGTTAGTTTCAGGTATACAACAGAGTGATTCACAAGTTTCATACATTATACTTCATTTATAGTTATTATGTAATATTGGCCTTATTCCCTGTGCTGGACAGTATATCTTTGTAGCTTATTTTTTTTATACATAGCAGTTTGGACATGGGGCTTGATTACTGCAAAGATGTACATATGCAGGTAGGTACACCTATACATATCTATACATACATCATACTCACATATGATCTATCACTCAGTTACAAGCTTCTTTTCCATGTTCAATGTTGCTGCTGTCCACACAGTCCAAAATAAGTCCATTTCTTCCTCCACCTCCTAAGTAAATATTAATCTGGCAAAAGCAGTTACCATTACCTGCATTCAATAGGCAGGGCCCAGAAAAGTCAGGTGGCGCAGAGGCAAAAATGCAGGAGACCGGGGTTCAACCCTTGGGTAGGGAAGATCCCCTGGAGGAGAAAATGGCAACCCACTCCAGTTCTTGCCTGGAGAATTCCCATGGACAGGGGAGCCTGGCGGGCTACAGCCCATGGGGTGGCAAAAAGTTCAACATGACTGAGCACGCGTGTGTGCGTGCGTGCGCGCGCGTCTGCGCGCACGCGCACACACACAGGAAAATCAACCTCCAGAGAAAAACCACTAATAAGGATTGACTCATAATGGCTGATATCAGCAGAAATTACCCCTGAGAACGGTTCACAGATGCATTACTCACGAAGTCTCAGGGACACTCTGTACAGTGCAGACATCCCCAGTGGTAGAATTCACAGAGGGAATGAAGGAGAGCTTGTTCTACAACTCATGGATTCCTCAGCAAGGTCACGAATACAGAAAGGGGCGAGACAAGAGCCTGTGAGGAGATGAATAAGGCGCTTCCATGAAGAGGCCTGTTGCCCTGCTCTGAAAATCCTGCTCCAACAGACCTCCCTAGAGAAATCTGAAATATGTCCTTGAAGTTTGAAGACATAGAAGACGAGTGCCTACCTGAGGAACTCAGGAGGGTGAGGATCAGGTCCGACCGCCCTCCCTGATTCGTCTCACCCGGGAATGGTGATCTGCCTGCATGACAGAGGAAAGGGGGACAGCTGTGCTGTGGTCTGCCTACACCCCCAAAGCTCCTCCCACCAACACATGTGAGCACGTGGGGAGTCTTGGGTCCTCAAAGAGCCCTAGGCAGACACAGCTCAGCAGAAAGAAGCTGGATGCGCTGCGGGACCCAGGAGCTAGGAAGCCATCCCACATGCGTACCCTAAGCAGAGATGCAACTTCCTGGAAAAGGACACTGAAAATGCCAGGATTCCAGGAGGAAAAGTCGAAATGCCACAAAAAGGGCCCAGAATAGAAAAAGTATAATCATCTGCCACACCCCGTCAAGGCCATCCTCTCTAGCCACTTGTTGAGTTCACAGGACATGAAGCCACACAGCCAAGTAAGAAATATCCTGTCTGCTTAATTCTCCTCACTGTCTTCATGGCATCGCTGCCAGGCTCCATGAAGCAGACAGTGCAGGATGGAGGAGGTGAGGAGAGGATAGAGGGAGGAAAGACCTGCCCTGCAGAAGGAGAAGCATCACAGGCTTGCAGCAGCGTGAGAGAGGTCCCTTGGACAGCAGGGAGATCAAACCAGTCCATCCTAAAGGAAATCAGTCCTGAATATTCATTGAAAGGACTGATACTGAAGCTGAAACTCCAATACTTTGGTCACCTGATGCAAAGAACTAACTCACTGGAAAAGACTCTGAAGCTGGGAAAGATTGAAGGCAGGAGGAGAAGGGGACAACAGAGGATGAGATGGTTGGGTGGCATCACCGACTCGATAGACATGAGTTTGAGCAAGCTCTGGGAGTTGGTGATGGACAGGGAAGCCTGGTGTGCTGCAGTCCATGGGGTCGCAAAGAGTTGGACACGACTGAGCAACTAAACTGAACTGAACTAAGAGAGGTCCGAGCTGGGGACGCAAAAATACATAACCCTAGGCATGGCCATGGGGCTGAACACTCCATTTACTAAATTTGAAACTGTATTTGCAACTGAAAGTGACCACACAATTATCCATTCCCTGAGAATGAGTACAAAAGTCAGAGTTCTGCCACAGTTTCCAGTTAGGGGATGGTGAAAACCCCCTGAATGAGGTCTTAAGGATCAGCAAGAAACATAAAGAACGTGCGCTTCCAAACATAAACTTAAAATGGCTTCAAGACTTACATGTAACACACGGCACCATAAAACTCCAAGAAGAGACCACAGACAAAACATTCCCTGACATAAATCCTAGGAACGTTTTCTTAGGTCAGTCTCCCAAGGCAATAGAAATAAAACCTTTCAAAAAAAAAAAAAAAAAATTGTGGTTCATAAAATCTTCGAGGTCACAAAATCCTTCGAGTTTCCATTTCCATTAATTAGGTCAGCCTTTGATACCTGAATCATTTTCCTGCCTTTTCTTCTTCAATCCTTCAGATGAGCCAGAGTCCCATCTGCAGTTTTCGGTGACCTACTTAATTAGAATTCGGAAGCCTCAGACAGAAGAAGTGTACTATATTCAATCTGTTTTGCTCAACAGACCCTATTAAAGAACTGAATTTCTAATCCAATCTGTTAAAACCATATACTGTAAGCAATCCTCAAGTCCAAATATCCAGGTTTTTTATAGTCACGAGTGCACATTCACATATAGTTTGGGGGAGGGAGCCCTGGATCGGATCAGGGCACCTTGGTTCTCCGCCCAACTCCTGGCTGTTAACCTCTGGGTCTCTTGACACATCCCTACCCTTCCCGAGCCTCAGTCCCCCCGCCTGTACAAAGAGGAGGTTATACTCCTAGGTCCTCTCGGGCTCTAAGTCTCTGTGACTGTTTCCTGAGTGTCAAATGTGCACAAGGCATTGTGCTCATACAGAGGGAAGAGGAGACACAAAGATGGGGCGATGCTGCCCTGTCATCATAAAAGAAGAAAGAAAGAACTTCACAGTCTTTTGTGCAAGAAATGATATAGGCCAGAAGCAAATATCGTTACCTTATTTTTCTTCTTTATTCCCCATTACTGTTGCTGTGCCCGACATGTTGTAGAGGCTCAATGAAACAACATAAAGAGATACAAAATGCCTACGGACATTTAGAGAAGAGAAGCTACATCTAATAGAGGGGAATTATAAATACAGGTGCTACATTTGAGTTGGGTTTTTAAAATAATTTTTATTTTTGGGGGGGCGCATTGCATAGCATCCAGGATTTTTGTTCCCCAACCAGGGATTGAACCCACACCCCCTACAGTGGAAGCACAGAGTCTTAACCACTGGGCCACCAGGGAAGTCTCCTTGAGCTGGTTTCTAAAAGGCTATTCTATTTCACTGGCTCCATAACACTGGCCTCTAATTGGATGCAAAATCTTAAGCCAAAGTTAGAGTCTCCATGCTCTGGTTTCAGTATATCCTTCAATCTTAATCTCTCTCTTACATGAAACTAAGCTATAGCCATCCGATCTCCTTGCTGTAACCTCAGATATTACCCATAATTTTTTAATTCCATGCCCCCATTCTTGCTGATTTTCATATTGAAATGTCCTCCATTCCCAATATAATCCAATTCCATTCTCCTTCAAGTCCTACTTCAAATTCCCCTTATTTTATGAAGATCTTATGAAGCTTTGCCTGATCCTTCCACTCATATGTACTCTCCCATCTTTGAAATCCCACAAGACTTGCTGACATTTCTCTTATGGTATATACAAAGGTGGTTCAGAGGTAAAGAATCCGCCTGCAGGAATAAGCGTTCAGTCCCTGGGTGGGGAAGATCCCCTGGAGGAGGACATGGCAAGCCACTCCAGTATTCTTGCCTGGAGAATCCCATGAACAGAGGAGCCTGGTGGGCTACAGTCCATGGGGTCTCAAAGAGTCAGACACAACAGCATGCATGCACGCTAGGCTTCCTGGCAACCAGATATGTGAGTGCTCACCTCAACAGAAGGAAACAGACAAACAGCAAAGCAACCATTACTGAATTTCTTAACATGAATGTCTCAGATAGAATGCCAATTACTCAGTAATTTGGTAAAATACTATGTGTTGTGATGATGTTTATGATTTCAACAGAGTAACTCCCACGTAATTTGTAAACTTTCAGATATTTTCCCTAATAATTCAAGATCATTGATTATTGACCTTTCAGAAAAGTTTTGTCTAATTTACCTTACATTTCAAGCCTGAATGTATCCCCCTGTAGTGGTTTTCCCTTCTTCATCAGCACTTTATCCTGTATTCCAGGATATTCTTTCTATGTAATCTGTCAGCAGAGTCAAGAATACCAAAGTCTTAATTCCACGTAGGCAGACCTCTTCTGACTCCCACACACATACACACTTAACACTGTTTTATATTCATATTTTACTTTATTTTAAATAATAAGCCTATTTTTGTTAATTTTTCATCTTCTAAAATGACACTTTAAAGGTTGGTGTAAAAATAATAATCATCATCATCAGTGGAAAATTCATTACTGAATTTCCAAACTGGTGAAAAAGTGAAGGTTCTATATTTTTCCACAAAAAGGAGAAGGGAACAAAAAGGCACACTACAAAGGATGGGAAATCAAAATAGCTCTGGATTCCTCAGCAGTAACACTAGAAGTCAGAAGACAGGGGTTCAGTGTCTTAAAAATTCAGAAAGAAAAGAATTTCCAAACTAGAATTCTGTCCTGAGCAAAAGCATCAGTAAACATAAGGGTAAAATAAGCATATGGTCACACATACAAAGTCCCTGAAAAACTTGCCTTCCATGAACCCTTCTCAGAACACACTGAAATAAAGACACAGACTGGCACTTCTCGGGGTCCAGTGCTTGTGACTCTGTGCTTTTCACTGCAGGAGAGATAGGTTCGATCCCTGCTCTGGGAATTAAGATCCCACATACCACATGCTGCGTGCATGCTAAGTCACTTCAGTTGTGTCTGACTCTTTGTGAGCCCATAGACTGCAGCCCGCCAGGCTCCTCTGTCCATGGGATTCTCCAGGCAAGACCACTGGAGTGGCTTGCCATGTCCTCCTCCAGGGGGTCTTCCCGACCCAGGAATCGAACCCGCATCTATTATGTCTTCTGAGATTGCATGCTGGTTCTTCACCACTAGTGCCACCTGGGAAGCCCACTGCACGTTACGGCATTACCAAATAAATAAATAAATAAAGACACAAACCAAGAAAGAGGAAGATAAGACATAACAGAAACAGAAAATCCCACACATGAGTGAAATAGAGGAAATCCCTGCAGTGACGGGCAGCCAGGTCAGTACCTGGGCACCAGACAGAAAGGATGATGGCTCAAGTGGACAGGTCAGGAATCTCTGGGAGATGCTTCTCTAAGAATATCTGGGGACTTCGCTGGCGGTGCAGTAGTTGGGACTTTGCCTTCCAGTGCAGTGGGTGCAGGTTTGATCCCTGGCCAGGAAGCTAAGATCCCATGTGCCTCCAGGCCGAAAAAAAATAAACAAAAAACATAAAACAGAAGCAATATTGTAATAAAGACTTTAATAATGGTCCACATCAAAAAAAAAAAAAAAGAATATCTGTTGCTTCTCCAGGGAAAACAATTTGTGCAGCAAAAGAAATCTTAGTATCTTAAATCATGGCTCACTGTGACTACATGAAGATGTAGAAACTAGATGTTTGTCTAAAATGATGATATAACTTTCGAGGAAGAATGTGGGGCTAGGAAATGAGTGGGAGGAGCAGGGTGAAGAAGGACAGTTAAATACTCATCCTCCATAGTAAGAATCAACATATAATGCCCCAAAACTGAAAAACCACAAAGTCACAATCTTAGTGCGTTACTTGGAAATACTGGAGCTATATGTGCATGTATAACATGTTAAAAGTTTTAAATATTTAAGATAGTGACTGTGATGTGATCGCTCTGGATATTGGTTTGGAAATATTCAGTAAATGTAAATTCATACCAAATAATTCCACTGCTGGGTATGAGTCCTCATGGAATCTCACCCACGTACGTGGATGGTTTATTGTAGTATTTTTTGTCATAAGCAAGGTTTTGCTTTACTTTTTTAATTCATTTTTATTGGCATATAGTTGCTTTACAATACTGAGTTACTTTCCACTGTAAAGCAAAGTGAGTCAGCTATATGTATACATATGTCTCCTTTTCTGGGGGTTTCCTTCCCATTTGGGTCACCACAGAGCTTTGAGAAGAGTTCCCTGTGCTATACAATACGTTCTCATTCGTTACCTTAGTTATGTGAAAGTGAAAGTGTGCGAAAGTGAAAGTTGCTCAGTTGTGTCTGACTCTGCGACCCCATGAACTGTAGCTCACCAGGCTCCTCTGTCCATGGGGATTCTCCAGGCAAGAATACTAGAGTGCATTGCCGTGCCCTCCTCCAGGGGATCTTCCCAACCCAGGGATCGAACCCAGGTCTTCTGCACTGCAGGCAGAGTGTTCACTATCTGAGCCATGACACAAGGCTTAATGCATAGTACTGATAGTGTATATATGTTGACCCCAGCCTCCCAGTTTATCCCACCTCTTTTCCCCCTTGGTATCCATGAATTTGTTCTCTACTTCTGTGTCTCTATTTCCATAAGCAAGTTTTCTTTTAAAACAACTTAAATGTCTAACAACAGGAAAATGGTTAAATGAAGTGTGATAAATACAATGGAATTCTATGCAACAGTAAAATGGGTGAACTAGAGCTATAAGGACACATTAATAAGCCTTCAAAAATCATGTAGGAGAAAAAGTAAGATATAGAAAGTTAACTTACCATGCTATGTAGTTAATTTTTAAAACATACAAAATAATGCTTTATGTTGTTTAAGCGCACACAGACACACACACACAGACACACACACACACACACACACACACACACATGAATTTCAGAATTATGATTCCCCTCTGGGGTAAGAGGGAAGGGAATGTGATGGGGTCAGGGAAGGGCTCATAGAAGCTTTCAATTTTACTTGTAATATTTTATTTTTTAAGCTATGTAGTAGGTTTTCCATATACATTACCTATATATTTTTGTGTCTTACTGAAATATGTCTAGGGGCTTCTGTTAAAATTGGGAAAATTAAACTCATACATTTAATGTTGCCTTATCTCAAAACACCATTAGAGATTATTTGTTCTTTAGTCACTAAGCTATGTCTGACTCTTTGGTGACCACACGGACTGTAGCCCACCAGACTCCTCCATCCAGGGGATTTCCCAGGCAAGAATACTGGAGTGGGTTGCCCTTTACTCCTCCAGGGGATCTTCCCAACCCAGGGATCGAACCAGCATCTCCTGCATCTCCTTCATTGGCAGTGGGTTCTTTACCGCTGAGCCACCACAGAAGCCCCCCCTTGCTCTGGAGCCCTGACCAAATGTAGGGCCCACACACCACCTGATTCCTGCTGAGGCCACTTTCCGCTTTATTGAAGTTGTTGTTAGGCAGAACACTGAAGATGACTCAGCCCTACACCCCAGTCTCAGTCCTGCCACTCCAAAGCCAGCACCACCACACTCACACACACGCATTCACAGGCACACACACATTCACAGGCACACACACATTCACACCACTCTAAAGCAGCTGTCCTTGCACTGACTTCCTAACCTAAGTGACTAATCTTGCCTATATCCCCTCGAGCTTGCTAATCTGTATTCCCCCACACCCACCATCACTCAGCGTCCAAGAGTTCCATATTTCTAACAGCTGCTGGCATCTCGCCACCTCCACCTGGCTGGGTCTGGCGGCCCTTCAATCCCAGCATGACATATAATCAGCCTGGGGGAGGGATGAATACCAACTTGCTGTAGAAAGCTGATGTGGAACACTCTTTTTATTTCTGACTAGTGAAATAAAAAATACTGTGCTGAGTGTGTGTCCAATGACACATCTGTTACGGTAATCAAAACCTCCCGGCCATTATCACAGATGATATTCTGAACTGGTATCAGCAGTGTAACCGATACCCAGTTCCTAAATACCAAATCCAGTGAGCGTGGTACCCAACTGTGAAAAGGTGAGAAGAAACAGTTCTTCCCCCCCATAATAAATGCCAGGTGGCCCGGCCCACCAACCGTCTGCTGGTGCAGCTCGCATATTTATTGTGTTGGCTCAATGCTCAGGCCTTCTCTGGGGCAAGTGTAGGGGTTCAGGCAGGCAATGAGCTTTCAAGGGGAGCCCCCATGTCCTCCTTGGGAGAAAAGTAGTAACTCAGCTTCGGAGCGGGATGTCAGCAAACACGGAGAAAGGCAGAAGCCGTACCTACCATAGAAGAGGAAGGCTTTGGTCCTGTGATGATGGAGGTAGGTCCGGTTGATGGTGAAGAAGCAAGCATCTGCCCCGCACTGGCCGAGCCTTCCGGTTTCCCCGGTCAGTGGGGACCACCAGAGCATGATGGGGAAGCCGTCAGCTGCCAATGTCTTCTTCCTGTTCAGGGTCGGTCCTCCTCTCTTAAAGAACGGACGAAGGTGGAGAGGCTCTGCTTCCATTTCTGCACGTCCATCTTTCAAATGAGAATTTTTAAACTTCTTGCCTTCAAATTTTCCCAACTCAACCACGACCTAAAAGAGATGATGACCTATTACCAGTGTCAGACTGTTTACAATTTCCTTCTGCATATTTCCTATGCATCGTGAGGATTTAGCTTCTTGAGTACATGCGTGCTAAGTCACTTCACTCATGCCTGACTCTGTGGGACCCCATGGTCTGTAGCCTAAGAGGCTCCTCTGTCCATGGGATTCTCCAGGCTAAAAAGACTAGAGTGGGTTGCCATTTCCTCCTTCAGGGGATCTTCCCAACCCAGGGATCAAACTTGATTTAGCGTCGTATTAGCTTCCTATTGGTATTCTAACAGATTATCACAAGTTGAGCAACTTAGAATGATACAGCTTTACTATCACAATAGTAAAGTGGTTCTGGAAGTTAGAAGTCTGAAATGGTCTCGCTGGGCTAAAAGGTGTTGGGCACTTCACCGACGAGGACAGGAGACTCCAAGTGCTAGGACTGCACGCTGTACTTAATGGACTGGACTCTTACTGGACTGGACTCTTAATGGACTGGACTCTTGTCACGGGCCTGGAGGCAGATGTTCAGGGCAAGGCAGGGTGGCGGGCACTCCACCCCCATTTGGAGGGACTTCTTACCTGTGTCTCTGTGCCCTAGCAGCTTCCTTCCCTGCCCTCTAAAGTCTTCTATTCAGTGTGTGGAGTCCCCTCAAAAAATAAAGAAAAAAAAAATTAAGGTGTTGGAAGGGCTACAATCCTTTCGGGAAACTTGGACAGGGAATTCATTTCTTGGTTTTCTTTCAGAGGCACCCGTAGTTCTTGGCTCGTGGCCCCCTTCCTCCACCTTTGGAATCAGAAATGCTGCCTCTTGGGGCTTCCCTGGCAGTACAGCGGCTGGGACTCTGTGCTTCCTCTGCAGGGAGTATGGGTTTGATCTCTGGGAGGGGAATAAGGACCCCACATGCCTCACGGCACGGCCAAAATAAATAATACATTTTTTTTAATTAAAAGAAAAAAAAAGAAATGCTGCATCTCTCTGACCCTTCTTCTGTCATTTCACTTTCTGACCACAGTCCTCTGTTAAGGACTCCTGTGCTTCCTCCAGGCCTGCACACAGAACTCAGGGTTATCTCCTCACCTCCAGGTGTGTCACTGTAATCTTACACACAAGGTCCCTTTTCACAAAAGTGGGCTTCCCTCATAGCTCAGTTGGTAAAGAATCTGCCTGCAGTGCAGGAGACCCCAGTTCGATTCCTGCGTCAGGAAGATACCCTGGAGAAGGGATAGGCTACCCACTCTAGTATTCCTGGGCTTCCCTTGTGGCTCAGCTGGTAAAGAATCTGCCTGCAGTGTGGGAGACCTGGGTTCGATCCCTGGGTTGGGAAGATCCCCTGGAGAAGGGAAATGCTACCCACTCCAGTATTCTAGCCTAGAGAATTTCATGGACTGTATAGTCTGTGGGGTTGCAAAGAGTCGGACACGACTTGAGAGACTTTCACTTTCTTTCTTTTAGACAAGTAAAATAACACGTCACAGTTTCTGGGGGTTAGGGTAGAGACATAGCCTCCAAAATATCTACCAACAAGGACATGTCTCTCTACTAAACACTTAACAGATACATCTCTCCTCCATTTTGTAGGCATGCAGGAGACCCTGGTTCAATTCCTGGGTTGGGAAGATCCCCTGGAGAAGGGAAGGGCTATCCACTCCAGAATTCTGGCCTGGAGAATTCCATGCACTTTATAGTCCATGGGGTCCCAAAGCGCTGGATGCAACTGAGCGACTTTCACTTTCACTTTTCAAAGGTGTCATAACATGGGTCTTATGTTTGTAATAATATCCACCATGGCATGGAGATGGCCTAAGTACTGGGCTCCTTCTCACTTAAAACTCTGTCCCTAGAATTTTCCAGGCAATAATACTGGAGTGGGTCATCATTTCCTGCTCCAGAGAATCTTCCTGACCCACGGATGGAACCCATGTCACTTATATCTCCTACATCGGCAGACAGATTCTTTACCACTAGTGCCACCTTGGAAGTCCAATAATATCCACCATGGCGTGGAGATGGCATAGTACTGGGCTCCTTCTCACTTAAAACCATGTTTTTTATGTATTTCAAGACAGTCTGGGGACTTTCCTGGTGGTCCATGCTCCCAAGGCAAGGGCCCCAGGTTCCATCCCTGGTCAGGGAACTAGATCCCACAGGCCACAACTAAAGATCCCGCTTGCCAAAACAACGATCGAAGATCTCACATGCCACAACTATTAACAAGACCTGGTACAGCTTCCCTGGTGGCTCAGGAGTAAAGAGTCTGCCTGCCAATGCAGGAGACAAAGGAGACGCAGGTCCAATTCCTGGGTCAGGAAGATCCCCTGGAGAAGGAGATAGCAACCCACGCCAGGATTCTTGCTGGGAAATCCCATGGACAGAGAGAGAAGCCTGGTGGGCTACAGTCCATGGGGTTGTGAAGAGTCAGACACTACTGAGCACATTGTTCACAGCCAAACAAGTAAATTTTTAAAAGAGACCGAGAGTCAGGGTTCTGGAGAGCAAGGCCATCAATCAAAGTAATCTGGAGGGCAGGGTGGGCAGGTAAAATCAGAGGCAAAATTGCTGCCATTTCATCAAACTTTAAGGTTTGATATTCAGATGGCAAACAAATATAATACAAACAAATGTAATACATTACAAAAAAAAGATAATATATTTCTAATAATTACAAAATATGTTAGAAAGAGCAGTATAAAAGTAGGGGATGGTCCGCATCATATATAAAAAAACAACAGTCAGACTGTGCAAAGAATAAAGCAGTTAAAAGAAGATGTATTTTTGTGTATTAACTTTTCCACCAGTCAACAGAAGAGACTATCTGTTGGCCCTCAGGCCCCACTCTCAGCAGCCAAGGGTGGTGTCTTCTTTATGCATTTGCTATCTCTGGTGTCAGAAAAGGGCCCCTGCCCACTGATGTGACAGAGGGTCTGTAGCTCCCAGGGGAGGGTCTGTACTGTTCACTGGATTCTCTGAGGGATCCAAGGCCAAAAAAACTATTAAGAGCCACTTGGCAAAAAGCCACACAGTATTCCAAAAGGAGGAAAGAATTCTATTAGCCCTGGAAAAAAGCATGGCTCATTTGTGACACTGAAGTCATCATTAGAACAGTAAAACTGTCACTGAAAACCAAAAACCCTTGCCAACAGTGTCCCTGGCACTTTCATGAATCCGCCTGCAACGCGGGAGCCCTGGGTTCGATCCCTGGGGTGGGATGATCCCCTGGAGGAGGGCATGACAACCCACTCCAGTGTTCCTGCCTGGAGAATCCCATGGACAGAGGAGCCTGGTGGGCTACAGTTCATGGGGTCACAAAGAGTTGGACATGACTGAGCGACTAAGAACGGCACAGCAATAAGATGGCTACTCCCCAGAGTGTGATGGAACAGTGTTGACTTTAGCCACAAATGCTCTGTACTTTCACTCAGCCTTTCCCTGCAAATGTACAACCAGCGACTTTAAAGAATCACGTTGAGAAAATCATGAGTATAACTTCAAAGACAAATTTTGCTCCACATTTCTGATCAACATCTACTGTGCAAGGCATAAGGTCATATTCAAATAACAAGGATTGCTTCAAGGAGAGATTGTCCTACCAAACAGCTTTTTAAAAAATGTTTTGCCTCAGACATCAGTAGCAGGTGGTAAGAAATACAGGGCACAGAGGAACATATTAAACAAAACCATGAGGAGAAAATCAGCCAAATCAAAAATCTGGGAAATTCAAAATGACAAATGACCTAGTTTCTTCCACAAACCCATGACATGGAATAAAATGTGGGGCAGAAGAAACTTTTATAGAAAAAAATCCACAAAACTTGAGATAAATTCAAAATGTGGATTTGTTTATTCCAGATTCAAATCAACCAGTTAAAAGTTTTTTTGAGATAACTGGAGAAACTTTAATATGGCCTGAGACATAGATGTTCCTGAGTAATATTAATTTTGCTGAGTATGACAACAGTCATATGGTTATACTAAATTTAAAGTTCCCATCTGTGAGAGCGGTGGTTCCCCAACCTTTCTGGCACCTGGGAACGATTTCATGGAAGAAAATTTTTCCACGGAGTGGGGGAAGGAAACTGAGGGGAGGACGGTTTCAGGATGATTCAAGCACATTACACTTATCATGCACTTTATATCTATTATTATTTCATCAGCTCCACCCAGATCATCAGGCATCAGCTCCTAGACATTGGCGGCCCCTGTGTTACAGAATCACATTAAAGAAAGTCCAAGTGAAATAATATGTCTTAGATTTGCTGTAAAATGATTTCATCAGTTATTTGTGCAACTGAAAGGTAAATAAAATTCAAAAAAAAAAAGTAAAGATACCATACACCCAAAGAATCTACAGATACTATATACAAAATATAGTTAAATGTGAATCAAAAACAGTGTCTCAGATGAATGACTTCCTCCAGAGAACCACAATGCTTTAGTTTAACTGTAGGTCAATGAAAAACATTTTCAAGTTGAGATTATTAATCATGTTATAAAATCTGTTACGGGTTGAACTGTGCCCCCTCCCCTGGCCCGCTGGCCAAATTCATATGTTGAAGCCCTAACCCCTCCCACCTCGGAATGTGACTGAACTAGGAGACAGGGTCTTAAAAGAGGCAATTAAGTTAAAAAGAGGTCATCAGAGTGGGCCCTAATCCAATATGACTGGTGTCTGCATAAAAAGAGGAGACAGGGAAGCAGAGAAGTATAGGAAGAGGAGCATGTGAAGACCTGGGAAGAAGACAGCACCCACAAGGCCAAGAAGGAGCCTCAGAGAAATGTCCTGCTTGCTGACACCTTGACCTTGACTTCTAGCCTCCACAACTCTGAGAAAATAGATTCCTGTTGTGTAAGCCACCCAACCCAGTCTTTGGTACTTTATATATGGTCAGTCAGTCAGTTCAGTCGCTCAGTCGTGTCCGACTCTTTGTGAATCGCATGAATCGCAGCACGCCAGGCCTCCCTGTCCATTACCAACTCCCGGAGTTCACTCAGACTCACGTCCATCGAGTCGGTGATGCCATCCAGCCATCTCATCCTCTGTTGTCCCCTTCTCCTCCTACCCCCAATCCCTCCCAGCATCAGAGTCTTTTCCAATGAGTCAACTCTTCACATGAGGTGGCCAAAGTACTGGAGTTTCAGTTTTAGCATCATTCCTTCCAAAGAAATCCCAGCCCTAGCAAACTAATGCAGGATTCATGACATGATTTTTTTTTTTTAATTTAGCCTTCCTTTTCCCTACCTACGTGGCAAATTATTTCATCTTGCCTAGCTTACAAGCCAGTAAAAACAGGAACGGTCCTAAATGTGGAGCTCGATACCAAGGTCACAGGTGTACAGCCTTGTACCAAGGGCACAGATGTGGACCCCTGCACCAAGGTCATCTCTGGAACTGGTTAAGCACCATAGCAACCATTGCCAGGAGCCCCCCCGACCTTATATTAGGTAAAAATACCTACCCTCTAGCATCCTAACCAATCATCTCATGTTACCCTTCCAGCAGGAATTTTTCTGTCTTGAGGCTATAAAAATTGGCTGTGCCGTGCTATGCTTAGTCGCTCAGTCATGTCCGACTCTTTGCAACCCCATGGACAGTAGCTTGCTGGGCTCCTCTGCCCATGGAGATTCTCCAGGGAATAATACCAAAGTGGGTTGCCATGCCCTCCTCCAGGGAATCTTCCCACCCCAGGGATCGAACCCAGGTCTCCTGCACTGTGGAGACCACAAAAGGGGTCGGCTCTCCCTTGAACCTGCCCACTGTCTAACAGCGTCTCACACTCTAATAAACTGTTCTCCTCTCATTCTGCCTCGTGTCTGGAAATTCTTTTCCAACCTGTGCACAGACTATGACACTAAATATACAGGCATTATATTTGTTCATTTTATAGTGTTCAAATAAAAATAGTATTACAGCAACGCTGAACAATGAAGTACTCAATGTATCCATGAGGACTGGGTAACATCCCAAATCAGACCACCGATGGGAAACTACAATCAAGATCCAGGTGAAGGTTCAGCTCCAATAAACACGCTACTACCTCTTCTATTCTGGAAACTTAGAGATGACATGCCTACCAAAAGCACGGTAATTTATTCTGACATCAAAAGCAAAATTCTTAACTTGTACACAGGCATTCCTCAAGCCTGGAAAAGAGGTCAAATGTCTAGTAAGATCAAAGCTTTCTCATAAGTTCCCACAGAATGAAGCAGAAAACTGCAGCCTTTCCAGCTCAAGCAGGTCCTAGATCCTTACCTCCAAGAGAGACACAATGAGAGCCAGGGGTCTGCTCTGACCAGAATCTCAACCTGGCAGCGGAAGGTGGTGGAAACAGCACAGACTACCCGCCAAAGTGATGGTATAAGCATTCGTTCACTCAGTCCTAAGCAAGGAGAAGGGCAATCCTCCAGAATAAAACGCCCAGAGGACACTGTTGTCTCCATCAGGCCTGCATGTGAACTACTCACATCCACGAGTAATCTTTAAAAGTCCTTTTGGATTTTGAAACGGACAGGGGGCACACAAGTGGGGGCTAAAAAATCTGAACTCATATTTATACTTTTACCTTCACTGTGAGATTTTTATTTTACTTTGAAATCAGCAAATGAAGTTCAGAAGAACCAACCGTATGAGATAAATGGGAGGACTGAAGAAATGCTTCAGTTCATTCACCCTACTACCAACAAATGTATTAATGCCGATGTTTGTGTTTTGCAGAATGAACTAGGTTGTTCTTGGAATAGTCACTGCTTCTTCAAGAATGGTATCTTTCAGAAGGGGTCATGACTTGGGAGGAAGTCATCCAAGCTAAACCTTCATCTGGATCTTAATTGCAGTATGCCATCAGTAGTACGATTTGGGCTGTTACGCAGTGCTCATGGATATATTGAGGGCGTCTTTGTTCAGAGCTGTTTTGAGCCAACAAGACAGACAGGGCTCTACTAGAACCAGGACTCCGGGACTTCCCCGGTGGTCCAGTAGCTAAGATTTCACCTTCCTATGCAGAGGTTGTGGGTTCGATCCCTGGTCCAAACCAGGAAATAATACTGCAACAAATTCAATAAAGACTTTACAAATGGTCCACATCCAAAAAAATCTTAAAACTAGGATCCTGCGAGTCACAAACTGATTTCCCAACTCACTGATCTTGTTTCTACCTACCACACCCACTCACTAAACCTCAATTCCATATGTTATAAAAAGAAAGTATTTTTCTTGCCTTAGAGAGAACATCCTGACCCTGAGAGACGAAGCAAAAAGTAAAGTCCTTGGCGAGCGTGGGATGGGGGTGGGGGTAGGGGAAGAGCCCCAGGAATCAACAGTACACGACCCAAGTTCTTGGTACCTGGAGCGTGATGAGCAGAAAGACAGTAGCAATGACGCACAGGCAAAATGCCAGAAGCTTCCCCCTCTGAATCCGCACCATGCTGCCCTGCCCTGGGTGACTGCCAGAGGGCGAGCCTGGTTACCAGGTGTTCTCGAGTCGGCCTGCAGACCAAGACAACTTCACGTGGAGGAACCATCTGCATGCCAATTTCCTCCGCTGCCATTCCTGCTGGGACCCGAGCTCCATGAAGGACTGAGATGTGAGGTTCTGAGGGCGCCTGGCTTGGCATTGAAAGGGAACAGCATGCAGTCTTCTTAAGCTATCATCAGAGCAGCTGGGGATTCTTTAAACCAGAAGACATCCAAAAAATATCTGTAACAAATGAACAACAGTTTGGCCTTAGCACAGGAGATTTTATTAATGCAGTCTTGCAGGGCTGCAGTGTAGAAACGAAAAGCTCTAAAACTAAAAGGAATCTTGGGGGTCATTTAGACCTAACACCTCACTCATAGATAAGGACACCAAGACCAGAGAGGTGAAGAGACTTGCTCAAGGTCATACAGTCCATTAGAGGAGAGTGAGAGACCGACAATCAGGTCCCGAGACTAAAATGATGCTTCCGCTTAATCTTCTTTGCCGTCAGACTTGAATTCCAAAAGTCACTGACATGTGATCATTTCCTTTCATCTAAGTTTCAAAAGAACAGACAAGTGGAGCCGAAATAGCCGTGACTGTCCACTCAGTCCTGTAACAATTAGGGAAAGAACAAACGTTTCAGGCTTTGCTCAGAAATGGCAAACGATTGACTGACCCCAGTTCCCGCCAGGGAAAACCGCTTCAGCCACAACAGAAGGCATTTAGGTTACTGCTCTATTTGCTTGTCTTTTACAGCAAGTGCACTAAAGCAGTGGATTGCGCGGGCAATATGATTCTCTGGATGTCTCGAAATAAGGTGTCCATCCATCAGAAATGGATGGTCTTTTCCAAAAGCTGTTCAAATGAACTAAATAGTCCCACAGAATGCCTCTTATTCCTGGGGTTCCCTGAAGTCAAACATGCTGAGCAAACCACACCGTGGAGTTCAGAGGAGAGCAAGGATCCACATTTCAGAGGAAGAGGGTGCTCCAAGGACCTGGTCCTAAGATCTGACTGTATACCTCTCAGATATGGAACTGAAGAGCCAATGAGAAATACAAAAGTGATGCAGAATTCTGCTTTAAAACCTTGGTTTTAAAGGTGTCCTCCCCTCTCACGCATCTACCTTGATCAACTTTTAAGTCCAGGCTATTTCTTCCCCTCGGCAACAAAATGACTCTTGGTCTCTGAGACAGCCAAAAGCTCTTTTTTTTTTTTTTTCATCCGCAGAAGTCTTACAATCCACAGGGTCTAAGAAAACGGGCTCTAGTCAGCCTGCCAGGATTCAAATCTCAACTCCTCAGACTGTCTGTGATTCCACGACTCAATTCCCAAAATACAGGTCATAGAGGTGCCCAATTAGAGAGTTACTGTGAGAATTCTATGAGATAAAATTGGTAAAACACTTATTTCAGAGCCTGACACAAAAGAAATACCCAATAAACGTTTGCTCTTCTCATTCTCATTCTGGGCTTCCCTGGTGGCTGAACAGGTAAACCATCCCTTGCAACACAGGAGACCCAGGTTCAGTCCCTGGGTCGGGAAGATCCTCTGGAGAAGGAAATGGCAACCCACTCCAGTATTCTTGCCTGGAGAATCTCATGGACAGAGTAGCCACGGAATAGAGGGCTACAGTCCACTGGGGCACAAAAGGTTCAGAGACAAATGAGCAACTTTTTCACAAATCAAGCCAGAAGAATTTAAGGTTACAAAAATCCCTTTCATCCAAAGAATCTCAATAGAGGTCATAGCTCCCAAACGAGATGTACACAGTACGGTCTCAAGGACTGAGCTGTGGGTAAACACCCAGTACTAAAGAACAGAATCAGCTAGGGTAGATGGTCTGATGATTTAGAGCAGGCAGCAGCCAACCAGGCCTTGGGGCACATCAATCTAATACACATAGGGCACGAGTTACCGGGGAGTCTGTCATCAAATCAGCAGTTCCCCGACTGGGGTCGACAGATGGACCTGCAGAGAGCACCCTGCAGGCCGACAAGCTCCAAGACAAAGAGACTCCAAGAAGAAAGCTCCCTTCTGTTTCCTCATTGCCCTCAGGGTGAATCTCAGACCCTCACTTCTAAGAGAGCACCCCCAGAACACCCCTTCTCAGGCTGGAGCAGTGTGTGTTTGCTCAGCCAGGTTGATAACAGGTGAAGTGGACTCACTAACCGACCCGCCTGACCCAAGTGCTGAGCTCTGAGACGCATCGTCGGGCTGTGCACATGGCCTGGGGCCGGCCATCTGCCGCCTGGAGAGGGGTCTGGAGCTGAGAGTCACCACCGCATAGTCCTGCAGGGGCTGTCCCGTCAAAAGCAGTCCCAAATAATTTCCACGTTCTCTGTTCTATGTTGAATTAAAATGGACAGGAGGGAGACTAGACGTCTTAGTGAATTAGCAGCCTGAGGATGCCAGCTTCCCACACGGCCCCAGCCATGCAGGGCCAGTCCCCGGTGTGGGTCAAGGGCTTCAGCCATGGGACTCCAGTGATTTCTGCCCTGTGGTCCTGAGTGGAAAATGAGAAGCCAACCCTGGGTGACACCCACCAGAGAGATCTGGGAAGTCTCAGATCCTCTCTCCTCTAGTAACTGGTGGGTCATTTGGGTTAATAGTGAAGTGAAGTTGCTCAGTCCTGTCCGACTCTTTGCAACCCCATGGACTGTAGCCCACCAGGCTCCTCTGTCCATGGGATTTTCCAGGCAAGAATACTGGAGTGGGTGGCCATTTCCTTCTCCAGGGGATCTTCCCGACCCAGGGATCAAACGCTTCACTGTCTGAGTCACCAGGGAAATCATTGGGTTAATAATCAACTCTTAACTGAGTTTGAGATTATGCCAGGGAAAGTCTTTTGAAGGAATATGTCTAATTACCAGACACGTTATTCACACCAAAGTGTCATTTTTCAAATGAATACATTCCAAGATGTTTTCATTTCATAATGTATAAAATCCTCGGAGCATCCCTTAAGTAGGGGCTGCTGTTCTGGGAAAGACAGATGACATGGCAGGCAGATAGGAAAGTCTAAGGACCTCTGGATAAAGCTCCAGGCAATTTTTAACTCTTTGACTGCGACTCTACTTGACTTCACCTGCACTCCACATCTATTCCTACTTGGTGACTCCAAAAGCCTGATAAGAACTTCCCCAGCAGTCCAGTGTTAAGACTGTGTTTCTAGGTCAGGTTCAATCCCTGGCTGGGGAACTAGGCTGCCACATGCTTCTTGGTGTGGATAATAAATAAATAAATAAAAAGTCTGATAACTAGGATTTCTGACCTGCTAGCATCCCCCACTCAGCTCAAAGATGTTGTTGGAATGTAGACTGGGTATCTCCCCTCTGATTAAAATCCATCAATGGATTTCAATGCCAAAGAGTTCAAGATAAAGACCAAATTCATTAGCTCAGAAAACAGGAGTCTCTGGACTCTGCCCTACTCCTCCACCTTCTACCTGACAAACCCTTTGTTCTAGCTGTCCCTGGAATATAGTTTCTTGTTCTGTGCTCTGGTCCCTACCTACAACACCCATACCTCTTTCCCTACCAGAGCCATTCTGGGCATTCAAGGCTACCTGCTTTGAGAAGCCTTACTCCACCCTAGTGCCAGGTCAGACGATATAGGGCCATTCATTGTGCTATTTCTACTACATCAGTGGACAGAATGCTGGGGGAGCTTAGGCAACTCTTTAAAGCTGCTTTATTGGGTGAATATAAAATAACTGTTAAACATTAAAAAGTTGACCAAACACACAAAACAGTGGACCAGTGTTGTTAATTAGCAGAAAGACTGTCCCGTGGGCACCTGATGAGCATGGCGTGGTGGTTCCACAGTTTCCCTTTTCATCCCATTTTCTTGATTAACACTTATTTGTGTTAATGTGTTCTTCGCTCTTTTTTAATGGACTGCATACTTTGTGGAGCTTCTTTTTCCTTTTTTGAGTGGTGCTCTGCCTTACAGATTTCTGTCTGGGAGGGTCATCCTCTTGGACCAAGCACACATTGCAGGAGAGACAGAGAATCACAAGAGAGAGAAAGGGATACTGGCAGCTGATGGAATCAAGACTGGTGATTAGGAGCTCCCCTCGTGGTCCAGTGGCGAGGGCTCCATACTCTCAATGCAGGGGTGCCAGGTTCAGTTCCTAGCTGGGGAACTCAATCTTGCATGTGGCAACTAAAGAACTCCCATGATCCCGCACGCTACAACTAAGAGCCAGAGCAACCGAATAAATAAATAAATACTTTTCAACTAAAAAAAAAAGACTGTATTAATAAAAAAGAAAGATTAATGGGAGGATGGAAGCGGCAGCATGACCACCTTCATTCTTCTACTCCTGAAAGTGATGCCATTCTTAAATTCTTAAATTCCAGACACAAACTGAAGCACTCAAAGTATACAGTATTAATACAATCTCACTTAGTGGGTCTAGTTTCTAGATAAAAACAAACCCACTAAAGAACTAAATAAAAAGACTGACATGAAGACCCAAACAGAAGCATTCAAAAACAATAGGTTTTTTAAATGGAAGAGGGGGGTGGTCCACTATTGGGAAGATTCTGTATGACACTTAAGAGCCTGAGCTTCTTTTTCCTGGGAAGGTGTTCTTTATAACTGTTCTTTCTCCAGGAAGGGCTTACTGGTTATTCTGTAAAAATTTTCCTTCCTGGCAAAGATAGGAACTAAAAATCCCTTAGCTGCTTTGATCATTCCTATAATCATGAGTGAGGAAACAATCAAATAACATGATAAAATCTGGCTAATACTTCACGTGCCTAAAAACAAAGAGCTGGAACAAATAATCTTCTGAGGATCTTTATCCCAAAATTAAGTTCTCTGATCTCATGAACAGTGCCCAGGAACACTCCACAGAAGAAAAATCAATCAATTAAAGAGACAGTAATCGGGACAAGCTGAGTCATCACAATCTAAAGATTTCTGGAAATATAAAACAAGAAATATTTCTATATGACAACTGAGGGTTACTTGATCTTCATTCTCCTTTTGACTAATTCAGCATTAACTTTTAAAAACTGAGATCTTACTTTGAAGTAAATAAATATCTGAAAAATACTGTCAATAAGGATGAACTTAATTGTTTTTAATTTTTAAAAAATTCACAGTCAAGAACTCTACTACAAATCTTTATTGTGTTATCAGAATGCTAGTATGTGAAATAGGTACTGGATTTCATACTGAAATCAATTCTTTTCTAAAAAGTATAATTGCTTTACAATGTTGTGTTAGTTTCTGCTGCACAATGAAGTCAATCAGCTACATGTGGAGAAGGCGATGGCACCCCACTCCAGCACTCTTGCCTGGAAACTCCCATGGATGGAGGAGCCTGGTGGGCTGCAGTCCATGGGGTCGCTACTTCACTTTCACTCTTCACTTTCATGCACTGGAGAAGGAAATGGCAACCCACTCCAGTGTTCTTGCCTGGAGAATCCCAGGGATGGGGGAGCCTGGCGGGCTGCCGTCTATAGGGTCGCACAGAGTTGGACACGCCTGAAGTGACGCAGCAGCAGCAGCAGCATACATATATCCCCTCCCTCTGGGACCCCTCTCCCACCCCCAACCTTTCTTACCCATCTAGGTAGGTCATCACAGAGCACCTGAAATCAACTTTTTACATTCCAAATTTAGAAAGGATTTAAATATGGGTTGGAAATGCCTGCAAACTGAGCAATGCTTAC
Organism: Budorcas taxicolor; assembly: GCF_023091745.1. Lineage (NCBI taxonomy): Eukaryota > Metazoa > Chordata > Mammalia > Artiodactyla > Bovidae > Budorcas > Budorcas taxicolor. The sequence continues at coordinate 28,484,530 of NC_068933.1, forward strand.
ACTTACATGAATAACATCATTGTTTGTCCAAACAATATGTTCATTATTTCCTAACTTTAATTCTGGTTCGAAACTTTTTTCAAATATGTTGTTTGCAAGAAAAAACTTGAAAAATACTTTTTTTTTTAAACTGAAGAGTGATGAGCCATAAGAACAGTAACAGTTGAGACTGTGTATTTAAATTCACTGTTACACACTGCCATCTAGCAGGAAGGCAGCAAATGAAGAGTCACCACAGCAAGTCCAAAAAAGGGGCTGACCTAAAAGATGCAGCCGGGCTAGGACATCGCCTCTGGCTTCAGGCAGGAGAGGGAGAAAGTTCTAACTAGACTGGTGTCTCTGCCACTTCATTGTGCAAATACCCGGGGCTGCTTATTCAAGACAGAGAGGCAAGATCCAGGTCCTCCTCTAGAGACCACGTGGGCCGGGCAGGAGAAACAATGCTCCAATTGTAGAATGACGTCACTAACATGCCCACGAGTGGCCCTGAGTGTCCGGATTGGGGGGGGGGGGGGGGGGGGGGGGGGCCGGGCGGGTCTCATTGTCAGTAAATGGAGGACATAAAAGGAGAATGAGGTCCTGAAGACCAACTTGCCAAATTCAGAACTGCACGTAGCCCTCAACTGAAATAAACAATCCAAGTTGGGACATGAATACTACTCTCCCCGACTATCTCAGACCGCTGTGTGGAGTGGGGTAGGAGGGGGGGATTCTGTTGGTGGTGTTGGGGGTTTGGAGCCGGCAGCCTGCTGGAGCCATGGTGTTAAGAAAAACAGTCATTTTGCGTGGCATTTGCTACATATTATAGAATCATTAAAAGAGTCCCAGGAAACGTCTTAAAATCACGCCAATGTTCCTTCCATAGCTTACATAAAATGTGTTCTGAGGATGCTAATCGGGTATGCAAAATACTTTGCATATCGTAGGCAAAGCCTGCAGTTCCGGGGTTTTCCCAGGGCATCTTCAGCCAGCCTCGTTCCTACTTCAGCACACAATTCTAGCAACAAGTGATGCTTGAGTCAAGTCAGGGAGAAGGAAGCTGTTCACAGCGCACAGAGGTGGAGTTAGGTTCTGGAGTTAGTGGGGCTGGGAAGATGGTGGCAGACGGGGAGGGATGCGAAACCTTCCTTGGGGGGTGCGGGGACGGTTCGGGGGGGAGTGCGGGAACCCGCTCTCGCCGAGGCCCCTGCACATCACCTCCCTCCCACCTGTGCTTTTCAGCAGCCAGATGGGTTTGCACCTCAGGGAGGGTCCCTGGAAAGAGCTGCCCAAGGTTTCCCAAAGCGGACGCGGACACTTTCTCAGCACAGAACTCCGTCTTCGTCTTACACACACTCCCTTCTGGGCACAAAGAGGTTTCCCTAGGGCTGTGAGTTCGGCGAGCAGAGTCTCAGCTTCGGCGCGCCTCCTTAAAGTCTCTTTTCGGTTCTCCGCACCGAGACCCTGCTCCCACCAAGCCATCGCTCAGGAAAGACCCTTAAGATGGTACTCACCGCAGCGCGGAGAAGTAGGCGCGCTCTGCCGGGTGCAGCCCCGCGGTTTTTCACTTTCGGTTCGCTTCCCAGCCGCAGCTCGAGCGAAAACTCGGAGAGGAGATTTGGAAGAAGGGATAATAACCCTGAGTGCGTCCAGGCCTGGTGATCCTAGATCCGGGTTTTCGCGCGGGTGCTGTGTTTAAAAGCCTGCAGGACCTCCTTGCCCGGGAAACACCCACCGGCCCCTCCCTTGCCTGTCCAAGCGCTCCACCCTCTTGAAAGCTCCTAGGAGGCTCCCAAGATCCTCTTCTAAAGCAAGTTGTTGTTTTAGTCGCCAAGTCGTGTCCGACTCTTTTGTGACTCCATGGATTTTAGCCCGCCAGGCTCCTCCGGCCGTGGGATTTCCCAGGAAAGAATGAATACTGGAGTGGATCACCATTTCCTTCTCCAGGGAATCTTCCTGACCCAGGGATCGAAGAGGGTTCTTCACCACTGAGCCACCAGGGATTTTTGCTTCTCAAACTCTGAGCGAAGCTCATTCAAAGTCACCTATCCAGGAAAACTGAGAACATTTTAAGCAAAGCAGAGGCCTCAGTACCTTTCATCAGCTGTCAGTGTTTGGTAGACTGAGCAGGATGATCACTTAGCTCTATTTTACTGGGGAAGAAAAAGTGATTTTAGTTACTTGACTTCTAAATTCAGAGAATCCAATTAAAATTATTTTGGCCTAGTCTAGACCGAAAGGGATATACCTAGAGGGGTCTTTTCAGACTTAGGGAGGGCCAGGACTAGGTGAGTGTCTAGGGATAAAAATTTGAGGAGGGATTAAGAGTCATACACCTCCTGGGCACATCTGCAGACAGTGACTGCTCTTTGCTGCCCAGGGCCTGCCTCGCTCTCCTCCAGGCCCTGAGAGCACCAGTGCCCAGCACCTCTGTTATCTGCTTTAGTCATCAGGGAAATGCAAATTAACACTATAATGAGACACTGCTACACACCCACCACAAAGGCTACAGAATTTAAAACATAACACAGAGCAGAGGCCGAGCTGTGGACCACATGGAACTCTAGTGCATGCTTAAGTGAAAGTGAAGTGAAGTGAAGTCGCTCAGTCGTGCCCGACTCTTTGTGACCCCATGGACTGTAGCCTACCAGGCTCCTCTGTCCAGGGGATTTTCCAGGCAGTAGTACTGGAGTGGATTGCCATTTCCTTCTCCAGGGGATCTTCCTAACCCAGGGATTGAACCCAGGTCTCCCACATTGTAGACAGACACTTTACCGTCTGAGCCACTAGGGAAGTCCTAGTGCGTGCTTGGTGGGGTGTAATTGTTACAGCCACTTTGGAAAACTTGTCTGTCAGTATTCACTACAGCCAAATATGCACTCATTTTGTGATCCACAATTTTACTCGAAGGTATACGGCTAGGAAACATGCATATGCATGTACATCAAAAGACAGGTATATATGTCAAAAGACACGAAACACATTGTAACATATTTAAAAGAACAGACATCATACAAAATATGGCTTTTGATCACAGTAGAAACCAATTAAATCAGTAATAGAAATATTCTAAAATATTTGGGGGTATTTTGGAATATCTCCAAATATTTGAAAATTAAAGAACACACTTCTAAATAACACATGGGTCAAAGAAAAATTATCTGAGAAATAAAAATATTTAGGATCAAATGAAAATGAAAATATAACCTATCAAAATTTATGAGATACAGTAGAAGCAATGCTTAGAGGGAAATTGTAACATTGAATTATATCATTGAATGTTAGAAAAGAAGACATCTAAAATCAATATGTTAAGCTTCCACTGTAGGAAACTAAAGAAAGAGTAGCAAATTAAATTCAAAGTAAGCAGAAGAGAAGAAATAATAATAATTAGAGCAGAAATCAATGAAATTGAAAGCAGAGAATTAACAGAAAATCAAGGAAATCAAAAGCTGGTTCTTTGAAACGATCAATAAAATTGACAAATGCTTTTCTAGGATAACCAGTAAAAAAGGGAGAAGACACAAAATACTAACATCAGAAGTAAAAGAAGGGTCATGCCTACTAACCCTGTGAACATTAAAAGATAATAAAGGTCAAAAGAATGAGACAAGTCCAGACTAGGATAAAATATTTGCAAAAGTTATATGTGATAGAGTCTGATTATCCAAAATATACAACAAACTCTTAAAATTCAACAATCAGGAAGCAAACAACCCAATTTTTAAAATGGGTGAAAGACCTGGACACATCAAGGAAGATATAGAGATGGCAGATCAGTATATGAAAAGATGCTCGACATCATGGCCTCGTGACTACTGCAGTACCTTCCCAAAGGTTCCCTGTTTCCACACCTGCCTCCATATGAAGCCAGGGTGATCTTTTCAAGTCACAAATCAGATCAGGCCCATATTCTGCTCAAAAAATATGGTCCGGGAAGACTCCACATGCTGAGGGACAGCTAAGCCCATGCACCACAGCTACTGACCTGGAGCTCTGAAGCCCACGAGCTCCTGAGCACGCGAGCTGCAGTTACTAAAGCCCGTGTGCTCTAGACCCCCCGCACTCCGCAACAAGAGAAGCCACGGCAACGAGAAGCCCCTGCACTGTCACGAGAGAGTAGCCCACGATCGCCATAACTAGAGAAAGTGCTCGCCCAGCAACAAAGACCCAGAGCAGCCAAAAATAAAGAAACAAGGAATTTTAAAAGAAGGGCAATCTCTTAACTGACTATGAGAAAATTTAAGGGACAGATGAGACATGTTGAAAAAGACAGCGGTGTCTTAAGTCAAATTTCTATTAATACTAATTGCAATGATAATTCATTCCATAACTTTTTCTTTACACATAGAGCTTTAAGATTATAGGACATTAAAAAAAAACTACATAAATGTATAATAATATTTGTGTAGGGAATATGATAGGATAAAGTACCAAAAAGAATAAATACTCAGGAATAAATTTAACCAAGAAAGTGAAAGATTTGTACACTGAAACTGTAAGACACTGATGAAAGAAACTGAAGAAAATGCAAGTAAATGGAAAGATATTCTGTACTTGTGTTTTGGGAGAATTAATATTAGTAAAATGTCCATACTACCAAAAGAAATCTATAGATTCAATGCAATCCCTATCAAAATTTCAAAAGGATTTTTCACAGAAATGGAACAATCCTAAAATTTGTATGGAATCACAAAGACTCAAAATAGCCACAACAATCTTGAGAAAGAAAAAAGCTTGAGGCATCATGCTTCCCAATTTTAAACTATATGACCAAGTTATAGTAATAAAAGACAGTATGTTATTGGCTTGAAAACAAACACACAGATCAATGGGACAGAATAGAAAGCCCAGAAATAACCCATGCTTATACAGTCAATTAATTTACAACAAAGAGCAAAGAACATTGAATGAAAAAAGAACTGTCTCTTCAATAAACAGTGCTGGGAAAACTGGCAGCCACATTCAAAAGAACAAAACTGGACCACTGTCTAACACCATGCACAAAAATCAACCCAAAATAGACTACAGACTGGAATGTAACACCTGAAATCATAAAATCCCTAGAAGAAATCACAGGTAGTAAGCTCCTTGTCCTCAGTCTTGGTGCTGATTTTTCGGACCTGACACCAAAAGCCAAGGCAACAGGAACAAAAATAAACGAGTCCACATTAAACTAAAAAGGCTTCTGCATAGCAAAGGAAGCCATCAACAAAGCAAAAAGGCAAGTTACTAAAGGGGAGAACATATCTGCAGATCATATGTCTGATAGGGGGTTAAGATCCAAAATATATTTTTAAAAAGCTCATATGACTCAGTAGCAAATAAAACCCACAAACAATCTGATTAAACAATGGACAGATCTGAACAGATAATTTTTTTCAAAGACATACAAGATGACCACAGGTAAATGAAAAGATGTTCAATATCACCAATCATCAGGGAAATGCAAGTCAGAACCACAAAGAGGTATCTTTTCACACCTGTTAGAATGGCTGTTATCAAAGAGACAAGAAATAACAAGTGTTGGTGAAAATGTATAGAAATGCTCAATGTGGAGAAATGTTCAAGAACCCTTGAACACTGCTAATAGGAATGTAAACTAGTGCAGCCACCATGAACAGTATGGAGGTTCCTCCAAAATTTAAAAATAGAACCACTTATATGATCCAGTAATTCCACTTCTGGGTATTTATCCAAAGAAAATGAAAACATTAACTCAAAAAGATAGACTCACTCCCATATTCATTGCAATATTATTTACAATAACCAAGTATGGAAATAATCATGTCTACTGATGGATGAATTTAAAAAGAAAATGCGGCATATATGTACATACATATATATGTACAATGGAGTATTGCTAACAGCTAAGTCACTTCAGTTGTGTCCGACTCTGTGCGACCCCATAGACAGCAGCCCACCAGGCTCCCCCATCCCTGGGATTCTCCAGGCAAGAACACTGGAGTGGGTTGCCATTTCCTTCTCCAGTACATTAAAGTGAAAAGTGAAAGTAAAGTCACTCAGTCGTGTCGGACTCTTTGCAACCCCATAGACTGTAGCCTACCAGGCTCCTCTGTCCATGGGATTCTCTAGGCGAGAGTACTGGAGTGGGGTGCCATTGCCTTCTCCAACAATGGTGTATTAGTCAGCCATAAAAAGAATGAAACCCTGACATTTGCAAGAACATGGATAGACCTTGAGAGCATAACGCTAAGTGAATTAATCCAGAGAAAGGCAAATACCCTATGATCTTACTTATATATGGAATCTAAAAACAAAACAACAGAGCTCATACCTACAGAGAACAGATTGGTGGTGGCCAGAGGGGAGGGGTGGGGTGGTGGGGTGGTGGGGTGGTGGGGTGGGGATGAAATGCTTGGAGGGGACATATATATACACACACATGTATGTATATATACATATATATTCAGCATGGTATGTATATATAATAAATAGTATGGTATTGATAATTTATCACACTGTTGCAAATTTGAAAATTGCTAAAGAATAAAAACTTTTCATCACAAGAAGAAAATTTGTAACTATGTATAGTGATAAATGTTAACTAGACTTAAGGTGGTGACTCTTCTGCAACATAAACATCAAATCATTATGTTATAGTCCTGAAATTAATACATGTTAATTATACCTCAGCTAAAAATACATTCACAGAACTCACCCGGTGGTGAGCAGAGACAGAGTGTTATACTAAACCAAACTGAAAAAAAGACACCATTTCTGATCGCCAAAGACCTATTATACAGCACATGGAACTCTACAAATGCTGTGTGCCAGCCTGGATGGGTAGGGGGGTTGGGGAAGAATGAAAGCAAAAGTGAAAGTCTCTCAGTCCTGTCCAACTCTGCGACCCCATGGACTAAACACTCCATGGAATTCTCCAGGCCAGAATACTGGAGCCGGTAGCCTATCCCTTCTCCAGCGGATCTTCCCGATTCAGGAATTAAATGGGGTCTCTTGCAATACAAGATAAAAAGCTTGAAAAAAAAAACCCCACACAATTTCTCCTACTTAATTCAGAGAGAGTGCTGTAGTCCAGGTGGTAAGTGTAGTCTAGGTAATACCCAGCTTTTCAGTTTTTCCACATTGTTTTATACTTGATTTTACTAACATAAAAGGGTATATGTATTTATAGTATGACTTTCCTCTGGTCTCTAAACCAGTCTTGTACAAGGCAATAGGCTAGTAAGAAAGATCACTGTTTTTTAGGAAGCAATGTAAACCATACTTTTAACGTACTGTTACTGAGTCCAAGCTCTTACTGCTGGCTGCAAGACAGGCCAATGAATAAAAAGATTAATTGCTGAAGCAAGGAATAGCAGTTTTATTTGGAAAGCCGACAATGGAGAAGATAGAGGACTCAGGCCTTTTTTATAAAAAGGGAAGGTTAGGTTGGTTGTTGCAAACTTTTTGGTGCCAGAATCTTTTATTCTTAAGCTGTCAAGGTGGGTCAGGTCATGATGTTCCCATGAGTCTCCAACAAGAGAAGTGTTATTCTTTGTTCTGCAACTTTTTCTCTCTATATGAATGGGAAAGTGTTACACCTTTAAAGGTCTGATCCTTGAGAATGGGCCAGCCTGTATATCTCAGGCTATAGGCAACATCCTTTTAGTCATTAAGGAGTAAAAAGAGCAATGGAATACAGACGTGGTGGGGGTGGAATCCAATATGAAGTCAGACTTGTTCTTCCCTATTGTAATACCTCTAGACCTTGCATACCCCTACGTTTGCTAAAGGTTAAGTGACTCTCGCCCAAATATCCAGTAAACTGAAGTCGGTTTTTATCCTCTTATAAGTTTGGCTTCAAAACCCAGTGCTATATCAATGCGTTCTAACAGGATGGTTCCAATTCCTGGTTTTCATCTGCATGCAACGAAGTTATACTACTTATGACACGCTGAATTATTTTATAACGTGGTATGCAAATCAAGGACCATCTTTATTCTGAGCGTGTGCCTTTCTTACTCTTTTCGTGGCCTTTTGGAAAACGGTATGAACTAGTGAAGATTTTCTTCTTTCCTTGTCAAAAGAAAGAGCGTGGAAAAAACCTGTTGCTCTTGAAATATCCTCTGATGCATGAATTTCAAGTCAGGACCCAATTCCACACCAAGCAAATGCGTGTTAAGTGCGGAATAGAGGGTTTTACGTCTTAAAAGACCGCGTCTGAGGTCCACAGACGGGGCGAGGAAGCGACAGCCTAGCTTACCGCCCCGCGCGCAGCCCGAGCCCGCGTCCAAGTCCCGGCGGCCGACTCTCCAGAGAACCGACAAACCGCGGGCTCGACAGGGGGCGCTGCTGGCGTCCCCCGTCTTCTCACATCGGAATCGGCCGGCTCAGGAGCGGCCTCGCACGGACCCTCAGAGGGGTTGACAGTCCCAAGGCCAGCCGGGGACGAGAAACCGGCGGAACGAGCGTGCGGGGACAGCCCGGGGACTCGGCGGCGAGCGCGAGGGCCACACCGCCAGGAGCCGCTGTTGCAAGGCCGCGAAATCAGAACTCTCGCGATAGGCGAGACTGGGCTTCGCGGAAGTGATTATCCGGAAGCAGCATGGCTGCTCCCTTCAATTGAGCCGGCTCTATCTGGTGAGCTGCTGACGAGATGCAGTCGGACGATGTGAGTCCTGATGCTCTGCCACCCAGATTTTCTGCACAGGGTGTCTCGCCTGTTTTAGGAGACTCAAGAGCCACCCGTTAGCCTCGTGGGGCTCCGGAAGCGAGGCCTCCAGAGCCCTGATTTCCGAGCGTGGGTCTCTCACGTGTCTACCCGGGTCCTTCGGGGTTCAGGGGACCGCACACCGCACCTCAGCCCCCGGGTTCGGTGTAAACGGCCCTTGGTGCCTCGCAAGGGAGGCTTTTGCATGTGGTCCCTCGGAATTTGGGAGGCGACGGGGCGAGGGGTGGGTGCCGGCGTGGGGGACGGTATGGTGAGCTTTAGATAGCAAAGTTAAGCGTGCTTTTCATCCACGTGCGCGTTACTCTTCAGCCTGCTTTCCCTGTGTTAGGTGTTTCCTTTACCTTTGCTCCACTCTGCCCGCGTCATAATTTTGGAAGCATCCTAGGTTCATTCATTATTTGTATGAAATATATTCAAGCGCCTACAGTGTGCCAGGCGTTGTAGTAATTACTGGCAATTTGGTTGTTATTAAGCCAGGCAAAAGACCTCTGCTTTCCTGGAGCTCTGGCAGGGGAGACAGTAAACACGTGAACGAATTAAATACAATTGAAATGTGTAGTACTACTATGAAAGAAACACCGGGGTGATAGTGATGAGAGACCACTTCGGATCAGAGAAGATTTCTCTGAATAGAAGATATCTCAGCCGAGATCTGAAAGATGAGAAGGAACCGCCACTGGGGGCTGAGGGAAAAGCAATCAATCCGGGCTATAGGAACAATATAGTACAAAGATCTGGAGGTAAGAAAGAAGGAATGTGGTAAAGGACATTCGTGTGACTGTGTTACAGGAGTCAAGGGAAGAAAGGTAGTGAAGCTGGATGTCTTTGCAGGACAAGATCATGTAGAGTCTTGAAGGAGGTGTTTTAAAGGTTTTAATGTGACATGACATCTGACTTGCATTTGTGAACTTTTCTGTCCTATGAAAGGAGGGAAGGAATGAATGCAAGGGGACTACAGCGTGATGAAAGTCGGTTCAACTAAGGTAGTACTGGTCATGAAAAGAAGTGGATGGGCTTGAGATCTGTTTTATCAGTGTAACTGGCAAGACTTGGTTATGGTGTGATGAGGAGAGGGAAGAAATCAAGGGGCTTTCAGATTTGAACAGGCTGTTCAATGGTGATTCTGTTTATGGATGTGGGGAAGACTAGGGAAGGTATTCTTTTGAGAGGTGTGGAATTGGAACCTCCATTTGGACCTGCTAATGTGTTTGAGGCCTTTCAGACATTCAGGCAGAGATGTCAAGTAGGCAGCTGGATGTATATATGAATCTGGTGCTTAGAAGTCTGACTAGGAGATGACAGTTTGGGAGTCTTCAACTTTGAGATGATATTTAAAACCACATACCAGAACTAGCTCCTGCTTTTCCAGTTTCGTTTCCTTGTACCTGTTTCCTACCGTCCCTCACCAAACAGGTCCCATAAGGTTCCAAAAATGTTTCATTCTTTAACGCTTCTTTGTGTTTTTCCCTTTAACTTCTCTAGAGCCCTTTCCCAGCTCCTCAAGGCAGCTCACTCAAAGGTTCTCAGGCGCTTATACACCTCTATTGTGGTATTTAGCAATGACTGCTGCTCGATGTTTTGTATCTTTCTAACTAGATAGAGAACACTCTTTAAGGACTGTACCTTCCTTCATTCAGCATGTGCTTGAGTACCTCCTGTGTGTCAGGACTTTGAAATGTCAGTGTCTTACGTAACTACTAAGTGTACATTAAGTGCCAAATGAACATAGAACATGAGTTAGTGGAAGATGGTAGATGATCTTCCTTGTCCTCAATGAGATAAAATCATGGAATGTATACCTAAAAACCTAGTACTGTGCAGCCTTTCACAATGGATAATGAACATATTAAGTAAAAAAGGAAAGTTACTATTATATATATATATAGTTTATATATACATACTGCAAACTCATATGGTTCAAAATATCCATGTAGGCATATTAGTTGGTGTAACATACAACTATTTATAAAATACTAATGAAATTATATCTCTGGGCAGTAAGGTTATGGTTATTGTTAATTTGTATTTACTTTTCCTGTAAGAATCTGTTACTTGTGTAAAATAACAAATAAATCAGACTATTTTACAAAGCCCTTTGTCCTCATTCCTCAGAGACTTTTTCTCAGTAAAGCAGGGCGCTGCCCTAGGGCATTGTTTTCTTGGATTAATGTGGCGTCTGTTAGGTGAGAGCAATTGAAATGGATTTCTACTTTTGTCTTACAGGTTATCTGGGATACACTAGGAAACAAGCAATTTTGTTCTTTCAAAATAAGGTGAGTCTAGATTTTCAGCTTGAACAGAGATTCTTTCAGTTACCCTCTTGGTAACCCATCTTATAATTTTGGTTCTTTCCCTCTTATTCTAGAACCAAGACTCAGAGTTTCTGCAGAAATGAATATAGCCTGACTGGATTGTGTAATCGGTCATCCTGTCCCCTGGCAAACAGTCAGTATGCCACTATCAAAGAAGAGAAAGGTAACTCCTCAGGTTTAGCTTCATGAGAAGTACTCGGCAGCTTTTAAAAGGATGCTCTTTAGTCTCTCTGCAAATAATAATCAAAGTATTTACTGTATCCTGCAGGACAGTGCTACTTGTATATGAAGGTTATAGAGCGAGCAGCTTTCCCCAGGCGTCTCTGGGAACGGGTAAGACTTGGGGTATTAAATTACCATGACCATTGAGCAACAGCAGAAAGGCCACACGCTTTTTCTCTCTTCCTTGACCACATCTACCTTAAACTCCTGGAGTTTAAGGCCTCTAAGAGGCCCCATGGGTGTCATTAACAGTGAAGACCTGATCATTTATCCTCGTTCATCATGCTTCTGTTAATCTGTTCAACAGGTCCGGCTTCATAAAAACTATGAGAAAGCACTGGAGCAAATAGATGAAAACCTAATTTACTGGCCCCGTTTCATTCGACACAAATGTAAGCAGAGATTCACCAAGATCACCCAGTATCTAATTCGAATTCGAAAACTTACACTTAAGCGACAGTAAGTATTGATCATTCATTTTTTAAATGTCCTTGCATGCATCATATTATGAAAGCTGAGAGATGGTGAAACCTCTAGAAATGCTTTCTCTTAAGTTCAGCTTTGGGTAATTTTTAATGAAGTGCTAACCAGCAGCAGTTTTACCACAAATTAAAATTGTGCCCTTTGATTTTGCAGGATTTTAAAAGCGTATAGTACAGCTTGATTATCCCCTTCCTGTCTGAAAATCAGCTTCAGAAAACTGTCTTTATAACTCTGAGGGAATCCTAAAATTAGAGAATTTAAAATGAGTGTAAGAACTTCACTCTGGGTTCACTGAAAACTAATTTTTAAAAGTGATATGAAATCCACACAATTAATTGCATGCCTTCTTTAAGGAGTGATAGCCCTAATGCTTTCTCATTGTGACCTGCAGAGAAAGCTAGAGATGTCACTTCTCTAGAAAGTTCTTTTCTTGTAGTTCACAGAAGCGTTAATCTTCAGCGTTGTGAATGCCCTCAGAGATCTCAGAATGCCTAAAGAAACAAAAACAGCCATGTATGTGAAACATGTCTGTCAAATATATGTAAAATTGCTTGACTTTATAGCATTATCAAGGATATTTTAGTATATAATCTTGCTATATTGAGGTGAGCCCTACAAAATCAATTCCAGTCCTTTTTTCTTCTCATTTTTTAAATAAAGGAACGTGTTTTCTGATCATGTGTTTTATTTCCCATAGGAGAAAACTTGTTCCTTTGAGTAAGAAGGTGGAGCGGAGGGAAAAACGAAGAGAGGTAACTTATTGTTCTGGTAGTCACAACGTCTACATGTTCACTGAAGAGTAGGGGTGTATAAGCAGGGCTGGCTCATGAGAACCGTTCAGTCACCACTGTTTGTGAACTGTTCACGCCCTAATAATAGACAACAGTGTTAATTGCATATGGTATCTGGTATTCTGTATCTGAAGATTATGACTCTCAGGGCTGGATAAAATGTGGGTGCTTCAGGGACATTTGTAATATGAAACAGGAAGAAGACCTTCAACAGAGATTCATAGCTCCTTGTCTGAAATTTTTGAATCAGGGATTTCAGATTTAGAGTCCTGTTATGTGTTGCCCGTCTTATATTTTACATTTTACTCTCAGCTAATTTTGAGTATTCTAGTCACACACACTAGTAGTTGTACAGTGATATATAACAGTGTTTCACTAGATAAATTTACGGTAGGTGGAATTTTTTGAAAAAAACTTTTAAGTAGCCTCATGCCAGTCTGGGTCATATTAGACCTCTAAATTGAGCACTGTGCTGTGCTTAGTCACTCAGTCGTGTCCCACTCTTTGTGGCCCCATGGACTTTAGCCCACCCGGCTCCTCTGTCCAAGAGGATTCTCTAGGCAAGAATACTAGAGTGGGTTGCTGTCTCCTCTGGGGATCTTCCCAACCCAGGGATCGAACCTAGGTCTCCTGCGTTGCAGGCAGATTCTTTACCATCTGAGCCACCTGGGAAGCCCAAGAATACTGGAGTGGGCAGCCTATCCCTTCTCTAGGACTTCCCAATCCAGGAATTGAACCAGGGTCTCCCTCATTGTCAGTGGATTCTTTACCACCTGAGCTACCAGAGAAGCCCATATTGAGCTTTGGGGGTTCTGAAATTGCTGGTAAGGGATTGAGATTATTTGTTTCTCTGAACTAAACTAGGCAGCTTTGTTACTGAAGTAGTCAACAGTGATGGTAATATTGTGCCAACCGTGGAAAATCTAGTCAGGAAATTCCAGCCTTGTGGAAGAGAGCAGTCTCCCTGTCCGCCTCATGGGACCTCACTCAGACTGAACATTCTTACGCTTTTAAGACCTGGAATTAGGTCTTCCTGACAGGTTCACATTTTCAGTCAGTTTAAGTATTTGCTTTGCTCATCCCACATCCACAAACATGTACCTCATCATTTGTCATATCCTATCAAGAAGCAGCTTTAGTAATCTTGATGCTTTTGTTTTCATTAATCACATAGAGTACTGCATTTCAAGCCTGAGTCACTGGTCTCCAAACTTTTTTGATCACTCCATCAATAAAATTTTTGAACATTTGCTGCCCAATATATTATTTACAAATGTTATTATACATGTACACTTGTGCTGTAGATATATTTAAATAATAGTTTGTGATGTAGTGAAGGTCTCAGCAAAGTAAAATTTGCCCCTAAGGGCTGTCATAGGTGATAGAGCTCAGAGACAGAGAAAGGAGGGTATTGTTGAGTGCCTGCATTTCGTACTTGCTGTTCACTTTTCATTCTCCACCACCAATTATGCAGACACCTTTGTTTAAATGTGGCTAGTTTTCATCTTCCTTGTCAAAACTTCTTTATATTACATACCACTGACAGCCATTTGTTATCTTAGAAAATGACAAATCTGAACGATGTGTGTGTCTGTGTGAGAAAAATGCATGGTTCTTTAAGTTCTGTGAGTCAAGTGCTAAACCATTAAATAACCAGCATATATAACTACTGCCTATCTTATTGCAAACTATTCACTATCATCTATAGAGCCACGTAACCAAGCAAACTTAACCAAATAGCTGTATGCTGCAAGAATCTGAATGAGATCACCACTTTCATACTCTGTGTGTAGTATTTTAAAGAAAAAATATTTACAGAAGTTTTGCGCATTTGGTTCCTACATCTCAGTAGATCACCTCTGAGGTGTAAGCACCCACTTTGGAGAAAAATGTAGAACATCACAATAACCTCTTCACTGCTCTGTGAGCCCCCAGCTCCTTTGTAACTGATCCTCTGCACTGTTCACTGTAACATAGCTTCAGTGTGTAAGGCTAACATCCTCTGAGATTTCCACTATCATCTTAATGCACTCTTTGGGGAAAAAGGTAAATTGAGGCTACATTTTGGTTTTTATGTTTCAGTTTTGTAAAGAGAGAGATACCATGTATCATCACCTATAAGAAATCACTAAAGGAAGAGATTTATTTTGTTCAAGTATGTCTGATTTATAGTATTGTGTTAATTTCTGCTGTACAGCACTGCTGCAGTTACACATATAATATTCTTTTTCTTTATGGTTTATCACAGGATATTTAATATAATTCCCTGATTTATACAGCAGGAAAAGGAAGAGATTTTTTTATCTTCTTTTCTAACATGTTGTATCTATGGCTTTAGAAAATGTAAATGAGTGAAGGTCTCTGTTCCTTTTTTGCAGCTTTTATAGTCTTGCTTCAGGATTGCTAAATTTCTGAAATATTTGTATACCAATTTGCTTTACCAAAGACTCTGTTAGAATTTAATTTAGAAATCTATTCATAAAACCACAGGAATTTTTTAAGTCAAAAGATTTCCAAGGTTTGACAAGGAAAAAATATATCTATCTGGTTAGACAAGCAGAAGTTCTGTTACAGCAAGAGGGAAAAGGCAATTACATCTTTCCCATAAAAACTTGGTTTCTTCCCTTCTACAGGCTGAACAATGAGTACTAATGAAGTAAATGGGTTTGTTCTTTTTCTCTTACAGGAAAAGGCACTAATAGCTGCTCAGCTGGACAATGCCATCGAAAAAGAGTTGCTGGAGAGACTGAAACAGGATACGGTGAGAAAGCTAGAAACTTTGGGGTACAGATTTTATTTTTTAGGTGGTAATATGCTAGGAGATATGGGACTAGTTGGAAATGGGATTTATTTTTAAAGATGTTAGAAAGAGGCTTAGACCTCGATTTTATTCCTGGAATAAAATAAGTATCATATTAGCTCTGGCTTGTAATGCAAGCATGTAAACTACTGCAATTAACCCCTGATACTCGAGTTTGGAGACCTTTCATTTTTTGCCATTATTCCCAACTCCTCCAAACACAGCAATTCCAGGTCTCTACAAAAGCCACACAGCTTTGATCCTCCTGCTTATTCATCCTAGTCTTTTAAGGTTCTTTAAAATGAATTTTTATTCTCTTTTTGAAAAATGAATGTCACTTAAAGAGACAATATGAATAAAATATGCTTTTTAAACCTTATTTCCTCTTTGTTGGTAAAACTACATTTGTTTCAATCCATGGGTATTTTTATATACTACTAAATTTTAACTGATCTGGCGTCTGTCCTTGATAGAAGTTACTAATCACTGAGAAAAATAATATGCTGGTTGGACAGTGGACTTGAAGCACAAGGTCAAACATGGCAAAAGCTGACCCATGTTTCTTTTCTTCAGTATGGTGACATCTACAACTTCCCCATCCACGCCTTCGACAAGGCCCTGGAACAGCAGGAGGCAGAGAGTGACTCTTCAGATGCTGAGGAAAAAGATGATGAAGAAGATGAAGAAGTAAGCTTTGTGTTTTTGCTCGGTCAAGCAGTAATCTATAGGATTAGATCTATTTTTATGTAATAGAGAATATCATTTTTAGTTCTCTAAACAAAAAATAGTTAACCTGGTCACTCATTTCCTATCATATTTTATTAATTTGGTTCAGTAGTGGCTTCTTCTCCAAGTTCAGCCAGTAAACCACATGTTGACAATTTAATCTTACTTAGTAGCGTTCTAAAATTTTTCCTACAAGGTGACAAAGAGTCCTTATTAACATTAAGGAACCTGCTGAAATTTACCAAGGGTTTAATCTTACTGTTACTATACAGGAAGTACTTAAGTGATAGTATTTTGGGGAAAGGGGCAGATTTAACAAATTGATTCACAGGAGACTCGCATAGGGACACAGGTAGACTTTTCCTATTAGTAATCTAGTTTTTAATATTTGAAATGAACAGTTTTAGTTCAATTATGAAGAATTGTTTGTTCCTATATACTGATTTTAACCAATTAAAATGAGGATGTTTTATCTCTGATGATTTAAATCAGGCATGAGAATTGATATCCCTAAAGAAATTGATTTAGTTGCCTAGTAACCATTCTCTCATTGTGTTTTTGTTACTGATGTACTTATCAAAGAATAAAACTAGATGTCTAAGCTGAATTCTCATTATGTATCCTGAACCTAATGGTTAGTTTTATTTTAGGATGTGGGCAAAAGAGAGTTTGTGGAAGATGATGAAGTGGATGAGAGTGACATAAGTGATTTTGAGGTGAGGTTCATGCGTAAAAAACTGTCCTTTGGTTCCAACCAAAAATGGGGGGGAGGAAGTTCGGATCACACAGAACAGGTAAATTATCTAATTTTAGTTCTAAATAGAACAGAGACGGGAGTTTGGGGAATGAATTAGTGTCTTTTTTTTCCCCTTCACGTGTTAGGATATGGATAAACTGGACGCCAGCAGTGATGAAGATCAGGATGATAAATCCTCCAGTGAAGAAGAAGAAAAAGCCCTTGATGCCAAACACAAAGGCAAAACGCCTCTGAAAGGGCCTTTGAGGAGGAAAAGAGCCTACGTAGAGATAGAGTACGAGCAAGAGACAGAGCCCGTGGCCAAGGCCAGAACCACGTGACTTCCCTTCAGACACTTGTAAAGAGGACTGAACATCTTCCTTTTTTACACCTTAAACACGTAACACTTCTGGGTTTTGCTCTTCTTGTTTTTTAACACAATATTTGTGTTTTTAATATTTATGCTAGTTCTGTGGAGCAAGGAGGGAGTGGAGAAAAGCCTAAATTGTGAATATTTTTATAGCATTGTTACATGACATGTGCTGAAGTAACAGCTTGAGCCCAAGAAGCATAAGGGATGAGTCTGTGGGTATAAGTATTTCTAAATTTAAGTGTTACCCACTCACCCCTGTTTCCTTGGCATCCTCCCCCTTGCATGCCTCCCCCACCCCTTTATTTAGAAATGTCCAGATTCCATTTGTTCACATTCTCCTTTCCCTACTTCTGTGGGAGTTAAAAAGAAGGAAAGAGAAGGTCTAAGTTATAATGTTTAGTATAAATATACCTTTTGCCTGAAATAATTCCATTGAAAACAACTGGAAGAGAAAGACAATCCTTTCCTCTTCAGGAAAGTAATACAAGTCCTTAAGTTGTGTCGCAGGGAGCGCCTTCAGAAAGCTGTTGCACTCTTCGGATGCAGTTCCCCACCTGACTGTCTTCACAGCTGTGGGGGATTTTAGCCAGGAGACCCTGAAACGTGAAACCAAACAGGCTTGTTGTTTTTGATGGTTACTTCACCTTAGTGGTTCTTTCTTGGTATCAGACTCAAAGAAGGAAAGAACTGATGACACTAGGGGCAGTTCACGGAACTGGTGTAACGCTGGGAACTGGAAATGTCCTACTGGCTCACGAAGCAGCAGCTTTCTGCCAGCCACCATGAAGCAGATTAGATCTAAGGCTTGAAAACTGCTTGAGATTAAAAAGCCAAGATGAATATAGTATCCCTCAGTATTTTTAGGATGTTAATTTCTTTTCACGCTGCCTATAACTTTAAATTGAAGATTTTGAGACAATGATTTATAAATTATGTATACATGGACACAGAGCTGTTATATGCGATGGCTTGGAAAAGTAAACTTCTGTGGAATATGAGACCAAAGGAAGAATTCCCACATGGATAAATAAAGTATGTGGAAAACATCGTTGCCTCTGAAAAACTGGAAACATCTCTGTTACCTTACTTACTTATTCTACCTAAATTATTCCTTAGTGGATTACAGACCATTATTTTTACTTTTTCTTTTCATTCGGACCACTAGAACAGAATTACCATTTTGCAAACTCTTGATCGTGATCTTTTTGCCCATTCTCTCTCCTAGCTCCAGAAGCATCCACTGATGCTCTTGCCTTTTCATCTAAAAAGTTCTGAATAGCTTTAAAGGGAGACTAAGGTATTGATCAAACTCTGCTGAAGGCTAAAAGACTCAGAGGTAGAGACTAGAACCTTCCATGTCCAATTACAGACTTGGTCAGGCACAAAACGATCACAGAAATTCCCTGAGGATGTCAAGGCCTCACTGAAACCAAGTAGTGGACGGTCCCTTACCTTTACCCGTCCCGAAGCACAGCGGTCCAGGAGAATCAGGCAGTTGGTGGCCTCTTCTAACAAGGCGCTCTTAACACTGTCGGGTGTGAGGCTTGAATCCCTTGCTATGTCACATATCAGTTTCAAGAGAGCCTTCAGTAAGACCTCAAGTCTACAGGAGACTCTGGAATCAAGAAGAAACATGGTATTCATACTCTGAATCAGGATATTAAAACTGAAAAAGGGATCTGGGATACGAAAGCCCTCATTTCATAAAGCAAGGAACTGAAGTCCAAGTTTAAGACCGTAAAGCTGGAAGCAGAACGAGAGACCAGACTCGAGATTTCTGAACTCCAAGCCTGTTGGTTTTCTCTACAGCACACTGCCCACACACCCTGACACACTGGCATGCCCAAGAACACCTGGCTGCCCTCCAGAAGTTGGTGGTTTTACTGTTAGGAAACAGCTCTCCTGAAAAGGGAGAACTGGGCCCTCCCTACCAGGGGCCTGTACTTTTGGCCAGAGAACAGGAAACGGCCCACAGTTCTTTAGCTTGGATGTGGTCTTTGGCCTGGAGGTTAAAGATACAGTGAGGGAAATAAGCTTGGCTTCTGAAAACTCAGTGTTGATTTAACTTTTCTGTCACTTTAATGCTAGATCCTAGATTACCACCAGTTAGGCCCTGTCTCTATTTACTTCTGCTTTGCCTTTCTAAAAATGTTTATGATGATGATTACGTAAAGTCGTAAATGCGCTTAATGCCACTGAATCATACACTTGAAAATGGTAACTTTTATGTATTTTTAAACCACAATTAAAAAACTAAAAAGCCCCAAGGAAGCTGAAAAATTTAACTTGTAGTGTGGAAATAAAACCACATTTCTGGGCAGAAATGTGACTGGGAGAAGAAAAGTTTACACCCTTCATCTTGATCTGAAAACCATTAAGTGGTTTCCAGTAACGTGGGTGCTATTCAGCACTTCACCTGTCTTCTTTCAACACAGTCGGCTCTGCATTCCACTCCCCAGAGCTCGCCCCCTCTATACTTCACATTTGTTTTCTGACCTCTCCACATTTTCTTGACTTCTTCTACTTAGTATCTGTATTGATTCAGTTTCATTCATTCATCTATTCCAGTCACTTCTGAAATATCCATGTACTTGGTACTGGGCTTTCCCTGGTGGCTCAGTAGTAAAGAATCCACCTGTCAATGCAGGAGCCTTGGGTTCAGTCCCTGGCTCAGGAGGATTCCCTGGGTCGGGAAGATCCCCTGGAGGAGGAAATGGCAACCCACTCCAGTATTCGTGCCTGGAAAATCCCATGGACAGAGAAGCCTGGCAGGGGTCCATGGGGTTGCAAAAGAGTCAGACATGACTTAGTGACTAAACAGTAAACAATACCAGGTTCTGAGTAAATCTTGGAGTTCTCGGTATACTAAAGTGATCTTCCATCTTCCTGGAGCTAAGAGTTCAGCAGAGGAGACAGACAGTAAGTAAATAAATGCAACCCGGGTACAAATGTGATTCTGGGGTACATTAGAAGGAGATGAGAGAACACAGTTCAGAACAGAAACATAC
Source organism: Budorcas taxicolor (assembly GCF_023091745.1). Lineage (NCBI taxonomy): Eukaryota > Metazoa > Chordata > Mammalia > Artiodactyla > Bovidae > Budorcas > Budorcas taxicolor. Next base: position 28,504,655 of record NC_068933.1, read on the forward strand.
GTGTTGCTAAGATACTGGGACTCGTGCCCAATTAAGTCTTGTTATCTCATTCAGACTCACTGGAAAAAGCCCAGATACTGGGGAAGACTGAAGGTAAAAGGAGCATTGGGTGGCAGAAAATGAGATGGTTAGATAGCATCAGTGATTCAACGGACAAGAGTTTGAGCAAACTATGGGAAATAGTAAACGACAGGGAAGCCTGGCGTGCTTCAGTCCATGGGGTCGTAAAGAGTCAGACATAACTAAGCAACTGAACGTTTCCTGCAAGACAGCCTTTTGCAGACTCAATGTGTTTGGGTTCCAGCTTGCTGTTCATGATACCTCCCTTGAGCCAGAGTTGGAATGCTAAGCAAATGTATTCCAAATCAGCATTCTCCTGATCACACATGTTCAGTGATGTGCTGGAAGTGCTCTGTTCTAAATTAGACTTAAGAAACCAAAGGGTGAACAAAGTCAAGTATGTCTACTGTAGCACTGCGAACCAGGCCTTGTAAATAGAGATGTCCACCTGAAGGAACTGAGTGTATATCTTGTCAATGCCACTCTCACAGTTTATAAAGTCCAACTGGTATATAAAATGGGAGGTATTCATCTGTACAGCATGTCCTTAATACTTTGTACTGAACATACATCTGGGCAAGTTCTGCAGGGAGTACGGGTGGAGTTTTGCCCCTTAGCACACCTGACTGCTGGCTGTCATACCTGGGCCAAGTATACTGCAGGACAAGTTTTAGGGTTTCCAGTATCTTCAATCTGGCCTCCTCCTCGGGTCCATCATATACCTCCAAGTAACCAATGATGACTCGCTCCAGCCTTTTCAAGTGCCGGACAGTTAAGATCCCCAACCTAACGACAACAGAGAAGATGTGATGAAGAGTGAAGTTGAGAATGGCCAGACCCAGCTGCTCAGGGACTCACCTTTTCACAAAAGCTGGTAGGTTTCTCGCGTAAGTCCTACGTAAGAGAAGGCGGTGCTCGGGCTCCATGTGCGTCAGGATCAACTGCAGGACCTCATCACACTGTGTGGTGGGTCGGGCCCCATCTCCCTTCCAGTGCAGGGCTTTCTCCAGGATGGGGAATAAATCCAGCAGACACAGGAGCACAGCCTAGGAGGAAGGAAGAGAAAGGAGCTGTAGTTCACCAGTTGGTAGTCATAACACTCAGTGATTTCTCCTGCAGCTTCCACTCATCTACCATCCTCAGTGTCCATGTCATAGAATTCTAAAAGATGCTAGTAATAATACATTAAGTGTAATGTATTACTTTATATTTTCAAACTTTTTAAACATTCTTTATTTCCATCAGACAGTCTCAAGTTAACATCTCCTAGGACTGTTCTTTGCTAATCTATAAAATGGAGCAGAGCTAAGACTTTAATCCAGAATTTAGGAGTCTCAGTCTATTGTCACTAAATACCTAAGTTGATATTTACAAGTATAATATCTACTATAAGACCTCTCCCAAACAGAATCTAAGATGACTCTATTTGTATCCAGTTTTGACCAACCTATCTGAAGTTTCAGTATCCATGCAATCCCTTTTAGCTCTCCCAGGATCTTTGCTTTTTCTCTTACTTTTTAACCACCATTCCAAGAGCCCTAACCTTCCTGGCTTTTAGGATAGTCTAGATTCTCAAAACCTAAAACAATATTTTAAAAAGAAAGGGGCAGGCTGAGGTAGGAGGAGGGAGACTATCTGGCCTAAAATAAGAAACAAGGTTATTTCTAACTCTAATTTTATGTAACTTGTTTCTTGACTTCCGAATGGTCTCGGCACCTCTCCCCACACAATATCCCCCAGAAATTCTAACTCATTCTTTATAAGCAAATATCACCTCCTTACCAGATCCTCTTAAAACACCCCAATACCACCAAACCTCGTTAGCTGCCTATTGCTAAACACCTACTGCATTTTATACAGACCTCGATTACTCTCTACTGCATTTATATTTACAGTATATATATTTACATAAATGTGTCTGCAAAGGATTTCTTAAAGCCAGAAACCTTGCCTGACTCGTTCAATCTTGGAACCTACAATGGTTACTGGCACACAATAGGTACTCAGTGTCTACTGGATGAAACAGCAAATGACACTTACCCAACTTACAAAGAGTTCCCCATGTCTGTACTGATATAAAAGCAGCCCAGAAGGAAGGACACTTAATAAAAATAGAACTTACCCGGGAGTTCCCTGGTGGTCCAGTGGTTAGGATTCTGCAGTTCCACTGCTGGGGCCAGGGTTTAAGCCCTGGTGGGGGGAACTAAGATCCTAAAAGCCATGTGGCTAAAAAGAAAAAAAAGGAGGCAGAGGGCAGAGGGAGGAAAAGAACCCATCTTTCTCTCTTGTTCATAAATAGGTGAGAGACTACCCAAAAAAAAATCTTTTTTAAAACTAAAACTTTTTCAGACATAAAACTGCCCCCAAGTGATAAATAATTGACCCAGATGAAGACAAAACACTGGCTTTTCTGTGCAGGCTCAGAAACATGGATGCCTCTTTGGTACTGAGCCATTTTCACTAGCTATTTGCTATCCCCATTTTCTTTTTTTAAATGTATGTATTTTTGCCTGTGCTGGACCTTTGTTGCTGCTCAAGGGCTTTCTCTAGTTGCAGACTGCCAAGGCTACTCTTCATTTCAGTAAACTCACTTTTCAATCAGGTTGCGTTCTCTTGTTGCAGAGCGCGGGCTCTAGGTATACTGGACTTCAGTAGTTGCAGCCCAAGGGCTCTAGAGTGCAGGCTCAGAGACTGTGGCACAGGGGCTTAGGTGCTCTGCAGCATGTGGGATCTTCCTGGGCCAGCGATCGAACCTGTGTCCCCTCCATTGGCAGGCAGACTCCTGGCCACTGTACCACCAGGGAAGTCCAGCTATCCCCGTATTTTCAACTTGTTAGTGGCTCTCAGTTGTCATCCCCACCTTCCAAAAAGAAAAATGCTACCAACTATTCTTATTCACATAATGCCACCTTCTACTCAGATTTGAAAGCTTAGACTTAGCATTATGAGCAAATCTTACAATTACCTGAATGAGGTGGTGTTCCCGTGCGTACAGGTGGTTGAAAAGGGCGTGGTAGAGGACCTGAGCCCTGTTGTACTGCAGCAAATCAGCAGCTGGCTGCAATCAGACAAATTACCCAATTAAAGCTTCCCAAGGCTGGCAAAATGTTGATAAATTTTGAGACTGAACATGGTACATGGGATTCATTACACTACTCTATTTCTGTGTATATTTCAAAAGCTCCATAATACACAGAAGAAAAAAGTTTCCTTGAGTAATAGGTTACACATTTGGGTATAATCCCTTTCAGCTTCTCAATTTTTTGTTCCTTGAAAGTCAGTTGTTAATTAGTCAAAGTCTGGTTCTTCAGTCTGACAATGGTCTGTGTTTCTTATATATATCACCTCTGAGATACAAGCTACTTGTATTCTTGCCTGGGAAATCCCGTGGACAGAGGAGCCTGCCAGGCTATGGTATATGGGGGTCACAAAGAGTTGGACACAACTGACAGACTTTCACTTCACCTCACAAGCTACTAGGCTGGTAGAGGAAAATATAGGCAAAAATATAAATTATTGAATTGAGTCACATAACAGCATTAATAGTGAATAAAATAAACACAAGCAACAATAAAATGGTGATATTGTGAATGAGGAATGGCCAAGAAGACTCAGTCTATGCCGTCAATACACACGCCAGAGAGCAGAGGTCACTCACCACATTAAGCACAATGTGATGGAGGCAATGGACACCCAGGATTTTGTTTTCAGTCTGATAGTCATCTGAGATGAGCAATGATGGAGGAAGTATTCTTTCCAGATGTTGGCTCAGCCAGGGTCGAGTGACCTTTTGCAGAGTCCATGAGAAAACGTATTTGGTGGCTGGGTTATTCTTCCAGGAGTCCCTAAATGGAAATGTGAAACCACATTAAGTGACATGGTGTCCCGGTGAAGCTCAATATATTTTCTTGGACTTGAAAAAAAAATGTCCCACATAAGGTAACTCTTGATGTTATAATATACATTTTTAAGATTTAGATCAAAGTAACTTACAGAACTTACACTAAATACATTTATTACCAGGGCTCTGGGCCTAAAGCATATCCAAGGAGAAGGAGCCAGTTACAGCCACAGCTATGTAAAGAATCTGTGGTGATGGTGGTGGTGGTGGTTACAGTGAGAAAGTCTTCAGAAGGGAGAGAGGTGGAAAGAAAACGCCTTCGGTAACATTATTATTACTATAAGGGAGCAAATGATTCAACATTCAAACAGTAACTTATAACATAAAGTAACACATTACTCAACCAATCTTCAAACACAGTGTAACAGGTAATTTTATCTTTATATTACAAACAATGAAACTGGTCCTATTCCAAAACAATAAAAACCAGCACTAGACTGCCTCAAAACTGTCTTTTAACTCCATTGTTGTTGTTTAGTTGTGTCCGACTCTGCAACCCCACCGACTGTGGCCCGCCAGGCTCCTCTGTCCATGGGACTTCCTAGGCAAGAATACAGGAGTGGGCTGACATTTCCTTCTCCAGGAGATCTTTCCCACCCAGGGATCGAACCTGTGTCTTCTGCGTCTCCTGCATTGGCAGGCGGATTCTTTACCGCTGAGCCACCAAACATCACTACTACATCTAATAAACAGCGATGAGTTTCAATACCCCTCAGTTTAAATGTAAACCTTACCTTTAAATCTCCAACTCCCTAACCCCACCTAACTAAAGAAAGTTAACTCTAAATAAATGGGACAGAACTTCCAATTGCTGGGCAGTTGTCAGGACTGGAAAATCGAGTCCGAAGACCTGGGTTCTAACGTCGAATTTGCCACTACCTACTTAATGTCATTTATAGCAAATCACAATCTTTCTGGGCCTTAAGAGACCTGCTATTAAACTACCTCATCTTAGTGATGAAAAAACAAGACTCCTTTGAGCTCCAGCCTTCTAAAATATTAGGCTGATGCTCAAGTTGATGGCATTTATTGGCAAGAGTACTCACTTATTCAAATCGGGTTTGAGAAGCCCCATGATCACAGTAAATCTCCCTTTCTCGTCTTCATTTTCTCCGTGGAGGAATCCAGCCACAGAACTACATTCAGTGACCTGAAGCAATAAGGCGAGCACCTGTCCAGCGACCTCTTGAGATCTTGGGCTGGTCCACGGTTGCTCCAAGCTGTGTGTGACCGCAAAAACATAGATGGGTCCTACCAAGGGACGGAGGCTTGTCTTCCACGCAGGGCAAACCAAGGAATTCTTGGCGGCCTCGACCTTCCTCAAGAGCTGAAGAAACAGTAACGCAACTGCCGCCGCTTTCTCCGCCACTTCGGAGTGGCGGTCACCTCTCCCTTCCTGCTCCTCTGCAGGGGCTGCATACTTCCCTAGGGCTTTTGCCACCTGCCCCAGCATTTCGGGCATTCCACGGAGCGAGGCGTCACTCCCCTCAAATAACCGATCACATTCTTTAGCTTCGAGCAGAGCAGCGAGGTCCTCAAGAGCTGCACTTCTGGCCTTGCCCCGTTGGGATTCCTGGCCGGCAAACTGGTGCAAGATCTGGGAGAAGGCCTGCCCGAGGGCGGAGGAAGGCCATGCTCCGGGCAAGGAAGAACCCTCCCAAGGTGGGGATTCCCGAGGGCCGTGAGGCTCCATCCCTCAGACCGAGAACGCGGACGGAGGCGGCCGGGGATCCGCTACAGAGCGGGAGGAAAGATCACCTCGGGGGCTAGGATTCTCGAAAAGCACAGGAAAAAAAAAAAAATCAAAACGGTGAGACGTCTAGGAGGACCCCGGGGAGAGACGGTCTAACGGGCGGAAGAGTAAAGATATAAAGGAAAAGATGAGGGGAAGAGGTCTCTCTGGAAGTAACAGAGTCTGATTCCCAAAATGGAAAAGGGAAGTTACTTGCCTTTCTGAAGACTTAAAAAAAAAAGTTTAAGAAATAAACCCTATACGCACGATATTCAACACGGCCACCGTTACCTGAAGCCCTTCCGGCGCGCCTGGGCGTGTCAGGATCCGACTCAGCCAACATCATTGCCGCAAAGCAGAAGTCTAGCTTCCGCCATTACCGCGGCAACGCTCCGTCACTTCACGACCGACGATCGTAAAGCAATGGCGTCCCAGGGTCAAAAAGGGTGGAGCCGTGAGGAGGATTTTTGCATGGGGAATAACCCCCCCTAGATCTTTTCTTTCTGTTCCCGCCTACTGGTAGAAACAAAAGAAATAACACGGAATGTCGGTGACGGTGATAAAATGTACAGGATTTTATATGCAAGTATAAATAAATAATCCCTACCTCTGTCATCCTTCGTGAAAAGTTAGTGGGCCCGTCCCTGGAGCGCCTTAATGGACTCATGAAGCCGATCCTTTTGTAGTTCATGAGCGTGATGATTGGGTGTTCACGCTGCTGCGTGACATGTGCCTCCCCGCAAACCTTGTTACGACACCGGCACATTACCCGTCTGACATGAACTAAGAGGATCGTTTATAATTACAAGAAAGTCTTATAAACTAGTTGTGTTTTTGTGGTTGATGCTTTTTAGGTATTTAGTACGCGCACTGTTGTTTTTATTCTGGTTGACGTCAACTTTTGAGAGACATTTAGCGCGCGTAGTCGCAATTCTCTGGGGAAACTCACCCGCAGGGAACGTTGAAGGGTTGCGAGGGTAGGGCGTCAGGCGCTTGCCCGCCTGTGTCCCCGCGACTGTCGGGGCGGGGCCGCCACCCGAAGTTGCCGGAAAAGCGCCGGCCACTGATGCAGTGGGTTCCCGGCGTGAAAGTTGATTCCCGCGTTTCTCAGGGGCCGGTCTGGGAATTTGCCGGGTGATTTCCCGTAACTTCCATCGTGCAGTAGGAATCCGGGGAAGCACACTCCGTTTGTGCCCAGGCGTGGGCGGGAGCGCGCGCGGAGAAACGCGCGGCGGACACCCGGGGCGGGGGGGCGTCGGAGAGCCTCCTGGGCCGCCTCTAGAGGGAGGCCTCGGGTCGCTGCGCAAACTCACGCAGCCCCGAGGGCCGCCTTAGTCTCCGCGGTGTGTCCCTCAGGTCGCCTCCGGTCTCTCGGATTCCTCTGGGTTCTGAGCCTCTAGGCCGCCCTGAGGCAGATCTTGGGGCGTGGGACGGTGTCAAGAGCAGGTGCCGGTCGTGATTAGGGTGAGGGGAAACTTAAAGGACTTTCATTCCGCCGTGGACAGGGCACTACTTGTCATGCCATCGCTCAGTCTTGACCGGCTCTGCTACCGCATGGACTGTAGCACGCCAGGTATCTGTCCATCACCAACTCCCAGAGCTTGCTCAAACTCACGTGCATCCAGCAGGTGAGGACATGCAACCATGCCAACCCTGTTCTCTCCTTCTCTTCCGGCCTCCAGTCTTTCCCAGCATCAGGGTCTTTTACAGTGAGTCCGTTCTTCGCATCAAGTGGCCAAAGTATTGGAGCTTCAGCATCAGTTCTTTCAATGAATACTCAGGATTGATTTCCTTTAGGATGGACTGGTTTAATCTTTTTGCAGTCTAAGGGACTCTCAGGAGTCTTCTCCAACACCGCAGTTCAAAAGCACCAAACACCCTATCTGTAGATCTTGTCTGCAATTCTTTCCTGCTTCCAACCCCCTCCTCCCCCGACCCCCACCCCCGACCTTGGCCAAAATTTCAGTAACTTCTCTGTGGGTTGTAATACTGCCTACTTCTTAGGAATGTTATGAGAAATAAAGAAGTTAAATATACGCGGCTCAGAGCAATCCCTAGTCTCTTGTAAATTTAATACAGGTGTCAGTTCTTATTGTTAAACCACAGCTTCTGTATTAACTTTTATTTCCTCCTTTTAGGGGAATTTTATGGTTAGGACCCTTGTGCTCTCCCTTTCACCCGACCTTCTTTTCTCTGACCAATTGGTGGCACTGATGGTTTTCTTAGCAATATCCAACATTGATTAAAAAGTCCTCCCAAGGGGATTCTCCCATATCAGATATTGGCCCCTATGGGAGCAAGATGGCAATCCACAGACCATTATTGTACCCCTCCTTTGCTAGACCCTGTCTACTCTGTTCCACATTCCCCTTGTGCTAAGTGGATCCAAGTTAATTCCTTATGAGGAAAGTACTTGTATTGCAAGAGCTCACCCTCTCTGCACACTGAGTTTCCGGAGGCCAGAGACCATGGCTTTATCTCCAGTGCCTGGCACAATTTAGTCATGCAATGAACGTTTGTTGAACCCACAAGTCCATCCACAGAGGACTGGCTGAATAAAGCACCTTACATCCACACAATGCAGGTCTGTGCAGCTGAACAGAGGAATGAAGACCATCTCTGTGGAGGCCACGGAACCCTAGGATATATTGTTAAGTGAAAAAAATCAAGGCTGAGGGACTTCCCTGTGGTCCATTGGTTAAGACTGCATGTCCAACGCAGGGGGAGTGGGTTCCATCCTGGGGAACTAAAATTCCACATGCTGTGCAGTTCGGTCAGAAAACAAAAGCATGCATCACGTATATTTTGCCTATTTCCTAAAAAAGAAGTGGTGCATTTGCTCACATTTTTTAAAAGCAGCAATGGAAGAAGAAACTGCACACTAATTTTTAAAAGGGCTACTTAAAAGAACAAGGTGAAAACCATGGATGTGGAAGCTAGACTTCTTTTGATCTACTCAGGTCTTATACTCAGTTTTGACTTTGGGATCTTGTAAATACGTAATTATTTTTAAAAGAAAATGACAAAGCACTTCCTACAAAGGAAAAAAACGCCATGAATCAAAGTATATTTCAAGTTACTGGCATAACCACATGGAAAAATAAGAAACTGACTTTAAAACTGATGATTTTGGCTGTATATCCTTAGTGTGATATAGCCTAAGAGCAGAAAAGAATGGCAGAAAAACCAAGCTGCATTCAGTAACAGTAGTTGTTAGTAATAATACTGGTATTGTTATTTAGATGCTGTTGCATGTATATTTTACATATTTTGTGCATATAAAGTAGCAAAGAAGTCTATGTTGTTAGAAACCAGATCTTTGGTGAAAGATAAAGATATCCAAGTATGAAATCAATGAAGTTAGGTGTAAATTTCATAAGTGAATATTTGAATCGGCAATGGTAGTATGATTAATCATTAATTTTTCTTATTCTATAAAATAAATATATCCTGTGTTCACTGAAAAGGTCAATAAGTAATGATAATCCAACGGTTATGAGCAGCTCTTGTGTCCAGATTCACAATTTAAAGGCCATTGTCCACTAAGAGTAGCCAGGATTCCTTGAGGAAATGACTGATGTTAGGACTGGGGCAAGGATTGTAAGATGAGCTTGAGGTGTTTTATAATGACAGAAAGCAAGGTAGCCATCAAATACTACTGAAGTTATGTGAAAAGAACCCAAGAGCAAGGGTGAAGGGGGACCCTTTGGCCAAAGATGGAACAACTTGGACTTAAAAAAGAATAATGACTAATGGATTGAAACACATCTAATATCCACAAGTCCATGAATTCACTTATAGTAATACTAAAAAGTAAAATAAAAATCTCTCATCATTCACGCTTATATCACCTAAGGAACTAAATATTTATTTTAAAATTGGTAAAAGGGGAAAAAAGCAAGCGTTTATTCTACTACAGATTTCAGGGTACCCAGATAGTTTGTAAGGGCAGCAAATGTCACAGAACTAGTAGAATTAGGAAGTTGCTGTTCACAGCTCCTAATGAAACTCTGGGACTAGGCAACAGTCATTCGTGGCTATTGGAATTATGAAGAGGAACATTGATGGGAAACTTATAATGGCTGGATCAAGCTAACAAAACCTGAACCCACTGATTATCTTAACATCATTGAAAGGGAGACAACCAGATGCCATGTGCCTCGATGCAATGCAACAGGAAATGCACACGGTCTATGAAATATTCTTGCACAAAAACTGACCCTAAATCTAATCAAACTTCTAGATCTAACTTCGTGAAATGGCAAAAAACATGGAGGACACAGAAATAGATCAAAACACCAAGTCAATATGAGCAGCAGAACTAAGGATAAGGGAAATTTCACAAATTATCTAGTTTCTTCAATAAATAACTAGCACAAAGGAAATTATATAGAAGAGAGAATTGATATAGTTTTTAGAGACACTTCAATCAAATGCAATGTTGTATCTTCTTTTCAATAAACATATTGTAAAAAATATATTTAAGACAATTGGGGAAATTTGAGCATAGTTCTGTTACAGGGCGTTCATATAATTTGTCATCTAAACAGGGTATGTTGAAGTTAAAGGAGACACTTCTAATAGTTATGCTGGTACAAAGGTGTAAACTGGGTCTGTCCCAGGCAAATTTGATTATCCTAGTATCATACAACTTTGTGGAATTATTGTTAATTTGATAGTGTTATTATGTTCGTTTTTTAACATATTAGTTTCAGCTGTACAACATTATGATTCAATATATGTATTGCAAAATAATCACCACAAGAAGTCTGGTTAATGTCCATCACCACACAGTTAAATGTTTTTTCTTGTGATAACTTTTAAGATGTACTCTCTTAGCAACTTTCAAATAGATAATACAATGTTTATTAATTATAGTCACCATGCTGTACATTACATGCCCAGGACATATTTATTTCAAAGCTAGAAGTTTATGCCGTTTGACCGCCTTCACCCGTTTCGTTTGCCCCCTTCTCCACCTCTGGCAATCACCCATCTGTCCTGTTTCTATGAACTTGTTATTTATAAAAATGCTTTCATGTTTTTTTAAAAATTATTTGTTAGTAAAGCAGTCCTCAAATTTTTTAGCGTCAGAAGCCTTTACACGCTTTAAAAATTATTGAGTCATACTCACAAAGATAACTGGAATCTAAAAGACTGAAAATAAATTTTGGTAAGGATGTGGAGATGGTGAAACACTCACACAGTGGTGGTTGAAATGTAAAATGGTGCAGCTGTTGTGGAAAGCAGTTTGATGGTTAGATTGCATGCATGCGTGCATGCCAAGTCGCTTCAGTTGTGTCTTGACTCTTCATGACCCTATGGACTGTAGCCTGCCACGCTCCTCTGTCCATGAGATTCTCTAGGCAAGAATACTGGAGTGGATTGCGATGCCCTCCTCCAGGGGATCTTCCTGACCTGAGATCGAACCCACATCTCTTACATCTCCTGCATTGGCAGGCAGGTTCTTTACTACTAGCACTACCTGGGAAGCCCCCTATATATAGAATAGCAAAGAAGTAATCATATGAGACCCAGAAACTCTATTCCTAGGCATGTAGCTGAGAGAACTAAAAACATGTATTCATTCAAAACCTGAGATGCAAATAAATGTTCCTAGCAACATTATTCATAATAGCCAAAAATGAAAACAAAAGCCCATCCACTGGCAAAACATGGTATGTACATGCAATGAAACACGATTCAACCATAAAAAAGAATGAGGTTTTGATATCTGCTGCAATATGAGTGAACTTTAAAGACATTATGTTAAATGAAATTAGCCAGACACCAAAGAATTGATGCTTTTGAACTGTGCTTTTGGAGAAGACTCTTGAGAGTCCCTTGGACTGCAAGGAGATCCAAACAGTCCACCCTAAAGGAGATCAGTCCTGGGTGTTCATTGGAAGGACTGATGCTGAAGCTGAAACTCCAGTACTTTGACCACCTCCTGCGAAGAGTTGACTCATTGGAAAAGACCCTGATGCTGGGAGGGATTGGGGGCAGGAGGAGAAGGGGACGACAGAGGATGAGATGGCTGGATGGCGTCACTGACTCGATGGACGTGGGTCTGAGTGAACTCTGGGAGTTGGTGATGGACAGGGAGGCCTGGCGTGCTGCGGTTCATGGGGTCGCAAAGAGTCGGACATGACTGAGCGACTAAACTGAACTGATGGATTTCATTTATATGAAATGTCCAGGGTAGACACATCAGTGAAATCATAAAGGGATTGAGGAGGAACTTCCCTGGTGGTCCAGGGGTTAAGACGTTGTGCTTCTAATGCAGAGTGCACAGATTTGATCCCTGATGGGCGAGCTAAGATCTCACATGCCTCTTAAGTGCAGCCAAGAAAAAAAGAAAAAAAGTCTGGTTGAGGAGAACAGAGAGTTGACAGTGGCTGTTAAGAGCCATGGGGTTTCTTTTTAGAGTGATAATAATGTTTGAAAATTAACTAGTGGTAATGGTTGCCCAACTTGTAAATATACTAAAATCTACTGAATTATATACTCTAAATGGCCAGTCCTATGGTATGTGATGGAGGAGGAGATAGCAACCCACTCAAGTATTCTAGCCTGGAGAATCACCTGGAGAGGGGAGCCTGGCAGGCTATAGTCCACGGGGTTGCAAAGAGTCAGACACGACTGAAGCAACTGAGCAACATGGTATGTGAATTAAATATCAATTTAAAAACTAATTTTAAAAAGTATTGAGGATTCCACATTGCTTTTCTTTATGTTAGATAGTATTTTGATAGATATATTTTTCTATGCAAGAAATGAAAACTGACAAAATTTTCATATATCCATTGAATTGCTTAAAATATGGCAATAATAACCCCATTCATTATAAGTTAACTAAAATTTATTTTTATGAAAATCAATTCTATTTGTCAAGATAAAACGAAAATCAAGAAGAGTAGAAATCTTTACCTTTTTGCAAAAAGTGAAAAAGTGTGAAAGTGCCAGTTGATCAGTCATGTCTGACTCTTTGCAACCCCATGAACTGCAGCCTGCCAGGCTCCTCTGTCCATGGGATTCTCCAGACAAGAATCCTGAAGTGGGTTGCCATTTCCTTCTCCAGGGGATCTTCCTGACCTGGGATCGAACCCACATCTCTTACATCTCCTGCATTGGCTGGATCTTCCCAGCCTAGGGATCAAACCCATGTCTCCTCTCCTGTGTGGCAGGCAGATTCTTTACTGTCTGAGCCCCCAGGGAAGCCCACATTTTTAGGTAAACATTTCTGTAAATATTTTCAGCTGTTATATCTGGTTTAATAGGAGAAAGCTGGATTCTCAGATCTGCTCCTACATCCAGTCTGTTGAAAAACTCCATCATACTTTCATGAAAGAATAAGAATGAAAAAGATAGACAATATATTAATATTATTATAAAAATAGTTTTGACCTGGCAGACCTCCTAATAGAGTCTTGGGAAAACGCAGGGGGCTCCAGATCATACTCTGAGAACAGCACCTGGAAATTCACACAAGAGTTGGACACAGCTGAGGCGACTGAGCATGCGTGCATGAACAATTGATATCAGTTGATATCTAGGATTCACACTGAAATACTTCAGAAAGAGGGGTGGTGGGCAGAAGTGATTGAGAGAGAGAGATGAAACAAGATTATCAACATGTTGAATCTGGGTAGTGGATCATGGGTGTTCTTATCAGCCTCTCTAATGTAAGTCTGAAATTTTCCAAAATACAAGATGTGCTGTTGCTCCTATTTTAATCAGTGTTGGTTTAAGGGCTTCCCAGGTGGCCCTAGTGGTAAAGAATCTGCCTGCTAATGCAGGAGACACAAGAGACTTGGGTTTGATTCCTGGGTCATTAAGATTCCTTGGAGTAGGAAATGGCAACCCACTCCAGTATTCTTGCCTGGGAAATCCCACAGACTGAGGAGACTGGCAGGCTACAATTCATGGGGTCACAAAGAGTCAGGCACAACTGAGCATGAGTGTGCCTGCACGCACACACACCCACATACACACTACTGAGCAAAAGACCTTAAAGAAGTTGGTAGGAGAGAAAACCAAGTGAAGGATTGGATAGGTAAAGATGCAAAGATGTGGGACTTGCCTGGCAGTCCAGTGGTTACGACTTTGCCTTCCAAAGCAGAGGGTGTGAGTTTGACCCCTGGTCAAGGTCTTCCCGGATGGCTCAGTGGTAAAGAAGCCACCTGCCAGTGCAGGAAACGCAAGAGACGTGGGTTTGATCCCTGTGTCAGGACAATCCCCTTGAATAGGAAATGGCAACCCACTCGGGTATCCTTGCCTGAAGAATTACAGGGATAGAGGAGCCTGGTGGGCTACAGTCCGTGAGGTTGCAAAGGGTCGACACGACTGAACACACACCCATACACACACACACACGGGGCGCTAAGAACTTTTATGCCTCTCGGCCAAAACACCAAAACACCAAACAAGAACAATATTGAAACAAATTCAATAAAGACTTTAAAAAGTGGTGCACATTTGAAAAATAAAAAATCTTGGGACTTCCCTGGTGGTCCAGTGGCTAAGACTCTGTGCTTCCAGTGCAAGGGATGAAGGTCTGATCCCTGGTCAGGGAACTAAGATCCCACATGCCATTCGGTCAAAAAATAGAAATAGACACTTTTTAAAAAAGGATACAGAGGTGAATTTGAGGAAGTTCTTGCCTTCAACAGCTTTTCATCTGCTGGAGGATGAGCTATAAGGAAGGCATTGGAGAAAAAGTGGCGCCTTTAGGGGGCACCAGCCATTCTGCTCGGGGCCTCAAGTCCGATGTTTCCTCCTCACAGTCACCCTATGAGGCTGGCATCATTATCCCCGTCCTGCAGATGAGGAAACTGAAGCTTTGAAACTTCAAAGTTTAGAAACTTACCGAAGATCTCGCAGTGGAAAGTGGTAAAATGCGATTAAAACTGGATCTGATAAATCCCCAAGCCTTTGCTCTTCCTGGCTCTTCCTTTTCTCTGTAGACCCCCCTCTGGGAGGTGGTACCCAATCCTGGAACGTCACTACTACTGTGTACCTCGTGAATGGGCCCCCTCAACAGAAGCCCAGGTGGTGACGTGAGGAGCCCCCAGTCTATAGGGAAAGAACTAATAATAATGTCAACTGGGCTGGTCTTTACTCTCCACCTGTCCCCTCATTCAATCTATACAACTTAACTCCTTGGAGTAGGTATGCTGTCCACGTTGCCTCCCTCTCCTCAACTCTTTCTCCTCCCCCAGCTTTTGGAAAGCAATCTGGCAACACCCCTTGAAAGACTAACTGAATTCAGTGGCAACTGTAGTCTTGAGACTCCATCAAATATAAATAACTCTATATAAGGATATGGGTTTAAGACCACAAAGGAACAAGTAGGTTCCTTGTGTGACTGTTTGTAAGGCAAAACCCTGAAGACAAAATGAACGTTCGTCAAGACACATCCCCACTGGGGAATTCCCCAGCCATTTATTAAAAGAATGAAATAGAGCTAAACCAGAGGACCAGGCAGGAGGGGTTTCCACAAGGTGTTGTGCAGTGGAGAGTGTAAGATGCAAGAGATGGTATGATCTCCCAGTTATCAGACAGTGCTTTAAAGTTAATGCCTTTAGGTCTTAGAATACTTGCATAAGGAAGACATATGCCAGTCTATACCCCAGAGTCTCTGCACAGATGACCGTGGATGCTGACATGGGGTAAAGAAGGAGCAGAGGAAAATGCATGAGCTTAAGAAAACCAAAACAGAAAGGGGGAAAAATGACCACATCTTTTTACAAAACATATATGTGATTATATTTATATACTTTAGTAAAATTATGTATGAATGTGGTTATGTATATAAAGAGATTCGAGTTTTAAACCTTTCTTTTAAAGAGAAATGCAAGAATGCAGTAAATTCCAGGGATTTTGTGGCTAAACATTTAGTAGTGCCTCTCAGGTTTTCCAAGACCATAGGTCTGATGACTTAAAGTGAAAATGAAGTTTTTGCTCCCGTTTATTAAACTAAGTGTAAAAGCTGATGTCAGAAAGTGAAGAGGAACTAAAAAGCCTCTTGATGAAAGTGAAAGAGGAGAGTGAAAAAGTTGGCTTAAAGCTCAACATTCAGAAAACGAAGATCATGGCATCTGGTCCCATCACTTCATGGGAAATAGATGGGGAAACAGTGGAAACAGGGTCAGACTTTATTTTGTGGAGCTCCAAAATCACTGCAGATGGTGACTGTAGCCATGAAATTAAAAGATGCTTACTCCTTGGAAGGAAAATTATGACCAACCTAGATAGTATATTCAAAAGCAGAGACATTACTTTGCCTACAAAGGTCCATCTACTTAAGGCTATGGTTTTTCCAGTGGTCATGTATGGATATGAGAGTTAGACTCTGAAGAAAGCTGAGCGCTGAAGAATTGATGCTTTTGAACTGTGGTGTTGGAGAAGACTCTTGAGAGTCCCTTGGACTGCAAGGAGATCCAACCAGTCCATCCTAAAGGAGATCAGTCCTGGGTGTTCATTGGAAGGACTGATGCTGAAGCTGAAACTCCAATACTTTGGCCACCTCATGTGAAGAGTCGACTCATTGGAAAAGACCCTGATGCTGGGAGGGATTGGGGGCAGGAGGAGAAGGGGACGACAGAAGATGAGATGGCTGGATGGCATCACCGACTCGATGGACATGGGTTTGGGTGGACTCCGGGAGTTGGTGATGGACAGGGAGGCCTGGCGTGCTGCGATTCATGGGGTCGCAAAAAGTTGGACAAGACTGAGCGACTGAACTGAACTGAAAAGCTGATGTGATTACAGCTTGACTATATTCCAACTATGTCTTTCAAGGCTCAGATGGTCTAAACATGGTTAATAATAGGATTCTGAAACACACTGTAAGATAATTACTGCTTGCGCAGAGAAACTTTTCTGCTTATAGGGCCAAATAGAAAATGATAATATAATATTTAAACCCTTGAATACCCATGGAGAGTGAGGCAACCACTATATCCTTTTGCATATAAGGTTATAAAAATTTTAACATTGGTTATGACTATAACTCTTGGACTAAGAATATACTAATTATTTTGAAAGTTCGTACGTTCATAAAACCTGTAGAACAAGCACCAAATGGCTCTTAATGAACAAAAATTCTTTTGAAACAGTATCAATTCAGTTCAGTTCAGTTGCTCAGTCATGCCCAACTCTTTTTGACCCCATGGACTGCAGCATGCCAGGTTTCTCTGTCCATCACCAACTCTCAGAGCTTGCTCAAACTCATGACAACTGAGTTGGTGATGCCGTCCAACCATCTCATCCTCTGTCGTCTCCTTCTCCTCCTGCCTTCAGTCTTTCCAGCATCAGAGTCTTTTCCAGTGAGTCAGCTCTTCACATCAGGTGGCCAAAGTCTTGACATTTCAGCTTCAGCACCAATCCTTCCAATGAATATTCAGGACTGATCTCCTTTAGGATGGACTGGTTGGATCTTCTTGCAGTTCAAGGGACTCTCAAGAGTCTTCTCCAACACCACAATTCAAAAGCATCAATTCTTCAGTGCTCAGCTTTCTTTATAGTCCAACTCACATCCATACATGACTGCTGAAAAAAACATAACATAACATTACAGAGAACTATAAAGCAAAAGAGTCTTGTAAATATGGATGGAACCCAGGTCTCCGGCATTGCAGGCAGAGTCTTTACTGTCTGAGCCACCAGGGAAGCCCATAAACATGGAACATCCATCAAAGTAACAGTTGTAGCCACGTTGAAAATGTGACTAAGTGAATTGACTTTCACTATGATATGAGCCCACAGCATCTCCAATTATATACCTTTCTCCCTCCTAAAATTTTAGGTTCACTTGGCCTCCTTTTTGTTCCTGCGCTCTCGGTATAATATGTCTACAATCATTTCTTTTGTTAAGGCGGTATATGATCAAAGAACATCTTCCCCACGTGCTGTTCCTTCCACAAGGGTGTGGATCCCGCTCACTTGTTTTTCCTTGAGGACCTCGTTCCAATGGCATGACCTTCCTATGTTCCCTACTCCATCATTACCATTAGTTTCCAAAAGGCTCACTCTATTCCCCTGCTAAACGGTCCTCCCTGATGCCATATTCCCCTGGAGCTGCCCTCTTTCTCTGCTTAGCAAAAGGTCTATTTATTGTCTGCACCAGGTCTTAGCTGGGGCACTCAGGATCCTCGTTGCGTCTGTGGGATCATTCGTTGCTGTGCACAGACTCTAGCTGAGGCTCACCACCTCAGTAGTTGCAGCGCGTGAGCTTCGTTGTTCCACGGCACATGGGATCTTAGTTCCCCTACCAGGGGTCAAACCTGCATCCCCTTCAGTGGGTAAAGTGGAGTCTTAAGGTGGAGCCTTAACCACTGAACCACCGGGGAAGTCCCTCAGCAAAATACCTTACAAAAAAAAGAAAACAACAAACCTATTCGTGTTGTCTCCAACTCCCCACTTAACATTTACTCAGATTTTAATTATGAAAAGTTCACATCTGGTTGTATCCCTTAAGTTTTTACTACTTTATAATACTTGTCTCTCTTTACAAAAAATAAAAAGCCACTGAGGAAGAAGGATCATTTCTTCCTGTAAAGGGACCAGAGCTCTGAATTTGGCAGACTGCTTCTGTTTGGCGTCATTTAAATTGTTCCTCTATCGCCCCCATTTCCTGTGAAGGGCTAGTTCGATCCAGAGGCAGGACTACAGCCAGGATCAGTCTTGGGGGGCAGGGCTGTGTCCTGACTGTATTGCAGGAGGCACGTCACTTCCCACTATTATTGATAAGAGAGAAATATCTGACATAAAGTTCCTTATCAGCCTCTCCCTTGGTGGCATTAGCAGCCATAGATGATCTCTGCTTTATTAGGGGTTACAAAACGGTAATTTTCTAGTTTTATTTCTAATTTCTAATTTCACTTTGAAGATAGTATCTTTGTTTACAAATTGAAGGTTTGTGGCAACCTTGCGTCAAGCAAGCCCATCGGTCCTGTTTTTCTAACAGCATTTGTTCACGTTGTATCTCCGCATCCCGTTTTGGTGATTCTCAAAGAATTAGAAGTGAAGCCTGAAGATGGGACTGAATTGCTGCAATCTCATGAAAAAAAAAAAAAACTTTAATGGTTGAGGAGTTGCTTCCTTATGGATGAGGAAAGAAAATGGTTTCTTGAGATAGAAGCTACTCCTGGTGAACATGCCGTGAAAACTTGAAATGACAACGAAGGATTTAGAACACAACATAAACTGAGTTGGACAGAGTTTGAGAGGACTGATTCCAGTATTGAAAGAGGTGCTACTGTGGATAGATTGCTATCAAACAGCTGTGCCTGCTAGAGAGAAATGATTCATGAAAGGAAGTCAATCGATGTGGCCCACTTCACTGACGTCTTATTTTAAGAAATTGCCACAGGCACCACAACCTTCAGCCACCACCACCCTGATCAATCAGCTGCCATCAAGATGCCAGTCACTTGAAATAAATTTCCTTTTCTTTATGGCTATGTTACCAACTTGATATACATTTAGATCCGCTTATTTCTTTTCCGTTTTTTTAACAATAGCTTCTTTCTTGCTTCTCATTCACTTTTCAAGATGCTCACCCAAGCCTACACCCCCCTAAATCCAGCAAAACTGCTTTTGTTCAGGCCATCAGCATCCCCTTCACGGCCAGATTCAGTGGACATTTTCACATCCCTCTTACCTGATTCCTAAGAAACACCCAGCTCTTGACCTTCCTCTCCTTAGCACCGTCTTCTCTTGCTTATGGGGAGCCCACCCCTCCTGGTCCTCCTCCCGTGTCTCTGTCACTCCTTTCCAGGATCATCTGCTTTTTCCTGGTCTTGACAGTCTCTAGTTTCTCAGAATTCATCAGGTATCTTTTTTTTTTCATCTCTGACCCTCTCTCCCAAGGTGATCTCATATTGCCCACAACCTCCAACACAGTGGGTTAGGGTTAGGGTGTCCAAACCCCACTGTGGATGTCCATACCCACTGCTGACCTTCAGAATCACACACTCAAATCTCTACCTCCTTCTATCTCCTTTTGTAGGTCTCGTGGGTAAATTTAATATTTTTTTTAAAAAACATATTTATTTCTTTCTTGTTTGTCTGGACTGCAGAGCCTGCAGGATCTTAGTTTCCTGACCAGAGAGCCAGCCCATGCCCCCTAGAGTGGAAGCTCAGACTCTTTTTTTTTTTTTTTTTCAAATGTGAACCACTTTTAAAGTCTTTATTGAGTTTGTTACAGCACTGCTCCTGTTTTTGTGTTTTGGTTTTTTTTGGCCAGGAGGCCTGGGAGACCTTAATTCCCCGACCAGGGATAGAACCTGTGACCTCTACAGTGGAGAGTCCTAACCACTAAACCGCCAGGGAATTTCCTGAACTTAACATTTCTAAATTAAAATTTGAATCCTCCTCTCCAAAGCTTTTCTTTCCATCATCTCGCTCCTTTTGAATAACCCTCCACCCACCAAGTCCTTTAGGCCGAAACCTGGCGGTCATCCTGGCTTGTTCCCTCCCCTCCCATCTGGCCGCTGGTGTTCGTTCCACGCAGCACCGCATCTCCATTGAGCCACTACCTCAAGTCAGTCACTTCTGCGCTTAAATCCCATTATCACAAATTAAAACTCCTCACCCGGGCCCTGACGTGATCTGACCCCTGAGTCCCTTCAACCTCATTTTATACTGTCTTCCCCGACTTTTCACGAAGCTCCAACCACACTGGATTTGCTAATAACTCAAGCCCTGTTTAGCCTCCAAGTCCTTGCGTACCCTCTTCTGTCTGGTCTTTCTCTCCCTCTTGTCATTCTTCTGGGCTCAGAAAGGCCTTCCTGGACTCCCTTCCACACCCCGGGCCCATTTCATCTGGGAAGGCACCACACACTTTGTCGTGGTTGCCGTGTGTGTCTGTTCTGTTTGCCTTGTCTCTGTCTTTCCCGTTAGACTGTAAGTGTCTTAGGAGTAGGGACCGTATTGGTTTTGTGGGCTGGCGCAGGGTACAGTGGCTGGCACATGGGAGGCACTCAATATGCACTGGCAGTTGAATAAAGAGGAAAATTTTGATCTATGTACTTTTCAACATGTGACTCTAAATACAATTATCCATATGACTTCTCTATAAGTGGCACATTCAATAGGTCTCAGCTATGCCCAGTGAAGTAAAGCAAATCTTCTCTATACAAAATGAGTGCAGAAAAACAAATATCGTATATCAACGCATATATGTGGAATCTAGAAAAATGGAACACTTGAACCTATTTGCAGGGCAAAAATAGAAACACAGACATATGGATACAGTGAGGAAGGGGAGGGTGGGGTGAACTGGGGGATTAGGGTTGACATATACACACTGCTGCTGCTGCTGCTGCTAAGTCGCTTCAGTCGTGTCCGACTCTCTGCGACCCCATAGACGGCAGCCCACCAGGCTCTCCCATCCCTGGGATTCTCTACCACGAGTAAATAGCTAGCTAGTGGGAACCTGTTGTATAGTACTGGGAGCTCAGCTACGTGATGACCTAGAGGGGCGGCATGGGGCAGGCAGTGGTGGGGGGAGGTCCAAGAGGGAGGGGGGATATATATATACGAAGAGCTGATTCACTTCACTGTAGAGCAGAAACTAACACGACATTGTAAAGCAATATACCCCGATTTTTAAAAAATGAATGCAGCACCTGCAACAGTCTATGCTCTGTAAAGGATGCTGTATCATCAGGACAACTCGGAGAAATCCACAAGACTTCCTCATTTCTGAGAGATCTATCTCTTAGTCCCCTTATCTGGAGACTTGACTTTAGAAACATAAAGAGCTTATATTTGAAAGTGACTTTGAGCCTTATTACACGTTCTTTTGTGTCCTCTTCCTAACCACACTCCCAGGCATTTTCCACGCTCTCCATTTTACAGAGGAGAAAAGCGAGGCTTAAAGAGAGTAAGAAATAAGGCCAATGCCTCCCAGCTAATTAGAGGCAGAGTTGGGTTTAAAACCCATTCTTTGAATTCCGGTGCTGGCTCTGTTTATTCCACTCAACAAATTAACCTCATAATGAGGAGCAGAAGGGAGAGGACCCCTGGTTTCCTAAAACACAGCCCCAGTTCATCGCTGACTCTTGCCAGGCAACTATTTGTTTCTCAACCCCTGAGCCCTTACCCCTTTTAAAACAAATCACTATGAGCAAAACTCATTCATTCAAAACGGCTCTTTCTTGATTTGTGCTAGCTTCCTGCATTGTCAGCCAGGCTTTAAAGAAATTTCTTCTAATTTATTTTATTCTATAGGCACGGTGCACTTTAGAAAAAAAAAACAAACAGATTTTATATGAAGATTTTTGTGTTTCAAAGTATATGAATGAAAAAGTCCTTAGATCTCCTTTTAAAGACTTTCTTAGGCATTAAAAACTCAGACAGAGAATTCCTTTTAAATAATGAAATCCGCCTGGCACACTTAAGGCAATTATTCAATTCAGTGTGCACCGTGGCCAGAACACACAAAGCCTGGAATGCATGGCCTGTTTCTTAATCTGAATGTATACGTTTTTAATCTTACAAACCTGTAATGAATTTGCTGCAAGACTGTTTTTGCTCTATCCTCAGCATACAATAAAGGAGGAGTCTGAGTCTTGGCCGAAGAATTAAATTGAGACCACGGCATCTTAACCACAAGGAAATGCAGAATTCCGCACCCCCAAACCCCCTAGCTTCTTCCTTTCAAAAGAGTTGCTTCAAGTGGCGCCTTAAAGATAATTCTAGCTTGCTAAATTTAGAGTGTGGAAAAAGTCCAAAATGAGAATATTCCATGGGTAACTGTGCAAGCAAGGTTAATATGTGGAGGAGAAGGATGTCTCACACTTTGGATGCATAGTCCTGTCTCTCTGCCTGGACACCCAGAGTATAATTTAGCAAGGTGAGATGTTACCTGAGGCAGTGAAAGGTGCTTTATGGCCACGATCACATTTTCAATATAAAATCATTTCATATCTGAGTTGTTTCTCAAACCAGCCTGAGTCAGAGTCATTCACCACCATGTATCTACCAGTTTTCAGAAAATGCTTATCTTCTTCATATGCGAGGCAGATTTCTGATTATACTCAGTTCACTTGTTTTAAAAAAGAGTTGGCTATACAACTTAATAAAAGTATGCTGCTATCTGAGGACTTCCTGGTGGTCTGATGGTTAAGGCTCTGTTTTCAATGCAGGGTACAAGAGTTCGATGCCTGGTTGGGGAGCTAAGAACCCACATGCCACAGGGTGTGGTCAAAATTTTTTCTAGTTAAAGTGTACTGGTATTTGAAGCTTGCTTTGAAATGCAGTTGAATAGCACATGAACAAAGGCTAGACGGATAGATATGGGATAAAACAGAAACAGCAAAATGTTTGTGGAATGCAGGTGACTCATTCTACAACTGACTCTTCAGCCTGGAAAGGATCAAAGTGGCCAGTTCCAAGGTTACTTGGAACCTGCCTCTTCGTTCCCAGGTAGCTTCCAGAGATGGTGCCCGTGAAGGCTGCTATGTGGGACTTGGACAAATGGTGCTCTCAACATCCCAACAAGCTTCACACACAACAAACTGGACACTGATAGTGATGGAGGCAGGGTCTCTGGGGACCGGAGAATGGACATCTCTGTGGTTAAATCATCTTTTCAGAAGGATGGAGGGAGGGGGTTGATCTGTGTGAGACTGATTCATGAATAATATGGGGAGGAAGGCAAGCACTGCAGATGGGGAGAAAATTGGTGGCTCGGGGTCAAAGATAACTTAAAACAATACATTTCTGGAACGTCAGAGTCCATGATAGAGATGCATAGTTGCAACATAATATTGAATGTCACCACTAAGTTCTTGCCCCTTGGTCTTTATCCATCCACACTTAAAATACTCCAGCTTTTTTCTCATGGTCCTTTTTATAGCTTTTTTGGTTTTGCGCAGACATAAAATATGAGCAAAGTAATCCCAGAGAGATTTGCTCAATACTGAAGAAGGCTGGGAGGATGAGTCCCGGACTGTGTACAGCTTCACTATTGCATTTTGGATTTGTAAGGATTTTTTTTTTTTTTTCCTGACATGCCCAACTTGACAGCCACTGTGTTTCCAGATCCAGGTCTCCCACTGAAGCAAGCCTGGTTTTTCCTTTTTTGGGGTTTGGATTTCTTGGCTTCTCTCACATTGCATTATGTCCTTAATTTATCAGCATCACCATGGATCTTTGAGGCTATCAGCTGCCTTCTTGAGACTTAATGAACACATGTAATATTAAATATATAGAAACTCAGAGCTGGTCCCTGGGGTTTCTCACACAACCATTTGGCTATCAACCCCTCAGAACTGGTATATCTTTTGAACCACTGATGACAATGATGGCCCATCATGAGGGTTCTGTGATGGCTCTGGGGCTCTGTGTCGTGCCAGAGAAGAGGCTGGGATGGAGAAAAAGAGGGTAAACAGAGGAAAGTGTTAGTTACTCAGTCGAATCCGACTTTTTGTGACCTCATGGACGGCAGCCCGCCCGGCTCCTCTGTCCATGGGATTTCCCAGGCAAGAATACTGGAGTGGGTTGCCATTCCCTTCTCCAAGGGATCTTCCTGATCCAAGAATTGAATCTGCCTCCCGCATTGCAGGCAGATTCTTTACCATCTGAGCCACGAGGGAAGCCTCAAACAGAGGAAGAGGGAGAAAGAAAGGAAAGAGAGAGAAGAGAGGATGGATAAGAAAAATGTGCTGGGGATTCCCTTGGGGTCCAGTGGTTAGGTCTCTGCACTTTCACAGCCAAGGGGTCGGGTTGGATCCCTGGTCTGGGAACTAAGATCCCATACGCTGAGAGGCATGGACAAAAAGAAATGTGCTGGTCTGGGCTGCAGTACCAGTGGGGAGCTGACAGGTGGTGGTGACTGGTCAGAGGCCGTCATCTTGGGCCTCCGGGTGCTGTTCGTTTCCCCTTTGTCTGCCCAGGACAGGCTCTGGTTTGCAGCTGAGACTGTCATATGGAGACAGGATCCAGGGCTATGACAAAGCACGAAGGTGACATCGGTGGCATCCTCCCTGTCTAGAGTCTGCCAGTTTATCAAGGAGGAAGCCTATGATGCTTTATAAAATCGGATCAGTGGGAATCGAATGCCATTGTTGGCCTGGGGCACGGTACACAGCTTGCCTCTTCTCCCATGAATGACTTTGCTATACAAGCTTGATGACTAGTCATCCGTTTATCCTTTTGCCCCCAATTCGGTCACATCTGTCCCTCTGAAACCATGTGTACGGCTTTAAAAGAAGCTTTACCTGTGAGTGATAATGGTCAAGGGCACTCCAGGTGCTATTCTGATGCCCAGAGAGACAGAATAGAGTGGCATAGTGAAAGGCAGGGGTTGTGTTAGGTTTATAGGGGAAACATGGCGCAATTGAGCAGGCATCAAAGGACCCACTGAGAAGGCAGAAAGGGCCAGTGTGGATGGGAGAACTGATGGGAGAGAGGGGGATGGGAGGGCACAATTCATCAACATCAGTCATCCCATGCAAGGACATCCCATCCAAGTCAGTGCTTTTCAAATTCTGCTCCGAGTTTAATTATGCATTTTGTCAATGGTGGATCTATAAGATTTCTGTAAAAGAAGCAATCCATTGCAGAGTTTCAAAACATCCACAAACCATTTGATGGTGACCTGGAGTTGCTGTCCTCCACGACTGCATCAGCCCAGGAGCTAAAAGCACCTGCTCCTTTTGAGTATCTTCATAGCAAGCAATCTGCTACCAAAGTTATGCAGAGCATGAAAATCAAGGATGCTTAGATATGCAGGATTCAAGTCTGTGTCTTGGTTTTGATGCTTGTATCTATGTAATTATGAGTAAGAAATTATGTACTTCCAACATTCCTTTCCTGATCCCAAACTCAAAGGGGTATACGTTGAAAGAAAAGCAAAACGTATTTTGTGAAAGAACTTGGTAGGTAAGTGCTCCTTATCTTCTGACTGATGGATGGTATTTGCTCACCATAGATACATACACTCACTGAAGTCATAATCCTGGTATGTATCACTCAGCTTCCTTTCTTTATTTTAACTCCTTGAAACACATCTAGGGTACAAATTTTCAGTAATGGGAACTACTCAGCACAGTAATTCCCATGAATATTTTGTGCTCAGATTAGAAAACAATTGACTTTGCTGCCAACTGATGTCCAGGTTTTTTTTTCTTGGCTATGCCACACGGCATTGGAGATCTTAGTTTCTCGACCAGGGATTGAACCCACGGATCCCAGGTTGGAAGGGGGGAGTCTTAACCACTGGACTGCCAGGGAAAGCCCCATGCCCAGATTTTTAAAGAAACTTCAGGATTCTTAGGCTATCGAGTCCCAGATTTCTAGCACATAGAGACCTTTCTCACCCCCAGCCTTCCCTCACCCCAACTTCACATGGATGGTGTGGTCTCCGGCACCCACACGTGGTTAACCCTTGTATTCTTTTCTCCAAGTTACTGGCAAGCCCCACCTTGAGGACTGTTTCCTTGCGGGCACCTCTGTAGTGACTTCCATACCAGGGTCTAAGCTAAGGGTCTATCAGACGAGGTCCTGACCCAAATTACAGTGCACTTATGCCCTCCCCCAAGGCCAGGGCTGTTCTGTCTTCCAGCAACATCTGACACAGTGCCTGGCCCAGGCAGTAGATCTTCTAGAAATGCTGAACTAACAAGATCACACTTATGACTATGGATCTGGGACCTGTGACTATTTTAGCTGGTGATCAGCTACTGATCACATCCCATCTGATCAGCTAAAAACTAGCCAGCGTTCCCATCTCTGTCTGCTGCAGCACCATCCTGCCAAGCTGCGTGGAACCCATGAAGGTCATACCTCACCATTCCTAGCATTGTTTTGACTTCAGGACAATGCTATGCAAATCGGCAACACAGACACTCCCGTGTTGGCACTCCAGTTTTACTTCAACCCTGAGGAGCTTTCCTTGAGATGAAGCCAGGGTGGGGAGAGAGGAGCGGGAGAGGTCGAGACTGCCCTCCACCCCTTACCTGGAGACCTCGTTTCCCACCTCCTTCTCTTGATGCATCCACCTGGAGGCTAAGGCAAGAGTGAGGGGGAGGACTCCTGTTTGGCTCCAGAAATACATTGTATTCATGGTACCACAGCAAGTGGGCGGAACTAGAGAAAGTGATGCTCTCAATGAAGAAAAGATCCAACCCTGTAGAGTGTGGCAGCAATGAGCAGCAGGTAGAGGCTCTAAGGAGCAGTGGTTACCTTGAGTGTGAAGCAAGAAGTGGCAAGGGAGCGGTCCAGTGGCTAAAACTCCATCCTTCCAATGCAGGGACCTCAGAATCCATCCCTGGTTGGATAACTAAGATCCCACATGGCTCAGGGCAACTAAGCCCGTGCGTCACAACTACCGAGCCTGCAGCTAATGAAGGTCACGCACTGCGGTAAAGAGCAGGCCCCATTTGCTGCAGCTGGAGAAAGCCCACATGCAGCAACAAAGACCCAGCATAGCCAAAAATAAATAAAATTTGTTAAAAAGTTAACAACGTAGTATTTCTAGATGTGGTGCAGGCTGGGATGGGTCAGTGATTCTCAGCTAAGGTGAACTTGCTCAGTCGTGTCGGACTCTTTGTGACCGCATGGACTGTAGCCTACCAGGCTCTTCCATCTATGGGATTTTCCAGGCAAGAGTACTGGAGTGGGTTGCCATTTCCTTCTCCAGAGGATATTCCCGACCCAAGGATCGAACCCAGGTCTCCCGCGTTGTAGGCAGACACTTTACCGTCTGAGCCAGTCTTACCAGCAAAAGAAATCAAGCCTTTATGGTAGCATAGAGGCTTTTTTTTTTTTTTTTTAAAGAGCTCAGTGAGTTACAAGGACAATTCTATGAATGACAAGTCTTGGTAGCTGGAATGCTCTGGTGCCATATACCAGCTTAAAAAAAAAATACTAGAGATCACTTGAGTGAGCCTGGCTCAGTCAGGTTTTCAAGCACATTGATGTTAGTCCTGCTGCTGCTGCTGCTGCTAAGTCGCTTCAGTCATGTTCGACTCTGTGCGAGCCCAGAGACGGCAGCCCACCAGGCTCCTCCATCCCTGGGATTCTCCAGGCAAGAACACTGGAGTGGGTTGCCATTTCCTTCTCCAATGCATGAAAGTGAAAAGTGAAAGTGAAGTCACTCAGTCGTGTCCAACTCCTAGTGACCCCATGGGCTGCAGCCTACCAGGCTCCTCCATCCATGGGATTTTCCAGGCAAGAGTACCAGAGAGGGGTGCCATTGCCTTCTCCAGATGTTAGTCTTAACCTATGCTAAAAAGATAGATACTACATGCTTGTTCAGTTGCTCAATCATTTTCAACTCTTTGGGAGCCCATGGCCTGTAGGCCGCCAGGCTCCTCTGTCCATGGGGTTTCCCAGGCAAGAATACTGGAGTGGGATGCCATTTCCTCCTGCAGGGGATCTTCCTGCCCTAGGGATCTCTCCTGCATTGGCAGGCAGATTCTTTACCACAGAGCCACCTGGGAAGCCCAGACAGATACTAACCTAATACCAATTCTCCTTGGCAAGGATTAGGAACCTCTGTGTGTGCATCTGCTCTGAGCACAGGGGAAGCGGGAAGGCGCTGCTGGAGGATTCTGTTTCCTCTGTTGGAAGCAAAGGGCCAACAGACACAAGCCACAACCACAGGCAGGAGGTTAGAGAAACTTGTTATTAAATTTAATTTTCTTTAAATACATACCTTTTTCCCACCCTCACCCACTTGGGGGGAGGAACAGAGAAAGCCCCCAGTCCTTCCATTTGGGGGATTCCATGTATAAAGCCTGAGATGGTGAGGATGAAGTATAAAAATACTATTTACAAAGGAAAAGTGGGTGTCCATCGCAACCTTAACCTTCAGACAGCCCCTCATCCCCAGGCCCTTTTTTGCTCCTTTAGAAAAGAAAAAAAAAAAAAAAAAACCCTTGGGGAATCCACCTGGGTGTAGAAAAAGCCCTTCCTCTGGGAGGGGTGGGGAGGGGTGCTCAAACCCCAACATGGAATAGGAAGCTCTGAGATCAACCGAGGAACAGTGAATGGATTAAGCACCTCAGATGCTAAGAGAGGGCTGGGGCTGCCCCCTAGCACCCCCCCACCCCTGCTGTAGTCGGCAGGCAGGCCAGCCAGCCTTTGTTTCTGCAGGTCCCGTGTAAACATTGACTCTTCTGCACGTCCACGCACTTCCCGATTTCCTACAGAGCCTCCTTGGCTTCTACTGGAGGCACCTGGTTCCTCCGTCTTTCCCCCCTTGCCTTCTAACCTTCCTCGGGAAGCTGTGGCAAGGAGGTGGGAGGGTCACAGGCGGGGCACAGCTCATCGCACCCCTTCTTCGAGGTCAGGGCAGCTCATCCTCCTTGGGGAAACCCTCAAGGCAGGGTGAGTTCCAAGTTCTTGGCCAAACAGGAGTGGATTTCTGTTCCCAGAGCAGGGACAATGCAGGCAGAGTCCGGTCCCGGCAAGGCAAGGCCATCGGCACGGGCTAACAGGGAGGAAGGCTTCGGGAGGCAGAAGTGGGTGAGTCTGGTCTCACCCTGACGGTGGAAGACCAGCCCGGCATCCCCTCCCCTGCAGGTGACCGGGACCCTCACTACCCGTCAGTCTTGTTCACCGTGGATGTGAGGAAGGACCAGGCACCCACGAAGCTAGAGGTCTCCTTCAAGCCTGGTACGGAGGCAGCGCTCACACCAGCTCATCCAATAGGATCCCGATGCTCTGGGAGGCCTCGGAGGGGCCAGCGATGGGCTTGTTACACATGGGGCAGACACAGCGCACCTCCAGCCACTTCACCAGACACCTGCGGGCAAAAGCCGACCTGTTACTCCCTAAGAAGAAGATACCAGCGTGCTCCGGCTGCCCCTTCATAGAGCCCCGCCGCTTCTCAAGACAAGAACCTCTCCATCCCTGCCCTGGTCTAACCCTTCCGGCTTGCCTGGTGTGCAGACAGGATGCAGGGCATCAGCAAGGGGTGTGTGGGAAGGGCAGGGACTTCAGCCTCTAGAAGACTGTTGTTATTGTTCCGTCTCCAAGTCATGACCGACTCTGCAACCCCATGGACTGTAACCCACCAGGGTCCTCCAACCATGGGATTCTCCAGGCAAGAAAACTGGAGTGGGTTGCCATGTCCTTCTCCAGGGGATCTTCCTGACCCAGGGATCGAACCCAAGTCTCCTTCTTGGCAGGCAGTTTCTTTACCACTGTATCGCCTGGGAATTCCCCCTGTAGAAGATGCTCCCTGCTTTCTTTGCTCCAGGGCACCTGGACACTTACTTGCGGTGAAAGGCGTGTTGGCACGGGAGCACACCTAGCTCGTCCTTGCCCTTGAAGTCTTCCAGACAGACGGCACAGGTCTGCTGTGGGAAGAGAGAGCCGTGTGAGAGGAGATGGGGAGGAGCCTCCCCCCCCCCGAATCCTCAGTCACATCACCCCATCTGTACCCAAGAGAGGGCTAACCCTGACACGTGTGGCATCCACAATCCACGGCGGACTGCTTCAGGTTTAAACTGACCCAAGTAGATGAAATTAAATGGTTAGTTCCTCGGTCACAGCAGCCACATTTTAAGTGCTCAACAACCACAGTGTGGCTAGTGGCTCCCAAGCCAGAGTATACAGATAAAAAGCATTTAATTGTTATTAATGTGTTAATTTCTGTTGTGCAGCAGAGTGACTCATGTTATTTTTCATATTCTTTTCCATTATGGTTTATTTTAGCATACTGAATATAGTTCCCGGTGCTATATAATACAACTTCGTTGTTTATCCATCCGACATATAACCGTTTGCATCTGCTAATCCCAAACTCTCAATCCACCCCTCTCTACCCCTCTTTCCCTTGGCAACAACAAATCTGTCCTCTGTGTCTGTGAGTCTGTTTTTCTTTCGCAGATAAGTTCATTTGTGCCATATTTTACATTCCACATGTAAGTGTTATCACATGGTATTTATCTCTCTGTCTGACTTCACTTAGCATGACAATCTCTAGGTCCACCCACGTTACTGTGAATAGCATTATTTCATCCTTTTTTTAATAGTCTTTCTAGCCGAGGACTTTCGACCAGGGGGCACTTATCCATAACTAGAGGTAAGGAGGGGGGTCTGGTGTATGGTTTCCATTCTTTACAGCCAGCCTTGATCCTAGTATATTAGCCCCTCAATCCCAGCTGAATTTCCTCTTCTGGAGGAGAGCTTAAGAAACATCAGAACTTGGGGACATCATGACTGTGGACCCCAAAGAGACAGATGAAATGAGGCCATATCCAGGCTAGCCTTGTGCGTGATGGGACCTGTGATTCTTCCCACACACAGACAACCACACACATGCTCTCTGCACAAGTGCCTGTGGTTATGGACAGAAGTCTTGGGACATGAGTTAGGTGACCCCAAAGACGCAGGTGGGAAAGGAAGAAGAAACGGTCTAGTCCTAAAAGAGTTGGGAGTTGAGGGGCCCCAGAAAGTGGGTGTGATGGGGTGCAGGGGAATGGAGGGGAAGAGGGGAGAAATAGAGGGCTGGACCCGCATGTCAGACCCACAGTCGCCAGGACAGAGCACACACGAAGGGGACCCCTTTCGGACCCAGATGGGGGCACTGAGCTGGGAAAGTTAGAGAAGTCTGGCCCAGGGTGGTCAGACTGCCCTCCCTGTTAAGATCACGTCTAGCAGGACTCCTGGGGTCACAGGTCACCATGTACCCAAACCCTTTGGTGACCCCCTTTGTTTTCTGCCTGCGCCAGTCCCAGACATAACAGTTTCTTCATATTGATCACCTCCTGGGATGTGTCTTCAGTTTGGCCCAAGGAGACTGGAAGGCAGGGACTAAGAAGGTTCCTAAAAAGGTCTTCAGACCTGGAGAAGGTTTGCCTTACCCGATGGGCACCCAGTGTGCTATCCCAGGGTACTCACCCCGTATAACTGCAACTTCTTGGCATCTCCTTTAAGCACCACCTGGGAAAAAAGAGGGGAGTCCTGGGGTCAGAAGAAACCAAACATGGGGCCAGGTGGTATCAGCTGAGGAAGGGAGCCCCCAGCTCCACCTAGGGAGACCCTTGCTCTCCCTAGGCACGAGGGGAGAACAGGCCAGCTTCATCTTGCCCCCTCCCTGTTCCCTCCACCTCCCCCGGCCATCTCTATCTGGGCTAGTAGTGGTGGAGTGGGGAGAGGTCTCAGGACAAAATGAGGACTTTATTTACCTCTTTATATCCATATCGTTCGCTCTGTGCCTGGTTCCGGAGTTTGCTGGGGGGAGCAAGAAAGAGGGAAGAGAAGAAGTCATTATGTCTTTGCACAAACAGCCATTCAGAGCAGGAGACAGGCCGGTGGCTTGGGACTTCCTTCTGGGGGTGGGGAGATGCGTCCCGTAGACACAGAATATGCATAGAAGTCTTTGCAGGTCACCAGCGTGGGGTAAGGACTCAGACTTTTAGGTTCAACTGCCTCAAAACTCACTGTCACCTACCCTCAACTGGGGGTGGGGGTTCTGACAGAACACCCTAAAAGTTCATTCACCTTCCTGGCAGGTCACCTCCTTTGGGCTCCCCAACTAGACAGATCAACCATCTGCTTGCTGAGTGTGCAAAAGTTAGTTTTGTTTTTGTTTTTTGGTCATACCACGTGGTTTGTGGGATCTTAGTTCCTGACCAGGGACGAACCTGCCCCCTTCAGCAGCGAAAGCGAGGAGCCCTAACCACTCAACTTCCAGGGAAGTCCCAGAAGGTAGACACTCTTAAGAGGGCTATTTCCACCAAGCCTGGGCAGCAGGAAAACATCTGTTGAGCCTGGGGAATTTTCCACCAGGAGAACACAAGTATTCTGGAGGCAGAGCACACGCTTCCCCCTTCACAGCACCAGGGCAACACAGGCAATCCCTTCTTTGTTTTCCTCTTTTTGTTTCAAGCTGGTGGCCTGCATACAGCCGGACTCTCAATGGCCAGAACACAATGGCCAGAACATGCCGTTACTAATAGCAGGAGCATAACTGTGATGGGGGATTTGCTAGGCGTCGATCTCTACAGATATAGATCCGTATCTGATATCTAGCAATATAGATCCATATCCGTGCTCATCGATTTCAAACAGCTTCCAGAGGGAGAGACGTGCTTCTTGGCAGACAAAGAACACAGAGTCCGAAGAAGCTAAGTAACTTGCTCAAACTTCAGAGCTGCCTGGCAGCAGAGCCTGGATTCTCACCAAATTCGACCTGATGACACAGCCTGAGCTCTTTACCACAAACTGTGGCCAGCCTCACATTCAGGGGGCACACTCCCTGCTCCTGGGCATAGGATGGGGTTTTGGGAAACACCCTTTCAATCAACAAGCCACCAACTTTCTGAACGGCTTACTGTGCCAATGGCCGAGACCAAGATGATGCACTGATAACTTTTTTTTTTTTTTTGCTGTTTTATTTTCAGTGAGAGAAACCTTCTGCACTGTGCAGGGAGCTCTATGGTCTCCTGTACCTGGGGACCAGATAGAGTTTTCTCTCCCAGGAATCATTTCTACCAAAGATTTGTGTTATTGGAAGAAGACATCAGAGAACCACCAGGTTAAGACCACGTGGGCCAATCATGGTTTCCTGAGGGTCAAAGCCAGCTAACCATTTGTTTCATAAGGCCCAGAAGTGAAGAAGTGTTCTTTCCTATATATACACTTTTATTTATTTTAAATTTTTGGCTGTGCTCTGTTGCTGCTGAGGGCTTTTATCTAGTTGCGGGAAAGCGGGGGCTACTCTTTGCTTGGATGCTCAGGGTTCTGTTGTGGAGCATGGGCTCTGGGGTGCGTGGGCTTCAGCAACTGTAGCACGTGGATTCAGTAGTTGCGGCTTTCGGGCTCTAGAGCACAGACTCAGTAGTTGCGGTGCACGGGCTTAGCTGCTCCGCGGCACGTGGGAACTTCCCGGCTCAGGGACCAAACCCATGTCTTCTCCACTGGCAGGTAGGTTCTTTACCACTGAGCCACCAGGGAAGTTCTGTACTTTTTCTTTTTTTTAAAAAAACTAAACTTTTTAGTTTGTCATGGGGTATAGCAGATTAACAAATGTTGTGACAGCTTCAGGTGGACTGCGAAGGGACTCAGCCATATATATCCACGGACCCATTCTCCCCCAAACTCCCCTCCCATCCAGGCTGCCACGTTACACTGAGCAGAGTTCTGTGTGCTGGCCTTGTTGGTTACAGAACTGTGCTTACTCATAAATGGTTGAAAGCAGGAATTGAAAGAATATTTCATGCCATGTGGAAATTATATGAAAATCAACTTTCAGTGCTTGCCATAAAATTTTACTGGAGCACAGCCACACTTATACTTTATGACTGCTTCTGTACAGAAGGGCTGGGTGGTTCAGATAGATATCATATGACTCGCAAAGCCTGTAATAGCTGGCATTTTATGAAAAAAAAAAAATGCTGGTCTGATTTAGAGGAAGAGACTCTTCGATCACTAGCCTTAATTGAAGGGAGGGTACAAGGTAAGATGCTCCAAGAGCAATGCAGAGATGCTGGAACCAGAGCAAAGGAGGATGCAGAAAGCCTGGTGCACAGGCTGGGGGCAGATAAGATCCGGCAGCCTCCACCTCCACGGCTCCTAACAGGAGGTCAGGGGACAGGTGAGGCCAGTGTTCCTCTGCCTCAGGGCTGAGGGCAAGGCAGCACCGCCGCTGCCTGGCCCCTGACCCTAACCTCCGCCCTCATGGGCAGGGGGGTTTCTGGTCCTTGGAGGGACGGGCTGAGGGTCTAACCAGAGCTCCCACTGTTCCACCCCTGCCTGCACACGTTCCTGTACACATCTGCATCTGCGTCCCCACTTCTAAATGAGAGGGGCGGGGAGGGATGCACTCAAAACGAAGGGTGCACTTAAAAGATCAAGGGCCACCTGCCTGACACTGGGTTCATCTGGGGAAGAAGAAGCGTGCTCTTGTCAGGCTGCCCAGAGCTGCCTTCTGAGGGAGAGACTGCTGCTCTTTTAGCTGGTATGTGCAGAGTGAATAAGGAAGTGGCGAAGAGCCTGCCGGCTTCTTGGCTCAGAAAGAGGGGATGTCACATCTCCGGAGCCTCGCCTACTTCGCCTGCAGCATGGCTACCCTTATGCAGTACTTACGCAGTAAGCACAGTGCCTTTCTGCTCGCTCTGTCGAAAGATGCCTGGGGGGCCCTTCTGTCTGTCTGGCTCCATTTAATGGTCTTACCCAAGGATTCTCCAGAAGCTGACTCTGAGAGTCAGGGACCATCAATTGGAACACTGAAGGCTTCAGAGTCATGCTCTAGATTCACTCTGCCTGTAGATTTCCATATCAGGAAGGTAGAGGTTGGGATGAAACGGGGCCAGAAGGGTTGCAAGGAAAACGAGAGCAAAAAAGCAGAGATCTTGGGCCATCCCAGCAGGGAGAGAGCACCAACAACTAGGGACAGGTGGCCTTCTCAGCTGCTGGGGTGAGCGAAGCAGCTAAAAATACCCTGAATTCAATGAGCCCATTTCAAGCCACTGCCAGTGGGCGCTTCCTGGCTTTTCCCCTTTTGCAACAAACAATGCGGGCAAGTCCTGCAAAGAGTCATTTCTTTCCTGCCCGATTTGTACTTCACGGGGCCCCTTCCATCCTGTGTAGGGCAGAGATCAGCTCCTGGTGGGTCGGGCGGCGGGGGGGGGGGGGGGGGGGGGTCAGGGAAGATGGAGCGAGGGGGAGTTGGGCCGATGAGCTCAGCAGGTCGGGAGCGGGGGGTCACAGGCCTATTTTGGCTGAGGAGGAAACCGAGACGCAGGCAGAGGAAGTGGCTTCTGTGCTTGTGTGTCTTTCTATATATAGGCGCTCCCAGGCTGCCACATACCAGCAAGGCTGGGGAACTATGAGACGCCAGGGTCACACCGGCTTTGGGCTGTAGGACAGAGGGCGGGGTGGCGAAGGGGCAGATGACTGCAGAAGGAAAACAGGTGGCGCCAAGCAGCCCCGCAGCAGGGGGAAAGCTTCTGGTGTCATGTGGTCACCAACTCCAGCCAAGCAAAAATAAATAAATAAACCCTCCGTACCCAGAGCTCCCAGCCCATTCTTCTGCAGCACCACGGTGTCTGGCTGCAAGCGGGTGGCCACTGGAGCCCCAGATGATCCCGTTCAAGGAATAAGAATCTGGGAAGGCCAACATCTGGAATCCGAAAGACCCTCGCTAACCATCATCAGACAAGCCCATCTCACCATCTTTCCGGATACAGGACTTCAGGCAGCTCTTTAACCGCCTGAGCACAAGTTTCCTCATTTACGAAGCAGACTAATACTGAAACTGGAGGGCAGTTCTGAGGACTAAGGAAGATGAACATTTCACAAGGTGGTCAGCACGGTGCCTGGCACACCAGGAAGTCCTGGGCAAAGAGGAGCTTAAACCCCAAGATCACACCTATTAGTGGCAGAACTGGGAAATGAAGCTGGGTCTCCCACCTACTGGCTCAGAGTGATTTTGTAGAATTTCCTCTCTTGACCACCTCTGCAACCTGGCAGGGATGTACATGCATGCGTGTGTGTGTGTGTGTCTAGGGGCCAGACACAGCCTGGTTTTACAGCCTCCTGCCAGCATCGCACATAAATCTTGGGTATGCCTCCATCTTCCGTCTCCGGGGAGCTGCATATATTGCTTCATATGCAGAGAGCGAGGTGGTTGTTGCTCAGGAAGACGAAAAGTTTGAGGAAGAAAACTTCAGCTGGGGGAAAGGGGCGGGCGGGTGTGCAAGGGGGTGTTGAGATACCGGAAATCTACCCACACCCTCACTTTACTAATGAGATGCAAATTTCAGACTCAGTGGTACAAGAGGGGAAAATAAACCACTACCTTCTCTGCAAAAAGCCTTGTAAGTGGAAAATTCCAGTCCCAGGGACTTTTTAAAGTCTGGAGAAAAAAAGGAGGGCTGAGGCAGTGGATGAGAAGCAAAGGAGAGCAGGGCCCCAGGGCACTTCCCCTTCTTAGGAAGGGGCTCCTTGGCCTGAGGAATCTGAACAAGCGTCTGCTAACCCTCTAGCCTCCCGCCAGGCGAGCCACTCAAACCCACCAGGATATCTCCGTGGGGAATGCAAACTCCTTTGGCCTTCATCTTAATTTAGTCTGTTTAGATGATCTGATCAGATACTAGACACCCCAGCTGATGTCCGTCTACCCAGGCATTGGGTAATCATATGCTTGTGTGTGTGTCTGTGTGTGGGCGTGTGGCTTGGTTTTATCACAATGGCTCAAGGAACCATGACATTCTACTGGTCAGGGGTGCGCAATGTTCCCCAGTTCACAGGACAGACCCATACAATGAGGAATTGTTAATACCCATAGGGTGCCCTAGTTCAGAAACACTACTGTATTTTCCACCCTGAATACCAGGCATGCCCTACATTTTTGATAGAAGATAGCCACCAATTCCCTTGTCTAGAAGCAAAGAAAACAGTTCCTGGAGCTTGGCTCGCCCTGCTAAGCTCCAATCCTTCCCCGGACCCCTATGCGATAAGAAGTGATGGTTTTCAGTTTTTATTCCTTCAAACATAAGAGGCAGTACAAACAGGCAGCTCTGTAGACACCAGCTTGCTAATATGAGCATCTGGAAGGATGATAACAGGATTTCCCAGGAGGGCAGAGGGTCATGCCACTGGTGGAATGATACCCCCTTAGCCCTGACCACCCAGAGGGTGTGAGTGGGTGGAGAGAGACGGCGAGGATTCACTCATGATACTACTTAGTCGTTTTAGGCAACGTGAGAGGGACTGGCCAGCCGGCGGCATGCAGGCTGATCCATGCTGACCTTGTATGTGCTGGACAACTTGATAGGCTGATGGAAATGGAAACAGCAGGCCTCAGGGGCCCAGCTAACAGCAGGCTAAGTCTTGTCCTCAAAGCAAGGAGCCCCGGCTGGAGGCTGGTGACTCTGCAACAGGAGGCTCGTTTGGGTCACCCTACCTATGGCCGCCACCCCCTGGACCTCCCCCTCCCCGAGACCCCAGGTCAGACAGTGAGCCACCCACCTGATAAAATAGCAGCAGAAGATGAGGCTCAGCATGAAGACGAAGATGCCCGTGCCGAAGATGACCATGTAGATGTTGAGGGGAAGGTCTTGGAAACTGATGGGGGGCATTGAGCAGGACTTGTTGGTGCTCACCAGTCCCAGGCCACAGAAACACCCTGCAGAGAACAGGAGAGGGCAAGTGTTACAATAGTGGGAAATTTACTACTGAGGCTGATGCCACTCTGCGTGAGCAAGGATGCAGCGAGAAATGGCAAGCCTCTGACTCAGGGACTTACTTTTTTCTAACTGAAGCATAATTGATTTACAATGTTGTGTTCCCTGCGGATGTTCAGCAAAGTGATTCAGATATCCATATACGTATATGTATTCTTGTTCATATTCTTTTCCATGATGGCTTATTATAGAATATTGAATACAGTTCCCTGTGCTTTGCAGTAGGTCCTTGCTATTTATTTTATACACAGTAGTTGGTATCTGTTAATCCCAAACTCGTAATTTACCCCTCCCTCATTCCTTTCCTCCTTTGGGAACTATAAGCTTGTTTTCTATGTTTCTATGTCTGTGTGCCTGTTTCTGTTTTGTAAACAAGCTGTGTCATATTTTAGACTCCACATATAAGTGATACTGTATGGTATCTGTCTTTCTCACTGCACTTAGTATGATAATCTCTAGGTCCATCTAGGTTGCTGCAAAGAGCATTATTTCATTCTTCTCTTTTTATGGCTGAGTAGTTTTCCATGATTATATTGGATTGGCCAGAGTTCGTTTGGGTATTTCCTGAAACATTGTATGGAAAAACCCAAATGAACTTTTGGATCAACCCAATATCCTGTTAGTATGTGTGTGTATGTATGTGTGTGTATGTGTGTATGTCTCTATGTATGTGTATGTGTGTGTATGTCTCTGTGTGTCTCTCTGTATGTGTATGTGTGTATGTGTGTGTATGTGTGTATCTCTCTGTGTGTGCATGTATGTGTGTGCGTGTGTATGTCTCTATGTATGTGTATGTGCATGTGTGTGTATGTATGTGTGTATGTCTCTGTGTCTCTCTCTGTGTGTGTATGTGTGCATATGTGTATGTGTGTGTGTATTGTATGTGTATGTGTGTATCTCTCAGTGTGTATGTGTGTGCATGTGTGTATCTCTCTGTGTGCATGTCTCTATGTATGTGTATGTATGTATATATGTGTGTATATGTGTGTATGTCTCTGTGTGTATGTCTCTCTGTGTGTGTATGTGTGCATGTGTGTATCTCTGTGTGCGTGTGTGTGCATGTCTCTACGTATGTATGTATGTCTCTCTGTGTGTCTCTGTGTGTGTATGTGTATGTCTCTGTGTATGTGTGTATATATGTGTGTGTGTATGTGTGTGTGAACCACATCTTTATCCATTCATGTGTTGGTGAACATTCAGGCTGCTTCCATGTCCTGGCTACTGTCAGTAGTGCTGCTATGAACGCTGGGGTGCAACTATCTTTTTGAATGCATGTTTTTTGGGGGGTAAATACCCAGAAGTGGGACTGTGAGATTAAGTGGCAGTTCTACTTTGAGTTTTTTAAGGAACCTCTACACTGTTTTCCACACTGGGTGCACCAATTAACATTCCAGGGACTTACATTTACAACCTCGTCCTAACACTAGTGACATGATCTTGGGTAAATGATTTAATCAATCTAGGAAATAGGATCCTACACATGATACTTCAACCTGCACCTCCTTCTAGGGGATCAAGGAATCGGGCAATGGGTGGAAATGGAAAACTCACTTCCGTCTGGTAGAAGCCCCTAGGGTGCACTAGCAAGACTAAGAGCCTCAGGTGAGGAAACATCCATCTGGGCTCCAATCCCACCGCTCCCTAGCTACGCGACCTTTGAGAAATTACCTTGCTGAAAAGCTCCCCTTTGTCACAGGAAAACAAGCAAAGTGCAGAGGCAACCCAAGACTATGGTGTAAGAAATATGCTTTGTAAATTGCAAAGCGAAGTTGCAAAGGTCATTTGTCATTATTAAGCCACCTGCTCCAGAAGCCAGGCTGCACCCAGACCAGAATAGAAATTGTTCACTCTGAGTCTGGGCCCGCGTTCCAGAATGTGGCGGGGGTGGGGGAGGGGGAGCCACTGCTCACTTTTCCTGGCCACCCTCCCCTTTTCTACTCAAAGCCTCACCATGCGGTCTGCTAATGGCAGTGGCGTCCCCAGAGCTTGCAGAACACAGAATCTCAGGCCAGCCGCCATCAAAGCGAATCAGAATCCGTTTTAACAAGGTCCCTTCAGTGTGGGAAGCACAGGTGGCCTCTAGAAGCTTCATTCATGTGACTCAGAAGCAAATCTTGATTGATCTGAAGGTGACAATCACCTCGCTTTTGCCAGGGTTTGGTGTTGGGGTAGGTATGTGATTGGGCTTCCCTGGTGGCTCAGCGCTAAGAATCCGCTTGTCAAAGAAGGAGATGGGGGTTCGATCCTTGGGTAGGGAAGATCCCCTGGAGAAGAGAGGGAAATGGCAACCCACTCCAGTATCCTTGCCTGGGAAATTCCGTGGACAGAGGAGCCTGGTGGGCTACAGTCCATGGGGTCACAGAGACTAAATGACAACACCACCAGCAAAGGCATGTGATTAGGTTCTGGCTGAAGAAAAACAAAGAACATCTGCTATAAAGACAAGATTTTCCTTTCTTGGGTCACATCTCTCCAAAGCATTTGGAATGGTGGAAGCCAAGTTACAGCTGGTAAGAGGGAAGTTCAATATGAAGCTGGTGGCAGAGAAGACAAGGAAAGAGGAGGAATGAAAGATGTTGTCTGTCAAGGGGCTGGAAAAATCAATTGTACTACTTCATGGGACCATTGGTCCTGAGGGTTAGAACATTGTCTATTATGGTTATAAGTGGGAAAAAGAAAAAGGAATTAACCATAAATCAGGTGAGCGGTTTTTCTTGCTAGCAGGCAAATATCAGTGATCTGAAAGGTAAGCCTCAGAGTCTTGAATTTCAGAAAGTGTTGGGACAGGAAGGCTAAACTTCACCATACGTTTGTGTGTGTGTGTGTGTGTGTGTGTGTGTGTGTGTATTCATTCACTCAGTTGTTTCCAACTGTGCAACTCTACGGATTGCAGCATGCCAGGCTCCTC
Organism: Budorcas taxicolor; assembly: GCF_023091745.1. Taxonomy (NCBI): domain Eukaryota; kingdom Metazoa; phylum Chordata; class Mammalia; order Artiodactyla; family Bovidae; genus Budorcas; species Budorcas taxicolor. Next base: position 28,545,412 of record NC_068933.1, read on the forward strand.
TGTCTATGGGATTCTCCAGGCAAGAATGCTGGGTTGCCATTTCCCTCTCCAGGGATCTTCCCAACTCAGGGATCGAAGGTCTCGAGTTTCCTGCATTGGCAGGCGGATTCTTTACCGATGAGCCACTTGGGAAGCCCTTACGCACGCTACCAGCCAAACACATCTCATGCTACCAACTGAACCTTCGTAATACCATCACCATGAAATGTACTCTCCCCGCCCTCTCCACAGGGTTTGAAAAAAAAGACTCAATCATTAAATAACACGAATAGTCAAACAGCTAAGAAGGCCTGGCTTCAAAGACCTATGGGGACTTCCCTGGCAGTTGAGTGGTTAGCACTCTGCACTTTCACTGCTGAGGGCACAGGTTCAGTCCCTGGTAGGGGTGAGGGGAGTGGGGAGGTGGGGATGAAGATCTCACAAGCCGTGGAGGGGTGGGTGGGTGGGGAGAGTGGGGAGGAGGACTCAGGCCTTCAATACGGGTTCCTGTGCTTTCCTGACATTGTGGTTAGGAGCCATTGATATACTTTGGAACGCTATACCATAATTAGGGCTGCGACCCCAACTCCGCAAAAGACTTGAAAGACCGTAGTCATCTCTGACCTCACACATCTCCACCCTCTTCATCCCCGAGATCAATCTAGTGACCAATATAACAAGCCCTCTCCAAACCTCTTTCAGACTGTATGCCAACTCTGCTGCCAAGTCTCTATTCCAAACACACTTGGAGCCCAGTTCTACTCCAAGTCCCTATTAATTGATGTCTAGCCCCTCCTCTAATTTAGCCCACATGTCTGGCATATCCTCCCACTCCGTTTTTCTACTATGATCTACCAAACTCAGGCTTCTAGTCCTCCCAAACAAGAATGCGCTGGGTCCTCTCTCTCCCTCCCCAACTTAGTATCCCCCAGCATCACCCAAGGTGAGCGAGTCTCCTCTCTATTTCTTGCCCAACCCGGTCTTCACCTGCCTCCAAACTTTTGCTCATGCAGCTTTCTCTGCCTGAAACTCTCTCTCCCTTCCCAAAGTCCCCCAAGGCTGGTCTTTGTGATATTCACCACCCACCCTCCCCCACACCCCCCACCCTCCACCCTCCCCCAGCCGCCAGACCCCAGCTGGAATTCTATAGCGCTCACAGCCTGAATCCCATGTTCTGGCTCCAGCACTCTCAGTTGACTGTCTTAGGTTACCCTACGGCTCCTAGAATCAGCTTCATTTAACTCAAACATGCATTACACACTGGTTACACGACAAGTACCATGACAGACACTGAAGAAAAAAGGAAAGTCTAGATGATATTACAGTCTAGGGAAGAAGACAGACACAAAGATTTCCATTGTGGAAAGTGTGGTATATAGTAGATGTGTGACTGATGAGATGGTTGGATGGCATCATCGACTTAACAGACAAGAATCTGAGCAAACTCAGGGAGATAGTGATGGACAGGGAAGCCTGGCATGCTGCAGTCCATGGGGTCGCAAAGAGTCGGACACGACCGAGGGATGGAACACCAACATAGAATTCTGAGATCAGAGACAGAGAGTTCTAACCCACCTGAGCACTCCTAGGTCTGAGGATAGCAAACTTTCGTACTTTGACTGAAATGGCAACCCACTCCAGCATTCTTGCCTGGAGAATCCCATGGATGGAGGAGCCTGATAGGCTACAGTCCATGGGGTTGCAAAGAGTAGGACATGACTGAGCAACTTCACTTACCCTCACGTTTGGCTTTTTTTCAGTAACTGGTTAACAGATAAGTAATTCCTGATTTTTCTCAAGGCGACCTAGTCCTCTTGGCAAAAGCTCCTACTTCAAAGTAAGGAAACTGAAGTTTGGGAAAATTGCCCAGAAACTGCCCTCAGCTGACGGGTGACCAGTCAACCAACAAGTACTGCTTGCTGACTTGACTTATACACTGATCTAGACATTGTAGAGGAGAAGGCAATGGCAATCCACTCCAGTACTCTTGCCTGGAAAATCCCATGGACGGAGGAACCTGGTAGGCTGCAGTCCATGGGGTCCCTAGGAGTCGGACACGACTGAATGACTTCACTTTCACTTTCATGCATTGGAGAAGGAAATGGCAACCCACTTCAGTATTCTAGCCTGGAGAATCCCAGGGACGGAGGAGCCTGGTGGGCTGCTGTCTACGGGGTCGCATAGAGTCAGATACGACTGAAGCGACTTAGCAGCAGCAGCAGACATTGTGGGGAAACAAAAAGTAAAAGTAGTTCTTGTCCAGAGAGACTTTTGGGTTCAAGTTGGGGAAAAAATTAATTAGCTACTAAACTTTGCTAAACCCCTGCTTCTTAGCCTCCGGCATGGGTTAGAAAGTTTTCACCACCTCTTCACCCTCCGCTCAAATATTTGATCTCTGTGGGCCAAAGGAGATTGATTTTTCCGTGAAGGCACCATGGTGGACTGGCCAGGCAGGAACAACTTTCTGTCTACTCTGGAAAACGGTGTTTGGCATTGTCTTCCAGGTAACTCTGTCCTCCATCCCAAAGAGGCTTCTTCCCCACCAGGCACATCTCCCCCAGCCCTGTCTCATCAACAGCTGATGCTGTAAGAGTCTAATCCTCCATCTGCTTTGACTCTCCATGGACCTTTTTTATTTAAGAGTCTTTACTGAAATTTGTTACAGTGTTGCTTTTATGTTTCGGTTTTTTCGGTAGGAGGCAAGTGGGATCTCAGTTCCTTGACAGGGACTGAACTCACATCTGCTGCATTGGAAGTCAAACTGTTGACCACTGGATCACCAGGGAAATTCCACCATGTACCTTTCCTCAGCTGTATGCTGGCATCCATAGGGTCCCAGAGAACCTCATTTGGTTCCCTTGCATGGCAATAACCATAGATAACGCAGAGGGTTTGCATGTATGCACTCTGAAGGCACTCTGGCCTCAGCAGTGTATCAGTTTATTGATCATCTGATCCTGCCAAGAGGCTTTCTGGGGCTCCAGGATTGAGTCATGGGCTTCCCTGGTGGCTCAGAGGTTAAAGCGTCTGCCTCCAATGTGGGAAACCCGGGTTTGATCCCTGGGTCAGGAAGATCCCCTGGAGAAGGAAATGGCAACCCACTCCAGTATTCTTGCCTGGAGAATCCTATGGATGGAGGAGCTTGATAGGCTACAGTCCATAGGGTCGCAAAGAGTGAGACATGACTGAGTGACTTCACTTTCACTTTCCAGGACTGAGTCAGCGAGTTGGGACTTTCTATGATAAAGAGGTGTGGGTGAGAAGAGCTTCATGGCTAAGAGGAGATGGCCCATTTGCTTGCATTCTGATCAAAGAAGTAGACAAAAACACACTGGGTTAAAAGCTGACAGTGGTGTAGCTTTTTCTCTAAACTTATAAGGAAAGAATTATTTATCACAAAGGTGTTTGGGGAGGGATTGCTTCTTCCCTGGAGTCAGAGAACAGTCCTTTCTCCATCACTTTAAGAAGGAAAAAGAAACACAACATAGTAAGTCAACTGTGTTGTTGTTTAGTTGCTGAGCCGTCTCCAACTCTTTTGCGACCCCATGGACTGTAGCCCGCCAGGCTCCTTTATCCATGGAACTCTCCAGGCAAGAATACTGGAGTGGGTTGCCATTTCCTTCTCCAGGGGAATCTTTTTGATCTAGGGATCACACACATGTCTCCTGCATTGGCAGGGTGATTCTTTACAGCTGAGTCACCTGGGAAGCCCAAGTCAACTATAAATCAACAAAAAATAAATACATGTTTAAAAAAGTGGAAAGATGAAGCAGCAAGTGCCCTGCTGGTCTAAAAATCTATGAAAGGGGGCGGCCCAGAAACAGGGCTACTGTTCACTGACAGCTAGCTACCTTGGTTCTTCTCCTGAAGTCTGTTCCATTGTTTCCCCCGACCTATGAAAGCCTTGACATCAGAATGTCTCATCCCCCAGCTCGCGGGCTGGGAGCGGGAGTGACGTCAAGAGAAGGGCTGGCCAAGAACGACCAGGGGATCTGGGAAATGCTTCTCTTTCCCAGCCAACGGGAATCTTTCCCAGATGCGGGGGTTCACTGTCCTCCCCCGCCCCCACCCCCGCCCCCACTCCAGCTATGCCTCAGATCACACACACAGCTAGGTTCATTTTCAGGAAATTAGATCCTACCAGCTAGAGGAAGAGGGGGATGGGAGCCCCTCATACACAGGCTGCCCAAACCCTGCCTTAAAACAAAAGCCTCTTGAAATAATTAATGCAAGATCTGGCAAGAAGTCTGCTCTCAAGAATGGATTTCTTCCGCCCCCCCACCCCCAACCCCACTAACTAGCTAGCCTACCCTACTCAGAGATAAGGCCAGCTGCTTCTTTCTCCCTGCCCCTGGCCCCTGCCCGCCCTTCCCCCCTTTCTTCAGAAACTCTCCAAGCTTTAGAACAAGGCAGTCAAGATCCCAGGATCACTGGAGGGTATTAGCAGCCAAAGTTTTGAACTGACCCGCTTAGAAGGGCGTCTCTTCAGGTAGCCTGGACAAGGAATCAGCCCTAAGCCCAACCTGTAGTCACGGAAACTGCTAAAAAGCCTAAATGTGAGGTGCATTTAGCATCAACCAGGCTGGGGAGGGAGGGGAGACTGGGTCTGGAGGCGCGGACACCACCGAGGCACAGGAGCTTGTACCGTGGTCTGGCCTTGGGGCCAGTGAGCACAGATCCCCAGGCAAGCCTTGCATTCAAGGGTAGCCGGGCGCCAGAAGATCTACACGGCTTTATCAATCCAATAAAGGCACGCTCATTAATCCGGCGTCATCCCCGGGCACAAAGCCCCCGAGCAGCCGGTGCGAAGCTAACAAAGGCGCAAGGGAAGCCGCCCCCACGCCGGGTCCTGCACGCTGCACTGTATACATATTTAAAATAGCCTGCAAAGTTTCAGACCAGGAACTTGAGCTCCCTCTAGGAGATCCGAGCCCGAGCGCGGATTTAATTCTCCGCCGACGACCACAACAAAGAGCAAGAGTTTGAGCTCACAAAGGCGAGGAGGGAGGCGGGTATGAGTGCGAAGCCGCCACATAGAGGCCGGGAACCCCTCGGCTCCCACGACCCCCGCCCGCCGGAGAGATCCCTCTCGGCCCTCCAGGGAAACCTGGATTCCACACCTCCCCCCCTTTCAAATTCCGCGCTGTGCAGAGCCGAGTTGAGCGCCAGGACGCCTCCTCGTCGGTCCCACTGCAGTAAAAACTTGGCTCGAGAGGGAGAAGGAGCCCTCCGATCTGAAACCTGGCGCCCCCTCCAATCCTCGTCTCCAGCCAGCCCCACGTCCCTTGCGCCCCCGCTCCCCCCACCCCTCCAAAGCCCGGTACTCACCGTTACACCACTGGAATGGGTGCATCAATGAACTCTCGGCTGGCTTCCTCGGGCGAACGAAGGCAGGTGCGGGGCGGGAAGGCGGGGTGGGCGCGCCGGCCGGTGGGGTCGCCGGAGGGGCCGGTGCGCTGCGCGGGCGGCCGCCCTTCCCCTGCAAGTGGAACTCCCTCCGGAGCCGGGAGCTTCGCCGCGATGGGTTTTTGGAGCCACAAAGGGGAAAGAAGAGAAAAGAGACAGAAAAGTCTCCCGGCTTTAAGGACCGCGGAGGGAAGACAGGAAGGGCCCGGGGGCTGGGGGCTGCTGCGGGGCGCCGGGTGGGCAGAGGAGAGGAAATAGCCCTAGGCAGAGGCGCGCCCTGGACGCCGCCGCACGGAGGTGAGACGCCAGGGACTCCGAAACTGACACGGTGCACGCACACCCCCTCCCTTATACTGCCCCGTCCCCCTCCCGTCACCGGCCCTCAGCCAATGGGAGCCTTCCTCCGGCCCCTGGCATCGCTTGCAGACCCGCCCCATCCGAGTGTGGAGAGCATCTCTGAGGCTTGGGCGCCTCCCCTTCACCTTCAGTCCAGAGAGGATCGGGCGGCGCGCTGGCCCGAGCAGCCCCGAGCCAGCCTCCTCCGCTCGGGACCTGGAGGAAGGTGAACAATTAGAGCCACCTTGTTTTCGTCCTCCAGATCGGTTACTGTTTAGCATTTCTCTGGCTCTTTGAGAAAGCCAGTTCGAGGGAGTGGTCCCATTTCTGTCCAGAGGGCAAGGACGCGGTCTTAGGTGGCGGGCTCTCACGTTTCTTTGCTCGCTCCGAAAGAGGGAGCATTGCAGCTCGAGATTGTCCTACCAAGTGAAGTGGGAAAGACAAATATCATACCATATCCCTTATATGCCGGCTGTAAAAAAAAAAAAAAATTAATACAAATGAACTTATTTATAAAACAGACTCACAGAAACAAAGTTATGGTAACCAAAGGAAAAGGGGGAGGGAAGGATAAATTATAATTTTGGGATGAACAGAAACATGCTGCTATACATGAACTAGATAAACAAGAAGGACCTGTATAGCACGAGGAACTATACTCACTATCTTGTAATAACCTATGATGGAAAAACAATCTGAAAAAGAGTATATACACACATATATATTTGAATCACTTTGCTGTACATCTGAAAGTAACAACATTGTAAATCAACTGCACTCCAATAAAATCATTAAGTTAGTAATAAAGTTGCTGAATAGAATTCCACTATGTGAATGCATCACAACTTCTTTGTTCACCTGTTGTTGGGTGTTTTGGGTTATTTCCAGTTTGGGACTATTAAAAATAAAGGTTTTAAAAACAAAATAAACAAAAAGAGAAAGAGGGACTGAAGCCAAGATTTAAAGCAGGTGAATCTGAAAAGTGCTTTAGTTGTCATCTTATCCTCTCCGCCTGCCCCCCACCCCCACCCCCCAACCACCATCAGTTTAAGCTTAAGGTAGACTTGTCAGGGGTCTAGGCTCCTGAATAGCAGAATCAAACCCAGACATCAACACTGGCAATATCATAAGGGCAGCATCTTCGGCATTTAGCACTGCACAGGTGTTGAATAAACAGAAGTTAGAAGAAAGACTGAATCTGTTAATTCCCTGTCCAATGTGATGGTTTCTTTTACCGGACATTCCATCATTTCCTTCTGTTTCTCTCTCACTCTTTCCCTTCCTGCCTGCCTTTCTTTTCCTCCCTCCCTCCCTTCTTCCTTCCTCCCTTTTTTTTCTTTCCTTCCCCCTTTCTCCTCTCATTTCTCTCTTCCTCTGCTTCCTTTTTCCTTACTTTGTCTGTCTTTCTCTTTCATTTACTCAGAATATATTCACCAAGAGCCTACTCTGGGACAAGCACTGTTTCCCTGGAAAGCCATCAATCAATGTTCTCAAGCCTGTTCTCCTGGGATTTACATCGCATAAGAAGATAAACAGTGAGCAAGCAAGGAAACAAAGAAGAATGACTCAATCTTATCTTTGTGTTCAACTTAATGTCCTATTGGAAGGTGAAAAATACTTTCCCTGACTCTTGAGAGTTTGTAACACTTAAATAAGACTATGCAAATGAGTCTTCTGCCATTTAATAGCATTTAATGATGGTTATGGTAGCAAAGGATCTGGCCAAGATTACTTAGCAGTCTGCAAAAATAGGTTAGCACTTACTTATGCAGTTGTCTGAAAACGATCTTTTTTTCTTTCTGAGCTACTCTGGAAGGGCATCATGTACAAATCCAGCTGACTTCATCTCCTAAATGGACATCTACAAAAACTTCCTAATTGGTCTTGGTCTCTGAACATGAACGTGTATATTCTCTGCTGTGTCCGACCCTTTGTGGCCCCAGGGACTGTAGCCCGCCAACCTCCTCTGTCCATGGGATTTCCCAGGCAAGAATACTGGAGTGGGTTGCCATTTCTTTCTCCATCTTGGCAGAGTGCAGAGGATTTGAAAAGACAGAACAGTTGTGTTGTTACTTACCCAGTAGTTCTATTTAATGGTTCAGGGGAAAGGTGTTGATAGGTGAGCTGATGGATTGAGGAAATCTGCTAGGCGCCTCTAGGGCACACCTGTGAAGGGCAAGCCTATGAATGGGAAACTGACTGGAAGTAAGGAATACCTCTTCCCTTCCTAAGAACCCAGATGGGAAAACAAGATTCTCGCTAGACCCTCCAGAAAGGAAGACAGCCCATCTGACACCCTGATGTTAGCCCAGGGAGACCTGTGTCAGTCTTCTGACCTACAGAGTTGTAATATGATAAAGTGAAAGTGAAAATTGCTCAATCGTGTCTGACTCTTTGTGACCCCATGGACTATATAGTCCATGGAATTCTCCAGGCCAGAATACTTAAGTGGGTAGCCTTTCCTTTCTCCAGGGGGATCTTCCCAACCCAGGGATAGAACCCAGGTCTCCTGTACTGCAGGTGGATTCTTTACCAGCTGAGCCACAAGGGAAACTGGTAATATAATAAATCTGTTGTTTAAAAAAAAAAAATCCACCTTCCAATGCAGGGGATGTGGGTTCCGTCTCTGGTTGGGGAATTAAGATCCCACACAGCACTGGGCAACTAAGCTGGCAAGTCACAAGGAAAGATTCCTACAACTAAGGCCTGATGTAGCAATAAATAAATAAATAAATAAATTTTTTTTACAGTTGATTTCTGCAAGTCAAAACCACAATGAGATACCATCTCACCATCTCACGCTGGTCAGAATGGCTGCCATCAAAAAGTCTACAAACAATAAATGCTGGAGAGGGTGTGGAGAAAAAGGAACCCTCTTACACTGTTGGTAATGCAAACTAGTACAGCCACCATGGAGAAAAGTGTGATTTTCTTTAAAAACTGTAAGTAGAACTGCCATATGACCCAGCAATCCCACTGCAGGGCATATACACTGAGGCAACCAGAACTGAAAGAGACACGTGTACCCCAGTGTTCATTGCAACACTGTTTACAATAGCCAGGACATGGAAGCAACCTAGATGTCCATCGGCAGACGAATGGATAAGGAAGTTGTGGTACATATACACAACGGAGTATTACTAAGTTATAAAAAAGAATGCACTGGAGTCAGTTCTAATGAGGTGAATGAAACTGGAGCCTATTATACAGAGTGAAGTAAGTCATAAAGAGAAACACCAATATAGCGTATATATGGAATTTAGAAAGATGGTAATGATGAGCCTATATACAAGACAGCGAAAGAAACACAGATATGAACAGACTTTCAGACTCTGTGGGAGAAGGCGAGGGTGGGATGGTTTGAGAGGATAGCATTGAAACATGTATATTACCATATGTAAAATAGATGACCAGCGCACGTTCAATGCATGAAGCAGGGCATTTAAAGCCAGTGCCCTGGGACAACCCAGAGGGATGGGGTGGGGGGGAGAGGGGTGGGGATTCAGGATGGGAGACACATGTACCCCTGTGGCTGATTCATGTCAATGCATGGCCAAGACCACCACAATATTGTAAACTAATTAGCCTCCAATTAAAGTAAATAAATTAATTTTTTTTAAAAGCATAAAGAGTTGATTTCTCACATTGTATCAGTATAGTTTAGATAACTCACCTTCCCCCCAACCTCAACCAATGATGCCCCAGCCTCTTGTGAATCAGGAGAGAAGTCTGGTTACTTCATGATGATGAAATGGAAGATGATAGCTTATACATCCAGGTCTGTCTGAAGAAGTCTGAGGTAGAATTACATTTCTAAATCTTCCATAGCAAGAAAGAAAGGCAATACTAAAGACTGAACTTCCAGAAAATCTTCCGAGGAGTCAGGGACTCTTCATTTCCAGGGTTCCACTTCAGCATCCTCTTACAAACCCTAGAAGCCCGTTCACTTTATGGCCTTGTGAGCACTAGAGAAATGCCTTTTGGAGAGAGTGCTAATTCTGTGGAGGAACATGAGACCAGAAACCTTGATCCCATCATTTCACCTTTTACTAAGACTCTTCCACCCACCTCCATTTTTTTTTTTTTTTGGCTAAGTCGCTTCAGTCGTGTCCAACTCTGTGCGACCCCATAGACAGCAGCCCACCAGGCTCCCCCATTCTTGGGATTCTTCAGGCAAGAACACTGCAGTGGGTTGCTATTTCCTTCTCCAATGCATGAAAGTGAAAAGTGAAAGTGAAGTAGCTCAGTCATGTCCGACTCAGTGACCCCATGGACTGAAGCCTACCAGGCTTCTCTGTCCATGGGATTTTCCAGGCAGGAGTACTGGAGTGGGGTGCCATTGCCTTCTCCGACCCGCCTCTATGTCCAGCCCTAAAATGTGGAAGAGAATGCTAACCATGGCTGGTTATAAAAAGATTTGTCCTCAGGCTAAGTCACTTCAGTCATGTCTGATTCTTTGTGACCCCATGGGCTGTAGCACGCCAGGCTCCTCTATCCAAGGAATTCTCCAAGCAAGAATACTGCAGTGGGTTGCCATGTCTTTCTCCAGGGATTCTTTCCAACCCAGGGATTAAGCCCGAGTGTCTCATGTCTCCCGCATTGCAGGCAGATTATTTTTTTTAAACTGGGGAAACCCAGTAAAAAGTGATAATTGACCACAAATAAACAGGTCATACTTCACAATTAGACACATTGTCATATTTCCCCAAGTCTTTTCATTTTTTAAGAGAACAATTTTCATAAGAATATTTAATTCTTTGAAGCAGTTTAGAGTTATTTATTATATATTCAGGCTAACGAGGCCTTTCCCTTATTTAATTCTTAAAAGATCCAGCCTTCCTCTGAAAGTCTCCGTACCAGAATGTTTTTAGGATGATTGATGCAACTTTTTTTCCCTTTTATTTATTTATTTTTGGCTGTGTTAGGTTTTCATTGCTGCACAGGCTTTCCTTTCGTTGCAACAAGTGGGGTCCACTCTCTAGCTGCAGTACAGGAGCAGCAATTTGTCCCTGCCCCTGGGTTCGATCCCTGGGTTGGGAAGATCCCCTGGAGAAGAGAATGGCTACCCACTCCAGTATTCTTGCCTGGAAAATTCCATGGATTCTATAGTCCATGGGGTCGCCAAGAGTCAGACACAACTGAGCAACTTTCACTCACTCACTCCTACTTCCCAGGTGACGCTAGTGGTAAAGAACCTGCCACTGCAGAAGACATAAGAGATTTGGGTTTGATCCCTGGTTCAGGAAGACTCCCTGGAGAAGGGAATGGCAACCCACTCCAGTATTCTTGCCTGGAGAATCCCATGGACAGAGGTGCTTGGTGGGCTACAGTCCATGGGGTCGCAAAGAGTCAGACACGATTGAAGTGACTTTGCACGCACCCACATGCTGCCCCTAGCTCCCAACTCACCTGGGAAATCCAATAAAGTGAATAAGGGAACTTCCTTGGTGGTTCAGTGGTTACGACTTCGAGCTCCCAGTACAGGGGACTCAGGTTTGATCCCTGGTGAGGGATCCAAGATCCCACATGCTTTGCAGCACAGCCAAACAGAAAAAAAAAGAGAGAGAGAGAATAAGGCTTTGGTGTGACCCTGGAAGCAAAGCTTCCTTTCTCTCTCTTAGAGGATTGTCAGTTCTGGGGTGATGCCCACGCTCTCCCCAGGTTTCTCCTAAGCATTCCTGATGAAGTTTCTAGGTGCCAGAGAAGGCTGGAAGGAAACAGGCTAGCTTGGTTTCCCAGGGATCCTTCACAGCCCTGCTGTGAATTAGGATTTCTGGAACGAAGGAATCTTCTAGGCCAGAGCGGAACCATCATCCCACATGTGAGAGTAGAGACTGGAGAATGACACAGAGGATGAGAAACAAGCACCATTGCCAGAGCACCTGCTGTGTGCCACGCCCGGGACTCAGCACTTCACAGTTTTTCGTGGATTCTTCACCAGAACCTGCAGGGTAAGGTTATTTTTTACTTTTTCTTTTTTTTTTCCTGGCTGCATCATGAGACATTTGGAATCTAATTCCCTGATCAGGGATCAAACCCTCACCCCCTGCATTAGAAACTGAGGTCTCAACCACTGGACCACCAGGGTCCAGTCATTTTAAAATACTCCCATCCATTCATTTTAAAATACTCCTCCCTTAAAAATGGGGAACCTGAGGCTTTCCTGGTGGTGCAGTGGCGTAGACTACATGCTCCCAATGCAGGGGGCCTGGGTTCGATCCCTGGTCAGCGAACTACATCCTACCTGTGGCAACTAAGACGATTCTGCATGTCACAGCTGAGACCCGGCGCAGCCCAATGAATAAAATAAAATGGCAGAACAAAGCAACAGCAGAACAGAGAGCCTACTTCCCATTGTCTTGAGATCGGGCTGGCCTTACTTGTACTTGTTACAAACAAGCTGTGTGAAGTAGAGATGTCAGTCGTTGATTCCGGAGACTGGGTCATAAAACTTCACTGTGCTTTCTTTCTCTCTTGCTTCTTCTCTTCCTGCCTTTGTCTGTCTGTCTGTCTGTCTGTCTCCCTCTGGTTACTTGCTCTGGGGAGGCCAGAACTCATGTCTCATGAACACTTACCTGTGGAGACATCCCACGGCAGGGAACGGAGGTCTCTCTAGCAGCTGTGTGAACGGACATTGTGCCTTTGCCCATGTCCTGGCTGCAGACTCTTGGGAGACCCTGAGGCAAAACCACACAGTTCAGCTGCTCCTGAATTCCTGACCCACAGGAACTGGGAAACACCCAGTGTTTGCTGTTCTAAGCCACTGAGTCTGAGGGGTAATTTGTTATTGAGCCAGAGACAAATACGACAGCCACCATCAGGAAGAGATGTGAGAGTGCAGGGGCTCTGACCCTCCTGTTTATTTCTGTCTCAGGAATATTCCAAAGAGAGGAGGTGAATTCTGTTTCACAAAACCATGCAGAGACCCAGGTTCCACGCTCTCGCTGTTCCGCCCCGCGCTAGGATATGTTCCTTGTTCATCTGTGACAAGCCAACTGACCAGTCACGTAGCTTATGTTCTAACCTTGTGGGAGGGGACGAAAGAGCGGAAAGGTGGCATTTTCTTTGTAGGAATTCAAGTTTTACTTTTGTTCCCATTCCACTGGTGAGAGCTTAGTCATTGGGTCACACCTATTTGCAAAGAAGCCTGAAGAATGGAGTCTCAGGCTAGACAATTGCCCTGAAGCTCTGGGCAGATCTGTAGTAACAGGAGGACATGAAGGATGGAATTGCGTGGATGGAGGCCCAGCAACCTGCCCTGCCCGTGCCCGACCCAGTGCTGGCACCTTCTCTGTGACTTGTAGTGACACTTTTCCAAGGCTGGTGGTTAAGACTCTGTGCTTCCACTGCCAAGGGCAGGGGTTCAATTCCTGGTTGGGGAACTAAGATCCTGCATGCCACATGGCTGGGCCAAAATAAATAAACTAAAAACAAAAATGAAGATGATTGCACATGATGTTTGCTAACTGTTTTTATTTTTAACTTTTTATTTTATATTGTACTATGGTGGCTCATCAGTAAAGAACCCACCTGCTTAGTGCAGGAGACTCGGGTTTGATCCCTGGGTTGGGAAGATTCCCTGAAGGAGGAAATGGCAACTCACTCCAGCATTCTTGCCTGCAAAAAACCATGGACAGAGGAGCCTGGTGGGTTACAGTCCACAGGGTCTCAAAGAATTGGATACCACTTAGCTTCTAAACAGCAACTGTAGTTGATTAACAATGTTGCTTTAGTTTCAGGTGTACAATAAAGTGATTCAGTTATACAGATACCTGTCTCTATTCTTTTCAAATTCTTTTCCCAATTAGCTAACCTATTCTTTAAAAATTAAAAATAAAACGAAGGATTGGATAAGCTTGGTGGTTTTCAATTTGTGTGTGTGTGTATGCCAGAATGTTTGTTAAGTAATATTTAAAAGCAGACACTGCATGCAATAGAGATATAAAAACAGAACTGATCTGTTTGAATCACGTGGAGTTTCTCTCTGATTTTCCCCCATCCCATCAGTGGGCGCACAGAAAACTGTTTGAAGCACTAGAGGTCTGTAAGGCATGATCAGAAAGCCCCCAGGTGAGATGTTCTCCTGGTCTCCTTCCAGTTCTTTTATTTCTGAGGCTCTGATCACTCACCTGTGTTCCCTGCCCTGGGCTGGATCATAGCTCTGTCTTTCTGGGCAGCTGGGGGCTTGTATCTGGCAGGTATTGGTGGAGGAAGATGAAATGAGCCTTTGCCCTGGGTCTCCAGCCTCACTTCACTTCATCCCTTTTCTGACCTTGTGATGTATCTCTCCTTTCTCCTAAGGCAAGTGAGGGTCCCCCCACCCTACCCCACCCTTGGACCAGGGGTCTAAGTGAGGAACTCTGAAGGCATGATCCAGAAGGCCAGCACACCACAGATAGCCTTGAGGTCCACCCCTCAGATGGAGACATGGAAATTCTCAGAGCAAGCAGCCTCCCGCCCAGGCTGACACTTTTTCTAACCCTCTTGTCCTCTTCTGGGCTGTCACTGGCTTCAACTGGATTAGGAGCTCAGGCTCTCACTTGCTCAGCTTTGGTCTGGTTTGTGAGTGACCCTCAGTGATTGGAAGGGGACAGGCCTCTCCGCTCTGATTTTTCCCTACCCTAATTCGCAGAATTCTCAAGAATACAGACTGCCATAGGGAAAGTTACCTAGGGAGAAGTGAGGTCCTTTCTTTTAGTCCATGGCCATCAAAAGCTGGCTCCTGCATGGGTAAATATTCCCCTCCCTGCTTCCTAGGTTCTTTCCAGAGAGATCTGGGGATGTCAGCCACCTTCTCCCAGGCTGGCTGCAGAAGAAGTGGAATTTGGCAGAGACCTTAAGGAACAATCCCAGTGCATCCAGAAGGCTGGTAACCACTGCCCACAAACAGCATTCTAAGAATGGCCGGGGCAGTCCCACTCCTGGGCATATATCCGAAGAAAACCATAATCCAAAGACCCACACAGCCCTGTGTTCACTGCAGCACTCTTTACAATAGCCAAGACATGGAAGCAACCTAAATGTCCATTGATGGATGAGTGGATAAAGAAGATGTGGGACAAATATACAGTGGAATGTTCAGTTCAGTTCAGTCGGTCAGTCGTGTCCAACTCTTTACGACCCCATGGACTGCAGCACACCAGGCCGCCCTGTCCTGATCACCATCTTCTGGAGTTTACTCAAACTCATGTCCATCGAGTTGGTGATGCTATCCAATCATCCCATCCTCTGTCGTCCGCTTCTCCTTCTGCCTTCAATCTTTCCCAGCATCAAGGTCTTTTCCAATGAGTCAGTTCTTTGAATCAGGTGGCCAAAGTATTAGAGTTTCAGCTTCAGCATCAATCCTTCCAATGAATGTTCAGGACTGATTTCCTTTAGGATGGACTGGTTGGATCTCCTTGCTGTCCAAGGGACTCTCAAGAGTCTTCTCCAACACCACAGTTCAAAAGCATCCATTCTTCAGTGCTCAGCTTTCTTTATAGTCCAACTCTCACATCCATACATGACCACTGGAAAAACCATAGTCTTGACTAGACAGACCTCTGGGATGTTACTCAGTCATAAAAAAGAATGAGGGACTTCCCTGGTGGTCCAGTGGCTCCCAAGACTACACGCTCCCAGTGCAGGGGGCCCAGGTGTGATCACTGATGAGGCAACTAGATCCCACATACCGCAACTAAGAATTCTCACGCACAATTAAAGACCCTGCTTGCTACACAACTAAGCCCCAGCACAGCCAAATAAATAAATAAGAGTGTAACCATTCCATTTGCAGCAGGGATGGGCCTTGAGACCATCATACAGAGTGAAATGAGTCAAAGAAAAACAATATATGATATCACATATATGTGAAATCTAAAAGATATATACAAATGAACTTACTTAACAAAGCAGAAACAGACTTCCGGATATCAAAAACAAACGTATGGTTACCAAAGGTGTGGCAGGGAGGAATAAATCAGGAGCTCGGCATAAACACACACATACCACTAGATAGGAAATAGATACCCAATAAGGACCTATTGGATGGCACTCGACTCAGCACTCTGGAAAGAGTATACTCATACTCTATGTGAGGAAAGAAGCTGAAAAAGAATGAATACATGTATATGTATACCTGAGTCACTTTGCTGTACACCTGAAGGTAATACAACACTGTATATCAACTACACTCCAATAAAATTAAAATTTAAAAAATAGATATCTACTTAAGAAATAAACCCAAAGGAATGGCTGGGGCAGGGTGGAGATTGGGAGAAGATAAGGGCCAGTGGACTTTCCCAGGCTTCTTAGGCTTCTTACATTTCTGGGTAAGACGTTAGGACACAGTGATAGAAGGTCGATTTACCCCCAGGGTTGGAGGCAAACAATCTCCAGGGAGGGGAGGCAGATCCAGTGTGAGAAAAAGGCTATGGGCAGCAATGACTGGAGGGCAGGCTTGTCCTTGTCCCGTTGGGACCGCCCTGCTCAGACTTACCATGTGCAGACTTGGGCCCACAGTGCCTTTCCACATTTTAAGAGAAACTGGAAATCTGAATGTTGTGCAACATTTCCTGGTTATCGAGAAGTTGCATGGAAAACAAAATACCCTGTGCTGGTGGGTTTTGCTCAGTGATGCAGTGCCCTTGCCCAACACATCTTCCTCCCTGACTGTGTGTCACCAATTCTTAGTTTTTCTTTTAAAGATTTTTTTTTTTAATGAGAACCCTTTATTGAATTTGTTACAACATTGCTTCTGTTTTATGTTTTGGTTTTTTGGCCCCCAGGCATGAGAGGTCTTAGCTCCTTGACCAAGGATCAAACCTGCACCCCACTGCACTGGAAGGCAAAGTCCCAGCTACTGGACCACCAGGGACATCCTACTAGCTCTCAATTTTTAATCCAAATCAGAGATGAGTGCTGGCATTTGCAAGCGGAGTTCACGGCATGTCAAAGGGCTTTGATCAGTTTCCCATTGCTGTTGTAACAAACTGCCGCTAACTTCATGGCTTGAACAATACACATTTATTATCTTACAGAAAACGGGCATGGGACTCACTGGGCTAAAATCAAGCTGTCAGCCGGCTACCTTCTGTTCTGGAGGCTCTAGGAGAGAATCCATTTTCTTGTCTATTCCAGCTTCTAGAAGTGCCCACATTCCTTACACCACAGCTCCCATCCTTGTCTTCAAAGACAGCAATGGGTCCTCAGAACAAATCTCTCAGCTCAGTTTGAAAAGGTTCTGTGCTTTTTAAGGACTCATGTGATCAGGCCTCACTGGATACTTCGGTGGAATCTTCCCACCATGAGGCTGCGGGTTTTTAAAAGTAATTAAAGACTGTGCTGGGTCTTGGTTGCTGCGCACAGGCTTTCTGTAGTTGTGGTGAGCAGGGAGAGCACAGCTACTCCCTAGTGTTGGTGCTCGGGCTTCTCGTTGCTCTGACTTCTCTTGTTGCAGTTGGAGGCCTCTAGAGCACAGGCTCAGTCGTTGTGGCACAAGAGGTTAGTTGCTTCATAGCACGTGGGATCTTCCCAGACTGGGGATCGAACCCATATCCGCTACATCAGCAGGCAGGTTCTTAACCCCTGGACCACCAGGGAGATCCCAAGGTTTTGGTTTTAATTACATGTGCAAGATACCCTTTGCCACAGAGGTAATATATTCAGAGATTCTGGAGTTTAGAGAATCAACAGGGCTCTTCCCTAAATTTTTCCATTGTTTGCTCATTTCTTCTTCTGCAAAAAAAAAAAAAATTCTGAGGACAGAAACTTATGATAAATAGGGTTTATCTTTCTGCATAATGTAGCCCACTCTTTCTGTTCAGGCTTCCTTTTCCTTAAAATATGGTTTTTTTTTTTTTCTATTTTCTTTCTAGTTGAGGCATAGTTGATTTATAATATCATATAAATCTCAGGTGTACAACATAGGGGTTCACAATTTCTAAAGGTTACATTGCATTTATAGTTATAATCAAACATTGGCTATATTCCCTATGCTATACAATATATCCTTGTAACTCAATTATTTTATATATAGTAGTTTGTGCCTCCTAGCCCCTGCCCTACTGTGCTCCTTTCCACTTTCCCCTCCCCACTGGTAATCACTAATTTGCTCTCTAGATCTGTGAGTCTGTTTCTACTTTGTTATATTCACTATGTTGCTTTATTTTTTAGATTTCCCATGTAAGTGATATCATACACTTTTGTCTCTGTCCGACTTATTTCACTTAGCAGAATACCTTGCAAGTCCATCCATGTTGTTGTGAATGGAAACATTTTATTCGTTTTTAATGGCTGAGTGTTTAATTGGGCTTACCTGGTGGCTCAGCAGTAAAGAATCTGCCTGCAATGCAGGAGACTCAGGTTCGATCCCTGGGTCAGGAAAATCCTCTAGAGAAGGAGATGGCAAGCCACTCCAGTAGTCTTGCTTGGGAAATCCCATGGATAGAAGGGCCTGGCAGGCTACAGTCCATGGGTTCACAAAAGAGTCAGACATGACTTAGCGACTACACAACAGCAACATTCCATCGGGTATAACACCACATCTTCTTTATCTATTTATCTGTTGATGGGCACTTAGTTTGTCTCCATATCTTGGCTATTGTAAACAATGCTGCTATGAACATTGGGGTGCATGTGTCTTTTTTAATTAATACTTTCATTTCCCCCCCACCCCACCCCTAGTAAATACAGAGGAGTAGGATTGCTGGATCATACAGTAGTTCCATTTTTTTGAAGAAATCACCCATACTGGTTTCCAATGCAGCACCAATTTACATTCCCACCAACAGTGCACGAAGCTTCCTTTTTCTAAGGGATCTGTTTGCAGGGGGCCCTTCAGTGAGGTGTGGCTGCATGCTCTCCAGCAGTGATATTTTCAGCTGCCAGTCTGCTTTCTGGCTCCATCTGCTGCCATGGCACACAGAAACAGAAGCTCTCTCTTCACTGCCGCTCCCTGAGCAGCTTCTCAGCTGGAATTAGTCACAGGGTGAAGGACCAGGCAAACATTCCTCCTTCTCCCGAGAGTCGCCAAGGGCCCTGGGGCCAGCCCCAAGGGTTTGAGTCGACACTGGATGGGGCAGGCTGGGAGGATGATGACTTAGGCTTGAGTCACCGTTCCCCGGGGGCAGGAGGCTCTGCCAGTTAGAGGAACAGGCTGTGTCTAACATGAGCACGTTTATTCCTGTTCATTTTCAAGTTTTATGCTTGGGTCCAACAGGTCCATTGTGCGAGAACTGGATGCAGGAGGTTTTTAATGTTTTTTCTTTGGCTGTGCTGGGTCTAAGTTTCGGCATGTGGCATCCTTAGCTGCAGCTCATGGGATCTGGTTCCTGGCCCAGGGATCAAACCCATGTCTCTCGCATCTCCTGCACTGGTGGCAAATTCTTTATCCTTAGGAAAATTACTTAACCTCAATTTCCTTGTTTCTACACATTGACAAGGCGATCACTTCACACGATTTTTAATGAGGATTAAATGACCTAATATCTGCAAAGACAGAAGAGTGCCTGGGCCAGAGCCATAATATGGCTTTTGTTAAATAATAATAATATATACATGTATATATATGGGAGATATATATACATATGCATATATATACACATATATACCTATATATACATATATATGGGATATATGTGTGTGTGTGTGTGTATATATATATGGCTTCCTAGGTGGTGTTAGTGTTAAAGAATCTGCCTGCCAATTCAGGAGGCCTAAGAAACCTGGGTTGGGTCCATCTGTCAGGAAGATCCCCTGGAAATGGCAACCCACTCCATTATTCTCACCTGGGAATTCCCATGGACAGAAGAGCCGGGGGAGAGAGGTAAATTAATGTCACCAACACCCTCATGGCTGTGTGCTGGGGCCAAGGGTCCTAGCTGTCAGATCTTTTGGCTCCATCTTCCCACTATTGTAATGTGGTTATGGGATGCAAGTGTCAAACAAGAGCTTTCTAACACTAAGAGCTAGTAACATGTAATGATTCCCGACCGTCAAAAATGGCCAAGCAAGGGACTTCCTGGGTGGGCCAATGGTTAAGACTCCACGGCAGGGGGTATGGCTTCAATCCCTGGTCAGGGAACTAAAATCCCATCTGCCTTGCAGTGTGGTCAATAAATAAATCAAAATAATCTCTCTTTGCTTCAGTTAAAAAGAAAAAAAAATGGCCAAGCAAATAAATGCTTGATAACTATCAAGTGACTTATTGAAAAGACAATTTATTTATGCCTGTGGAGAGTGGAAATCGTTCATCTGTGAAGGCGTCTTTGAGCTTTGAGATTCTGAGTTTCTGTACTTTGGAGTAGAGTCTACACTTTAGTTATATTAAGTGATTTTTCTCCTGTCCTTTTCACTTCCTTTTACATTCCATCCCCTTCTTCCACTCATGCAGATGTTCTGGGAACACACCACCCGTTTTTGTTTGTTTGTTTTGGCCATGGGAATCTTAGTTTCCTAACCAGGGATTGAACCTGTGTCTTCTGTCAGTGAAAGCGCAGAGTCCTAAGCACTGGACTGCCAGGGAATTTCTGGGAAACACACCCTTTAAAAAGAAGGGTGTGGTGAAAAAAAAAAAAAAAGAGAAGGCTGTGGTGGCTGGCAGTTTGGCAGTCGGAATATTAAAAAAAGACCATACTGTTTGCTCTGGTGGTTCGCTCTATTTCTGGACTAGATTTACTACGGGGATTATGTTACCCTCTTCGGAGGAAAACCTGGAAAGATTAGAAGAGGAAGCAATCACATCACCTCCTCTCCCCTCGTCTCCAATTTCTTGGCACGAGGCAAAAACCCAACCCATGATTTAGGGCTGGGATTGATTTAAGATTAATATTCTGCTCTTCCACGAGAATGGGGGACTTGATATAGAAAGCAAGCTGCCTTTTTGAAAATAAGTTATATTGTGTCTTCCAAAAAGCTCGTTCGGGATTTTTGGACCACCCCAATATTTCTTACACACTGGAGTTTATGAACAGAGACCTATTTTAAGCTTGAAAGATAGTAGTGTGCCGAGTCCCAATCCAGGTTGCAACTCTGACTTTTTGGTCCTCTGCTGTCTCCGTGTGGACGTAAATGGAAATAACAAGATATCCCTTACAGCTGGCATGTGGAATCGGACTTGGGAGAAAACTCCCTTAAAAACTGGAAACGTTAGCTGCTCAGTCGTGTCCAAGTCCTTGCGATCCCATGGACTGTAGCCCGTCAGGCCCCTCTGTCCACAGAATCTTCCAGGCAAGAAGACTGGAGTGGGTTGCCATGTCCTTCTCCAGGGGATCTTCCAGACCCAGGGATCGAACCCTGGTCTCCTGCATTGCAGGAGGATTTTTTACTGTCCGAGCCACCAGGGATGATCCCCCTTAAAAACCGCTGGAGGCATTAGGGCTGGTGGGGGCCCATGACCCTTAGGAGGGAGCCAGGGACTGCCCTCAGGAAGAGAGCTGCAGACTCAGACAAGCCAGTGATTCAAGAGGCTCGCGTCGTTTTCACCATTTTTATTTTTCCTGCAGACGCTTGGATCCAGTAAGCGAGTGATCAGTGACAGACTCGCAGTCATGCACCTCTGCCGTTTTTGGGCCATGACCAGCACCCACGGGCATGGTGCCAAACCTCCCACACCTCTTCCTGCCGTGTTTGGAGTAACAAGTCTGTAGGCTTCTCTCTTAGCTTTTCTCACCATCTCATCACCGTCTGTCTCTCTGCTCCTGGCCCCACACAACTCGACATCATCACAGCCGTGCCTGCCGCCTCCCTGACTCTCCCCGCAGGGGCACAGGGCAGAGCGGATCCGTATTAGAGAGGGAGGGGAACACTTGAGCACAAAGAGGGGAAGGGGCCTTGAATCTCTGGGGCCACCCTGCCTAGAATCCAGGACCCTAGCTGCCTTCCTCCCTGGCCAGCTCCCTGCTAGGTGACTGTCACCCTGCCCAGCTAACCCCTCCCCATCCCCTCGCAGTAGACAGCAGCTGTGGTCTGGGGCCATGTCCCAGCCCTCTAAGGAGAGAATGGGTTCGTTCGGTCTCCCCACCACCTGTCCCCTGGGCCTCCGCTGTCCAGCTCGGATCCAGGGACCCACAGGCCTGGCCTGACCTCCCTCCCCCACCCCTCATGCCTCCAGCCCCTGCCGCAGCCTGCGGTCCAAGGCCAGGAGCTGCCTCAGGAAGCCCCGGTTGGGGATGATGCCTCGGTGGTCCTTGACTTTCTTGATGGCCTCCACAAGGGTGAGGCGGTGGTACAGCATGAGGTAGGCCAGCACCAGGGTGGCCGAGCGGCTCACTCCCACGGCGCAGTGCACCAGGATCCTCCCTGTGAACACAGACAGACGGAGAGAGGTGGCTGGGGGACCGTGCGCTGGGCTGGAGGAGGCTGGGGGCAGGTGAGGAGGAAGACAGGTAAGCAGAGATGCTCGGAGGCACAGATGGGGAGATGGTAAGAATCTGAATCCCAACAAACAGGGGCACACAGACGGGAAGACACAGAAAACCTGCAGCAGTTCAGCATCCATAAACCCAAAATGGGCTTGAAGAGGGACGTGCTTGGTGGTCCAGCAGCTAAGACTCCAAGCTCCCAATGCACGGGGCCCCGATTCAAGACCTGATCAGGGAACTAGATCCTGCATGCCACAGTTAAGACCCAGAACAGCCAAATAAATAAATAAATATTTAAAACATAACTAACATAGAGTGTAAAAAAAAAGAGCTTGAAGGGAAAGACTCAAGATTAATGCAAAACTGAGCTTTGTACCAAGTAGAGTTTCTGCTTGAAGCTCGCTGAGTGCATTCATGGAAAATCCTTTGTGTCTAACCTGGCCCTTCCTCAGGTTCCCATCCATTCTGGGGGGAGGGGGTGTGTGTGGGTGATCAGTATATATTTTTTTCCTATTTAAAAAAATCTTCTTATTTTTTTGCTGCGATGTACAGCATGTGGGAATCTTAGTTCTCCAACTGAGGATTGAACCCACACCCCTGCATTCGAAGAGTAAAGTCTCAGGCCACTGGGGAAGTCCCAATACATCTTACATTTTTAAAATAAAATCCTCTTTACTTTAAAAAATAAAATATTTTTATATCTTAAATATATATATATTTTTTCTGATCACTAAAGCAAAACAGGCAAAGCAAGAATCGTTAGAAAGTCTAGAAATATGTAAAGAAGGCAACAATTAAAAAATATATCTCCCATAATCTTCCCGCCCAGGGGCAATTTGCCACTCTCCCAACATTTGGGATTATTTCCTTCTTTTTACGGACTGCATTAAAAAGATGGTTGAGAGAAGACTTTTCTTTCCTGAGCATCTTATTACATCATTCAACTCTCTTTCTTTTTCCACATCCAGAGCCCTGGGCTTTGCTCTAACTCAGTGTCCATGGGTCCACCCCTCCACCTCGCTCCCCTCCCTTCCTACCTCCTGGCTGGCTCAGCGCCCGGTGGATGAAGTCAGCGGCTGCCTGGAAGTGGACGCTCATGTCGAAGGCTGGCGAGTCGTGGGCCTCGACACCCAGGTAGCGGATGCCCAGCCCCTCGTAGGCTTCGGGCGTCCCTCGCCACCGGCTGTGAGAGGCGTTGAGGACGTGCGTGATGCCCAGGCGACGCAGCTCCCGGTGGTTGTTGGCTATTTCCCTGCATTGAGGAGCAGAGGTTAGAGGGGGTGAGGCTAGACGGTGGGACCAGACACCCCGGTCAGTACTCTGATCACCGCCAGGCCAACATCACTGGCTCCAGGCCTTCCCTTCACTTCCTGAGGACCTGAGATGTGCAATGACTCTGAGTCTTGTCCTGGAGCAAACCTGGGGAGTCCTGGAGAGATTTTTGGCCTGGGGGAGAGAAGACGGAGAGACAGGCAAACCACAGCCCTGATAACATATTGAAAGATGCTCGGAGGCCACAGGATTTTATTAATACTTGATCCGTGAGAAAGATCAACAGGGTTTGTACTTCATGGAAGGAAGTACCTGCCAACGGTGGAATCTAGCTGGAGAAAGATTGGGGCGTCTCAGGAGAGAGGGGTTTTCTTCACACCAAGGCTTTCAGGTACAGAGAGATCAGTGGATGGGTCTGGACGTGGCAGGGAGGATCTGGACACCGGACGGCTTGTTGGAGCAGCTCACATTTAACCTGGTAACCTTGAATTGCTATGGTTTTCACCACTCCCCCATTACTTTATTTTTATTTTTGTAAAACTTTTTCTTTTTTTTTTCTGGCTGTCCCATGAGGCCTGCAGGATCTTAGTTCCTCGACCAGGGATCGAACCTGTGCACACTGAAGTGGAAGCAGGGAGTCCTAAACACTGGACAGGAAGTCCCTTTCCCGTTTAGACTCTCTCTGATGCCCAGAATCTTCTTGTGTTTTGCCAGTTACTCCAAGCCCATGGTTACCTTGTGGATGTCACCTGCAAGGGTTTCTGTGGTTCACAGCCCTCAGCTCATGCCAACAAGGTCATATCGAATGCCCTGTCTAGTGCCAACTCCTGGAGCAGAAAACACCCTGAACTTGAACCTCTTAAGTCCTGGGCTCTGCTACTTATGACCTGTGGGACCTTGGGCCAGTCCCAGCTTCTCTGAGCTTCCAATTCCTCCTATGTAACCTGGGGATAGTGGTACCTACCTCACAAGGCTATTGTGAAGATTAATAGAGAAAAAGCCTGTGAAAACTCCTTGTAGGCTCTAAAGCTCTCGGAAAAGACCTGTAGGGCCTCCTTTCTCTTTGACTCCCATCTCTCTGTCGCCCCCATCTGGCAGAGCCTCTGCATACACTGTGGCTTGGCTTGGTCCACCCCTCCCCTTTTTGTTATATGCGCTTAGTCGCTTTAGTCCAACTCTTTGTGACCCTGTGGACTGTAACCCACCAGGCTCCTCTGTCCATGGGCTTCTCCAGGCAAGAATACTGAAGTGGGCTGCCATGCCCTCCTCCAGGGGATCTTCCCGACCCAGGGATCGAACCCATGTCTCTTACACGTTCTGCATCGCCAGGCAGGTTCTTTACCATTAATGCCACCTGGGGCACCCCTCGCCTTACCATCCACTTTTCCTGGCCCCTGTGATAGCTTTTTTTCAGGGCACAAAGATGGAAGGTCAGATAAGTCATCTATGATGTCCAGCCCACAGCACGGGCATATGAAAATGCTAATGCATTGTGCTAAATGAATGACACGATTACTTGAACAGAGCCTCTCTGTCCAGAATTGGGTCTATCAGTAATCCTGTCCCACCTAAGAGACGTGGGTTCGATTCTTGGGCTGGGAAGATCCCCTGGAGGAGGGCATAGCAACCCACTCCAGCATTCTTGCCTGGAGAATCCCATGGACAGAGGAGCCTTGTGAGCTATACAGTTCATGGGGTCGCAAAGAGTCCAACTCGACTGAAGTGACTTAGCACGTAGGTAATCCTGTCCGCTCTCCCCAACCCTCCAGCCTCCACTCTACCCAGGTACCCCCTCGTTTCCACCCTCAATGTGGAACCAACAGCACAACTCCACGCCTCTCTGCCACCCTTCTCCTTTCTTCTTGCACACACGCGCGCGCACACACACACACACAGCCGCGGCCCCAGTCTGCCCCGGTACCTACTGGTCTCCGAGGTAGAGGCCTGGCCAGACCTCGTCGGCATGGTTACAGGCGGTCTTGCCGGTGTAGAGCAGCCTCTCCAACTCGAAGACATTGAGGAAGGGGTGCTGGACGGCGGGCGGATCCTCCAGGGCGCCTCTCACGCGGACCGGAGACCTCGAGCCGCTCCGGGAGAAGCGGGCCATGAATGTCACCGAAGCCCAGAGCCAGTTGCCGGGACACATCTTAGAGGTGGCAGGAGGCCTGGCAGCCCCCGGGGTGCGCGAGGTGAGTTGGGGCGGGTGTCCAGGTGGCAGCTGCCGGCAGAGGCGGGGGTGTGAGTGACGCCTGAGCGGGTCGGGGCGCCGGGGTCCCTTCCCGCCCCCGGGGAGAAGGTTCTGGGGGAGGACGGTGAAGTCTGGCGGGCGCTCTGGACGGTCGTCTCCTGTGAGTGGCAGCAGCTCCTGTCGCCCTGCTCTTTGGCTCCGCCAGGCAAGGAGGTGGGAGCGTCACATGTTCTTGTTTACGGGCCGAGGCAGCGGCCCAGCTGCTGGGCGTCTGCTCCACCACCCCGCCCCCACTCCGCACACACAGTCAACACACACACACACACGCACACAATTTGGCATCTGGGTGGCAGGGCCCAGTGCTGGAAGCCTTGCCAGCCCCCGTCTGGGTCTCATCTGCCTGGGGCTGCAAGCAGACAGGCTGGGGAGCTGGGAGGGGGGTTTGGGGGGAGGTTCTGGATCCATCCAGAAGGAGTTGGTCTGAAGCCAGCAGCAGCTGGGGCCGTGACACAGCCCTGCCGGCCTCAAGGGTGGGGTGGTAGTGGAGATGGGCTACTTTAACCCCTTCCTGCCCTCCTGCCGCCTCAGCCCTCAGCCTGCTCTGAGAACTCCAGCTGGGGGCATGGGGCGCGTGGGGAAGAGTAGTAAAGAGGAAGCTGAAGTTTTTGAAAAACACTCGCTGAAGACCCAGGTTCATGGAAAGAAGCGCCAGTTATCTGTCCGCCACAGGCAAAGCAGCCTCCCTTGGTCAACATGACAGGTATCGCTGATTAAACCTCATCTCTCTGGGTCCAGGCAGGGCTGGAGTACTGTGTGTGTGTGTGTGTGTGTGTGGGTGTGTGGGTGGAAGAGGCAGAGGGTGAGGGGCTGGAGGAGGGAGGAAAGGGAAGAAATGGGGGCTCCTGCCTGGCCCAGGGGCTCAGAGTGTGGAATTAGCACCTGTGTTGCTGGTGAAATCAAGTGACCCTATTTAGCACACCGGGGTCCTCAGTGAAGGGCCCGAGAAGATGTGCCTGACTCTGTGAACAGTGGGACCATGCACTGAGCTGTGGAGCTCGGAAGGGCCAGCCTTTGAAACTTGCCCTGGGAGCTGCAGGCAGGGGGGATTGTAGCAACAGCCCCCTACTCCAGTGCCTCTTATCTCTTCTTCCAACCCCTCCTCCTCTCGCATGGTGATCCTGGCCCTCAGCAAAGGTGGGGCGCTCTGAAGAATTCCCCTCCCACTCCTTTTCCTGTCTTCTGCCCCAGGGACTCAAGGCAAGCTCCCCCGTGAGAGGCCATCTTCGCCTGCCCCCCCCACCCCTCCCCCACAGTCTCAACAGGGGCCCAGTTTTCCCCAATCTCCCTGTCCCCCCAGGGCCAGGAGAGCTCCAGCACTCACAAGGCATAAGAAGCAGGGGTCTTAGGATCAAGACTGGCGAGGGGAGGCTGGATCTTAGGCTGTTGAGGGGTTGTTTAGGAAGAGAGAGTTTTTTTCCCCCAATGGCTGATCGGAAGGAGTGTAGACAGAGAACACCATAGCAGTCACGGCCACCTCCATCAGCGCTATCACCATCATGCCCATCATTCCCACCGCCACTATCACTGCCATCACCCCCAGGATCGACATGTTCATCATCAGCATCACCATTATCATCATCGACTTTCGCTCCGCAGGCCTAAAGACCTCACCACTTGGCTCCCAAACAACCTTTTCTGGGGACAGAATGCTGCTGCCTGTGTGATGCTGAATGGTGGAAAGGAAGCGGGAAGCCGCCCAGGTGTAGCTGGAGCTCCGTGGCACTCGCTTTCTCCCCATTCCGTCCCTGGACACGCTCCAACCCCATCCGCCAGCTTCTGGGGCCCCGGTCCGCGGCCCCCTCCCCCCCCCCCCCCCCCCCACGCTGTGGTTGGTAACAGGTTCATGGCTGTCGCCCAGCCCTCGCCAACCGAGACAGCCAGGCGCGGAGGGAGGGGGCCCCGGCAGGGCCCCGCCGGCGGGCTCCCAGGCCCCTTTTAAGCGCCCGCGTCCCCCGCCCGGCGCCCCCCAGCCCCGATCCCCGGCGCCTAGCCCACCCGCCGCGGCCCCGCTACCTCGGGAGGCGGCGCGGGTCTCAGTCCCGGAGGCGGATCGCAGGCGCAGGCAGCCCCACGGCCATGACTCCGCCGCCGCCTCGGTCTGGCTTGGCAGACCGGTTGACGGATTAGCATCTATTTTTAAGCCATGACACGCACGTCGAAGCGGGGCTGGTGTCGGTGTGCGCGTGTGTCGGCGACACGCAGGGACCCGGTCTCGCACCCGGGGGCCCGAGCGGACAGGCGGCGTGCGCCACGCAGCCCGCACCCCCTGCGGCCCCGCCTCGCGGGCATGCTCGTGTGTATGTGTATTTTCGGAGCTGCGCCAATGACAGGCACTCTGCCTAAAGCTGACATTATGTAAGGCGTCCCAGACGGTGTCTTGAGCACACACGCTCCTCCCCAGGCAGCATTAATTACACAGACTCCAGGACGATGCCCACTCACTTGTACATGTCTCCTGCGCCAGAACACTATGGCATAAATAACTCTTGTCCCCAACCCTGATTCATATTTACTAAGCATGGTGTACCCTGTGTTTCACAGATCTTAACTCATTTTATCTTCATCACAGTCTCTGAGAGAGGAGAGGATATTGTTATTGTACCCATTTTAGGGAGGAGGAGAAGGAGGCATCCAGAGGCTAAGTAATTTGCCCAGGGCACTCCCTGGGCATGCCAGAGCTGAAGGTTCCAGCCTGGTTGCCTGCCTGGGAAGTTCAAGTCCTTGAGGGCTTTCTGGACAGGTGGCAGCACCTTCATCCACCTGCTCTCCCCACACCCCCAACACACACACAGTGGAGAAGGTACAGTGGATATTTTCTTTGAAAAGGTATTTATCTGGCTGCTCCGGGTCTTAGTTGTGGGCTGTAGGATCTAGTTCCTGGACCAGGATGGAACCCAGACCCTCTGCATTGGGAATGTGAAGTCTTAACTACTGAACCACCAGTTCAGCACCATGGCTTTTTATCAGGAAGCCATTTTCACCAGCTCAGCTCCTTGTGAATTTCCTTTTCCTCTGTTCCTGAAGAAATTCACATGTTGCTTTCTGGTGATACTTAGCTTCACTTGCTTTTCTACCCTAAGTACCTTGTTGGCTCCCCTTATTGTAAACACTTCGAAGGCAAGGACTGTGTTGTGGTCCCCAGCACCTGGCTCACTGTGTGATGGGGGTGGGGTGGGGGCAGTAATGAATGTTATCAGGTGATGCTTTAAAAAGACTCAGACTCCAGGCGAGCTGCCTGGTGGGAGGAAGCCAGGAAGAAGACAAGGTCAGGCTGGACCTGGCTGGAGATGAGTAGATGGTATACCTACTGTAGCTGAAACCAGGATGGACTCCATTCCTGGAGGGAGAGTAGATCAGGCTTTGAAATCTGAGTCAAAGAAAGTGACACAGTCCCCAGGTCAGCTCCATCATGGGATGCCGGTAATTCCCCTTCTACGCAGTCTTTCCTGCTCTAGAGAAGCAAAAGCAATTCCTCTTCCTTTTCCTTGTGCCTTCTTTGTATGGAAGTTTACATGAAGAAGTGAAATCTTCATCACTGCAAACAAAAACTCTCCTGGGAAATTGGGATTTGTCAATTCAGGACAAGTTTGGTAAAGAATGGTCACAGGGGACTTCCCTGGTGGTCCAGTTGTTAAGATTCCTCATGTCCAATGCAGGGGGTACGGGTTCAATCACTCAGGTGGGGAATTAAGATCCCATATGCCACATGGTGCTGCCAAAAAGTAAACATTAAAAAGAAGAAATGGTTCTGAATCAAACTGTTAAAGAGCATATGTCATACACTAACCTCATTAGAAGTGACAGAGACTTTAGGGTTGGTAGGTTGAGAAGATGTTGAAGATGATAAACTTCATCTCAGTCTTTAGTTGAGATCTAAATCTTTCAACCCTGCATTGCACTTTTCTCAGAAAGCTGGGAAAATATGCTTTAAAGCATACTATAGACAATTTGGCCAGATGTAAGCATAGAAATTGTCCATAGATCAAGATCTTCATGAGGACGGGGTCAACCTACAACTCAAATGGCTTCATACTTTTCTTGGTAACTTCTTAGAAGGTTTATTATGTTTCCAGGTGACACCCAGCTGAACTAAAGATGGAGAGGGGGGGAGAATGGAAGAAAGAGTTAGTAAGAAGGTAATGGAGAGGATTCAACAGGTAATGAGTGGAAGGAAAGAAAATAAGCATGTATCAATAACTTATTATCATCAATTCCTTGGATTCCCACATTTATGAACTCATTTAACCCCACTTCCCTTTGAGGTGGGTGTTATTATCTTCATAGAACACATGAGAAGACTGATACTTGGCCAGATTAGTTAACTCACCCACAGCTAATTAGTGCCAGAACAGGGGTTCAATCCCAGGACTATCTGATTCCAAAATTTTATATTTCGAGATTGAAGTGTCACTTCTTCTACAAAGCCTTTCTTGATCTACTTTTATTTGTTCTTTTCCTTCTTTGTGCTCATAATGACTTCTAGCAAAGGACATATGGGCTAGTAACTTCATGATTTGCTACATTTATTTAAATGTCTGTTCCCATTATTAGAAGTTATGAATGGATTCACCACACTGGGATGAAAAGAACAGAGATGATAAAGCAGATAGAAATATATTTCCAAGTGGTTTCTAAAGAAATACTTCTTCTAAAAAAATAGTTACATAGAAAGAGGGAGAAAGAGTTCAGTATGAGCAAAGAGGAGGAAAAACAGGCAAGACTAGGAAATACATGTTAAATGGTAGTTCTAACTGCTACAGTTTAACTATGGACTCTGTGCTACTGGGTTAAAAGCTTTCCATTTGTTAGCTAATTTAATCCCATAACGCAGATATTATTAATTCCATTTCCTAGTTGAGGAAATATGTTTCGTGGTGGTAAACCCATTCCGAAGCAGCCAAATAGCTAATCATTGGGATTTGGGCATGGTTTTAAACCTAGAACTGTTTCAAACCAAAACCTGGGCCTCAAAGCACTGTAGCATAAGGAAAATCATGGTAATAGTGTGCGTGTGTGCTAAGTCACTTCAGTCGTGTCTGACTCTTTGCGACCCCATGGACTGTAGCCCACCAGACTCCTCTGTCCATGGGATTTTCCAGGCAAGACTACTGGAGTGGGTTGCCATGCCTTCCTCCAAGGGGTCTTCCCTACAAGTGGGACAGAGAGCAAGTCTCCCGCCTTGCGGGCAGGTTCTTTACCACTAGGGCCATCTGAGAAGCCCAGTAGTTAGTGTATCAAGCCCTATTTTGTGCCAAGAATGTAGCAGAACTTACAGGAATTACCCGCTGGAAGCCAGAGCAAGGCATTCTCAAGCACCCCGCCCCCACTGGTCCCTCAGAGGGCGTGGCTCCCGGGTGGCAGGCTCTGCAGCTTTTGGAGGTTGGGGGTAGCGGCCTTTAGTCCCCCGGGGGTCACTCGACGCCCTGTAATCCTTTGCCGTAAGTGGAGAAATGCAGGTCGAGACGGACCTGGCTTCCCCCACCCACGCCCTCCGCACTGCCACGCCTGTCGGTCCCGGGCTGGTCCACCCCGAGCTCGGCTGCAGGTTTAAACGGCCCCTTTCGTGGACAGGTTCAGGCCACAGAGCACCAACAGGTATGACTGCGTTTAGCGATGGGTGTGTGGTGAGGGGAGGCGGGGCAGGGAACGGAGTGGAGGAAAGATGCCCCGTAAGGATGCTGGCTTATTCTTCCAGATCTCCATCCTCCCAGCCCCCTTCCTGCTTCAGCATCTTCCTCCGCCCGATCTGGCACCAGTCTTCCCCAGGTCCCTGCGTGTGATCGGCGTGTCAGTTCTCCCAGGCGTTAGTTCTCCCAGGCATTAGCCAGGGATGAACCGGCTGGTTTCCCCTGCCCCAGGGCTGCTGCTAGCTCTGAACTGGGGAGGAGGGCTGGTAAGTAGGTCCTTTCAGGGTCGTGAGAATCTGGTTTTCGCTTCAACTCTAAAACCCTCCTTCTCCGTCGGTCCACCAAAGTGTCCTGTAGCCCGGTTCGCTGACTTACCTAGAGGTGGACACGTCTTATCACTATGAATAGTCCCTTTTTCTAAGAACCACACATTTATCCCGAAGAGTGGATGTGCTTTCCGTTAGCCTGATTTTGTGATGAAAAGAAACTCTGGGGAGACTGATAGGTCCTAGAGCGGTAAATTACGGCATCATTAGTTGCAAACCAAACGATATAAAAGGAATACACAGTAAACATCACTATTACCAAAAAAAGAAGAAAAAAGAAAAAGAAAAGCATGTATGAAAACACATTTCGAAAAAGCCTGAAAGGAAATATGCCAAACAGTAAAAGAACTCAGAGTGAGACTATAGATAACGTTTGTCTTGCTCTTTAAACTGTCTACATTTTCTGCGTTTTCTACCATCAGTGTGAATTAATTTAAAATGTCAGTTCTATGAAATCAGTCCGGACTTTCTTACTGGAAATGAATGTCCCACTAGTGCTTGAAGAGAATACTCAATCTCTGCTTGGGGTCACAGGTTTCTTTATTTCCTTTCTACATAGGTTTTAAATATTCTAAATTCTTAATTTCCTCTCTTGTTTTTACCAGCTGCTTTGTTTTTTTTAATTTTTGGCCCCACCCCAAGGCATGTGGGACCTTACTTCCCCCACTAGGGATTGAACCCATGGCCCCTGTATTGGAAGGCAAGAGTCTTAACCACTGGACCATCAGGGAACCCCTTTACCAGCTTTTGAGGGAGGGAATTTTTAGTAAAAAAAATAGTTTACTATGATTTTCTGCCACGTGTTTGTGGGTTTCTTAATATCTTTTTCTAATTCTGTCAGTTTTATGGGGGTATAGTATCAGTCTGTATTATTAGGTACACAAAGTTCACAGGGTTTTAAAAATTCGTTGTTATTATTTTTAAAATGTTTTAGTCAATGAGCAGTTTCTCTAAGAGTTAAAAAAATCTATATTTTTTGGAATAATGTATCTTTACATATAATTCTTCTGTTTGAGTTTAACACATAAACTCTCTTTAGCTAGATTAAAATTAAACTGTATTTTAATCAATGACTTTTTATATTAATTGTGTTTTATATTATTTTTAATTTTTTTGTTTATATATTTATAGTATTTAAAAAATGATTTCCACCATCTTATTTTGTGTTTTCTAGCTCTTGTGCTTTCTCTTTCTTCTTTACCCCTTTTCTTTCTTTGGGCAAATTTATCTAGTGTTCATTATTCATGTTATTGAGCTCAGTGGATTTGAAAGTTAATGTCTAAATTTAATTGGTACTTTTATGCCCTCCCTGAATAACACAAGGATTTTGATTTTAATTTCCCTTAGAAACAATTTCTCTCCTATCTTCTTTATTATTATTATCCACTACTTTGAATACAGCTTTAAAACATTCCTTTGTTTTCATCATCAGTCACATAAGGCACATAATTTAAAGAATCAACACACTCTGCAATACTCATACAAAAATAACAACCTCCTGCTTATTGTCCGCCATCCATATCCTAAGGAAGCACACTGAACAATTTCAAGTATTAAATTTTTGTATCTCTCATTATGTTTATATTGCTGTGTCTTGATTTTCCAGTTTGGGGCATTATCTATTGATTTCTCACTATGAATGTTGAGGGTTTATTTCTCTGCTATTTCATTCCCCCGATATATATATATATATATATATATATATATATATATATATATACACACATTCCCTCTTTATGCACTTTTATATGCACAGCTATATCATAATTTTGTTATATAAATAATCAGTATTTAAGATACTAGAACTATATAATCATTATTCACAGTTGAATCACGTTGTTTGCTATGATTGCTTTTTTTTCTTTCATCACTTTGTTTTCCCTTCAGTTAATAATTATTTTTTTGCTTTATTGCTTAATTTTCAATGGATATCTCACTAGTGTGGCCCCATACTTTTCTCCAAGTGCCTGAATTTCTTGTCAGTAAGCATATCAGTTATTTTCTCAGTATTATTTTTTTTATAAGTCTTTTCTTCTTTTAAAAATCATTTATTTATTTTTATTTTTGACCATGCTGGGTCTTTGTTGCTGCATGCAGGCTTCCTCTAGATGTGGCTGAGCAGTGTGGTGTGAGGGCTTCTCATTGCAGAGGCTTCTCTTGTTGGAGGACACAGGCTCTGGGCACTTGGGCTTCAGTAACTGGCTCAGGGGCTTAGCTGCTCTGCAGCATATGGGATCTTCCCGGACCAGGGGTCAAACCCCTGTCCCCCTGCATTGGCAGGTGGATCCCTAACCACTGCTCCCCCAGGCAAGTCCCATAAGTGTCTTCTGGAGACTTCTGGTGGATCCCCATCTGGTTAGGCTGCTCTCAACACTAGGGAAAGCCTGTTCCTCTGGGACTGTTCTCCTTTTACTCTCATGCTGGGAATTCAATGTCCTGTTTCCTGGGCATCGTCCGTTCTTAGTATGCTGCCACCATGCTCAAACATGCCTGATACCTGCGCAATCAAGAGACCCTCTGTTTTACTTTAAAGAATAAGCTTGACTTCTTCTGGGAAGGCACAGTTGCCTGGACTTCAGTGATACGAGGTCTGTGGAGTTTAACTTAAAAAGACTTCCAATCCATTCTATGCTTTTAATTCATCTTCCAGAGATATATGGAGTTGCTGTTCCTTGGCCTTTTGGTTGCTCTGATGTGTAAATCAGATTGATCACCAATATTCCCCAACCGACTTGCCTTCTGCTCTTCCGCATCCAATATTTTGTCGCTGCTGAAATAGTTCCTGTTCTTTTCATTCTGGTGGGTTTTATGTTTTTTGTTGTTTTTTTTCTTTTTAAAGAAATCTTTCAACTATCAATTTTGTGGGGTTTCAGGGAGAAGCAGAATTAAATGCTTGTTTTAACTGGGAATGCCAGCTGGCTTTTGGAAAACACACAAAAAATGATTGATATTCTAATTTTTTTCACATGCAATATTTATCTAGATTTACCAGCATATTTAATTCTTTTGCCAACTCTTGCTTCTTTATCCTGTTCATCTTTTCTAGATTCTTTTTTTGTTGTTGTTTCTTGTTTAGTAGTTCTTTTTGTAAGAGACAGTTAGTAGTAAATTTCTAAGTGCTTGAATGTCAAAAAAATTTCTAATTTGCCTTGATTTGTAAAGGATATTTTGCTTGACTTTAGAAATTTAGGTTCCCAATTATGTTTCTTCAGCACATTAAAGATATTACTTTATTGTCTTTCAGCATTTATTTTTGCTGATGAGAAGTCTTTTTTCTCCAGTGTTTTTGCCATTCCTTTATTGTAATCTGTCCTTTCTCTTTGTTGGCTTTAACTTCTCTTTGAATGCTGGCTTCCAAATTAGTATCCGAATAACTTCTTGGTTTCCCAAAACTGAGTTTATTGCTTATTAGAGTAACTGTTAGTTGTTCAGTCGTGTCTGACTCTTTGTGACCCCATGGGCTGTAGCCCTTCAGGCTCCCATGTCCATGGGATTCTCTAGGCAAGAATACTGGAGTGGGTTGACATTCCCTCCTCCAGGAGATCTTCCTGAGCCATTCAGTGTACACTGGACTTAGTGACTCTCTCCACAGTAAATAGAATACAGCAGAAGTGATGGAACATCTCTTCTAATATTAGGTTATATTATGGCTCCCTTTTAAAAATATAATCTCCTCATTTCACTGTGTAGTGATACCACAGGATATTCAATCAACAGTCTGTTGATGGACATATGCTTGGTTTTCAATCTCTTTTTTACCATGAACAGTGCTGCAGTGAATATTCTTCTGACATTATTACATATTCTGGACAGTGGGTTTTAGCTCATTGAACTGTGGAATGGTAGCTTAGTTCAGTGAGCCAAAACCCTGTCTCAGCGTTTTGTTTTCAGAAGACAGTTCACATCTGAGTCCAGGCCCAACATGTTATGAAAACTCAGGGCTCTTGTCTTGTGGGGATCCTCCTGTTGATGGCAACAGCCAGGGATCAGGGGATCATTCTGGCTTCAGACGTGAGGTGGCGAGTTCTGTTGATCTGTAGGAAGTTTACTCCCCGCTCCTGGCTCTCTACCACGCCTCTCTCTCAGCTCTTGTCTCTGCTCAGACACTGAAAACTCAGCTCATAGGGTCCAAATCTCGTCTCGGTACCCCCGGGGGAGCTTCTGTTTCAGCTACTTTGTGCCACCCTTCTAGTTTCTGGTAGGTCGAGGTTTCCCTTTCTATTTTTCTCATCTACATTTTATGCGGAAAAAACTGCAGACTTACAGAAAATTTGAAAATGAGGGACTTCCCTGGCAGTCCAGTGGTTAAGACTCCGCACTTCCACTTCAGGGGTCATGGGTTTGATCCCTGGTTGGGGAACTAAGATCCCACATGCCACGTGGCATGGCCAAAAAAATAAATAAACAAAATAAAATATTATTGTTAAAAAAAAAGAAAAAGGAAGTGTGCTGTCTTAGTTTCAACCCCAGTGACTTAGCAGCAGCAACAGCAGCAGTCTGTTATCAGTTGTGATCTGGGGCAACTTATTCATTAAAAAATGGAAGAAAGAGAACTACAATGAAATAATACTATTCATCCACCATTTAAATTGAACAATTGTGAACATTTTGCCACTTTTACCTTTTCTACTTGTTTTTGTATGTATATATTATAAATGTATATTTATATGTATTTTATTTCCTGTTCCTATTATATATAGTTATGTAGATAATATATAAAGTATTTTTATAATCATATGTTTACATTTATATCGCTGATTTACTGACCTGCAAAATACTTTCAACTCAGATACTTTAGTGTATATCCCCTAAAAGTAAGGACACTCTCATATATAACCACAGTGCTATTATGAGACCTGGTGAGTTTGATGATATTTTAATATCTTTTAGTACACAGTCTATATTCAATTTTCTCCAACTGAGGAGAAATTTTAATAGCTTATTTGTTTAACCAGTAGCCCAACTAAGGTTCATGGATTCCTTTTGTTTATTATGGTCTTTGGGCTTCAGCAGTAAAGAATCTGCCTGCAATGCAGGAGAGGAGGGTTTGATCCCTGGGATAGGAAGATCCCCTGGAGGAGTGCATGGCAACCCATTCCAGTATTCTTGCCTGGGAAATCCCATGGACAGAGGAGCCTGGTGGGCTACGGTCCATGGGGTCACAATTGTCTTAAAGGATGTCCCACATACTAGACTTGCTTTTATCATAGTATCATTCGAATTTTTCCTTTATTCCTGTATTTTCTATAAACTTAGAATTCTGTCAGAAGCTGCAGATAGTCTGTAAACATTTTGACAAGAACATTCATACATGGCACTATGTAAATCATAACACATTAGGAATGGCACTATACTTTTCAAGTATAATTTTATATTCCTATTTTATTAAACATTTTAATGTAGTTTCAGGTGGATAGGATGATATTATTTTAGTATGTACTCAAATCATCATTTATTGTCACAACACAGTGGTTTTTTTCTGTTTCAATTTAAAATTAAAAAAATGCTTTTTGCAGTTTATATTCCATTATAGGTTATTATAAGATATTGGGTATAATTTCCTGTGCTACATAGTAAATCCTTATTGCTTATCTATTTTATGTAGAGTAGTTTGTGTCTGTTAGTCCCACACTCTGAAAATAGACTGGCAATCTAAATATTGAGTGAATAAATGAATAAATACAAATTTAAAAGCTATGCCCAGTGCTGGGCTGAACGAAGGGGACTGTGGTTGAGAGACACAACGAGGAGGATCATCTTGACATTTTTCTCACCAGTGGTCAAACCCTCCTGGTGTTTAAGTTAGCATTTAATTTAGATCAGCCTGGTGTTAATTCAGTATTAGCTTAAACACTGAAAGTCTGTTGTGTGCAGGGTACAGTGCTTACCTGTCAATCTTCTTTATTCGTTTTAGCAGCACAGATTCCAAAGATGAAGTACAATCACTGAAAAAAAATCTTAAATGATCTGTAATTTGGCTGCAGGAGGGAAGATCGGAGGGAAATTCAGAGGTTTTTTTTTTTTCTTTTAGTTTACTGAAGAATCCTCCATCCTTGATGAGGTCAAAGATGTGCTTAACATGTGCCTCCATATTACAGCATACAAGTAGATAAAAAGGGACTTCTAATCATGTGTGTCTATTACCAAATGTTGCCAGCAATAAATACTTGTAATGAATAAATGAATAGTATAGTTTTAAGCCAGGATTAATTTTCTTCCACCTAAAATGGTCTAAGTTAACTTCTATAGTACATCACGTTGATCATCTCAGTGACATTTTTAATGATTTCTGTACTTTCCAACATCCGCTGGATCATGGAAAAAGCAAGAGAGTTCCAGAAAAACATATATTTCTGCTTTATTGACTATGCCAAAGCCTTTGACTGTGTGGATCACAATAAACTGTGGAAAATTCTGAAAGAGATGGGAATACCAGACCACCTGACCTACCTCTTGAGAAATCTGTGTGCAGGTCAGGAAGCAACAGTTAGAACTGGACATGGAACAACAGACTGGTTCCAAATAGGAAAAAGTACGTCAAGGCTGCATATTGTCACCCTGCTTATTTAACTTATATGCGGAGTACATCATGAGAAACACTGGACTGGAAGAAATACAAGCTGGAATCAAGATTGCCAGGAGAAATATCAATAACCTCAGATATGCAGATGACACCACCCTTATGGCAGAAAGTGAAGAGGAGCTAAAGAGCCTCTTGATGAAAGTGAAAGTGGAGAGTGAAAAAGTTGGCTTAGAACTCAACATTCAGAAAATGAAGATCATGGCATCTGGTCCCATCACTTCATGGGAAATAGATGGGGGAAACAGTGGAAACCGTGTCAGACTTTATTTTTTGGGGCTCCCAAATCACTGCAGATGGTGATTGCAGCCATGAAATTAAAAGACGTTTACTGCTTGGAAGAAAAGTTATGACCGACCTAGACAGCATATTCAAAAGCAGAGGCATTACTTTGCCGACTAAGGTCCGTCTAGTCAAGGCTATGGTTTTTCCTGTGGTCATGTATGGATATGAGAGTTGGACCGTGAAGAAGGCTGAGCGCCGAAGAATTGATGCGTTTGAACTGTGGTGTTGGAGAAGACTCTTGAGAGTCCCTTGGACTGCAAGGAGATCCAACCAGTCCATTCTGAAGGAGATCAGCCCTGGGATTTCTTTGGAAGGACTGATGCTAAAGCTGAAACTCCAGTACTTTGGCTACCTCATGCGAAGAGTTGATTCATTGGAAAAGACTCTGATGCTGGGAGGGATTGGGGGCAGGAGGAGAAGGGGATGACAGAGGATGAGATGGCTGGATGGCATCACTGACTCAATGGATGTGAGTCTGAGTGAACTCCAGGAGTTGGTGATGGACAGGGAGGCCTGGTGTGCTGCGATTCATGGGGTCGCAAAGAGTCGGACACGACTGAGCTATTGAACTGAACTGAACTGTACTTCTGATGGCAGGCTCAGGAAAGATAACAGAAATTAATTTAGCTGAATCTTAATCATCCATGGGGGGAGGAAAGTTGAGAGATTTACTGTATGACAGACTACACACTTATAATGCCACAGTCTTTACCAATGATCCTGAGAAATTATATTCAGTGAATTTACTGGGAATTCCAGCTAGAATTAGTGAAAGCTTGATGAAGCATGTATACAATTTTTTTTTTATACTATTCTTGTGAGTTTTCTATAAATTTGAAATTATTTCCACAAAAAAAGTTAAAAATAAGGGCTCTGGTGCCTAAAATGAATGAAATAGTTATACTGAGTATATTTTTGTCTAGGTATCTGCATTATTGTTAATACATTTACTTTTATGCCTTTATCAAGCAAGTTTACCTTTCTCTGGATATAATTCCAGTATGATCGGCATATGCTTCTAAATCCACAGGGAATTAAAAAAAAGCAAATCAGAAATCTAGAGTGGTGCTACTTAATAACTTAAACAGAGATACAGGAAAAGGGACAAATCCAAGAATTAAAAAGCAGAGGCAAACTGTCCTCCATACTTCAACAGCCTCTTGGGCATGGCTGTTTCACAGCATTGCAAAATAATTGAGGGAATGAGTTGATAATGATGAATGAATTCATGTCTGTAAAGCAATTAAAACAGTATCTGGCATGTGGCAAGCTTTGAATAATGTTAGCTATTGTGAGATGGATCAGGGTACTCTTGTGTTGTCACTCAAAGGGAAAATTCAGCTGTTATTTCTAGGAAGACAAGACATTTCGCAATAGACTGTGTTGGATGAACAGCTGAAGGAGGTAATGAAACCTCAGCGCTTCCCTTGTGTGGTTGAGAAAAGTGAACTCGGTTTTTCTCTTCTCCCCGCACCTACATTGGTATAACTTATGTACGTAGAATGTTCTGCTTGGGAACGTGCCCGGGTGGGTACAGCTTCTGTATGGACCTTGGAAGGCAGCCATATGTGGACTTTCCCAAATGGTTTAAAAGCAGCTGAGGGGAACAGAGGAGGAAAAGGGGGTTAGCAAAAAGAGGAAGGTGTGAAAATCTGTGAGAGGGAAGCAGACTGACCCTTGGCCTTCTACAAAGCTCAGCGGTTCACACTGAGACACTTCCTTCCACTTCAGCTGGCATCAAGGACTTGTTCCTAAGGACGGAAGGAAAGGCCCTGTGTCCAGTGGGGACTTTCAGAGCATAGTCAAGCAGGAGGAAATAAAGCGATGCAGGGTTTGAATACTGGTTCCAATTCGAAGGGCTTTTCCTGCTGTCTGTGCAAATCACTTAATCCTATGGAGCCTTAGTGCCTGACCTGTAGGTGCAGATGAATATCGCCTTCAATCTCTGTTGACCTCATAGAGCTATTGTGAGGCACACAGATATCACACAGATACCATGCACCCATAAACATGTACACACACAGTGAGATACAAATCAAAGGGGTTCTTTTTTTAAAGCTGCCATGCAGCATTATTTCACACATATATATGAAATAACAGTTCACCCCTCTGAATGTAGTAGATTAACAAAGAACCAAAGACTTAACAGGCGGTTGTTTTTTTTTTTTTTTTTAATCTTAATGTTTTAAAGCAATGTTTTTGACTAAAACTGTCCGATTCCCCTTAACCCCATATATGCTCCCTGGACCAAAGTTGGTCTCTGCCTCCCAGGTTTTGAAGGGGTTATTTTCAAGTTGGATCCTGAGGCACAAGAAGCTTTTTCCAGACTCCCCCACAAGCATCCCATGAGGGCCAAGAGCATAGTTTCAAAGGGAGACGAGGGGCTTCCATTGGCCTCAGACACCCAGGGTGCAGCCTGGCTTTCTGCCTCAGAGACGTAGACAAGTTACCTCAAAGTTGGTAAGGCCCAGTTTGCTCGTTTATACTGCGACTTGTTGGTTGTAAGGATTGAATGAGATAAAGCTCACAAAGCACTCACTTAGCGTCCATTCACAGTAAGCGCTCAGCAAATAAACATCATTATTATTCCACCCTGAGCCAAGCACGTACTTACCCATCCCCCATAGAGAACTAATTTATTTGAATTAAAATTAACTTTTTATTTTATATTGCAGTATAGCCAATTAACAATGTTGGGGTAGTTTCAGGTGGACAGCAAAGGGACTGAGCCAGACGTATACATGTATCTCTTCTCCCATAAACTCCCCTCCCATCCAGGCACTGAACCTGTAGAGAATTGATCAGTTCACTGATTCCCTTATGTATGTTTCATGTGTATGTGTGTGTGTGTCTTCTCTCATTTAAGTGGGGACAAAGAAGCACAAACAGATTTTGGAATCACCGAAGGAGATCTTCCATGGGGTCCACATTTTCTGAACCAAGAATCAGAATGTATGATCTGACGAAGCATGTGTGACCTAGGGCATCATAGATCAGGAGACTTGCAATTGGTTGCCTCAGAAAATCTGGGAGAGGGTAAACTAACTGGGACTAAAAAAAAAGCAAAAAGCAGGGTTTAGGGTTGGCAGAAAGAAAAAAGACCTGGGAGGAATTCACGTCTTCAACCACTGGAGGCTGCTCTGGTTTTTCTTATAAGTAGCTCCATGCAGCCAACAGGCTTTACCAGCCAAGGAATCTCACACTGAACACGGAAGAGTCAACAGAGGAAGGAAGTGTGAACGAATGGGAAAACCACGGACACAGAACTATTAGTCCCTCAAAGCAGAGGGTCACTTCATGAAGAGAAGATCTCCTTTGAGGATAAAACGGTTTTTTGAAAATCTGGTGGGGAGGTAGGTTAGCAAAGCTACATGATATCTAAACTTTATAGAACTCTGGATTTCTTCTTGATTAGAGAACATAATGAGAATGCAAATATCTCTGGGGCAGAAGTGTCAAATTCACACTGAACAACATCAGATTCTTTCCTGACAGCAAGCTTTTGTGAGACAGAAAGGAAATAGAAGTATTTCCTCTTAAAAATTTGTTTGCAATTATGAACTTTTTCATTATGGGGAAATAAGTGCAAAAGACTATAAAGAAAATGTATTACTCTTATTCCCTTCATCCAAAGGTAACTTCCGCTGATTAAGTGAATTTATTTTGTTCTAAGGTTTGCCACTGTAAGGATAGAATAAATTCAGAAGACCAAACATTTGGGAAATGATATTAATTTTTAAACTCTAGTATATTAAATATTTATCACCTTGAATTTGGCAAATGCATAAAGGCACAATAATAAAATAAAAAATCAGTCCAAAATCCCAACTCTCAGAGACAGGCTGAATAATATTTTACTGTTTTGCATTCCATGTTATCCCTGTGTATAGGTACACATATATTTTTATGAAAAGTAGAATCATATTGCATCTATTATTTTGTAAATGGTTCTTTTTTTCTTGAGAGTGTTTTCATGATTTTTTCTTCATTCATTAAATATTTTTTAAAAATACAAATCATTTAAAATGGCTGCACAGTACTTTACTGTGTGCATGCATCATTGTGTAACCAATTAGAAAGAGACATTTTAAAAATATGCAGGAAAAGAAGTTTTCTACTACCTTCAAGCATTTTGGAAATAACCATTTCAATCCAAACAATTCTAAAATTCTTACATGTTTACAAAAGAAGATTCCATAGGGCAGGTTAAATTGGAGATAGTAGAAATAAAAACAAAATAAAGCAAAATTTAAAAATCATCATCATAAGAAAATAAAGCAAATCCGAATGAAAACACATTCATAACTTTTCACATAAAGTCCATAATTTAGTTTTCTGTTAAGCCAAATTAGTCTCTGCCCAGTGAGCCCAAACTAATGAGGGACTTTTTCAAATTAGTGTTTATCTTCAGTTCAGTTCAGTCGCTCAGTCGTGTCCGACTCTTTGCAACCCCATGAATCACAGCATGCCAGGCCTCCCTGTCCATCACCATCTCCCAGAGTTCACTCAGACTCACATCCATCGAGTCCGTGATGCCATCCAGCCATCTCATCCTGGGTCGTCCCCTTCTCCTCCTGCCCCCAATCCCCCCCAGCACCAGAGTCTTTTTCAATGAGTCAACTCTTCACATGAGGTGGCCAAAGTACTGGAGCTTCAGCTTTAGCATCATTCCTTCCAAAGAAATCCCAGGGCTGATCTCCTTCAGAATGGACTGGTTAGATCTCCTTGCAGTCCAAGGGACCCTCAAGAGTCTTTTCCAACACCACAGTTCAAACGCATCAATTCTTCGGCGCTCAGCCTTCTTCACAGTCCAACTCTCACATCCATACATGACCACAGGGAAAACCATAGCCTTGACTAGGCGGACAATCAAACCCGATATACTCCAAACCAAACTAATTTCTTCCTTCTTCCCTCTCTTCCTGTTCTATTTCCTGTCTTATTAGTATGAGGCTACCTTTTGGTCCCTAATCCTGAAACCTACACTCCTCAGACTGTCTTGGTTCTTTTCCCATCCGCACCTGACTCAACAGGTCACCGAATTGCATCACTTCTGTATTGTTAATCTTTCAAATCGCCTCTCCTCTCTGCCGTCACTGTCACTCTGTGGGTAGGTCCCCCTTATTTCTTACTTGGACCCCAACAGCCTCCACACGACTCTAATGCCCTCTACTTTATCCTGTTGGGGAGGAAGAAACTTTTCTCCACCCTTCCAGATGCTCTGACTGGTCCAAGAATTAAATGGACATGAGGCAAACAGGAGAAAGTCAAATAAAAGCTGAATAACATGTATGTATGTGAGAGATCCAGGGAAACTGAGTAACTCACTAAAATGGCCTAAGCTCTCACCTTAAATACCATCTACAACCAAAGACAAAAGAGGCTGTTGGGGGTAGTGGTTTGGGACTTCAAAAGGGAGGAAGGTGATTCACATGGAGATGGAAAAGCTGATGTTTGGTTCATAATGTTTGCTGGGCTTGTAGTGATGGTGGGACCCAGAGTGGACTCTGATCTCTAGGGGTTTACCCCACCACACTTGGTTCATATTCTTT
The DNA here is from genome assembly GCF_023091745.1 of Budorcas taxicolor. Taxonomy (NCBI): domain Eukaryota; kingdom Metazoa; phylum Chordata; class Mammalia; order Artiodactyla; family Bovidae; genus Budorcas; species Budorcas taxicolor. Next base: position 28,589,363 of record NC_068933.1, read on the forward strand.
GCCGATGTCTCTGGTGATCACTTTAGTCCAGGAACAGATCCTCTATTTAAATTCTTTAAGCAGCTAAGAGGGAAGGTCAAAGTTTATTCCTGAGTCATTTGGGCTGATGAAATAAAGTTCATATTTTATGGCAAGGTAAGAAAAATTTAAACATAAACATTTTCTCTGCTTGTTGGGGCCTCCTTCCTGCATTAATCAGAACTCCTTAGGAGATAACACCCTTCCTGAATCTTGTAAGAGGTTGTGATGACGCACTCTTGCCTTGCACCTGCAGCTATGGATTGTGTAAACTGTCATTGTGTCATTTGATGCAGAGCCCTTTGTCTCCAAAACTGTGCTTTGACCTCTGATGGATGAAACAGTCCTCAGAGCTTTCTGAAAGACTGTCTCCCTGGTTATAATCCTCAGGTGGGTTTGATTAAAATTTCCCATTACTTTCTTAGATCAACTATTGATTAATTTTGTTGTTGTTGTTGTTGTTGAGGGCCTTGATTGTTTTCAGCTTGAATTATTAACCTACATGCTGAAGAGGCAAGTTGGAGTGGCAAATTCTCCTTGCCTGTAACTTCAACCATAGTTTTACATTGCTAATTGAGTAGTGCCTCTCCCCTTTTTTTTGGCTGTATCATCTCATATATAAGATCTTAGTTCCCTAACCAGGGATTGAACCTGTGCCCCCTGCAGCGGAAGTGTGGAGGCTTAACTACTGGACTGCCAGGGAAGTCCCAAGAGTGACTTTAAGTGCACATTTAATTTGTCTCCCTTGCTTAAAGTGACTTCTCATTTCCCACCAGCTTTAGTGAAAAATCTAAAAACAAACAAATAAAAAACCAGCCCCTTTCTATCCTTATTTCCTGTTTTACACTCTGAATCCTATTGTATACCAGTTCCAAGGAATTATGTGCAAGTTCCAAACTATCTGTCCCCCACCCCCCAATCTTCATACCATTGAAAGAGTCTGGGATCTCTTAGCCTATTTTCCCTGCCTTTTTACTTGGCAGCAGCTGCTCATCATTTAAAACCTGACTCCAAGGTGAGCTCACTCAGTAAGTGTTTTTCTCTGTCTTCTTACTATCCAATCTGGTGTAGCTATCTCTTTTATGTGCTTTTGTAGCCCCCAGAAGCACAGTTCTATCATGGTACCCATCACACTGCATTGTAATACCTGGTTACTTATTTCTCACTTACATTCAACTCGGGGCCATCTGAGCCAGGAATGCTGTTTGCACTTCCCTCTAGCTGAGAAAGGGCTCACGCCGCTCATAAACGTTGTTAAAGTCAAGCATAAGTGATGTTGGGAATGTCTCAGGACCTAGGACTGCTCGGAGCACTTCACTGAGAAAGGAAAGATCCTCACCAAGTGGAAGGAAGCAGTTTGTGTTTTTAAATTAATTCTTTCTTGAGTTGATAGGTGCAGTGGTACTAAAATATAGCCATATTTTTTTTTAGCTATCCATGAATTTTTTTGATATTTTTCCTTTGTTTATTTTTTGATATTTATCCTCTCCTTGGATGTGGTCTGTATTTACCAATTTTTCAGAAAAGAATGTGGTAGAAGTGATGGTGTATGACTTCTGAGGCTAGGTCATAAAGGGAACGGCAGCTTCTGCCTTATTCTCTCAGAAAACTTGCTTTAGGGAAACCAGTTACCATCCCCAACTCTTTTCTTGATTTTGAATGGTAAATTGGCCTAAGTTCACCCAATTATTATTTTAAAACTTTCTTTATTGTGGTAAATAAATATATATATACAATTTTACGTGTAAAATTTTAGCCATTTTACATGTAAAATTGAGAGGCATTAATTAACATTCAATGTTATGCAGCCATCACCAGTATCTATTTCCAAAACTTTTTGTTACCCTCAAATAGAAACTCTGTAATAATCAAGCAATAATTTCCCATTTCTCCTTCCTCAGCCTCTGGTAACCTCTAATCTACCTTCTGTTTCTAGGAATTTGCTTATTCTAGGCACCTCATATAATAGAACCATACAGTATTTGTCCTTTTGTGCCTGACTGGCTTGTTTCACTCAACATAATGTTTTCAGAGTTCACTTCTGCTATGACACAACCCAAATCCATTCCTTTTTAATGGTTGAATAATATTCCATTATATGAATTCACCACATTCTGTTTATCCATTCACCTGTCAGTGGACACGTGGATTGCCTCCATCTTTTGGTGGTTGTGAATAATGCTGGTGAACATTCATGTGCAAGGGTCTCTTTGAATTCCTGCTTTCAATTTTTCTGAGGAGTAGAAATGACTGGGTTAAATGATAATTCTATGTCTTGCTTTCTGAGCAACTGCCAAAGTGTTTTCCACAACAGTCACCCAATTCTGCACTCCCACCAGCAATGCCCAAAGGTTAAAATTTCTCTCCATCCTCAGCAATGTTTGTTATTTTCCTGTTTTATATATATATATAAAATCGCCATCCTAATAGGTGTCAATAGGTGTCAAGCAGTATCTTACTGGGATTTTGATGGCTTCCCTTGTGGCTCAGCTGGTAAAGAATCTGCCTGCAATGCAGGAGGCCTGGGTTCTATCCCTGGCTTGGGAAGATCCGCTGGAGAAGGGAACGGCTACCCACTCTAGTATTCTGGCCTGGAGAATTCCATGGACTGTATAGTCCATGGGGTTGCAAAGAGTCAGACATGACTGAGCGACATTCACTTTCACTTTCAATAGGTGTAAAGCAGTATCTTATTGGGATTCTGATTGGCATTCCCTAATGACTAGTGAAGTTGAGCATCTTAGATCTTGGGGATTCACAAACATTTTCTCACCTGGTTTCTCAAACAAAAATGAGTATCATCATTCCATTATATGAGGTACCTAGAATAAGCAAATTCCTATTGAAACTGAGGCTTTTATATCTTGTGACTTGACCAAAGTTACACAGTTTTAAGAGTCAGAACCTGAAAGGATATTCAGGACTTCTGACTCCAGTGTCCCTTCTTGTTCCGTAAATTTTTAAACATCTTACAATGCAAGGCAACCTTAATGCTTTTTTTACATGGCAAGGCACAAGTCACAGTTCTGGCCAAAGCTTTCTGTTTGAAGCATGAATATTCTGGGCACATGAAAAGCAGTACCCTTTCGTCTCTTAAGAGTGGACAGTAGTTTCCACTACCCACACTCAAGGTCATGGAGAACACAGGTGACTTATCACTGAAAAATGTAACCATTTATTGATCAGGAAGGATCAGGTATAACCACTGATTTCCATTCAGTGCTGACAGTTCCAGAGAGCAAACAGAAGGCAGAAGTCTGGCCAAAAAAAAAAAAAAAAAAAAGCTTCCATAATCTTGGACCTGAATTCAAATTCCTTTCTTCTGGGCTTAGTCTTACATTCCTAGAAAGCAAAGTTCCTATTTGCACTTGGAAGAAAATACATGCCGCTTATGCAAAATCGTTGATTTTTCTTTTTTCAAAAGCTCGGCACACGCCACCTGGTGGCAAGATTCTGAAAACGCAAGACTGCGTTTTTCCTCCCTTTAAGATGACTGATGATGCTTTTGTATTGTGGTGTTGGAGAAGACTCTTGTGAGTCCCTTGGACTGTAAGGAGATCCAACCCGTCCATTCTAAAGGAAATCAGCCCTGAATATTCTTTGGAAGAACTGATGGTGAAGCTGAAACTCCAATACTTTGGCCACCTGATGCGAAGAACTTACTCATTTGAAAAGACCCCGATGCTGGGAAAGATTGAAGGCAGGAGGAGAAGGGGACGACAGAGGATGAGATAGTTGGATGGCATCACTGACTTGATGGACATGAGTCTGGGTAAACTCCGGGAGTTGGCGATGGTCAGGGAAGCCTGGTGTGCTGAGTCCATGAGGTCGCAAAGAGTCGGACACGACTGAACGACTGAACTGAAAGATGACCTTTGCTCCAAGTCCCATCCCTTGCTGTCTTTCTGCACTTGAAGTACCACAAGGTGGCAAGAATCGGTATTTTCTTTCTGGCGACTGTGTTTTTTTTTTTTTTTTTCAATTTTGTGTTCATGACATTGGATTTAGGAAAAGGATGGAGTCATAAGCACGTGGAATTGTGATATCTTTTTGTCTTTCAAATGAGATCCAGGTTCCAATTGTCCTGAAGTTCTAGATTTGGTTCTGAGGCATCCACCCCTACTGCTGGAGGAGGCGGGGTGGGACTGGGTGTTGGAAGTGCAGGAAATGGGCGTGGACTGGACCACGGAGGGCTCCGTATTCAGAGCACCCGCGGCGATCCCTGATGTCCTTAGAGTAGATACCATTCAGGAGAGCAGAGTCATTGTGCAGCGCCGTGCTTTCCTAGACTTCAGAGGCCAGGGTGACGCGAGAATCCAACCACAGCGATATCTGTCGGAATAGGTGCCGCAGCCACAAGGCACACTCTCCGCCATCCCGCCCGCTTCCTGCGGGCTTCGGAGAACTCGGGAGATGCGACTGCTTCCAGATCCAGATCCAGACTGCTCCAGATCCAGATCCAGACTGCATCTGGGATGCAGACTGCATCCCAGCCTCCGGACACATTAGGACACACGCATTCTTGGGACTGAGTGCTTTCCACTTGGCAGTCAGGCTTGGATCTGCAGGGCCTCTTTTCAAACTGCATTCATCCGGTCCTTGGAGGATGGCTTTGCGCTGATGAAACAGTTTGAGGATGGAGCAGGGTTTCTGATGAGAAAAATGGGCCGAGAGTGATTCTCCTGGCTTCTTTCCTTTGTGAGGTTCTTTCTCAGCTTCCTTTATCTTCTGGTCCAACTCAGTCTTGGCTCAGTCAGCTTCCAGCGATCAGAGGACTATTTCGCTTCTTTTCATTTCCCACATGTAGGCTGCCTGTTGGTTTTTTTGTGGTTTTTGGCCGGGTTGTGCAGCATGTGGGATCTTAGTTCCCTAACTAGGGATCAAATCCTGTGCCCCCTGCTTTGGAGGAACCAATCCTAACCACTGCACTGCCAGGGAAGTCCCTAGAGTGAACTGAGCTGAGCATCAGGACATGTAGGACTGCTTCTCCCAGTTCTTTGCCTTCTGTTCCCCGCAGTTCTGAGCCTCGGAGAACCATCATGGGGTGTTTGAAGGGCTCCCACTTGATTCAGTCATGCCCAACTTGCACCTTACCCCTTGTGATTAACCTGAGAATTTGGGATCCCTTGTTTACATCTGCCAATCCCTTCACAGCTGCATCTCAAGTAAGATTTGGCTGGCTAACTGGGAGACAGGATGCTAGGGACCATCCAGAGAAGAATAATCACAATCTGGCCCAGATCATCACAAAACTGCTGTTGAAACAATTCACAAACCCAGAGTATAAATGATACGTTTATGAATTTAACTAAGCGACAGACTGGAAATGTTTTCCCAGGCTTGGCTCTTGTGCTTCAGTTGCCTCTTTATATGGCAAGAATGATGCTATATGTTCTATAGCATGGATAGAAAATTATTTCAGCATTTCTTCCAGCACAGGTGGTCCCAGTGAGTCGTCTTTGGCTGATCATTTAGAAAAGTTCCTTTCAGCTTCTCAAGTCCTGCTTGACTGGGCCCCTTCTTGGGTTCCAGCAGGTACCCAAGGTGCCAGGGGAGCCTCTGGGAATCCTCTCTTCCAGTTATGGAGAACAGCCTGTGTATGTGAGGGCCCTTGGGTAGGCTGAAAGTGGTCCTTCCAAAGATCTATTCCACAGAAACTGATCTCTTGTATGGAAAAAGGATTGTGAGATGGGGAGATTATTCTAGATTAACTGAGTGGGCCTTAAATGCAGTCCCATGTATTTTCATAAGGGGAAGGCAGGGACTTCTCTGATAGTCCAGTGGTTAAGATTCCGAGCTCCCAATGCAGGGAACCCAGGTTCGATCCCTGGTCAGGGAACTTGATCCCACGTGTCACAACTGAGACCCAGCACAGTCAAATGAAAAAAAATATCTTATTGATGAGGCAATAAAAATTATTTTTTCAAAAGAAGAGGGAGGCAAAGGGAAATTTGACACAAGATACGGCAATGTGCCCATGGAGGCAGAGACTGGAGGGAAGTGGCCACAAGTCAAGGAGTGCTGGAAGCCACCAGAAACTGGGAGGGGCAAGAACAGATATCCTCTTGTCTTCCAGAGGAAGTGTGGTCCTGCAGACACTATGATGTGAGCCCAGTGATTCCAACCGGAGACTTGTGGCCTCCGGAATGGAGAGAGAGTAAATCTGCATTGGTTTAAGCTTCCAAGTTTGTGGTCATTTGTTCCAGCCACATAGGAAAATAATACAACCCTGAAGCTTCAGTTTTGTTAGCTTCACACCAAACCCAACTGTTCTGATATTTTAGGGTTTGGGACAGAAGACTGAAGGTTGCGGGGGCCAGGGACTTCATCTTCAGAAAGATATTTTGAAGATTCCACATATCTGCTAAGAAAGGCAGTCAGGTTATGACTGTGTTGACCCTGGATAGGTCGGGGGGCTCTTTGAGATTGCTCAGTTCCCCACAGTTGGCCGTTTCTCTAACTATCCTGCTTACTTTAGCAGGAATAGAAGGGCTGTAGAGACTGTAAAGGAGGTGCTGGAACACTGAATTCTTTCATATGGCCAGTCTCGGGAGAAGTAGGAATATAATCCTATGAAATAAAATCAAAGTGGCCCTTTGAAGAGGGACTGAAAAAAGAATATAAGTCTCTGGGGACTCAACACAAGAAAATGGGAAATCTGGGACTGGGAGCATGGGATTAGCAGAGGCAAACTGTATGTACTATATATAGTGTGGATTAGCAACAGTAGCATCTCCAACTCAATGGACCTGAGTTTGAGCAAACTCCAGGAGACAGTGGAGGACAGAGAAGCCTGGCGGGCTGTAGTCTGTGGGATCGCAAGAAGTTGGACACGACTGACTGACTGAACAAAAAACAAGGTCTTACTATATGGCACAGGGAACTATATTCGATAGCCTGTGACAAACCATAATTGAAAAGAATATGAAAAAGAATATATATATATATATAGAATATAGATAAAAGACTATGTATACAGCTATGCGTATAATTGAGTCACTTTGCTGTACAGAAGAAATTAACACAACATTATAAATCAATTCCACCTCAACAAAATTAAAAAAAAAAGCACACCAGACAACCATGCTGCTGCTGCTGCTGCTGCTAAGTCGCTTCAGTCGTGTCCGACTCTGTGCGACCCCACAGATGGCAGCCTACTAGGCTCCTCTGTCTCTGGGATTCTCCAGGCAAGAACACTGGAGTGTGTTGCCATTTCCTTCTCCAATGCATGAAAGTGAAAAGCGAAAGTGAAGTCGCTCAGTCGTGCCGACTCTTCGCGACCCCATGGACTGCAGCCTACCAGGCTCCTCTGTCCATGGGATTTTCCAGGCAAGAGAACTGGAGTGGGGTGCCATTGCCTTCTCAGCCAGACAACCATGAACAGACTTAATTCCTACTGGTGAAGATGGAAGAAGGAAGCTATTGGTCTGTAGCATTATTGTTGATTTTCTCTCCCCATTCCTGTAAGAAGAGTCTCCATCTCTGCTTGTTGTCATGGAGTTTACTGTGCGTGACTTTGGGAGGAGAATGCTTTCTCACCTTACCTGTGTCAGGCTTAGCGTGTGATTTGATTCTGCCAATATGACTGGAAAGGGCAGTGTGCCAGTCCCCTGGAGAAGCTTTCGGAACCATCAGAATGTTTCTTCTGCTTTCCCACTTCTCTTGTTCTAACAAGGGATAAGTAGGTTCCCCGTGGGGACTGTTCCTTTGACCTGCCACCTCCCTTGCCTCCTCTACCCCTTACCAGAGACAAGGAGGGAAGCCACAGCCAGCCCTCCTTCTAACAAGTAGTAACAACAATCTCTGTGGTTCTCAGCCTTTGAGATTCTGGGGTTGGTTTTCCCACAGAAATCCATAACTAAGTGGAGATGAGGGGAAGATGAGGATGGAGCCATCCCTTATCACATCGTCGTTACGGTAAGAGGGAAGGCAAGAATTACGGCAGTGTTGTGAATGCATTTCCAGAAAAGGAAGTGTGTATGGGTGGAGGAAGGAGCTATTGTGATCAGGGAGGTTCCTAGTAAGAGGGAACTTTGAACTTTCAGAAGAATATAAAGGTGTTAATGAAGTGAAAAATAAGGGGAAACACCCCAGCAGAGGGTTGGGGGATACATCCCAGCAAAAGTAGAGAATTACACGTGAGAATGCTGTCCGCAAAAAGCCTGCTGGAATGATTGCTCTCGCGTTGTGGGGTGTTGTGAATTTCTTGCAAAGGGATTTGAATTTCATATCCAAATCTCTGGGAAGATCACAAAAGGTGTCAAGCAAGACCCATAGTATCACATTTAGATCTTATAATGGATGGAATGTATCGGGATGTGCTCAAAACATTTATAGAAGGACTGAAAAGAGCCAGTGAGTTACCACGTCCCGAGTGTTCCAGGTGCTTGGTTTCCAAAGGTCTTCTCCAGTGACCTCCTCACTAAAGGCAGCAGGAGAAGATTTCACTTTCTATGAGCAAATACACATAATAGTATTTGGATAGTCTTTGCCCTTTAAAAGGGGGACAATATGAGGTCTTCTGAGTGTGTGGTAAATGAGTACCTTATGTTTTTCCCCACTTGGCCAACGGGTCACTCCTTAGTTGAATGCCCTTGGCTATTTCAGTCTCAATTATCATTCACTCTATTCCTAGAATGTGCCATTGGTTGAAGAAAGGAAATGTAAGGAACACAGATTTTAAAACATTGCAAGTTAGGAGTAGAAATTGAAAATATTTCTGCAAATTCCCTTCCAGTAGATCTTTATCATCAGTCTGAGTTCTCTTCCATTACTGATCAAATGTTTTAGAGATACATTAAATGTCTCTGGCTTAAAACATAGGTTAAACAGAGAAAATAGAGTGGTGGGTATATACCAATTTTTCTTTTCATTCAATGGGAGTAAATGCTATTCATACTCAAAATGTTATTTGCAGAAAAGTACAGTTGACACTTGAGCAGCGTGGGTTTGAACTGTGTGGGCCCACGTGTACTTGGACTTTTTAAAATAGAAATACAACACTACTGCAAGATCCTGGGTTGTTTAAATCTGAGGATGCAGGATGTCAGATAGTATGGAGGAAACACAGATGCAGAGGACCCACTATAAATTGTACACAGGTTTTTGACTTGAGTAGGGTTGGTGCTTCTAACCCATGAGCTGTTCAAGGGCCAACAGTACTTGCAAATATCACGTTCTCTCATCTTGACAATTAGAAATAAAACATACAAATATTAAACCCCTCCAAATGTTAATGCAAAATAATGAATTCAGACGTTTAAGCAGTGTAGGCAGATTCTGCCTGTATTTAATAGCTTAACATAGGGCTGATCTGAATACATATCTTGATATAAATTCAGTTTTCAGTGTGATATGTTGCCAGTTTAGCATTTTGACAACAAAAATATTTTTCTTTTTTTAACTTAAAAAATTATTTATTTGTTTGATTGAAGTATAGTTGATTTACAATGTTGTATTAATTTCTGCTATACAACAAAGTGATTTATACATTTATATGTATATATATATTTATATACACACATACTTTCTTATATTCTTTTCATAATGGTTTATCATAGGATATTGAATATAGTTCCCCGTGCTGGGAACCTTGTTGTTTATCCAGGACATACTTTTATTCTTTAATTTTATTGGAGTATCATTGATTTCAGTTCAGTTCAGTTCAGTCGCTCAGTCGAGTCCGGCTCTTTGTGACCCAATGAACCACAGCACGCCAGGCCTCCCTGTCCATCACCAACTCCCAGAGTCCACCCAAACCCATGTCCATCAAGTTGGTGATGCCATCCAGTCATCTCATCCTCTGTCATCCCCTTCTCCTCCTGCCCCCAACCCCTCCCAGCATCAGGGTCTTTTCCAATGAGTCAACTCTGCATGAGGTGGCCAAAGTATTGGAGTTTCAGCTTTAGCATCAGTCCTTCCGATGAACACCCAGGACTGATCTCTTTTAGGATGGACTGATTGGATCTCCTTGCAGTCCAAGGGACTCTCAACAGTCTTCTCCAACACCGCAGTTCAAAAGCATCAATTCTTCAGCGCTCAGCTTTCTTCACAGTATTAATTTCTGCTATACAACAAAGTGATTCAAATGTGTATATATATATACACATACTTTTTTATATTCTTTTCCATAATGGTTTATCACAGGATTTTGAATATAGTTCCCTGTGCTATGCAGTGGGAACTTGTTTATTCAGGACATACTTTTATTTTTAATTTTAATTTTATTGGAGTACAGTTGATTTACAATGCTGAGTTAGTTTCAGTTGTACAGCACAGTGATTCAGTTATCCATCCACATGAATTTATTCTTTGTTAGATTCTTTTCTCATATAGGTTATCACAGAATATTGACTATAGCTTCCTGTGCTATACAGTAGGGCTTTGCTGGTAATCTGTCTTATATATAGCAGTGTGTGTATGTCCATCCCCCAAATATTTTTTCTATATAAAAAATTTGAGGGATATTAAATGACAGATTTATTAAATGAAGATCAGCTAAAATGCATCTTTATGAGTTAGCACAGGGTGTGGCTCATATCAGAACCTCAATCTATATTTACTGAATAAATGAATATATATTAAGGGTGTATTAAATAAATTTTATAATAATAATCTTTCAAAGCATATAGAGCTAAAATAATATTTTTTCTATATGAAATTGCCAATGTATGGCAAAACCAATACAGTATTGTAAAGTAAAATAAAGTAAAAATAAAAATTAAAAAAAATTGCTTGGATCTCATAGATTAAATAAGAAGGTGAAATAATTTTAGAAAATCTTAAGAAAGCTTGAGGTTCCCTCTTATTAAGGGGTGCCCATCCCCTCTGGTAACCCCAAGCTCATTCTCTAATGAGAGTTACTTGACTATGTTATCATGCTGTCTTTACGATGCGGGATTCTAGGCCAGGCCCTCAGCCCTGGCTGTGGGAGGCACTGTCCAGACGCTGCTGTCTGGACAGCCCAGTGTGGTTCTAGGTTGTGAGCACTGATGGGTGCACGTCTCTGGGCCAGGAGCTTCCCTCTCCTGTCTGGAGCCTGAATCTAACCTGTGAGTGATGATCATCACTTCCCCCCACCCCAATCCCTGCCCGGTTCCTTCCCTGCAGACCACCCTGAGCCCCTGCCTGTGCCTATGGCCGGGTCAGGGGACTGTGATGCTGAGAAAAGCTGTAACAAGAGAAGGAGTGTGTGCTCAGCCTCCAGGCGGGGCTTGGAATTTGACCCCCATGTCTATTACAGTCAGTGTATGACTTTCACGGGGCACATGGCAGCTGCGGTCGCTCCTTTCTGAGCGGCCTGGTTGTGTCTTTTTATACAGGTCATAATATGCGAACGTGTGTGTGTGTGTGTGTGTGTGTGTGTGTATAGAAAGGAGGCAGGTGGGCATAGGAGATGGGCACGAGTTCATAAAGAAAGCAGAAAGAATCACCAGGATGGGAGAGAGACAGAACTGGGGAAGCCGTGAATCCCACCTGAACGAAAAATGGTAATTTACTCTGCCAAAGGGCAGAAGGCTTCATCTGAGAGCTCCCATTGTCTGCCGGTGAAAGGAGTAACCTTTCTAGAGAGGGAAGAGATGCTCGCGGGGAAGGAGATGCGGAGGCATTGTTCTTGGCCGTGCGAAAAGGACTGTGGCTTTCATTAAAATAAGAAAGGTTGGGGGAAGACAGGTGTTGAGAGCGGGCAGAGTTCTAGCGGAGACGTTCAGGTGCCCCAAGCAGAGGTCTCACCTTGTCGGCTGGGACTCCTGCGGCCACCACCACACGTGAGGACGGTGGGGAACCCGCCCCCCACCTTCCCACTCAGTCTCTTTGGGATGGATAACCAGCCAAGCACACATTTGGTCTGAAATAGGCAGCCTGGATTCTCCCCGGTCTCTGGGAGAAGGAGCTTAGGTAATTATACGTATGCATCTCAGACAGTGAATTCTGCTGGGCTGACAATCCTCACTAATACTGCATGTCTCTGCAGAACCAGTTCATTCAAAAGGTGTTCTGTGCCCTGTTTGCACCAGTGAACCGGGGATGGCAGTTCCCAGTTTAGGGTGCTAAGGGGACTCAGTTCACGATTGCCCTTTGTGAGCTGCTAAAATTTGCTACTTTTGGAGTTTGTTTCTCAGCCAGAAAGTCTGTCGAGTGAAAGAACTGCTGTCCAATTTCTTGTTGTTTCTGGAAAACAAGCCAGGTCTTGTGAGGGTTTTATTGTTGCCTCTTACGGGTTGAATTATGTTTCTCCAAACTCATACATTAAAATCTCACCCCCAATAACCTAGGATAGGACTTAAATTTTTTTTATTGGAGTATAGCTTGTTTATAATGTTATATTACTCTCTGCTGTACAACAAAGTGAGTCAGTTACACATATGCATATATCCCTTCTTTTTTAGATTCTTTTCCATATAGGTCATTACAGAGAACTGAGTAGAGTTCCCTGTGTTGTATAGTAGGTCTTAAATTAATTATCTATTTTAAATGTAGTAGTGTGTATGTGTCTATCCCAATCTCTCATTCATCCCTTCTTGCCTTCCCCTCTTGGTAACCATAAGATTGTTTTCAGCTTCTTTAACTCCACTTCTGTTTTGTAGATAAGTTCATTTGTACCATTTTTTTTTTTTTTTTTAGATTTCACATTTAAAGTCTTGTGAATAGGACCTTTTTTGGAAGCGATGTCTTTGCAGATATAATTAATTACGACTTAGCCCTGCTAGAGTAGGGTGGTCCTTTAATAAAAAGAGATCTTTTATTAAGTCCTTAATAAAAAGGAAATTTGGATACAGACAGTCATACAGGGAGAATGCCATGTGAACATGAAGTTGCCCACCTGTAAACCAAGGAGTGAGGCCTGGAACAGACCTTCCCTCAGTCCTCGGTAGAAACCAACCTCCTGACTTCTTGACCTTGGATATTGACCTTGGACTTCCAGCCTCCAGAATGGTGAGATGCTATGGCAGCAAATGAATACACTGACCTTCGGTGGTCACCAATCAGAAAGAACCAACATGTAGACATAGCAAAAGGAATTAAGTTTCCAGAATCGTGGCAAACCTTTACCATCTTGGCAGGGACCACGTTGCCTTCTGGCTGCTCTCTGACTTTTGCTTTTAACTAGAGCCCCACAGATCCCATTAGAAGTTCCTCAGAGTCATTATAATAGGTAATAGAATGTATTCTTTGCATTGCTTATTCTTTCTCCACCCATCCACGTCTTCCTGAGAAGAAGTCTCATGCCTGTTTGACTGGCTTTGGTTTGGGCCTTATAACTTGAGTTGCCAGTGGAGTGTGGGTGGATGTAACAGCTTCCACTCTCTGCCAAACAGAAACTTGTTTTTTTTTTAATGGATGCACTGAGTCTTCATTGCTGCTCACGGGCTTTCTCTAGTTGCAGCGAGTAGCGGCTACTCTTTGTCATGGTGCAGGTTTCTCGTTGCAGTGGCTTCTTTTGTTGCGGCGCACAGGCTGTAGACATGAAGGCTCAGCAGATGTGGTGCACGGGCTTAGCTGCTCCGAGGTATGATCTTCCCAGACCAAGGACTGAACCTGTGTCTCCTCCATCGGCAGGTAGATTCTTAACTACTGGACCGCTAAGGAAGCCCCCAAACAGAAGCTTTCAATGGGGTTACTCTCTTTGTTCCACTCTCTGCCAAGAGCCTATGGGGTATCCTGGGATCTCTTCACTGACCTGGGTCCCGAAATGAGAACCTAAGTAGAGTCCAGCTTAGCCCAGAAGAACCAAGAAAGTGACAAGATCGAGGAACAAACGTTACAGGGTTCACACATTAATATGACACAATCTGACACACAAATGCATAACATTAGCTCTCTCGTGTCAGCTTTTGAGCTAGGAATTTCCATGTGCCGTATTTAATGTAGGTGGAGCCTCCATATCGCTGTTGTGCTTCCAGTCCCATGTTGAGGAAACAGGCTCAGAGGGATTAAGTAAGTTGCTTAAACTCCCATGGCTGGTTGTGGCAGAGCTAGGAAGTGGATCCAGGTTATGTGGACTCTGAAAGCAGTGTTCTGGACTTCCCTGGTGGTACAGCGGATAAGAATCTGCCTGCCAGTGCAGGGGACACAGGTTGGATCTCTTGTCAGAAAGATCTCACATGCTGCAGAGCAACGAAGCCCATGCGCCCCAACTACTGAGCTCGTGTGCTGTAGCTACTGAAGCTCACGTGCTAGAGCCGATGCTCTGCAGTAAGAGGAGACACCACAGTCAGAGAGTGGCCCTGGCTGGCCGCAACTAGAGAAAGCCCGAACACAGCAACAAAGATGCAGCACAGACCAAAAAAAAAAAAAAAAAAAAAAGAAATAAAGGGCTTAAACAAATAAATAAAAGCAGTGTTCTCTCTTCTTTCAGGGATGCCTTCTTGTCATCAGTTATTCCTACGGCCCTATACATGCTGTCAAAGAATCCCTATTGCAATTGATTATATTACACTGTTTTTTTTTTTGGTCAAAATCCTACTGGATCTCCCACTCCATCTTTACACCCAGTACTAGAATTCAGCGCCTGGAGTTTGGCAGAATGTATCTCAGGCTATCCTTTCGTAAGTTCTCAATCAATCTCTCTTTTTCTTCCCAGTAGTGCTTTCAAAGTTTCCCATCCTTTTGAAGTCTCTAGCGTCACCCCTTCCTTCCCAGTCTTAGCAAATGAGCTTGTCTCTTTAATTCTCAGACTTGTGCATGTATCAAGATTGTCTGTGGAATTTATTAAACAGATCAGGCCCCATCCCCAGAATTTCTGATGAAGTAAATCTTCTGGGGTAGCGTGTTAGAGTGGATTTTTCCAGTAAGTTCTTTGGAGGGCTTCTCAGGTGGCGCCAGTGGCAAAGAACCTGCCTGCCAATGCAGATAGACAAAACAGATGTGGGTTTGATCCCTGGGCTGGGAAGATCCCCTGGAGGAGGAAATGACAACTCATTCCAGTATTTTTGCCTGGAGAATCCCATGGACAGAGAAGCCTGGAGGGATACAGTCCATAGGGTCATAAAGAGTTGGACATGACTGAAGTAGCTTAGCGCACCTTGCTTTAGAAACTAGTGGAAGACAAAGATTATTTGAGAGGTCTGTGGCTGCAGACTCACCTCCACCGCCAGCTTCAGTGATGCGAGCTGCTGTCTTCTGCCTTGTCTGGGAGAGCGTCCACCTTCACGAGGGAAATTCACGCCCTGCTTTTAGGCAGATGAAGGGAGGACAGAGAATTTCTCTTTCATCTGTTGATTATCAACTTCCTCCAGTCAAAATAATCCTTATGCCAGTGTGGCCTGTTTTGGGGTGACCAATCCTGATCCCCTTCAAACTCTTTATCTATAGTTCCATGGCCATTATTACTTACTGAGCATTTATCCTCTCCTTGGTCTCACAGACACTTTAAGAAGAACTTGTCTTACATCGAAGCCATCTTTTCTCTCTCCTTTACTAGGCTGAAGTCTCCTCTTAGAGTGTCTAATTGAGAATAGCATCAAGATTACTCTGAATTAGCTAGGATTAGGATCGAATAAACCCCAAATAACAGTGCATTAAAAAAAGATGTTGGGCTTTCCCGCAAGAGAAAATTCATAACCAGGCTAATTCAGGCTGGTGTGATGGCTTCTTATTTCCACACACCTGGATTACATCTATCTTTCTGACCTAATGTTATAGAACATGGTTTCTGTCATCAGGGTCACCTCATGGTCTAAGACAGCTGCAAAGATCCTGCCATTGTGTGAGATTCCAGGCATCAGAAAGGAGGAAATGAAGAAGGTCAGCTAAGGCTATAGGGGAGTCTGATTATGAAACATAGTGCTACCCTGGATTCATACAAATTGCCTCCATTCATACATCACTTCTTGCCAGAAATACTTCCTGACTTTCCTCATCACCCAGTTCAGGCTAATTTCCCTCCCTCTGGGCTCCCCTGATGACCTGTATAGGCTTGTAAACTAAAGGGCAGTAGGCACACTATTTTGTAATTGTCTATTTCTCTGTCCATTTTGTGGCTCAGCTGGTAAAGAATCCGCCTGCATTGTGGGAGACCTGGGTTCGATCCCTGGATTGGGAAGATTCCCTGCAGAAGGGAAAGGCTACCCACTCCAGTATTCTGGCCTGGAGAATTCCATGGACTGTATAGTCCATGGGGTCCCAGAGAGTCGGACATGACTGAGTGACCTTCACTTCACTTCTGTCCATTTTCTCCCATAGTCTCAGACTCTTTGAAGAAATGAACTATGTCTTAATTGTCTTTGCATTTCTAGCACCTACCAGAGTGCCTGGCTCTCAGTAAATGTTTGTTGAATTACCGAACATGCATCCAGAATAAAACAGATTTTAAAGACATATCCATTTCTCTAGGATTAAATCATATTTACATCAAGGTTTCTAAAATATAAAAAATGTAAACGGGCACAATGTCAGGATTTTTTCATAAAACAAAAGCAACCCTTAAGTCTCTGGTGCACTTGAGTGGGAAGAGATGATCTTACTTGGCATTGGAGGGGTATGGATTTTGGATAGAAATGTGTTTTAATTCTGATTCTGACATTTATAGGGCTTCCCTGGTGGCTCAGATGGTAAAGAATCTGCCTGCAATGCAGAAGACCCAGGTTTGAACCCTGGGTTGGGAAGACCCTCTGGAGAAGGGAATGGCTACCCAGCCCAGTATTCTTGTCTGGAGAATCTCATGGACAGGGGAACCTTGTGGGTTACAGTCCATGGGTCACAAAGAGTCAGACACGACTGAGCGACTTCTACTTTCACTGACATTTGTAAGTCTTACAACCTCAGTGAAATTGTTTCAACTCTTTGAACTTTGGAATCCTTGTCAGTAGAAATGACTGCTCTTAGATTGGGTTCAATCCCTGGGTTGGGAAGATCCCCTGGAGAAGGGAAAGGCTGCCCACTCCAGTATTCTGGCCTGGAGAATTCCATGGACTGTATAGTCCATGGAGTTGCAAAGAATTGGACACGACTGAGTAACTTTCACTCACTCCCTCAGATTGTTGTAAGGAGTAAGGTGAAATATAACATGAGATGTCTTGTTGAATGCTTGCCATGTGGGAGAAAACCAATAAACAATGCTATGGTTAATTCTTTCTCCCCAAATTCTTAGTCTCTTTGCTTGATTCCTCCCTTCTTGGCAGATATCAAGGTTTTAAAAAATTAATTCATTTATTTGGTCATGCCACACAGGGATGCGAGATCTTCTAGGACCAGGGATGGAAACCATGCCCCTTGTGCTGGGAACTTGGAGTCTTAGCCACTGGACCTGGGAAGTCCCCAGAGAGCCAGCATATTGATGGAATACATAACTCTGGATATAAAGATGGGAGTTTGAATCTAAGCTCTGCCACTGTCTGTATTTGCTATGTTCTTGTACCATGTAAGCTGTTTTTATTTTGTTCCTTAAGTTACATTTCTTTGTTTCTCGCCCAGTCCCTCCCATAGCGCTATGCGCAGTTTATCAGTCACATAGATTTATTCAGCAAATACCCGTTGGGCCCCTGTGGTTTCTAGCTAAAGAGCCACCCTTGGAGGGAGGATTTTCAAGGCAGGGGAGGGTGGACCAGTTCCGGGATGAGGCAGCAGCTGCGGACCTGGCGGGTCAGGACCGGCGGCAGCCATCCGCTTGGCCAGCACTTGATTGGTGGCACATAGAAACGAATGAACACCAATCAAGAAAGATGACCTTTCGTGGAATTCAGCAATTTGCAAGCAGCTGCAGATACCCTGGGACCACCCCCTACCACCCCCTGCCCCCAGTAAGAGCAAGCAGCTTCGCTTGGCTTTGCTGTTGGACTTGCATCAAACTCGTTAATGTCAATAAGCAAGAAATTGAGCTTGTCTTTGTGGTGAGCCTAATGAAGCCTTTGTGGGTGCTCAGAATTTCTCCCTTTGATTTCCCTCTCTTTGCCTTTTTCTGTTTTGCTTGATTTAATGTCCTTCTTGGCAGCAGCTCTTTTACTTTTTTATTTTCAAGCAAGGGAAGGGAGATGGAGAAGAGAGAGAGAGAAGTTTAAAACCTAAGGAAGACTTTGAAGAGAATGTTTACACTTTTTCCAAGTCTGATGCACTTAGATCCTGCCCGGTCCAAGTCTGGGGACACTCTGCCCTGGGTGGTGAGGGACAGGTGGTGAGGCAAAGGTCGGGTCTGGTTATGTGGTGGGTTAGAATTCACTCCAAAGGAGAGCTGAGTCCCTCCCTCTCTGCTGAATCACTTCTCACTGTGCTGTTTCTCAGCTGGCAAGATTGGTAAATTATGCCCCTATCTGACTTCTAAATGGTAAGTTATGTTGTGAATAACACGATATCCATCTCCATCTGACTGAAGCCAAAGGGAGACTTTTAGCTCATCTTGCTGAAAACTCCCAGAGTAAAGCTGGCTTTAGGTAATGTCATCAGAAATTGGTTTCTCTCCGTCTCCTGGCTTTATAGTCAGATTTACTGGCAGGCTTCCTACAGTAGTCTTTAGCAACTGCAGGCTAATATCTACCCAAGGTTAAGCTGGGCTTCCCTTGTGGCTCAGCTGGTAAAGAATCTGCCCTCAATGCGGGAGACCTGGGTTTGATCCCTGGGTTGGGAAGATCCTCTGGAGGAGGGAAAGTCTACCCACTCCAGTACTCTGGCCTGGAGAATTCCATGGACTGTACAGTCCACGGGGTCCCAAAGAGTTGGACACGACTGAGCGACTTTCACTCTCACTTCAAGGTTAAGTTTAATAGAAGAAAAGAAAGACAGAAAGAGAGAGGGCGGAGAAGGAGGAGAGAGAATGGATCCCTTTCCTGCGGTTCCTATTTATACCCTGGGATGAACTGTGATTGGACCACTTCGAGGTGACTGAACCAATTGCTGTGGCAAGGGAATGAGGAGAAATCACATAATAATTTGAGCAGGAATATTGAATATAAAGGACTGGTTTTGATAGGGTATTGGAGTAATGTGATGTTCATTAGTGGGAAGTAAGGAGAACACTACAGAGCATACGAGCAGCAGATGTAAGGAGTAGCCATACCCACTCCCTGAGATCAGGAGCCCAGGGGAGGGGCCTGCCCTCTTTCAGGGTTGGGGTCTAGACCTTGTTGGAGAGGGCATGCCTGTGGCTCACAGATGGCAGAGAAGTCACTGTGGGGCCTGGACAGTGTAATTTGTTGGAAATCTGTCCTCTAGAGTTTTCCAGAAATCTACCCTCTAAGGTGCTGGGCAAAGCTGTTGGTGGGAGGTGTCTTACTGCCAACTCTCCACTGCAAAACTACTTGGAATAAAACCCAGCACTCCCACTACTGAGCATATACCCTGAGAAAACCTCAATTCTAACAAAGACGCATGTATCCCAGTGTTGATTGCAGCAATATTTACAATAGCCTGACATGGAAGCAACCTAGATGCCCATCGACAGATGAATGGGTAAAGAAGATGTGGTATAAATATATATATATTTCACAAGGGAATATTACTCAGCCATACAAAGGAATGAATTTGAGTCAGTTCTCAGGTGGTGGATGAACCTAGAGCCTCTTATACAGAGGGAAGTAAGTCAGAAAGAGAAAAACAAGTATCGCATGTTAACAAGTATCATGTATGTATATATATATATATATATATGGAATCTAGATGAACCTAGTAGAGAACTGACTTTTGACACAGTGGGGGAAGGTGAGGGTGGGACAGATTGTCAAAGTAGCCTTGACATATATATACTGCTGTGTATAAGATGGATAGTTAGCGGGAAGCTGTTGTATAACTCAGGTGTCCCAGCCCAGCGCTCTGTGGTGACCTAGAGGGGTGGGAAGGCAGGAGGGGCGGGACGCTCACGAGGGAGGGGAAATATATATTTATAGAATTATGACTGATTCGCATTGATGTATAACAGGAAACCAACACAGCATTGTAAAGCAATTTTCCACCAATTAAAAAAATAAATTAAATTAAAAAGCACATTAAAAAAAAAACCACAACTGCATGGAGGAGGGTGCTAGAGAACTCTTCAGTCCTCCTGAAGTCTGCTGGGTGCTGGAGGCCTGCTGCTGCAGAACTGCCTGACTGTCCCCAGAGACAGTTCTGGGGAAAACTGTTGGTCTCAGGGTGTTGTTGACCACTGCGCACTGCAGGAGCCCCTCACGTGGGACCTGCCTGTGCTCAGACCCCTGATGAAAGAGCAGAGCTGGGAAAGAAACCCCTTCCTCCTGAATGGCTTCTCCATCTTCCTCCCTTTACTGATGAGGCTTAATATTGTGTCAGCCGACAGAAAAAAAAACATTAAAAAGGGCCCATATTCCCTTTTGCTGAGCAGGCAATCCATTGGTAACAGGCGCAGATCAGGAGTTGAAGGCAATCTGAATCTCTCCAGGGAAGCAGGTTAAAAACCACCACTATAAAGCCAAGGGCTTCGCTGGAATCTCAGCCTGGGTTGGGAAGATCCCCTGGAGAAGGAAATGGCAAATCACTGCAGTATTCTTGCCTGGAAAATCCCATGGATTTTGGCAAGCTATAGCCTGTGGGTTGCAAGAGCCAGACACGACTGAATGACTAATCCACCACCATAAAGCCAAGAGGTGGAGAGGGACTAATTTGTTTGCTATGTGGAGGATGGGAATAAAAGTAAATATAAAATAAATAAGGAACTTTTTACAGATAATTATGACAGTGGGCCATGAAGAATACGGTTAAATTAACTCTTGGAACATGAGTCTAAAATTTAAAAAAAATTTGCTTTTACCATAACAAATATTCATACAATATATTTTAGTTCAGTTCAGTTCAGTTGCTCAGTTGTGTCTGACACTTTGCGACCCCATGGACTGCAGCACGCCAGGCCTCCCTGTCCATCCGCAACTCCCGGAGTTTATCCTAACTCACATCCATTGGGTCAGTGATGCCATCCAACCATCTCATCCTCTGTCGTCCCCTTCTCCTCCCACCTTCAATCTTTCCTACCATCAGGGTTTTTTCAAATAAGTCAGCTCTCCGCATCAGATGGCCAAAGTATTGGAGTTTCAGCTTCAGCATCAGTCCTTCCAATGAACACCTAGGACTGATCTCTTTTAAGATGGACTGGTTGGATCTCCTTGCAGTCCAAGGGACTCTCAAGAGTCTTCTCCAACACCACAGTTCAAAAGCATCCATTCTTCAGTGCTCAGCTTTCTTTATAGTCCAACTCTCACATCCATACATGACCACTGGAAAAACCATTGCCTTGACTAGATGGATCTTTGTTGGCAAAGTAATGTCTCTGCTTTTTAATTTGCTGTCTAGGTTGGTCATAACTTTTCTTCCAAGGAGTAAGCATCTTTTAATTTTATGGCTGCAATCACCATCTTCAGTGATTTTGGAGCCCCCAAAAATAAAGTCTGCCACTGTTTACACTGTTTCCCCATCTATTTGCCATGAAGTGATGGGACCGGATGCCATGATCTTCGTTTTCTGAATGTTGAGCTTTAAGCCAACTTTTTCACTCTCCTCTTTCACTTTCATCAAGAGGCTCTTTAGTTCTTCTTCATTTTCTGCCATAAGGGTGGTGCCATCTGCATATCTAAGGTTTTTTATATTTCTCCCAGCAATCTTGATTCTAGCTTGTGTTTCATCCAGCCCAACGTTTCTCATGATGCACTCTGCATATAAGTTAAATAAGCAGGGTGACAATATACAGACTTGACATACTCCTTTCCCTATTTGGAACCAGTCTGTTCCATGTCCAGTTCTAACTGTTGCTTCCTGACCTGCAGACAGATTTCTCAGGACGCAGGTCAGGTGGTCTGGTATTCCCATCTCTTTCAGAATTTTCCACAGTTTGTTGTGATCCACACAGTCAAAGGCTTTGGCATAGTCAATGAAGCAGAAATAGAAGTATTTTTGGAACTCTCTTGGTTTTTTGATGATCCAGCGGATGTTGGCAATTGGATCTCTGGTTCCTCTGCCTTTTCTAAAACCAGCTTGAACATCTCAAAGTTCATGGTTCACATATTGCTGAAGCCTGGCTTGGAGAATTTTGAGCATTACTTTACTAATGTGTGAGATGAGTGCAACTGTTCAGTAGTTTGAGCATTCTTTGGCATTGCCTTTCTTTGGGATTGAAATGAAAACTGACCTTTTCCAGTCCTGTGGCCACTGCTGAGTTTTCCAAATTTGCTGGCATATTGAGGGCAGCACTTTCACAGCATCATCTTTTAGGATTTGAAACAGCTCAACTGGAATTCCATTACCTCCTCTAGCTTTGTTTGTAGTGATCCTTCCTAAGGCCCACTTGACTTTGCATTCCAGGATGTCTGGCTCTAGGTGAGTGTGATCATACCATCATGATTATCTGGGTCGTGAAGATCTTTTTTGTATAGTTCTTCTGTGTATTCTTGCTACCTCTTTTTAATAGCTTCTGCTTCTGTTAGGTCCATACCATTTCTGTTCTTTATTGTGTCCATCTTTGCATGAAATGTTCCCTTGGTATCTCTAATTTTCTTGAAGAGATCTCTAGTCTTTCCCATTCTATTGTCTTCCGCTATTTCTTTGCATTGATCACTGAGGAAGGCTTTCTTACCTCTCCTAGCTATTCTTTGGAACTGCATTCAAATGAGTATATCCTTCTTTTTCTCCTTTGCATTTTGCTTCTCTTCTTTTCACAGCTATTTGTAAGTCTTCCTCAGACAGCCATTTTGCTTTTTTGCATTTCTTTTTCATGGGGATGGTCTTGATTCCTGTCTTCTATACAATGGCACGAATCTCCATCCATAGCTCTTCAGGCACTTTGTCAATAAGATCTAATCCTTTGAATCTATTTCTCACTTCTACTATATAATTATAAGGGATTTGATTCATATTTGACAATATATTTAGCATCCAACAAATATTTGAGTTACCTAGTCTTTTGGGTTGAGGTATATCTCTTCATTAGTTTGAGGACTAAAAGAAATATTACCAAAGGTGTGATAAGAAGAAAACAAACAAAATAAAAATAGAAAACTTAAAATATAAATGATTTAAAATCTATTTTAGAGAGATAAAACTTTTAGAATACAGAAGATTTATTTAAAAAGGGAAAAAGGCTGAAAAGAGATGATTTTCTTGGAGTCACAAGACCTGCTAATGCAATTATATATAAATGAAGTAAGAAAACAGTCAGGTCATAGAAAGTAGATTGTCACAAGGTAGATGGTTAAAATAAACCTTCTGTGAGAAAAATAGTTTGCAATCTAGTGTTCTAATAGTTTTCTGTAGGAAATACTGTAACAAATATTTATTGCCCGGGACTATTAAAACAAATCTCTCAATATCATAGGAATGTTCTTTGATATTCTTAGGAAAACTTCTCAGACAGAAACTCAACTTTATGCTGACAGGTCACAGCAAAAGTCTACATTTAACTTAGAGTTTTATCATGGGTTGCCTGTAAATATTCACCAAGCTTTTCCTGGAGCCTAAACAAGATGGAGTATCCAATAGAATACTTTGTCTTTTCAAAATTCCCATTCAACTGTCTTCCAGTTCTTTTCAAGGGTGCTCATTATCCTGCTAATTAGGTTTTGTAGCCTTTGGCTTCAGTTACATTTTTTAGTCAAGGCTGAATTTTAAAATCTGGGGCACCCCTGAAGGAGAAATGCTATCAGCAGGCTGTGATGTCTCTGGTGGGTGCTAGGAGCCCACATTTACTGTGACTGTAAGGTATGAATCTGGACTGTTACATTTTAGCCTGATGGGGACTGGAGAAATAAGTTACCATACCAAGGCTCAGTGTTTCAAAGTCAAGCATCCTGTTCCTTTTCCTTTGTGTTCCCCAGATGAAATGCAGATGTATAATAAATGCCATGTACGTACCAAAATGGATTCTCCTGCTCTTTTGAATTCAGCAGCCAAACCAAAGAAAATGTAAGTAGCAGGTAAATAATGTTACAGATGATGGCCCAGATCCCCACCTTGGAGTTTATGCTTTTGGGGTTCATGCTGTTGTTGTCTGAAATATTTCTGTGTGCAGAGTGATATTTTCCTGTGGGGCCCCAGAGATACCTTGTTTAAAGCTCAGAGCACACAATTTTATTTTAAGTGCATAACCGACATTATAGGATTTCTCTCTCATATATTCCAAGTTAGTGAGCAAATGGTTATTTACCAGGGCCAAATAGTGAGTGGTAATATGTGAATAATATCCATCTCTGAGCTTAGGAAAACAAATTCAGAAATTACTCAGCACCATACGAATCTGATAAGAGATGCCATTTAATCTGGGCTTTGCTGGAACTGTAAGGAAAACTCATCTGGCAAAGGGTCCTTCTACATAGTTATCCATTAAAATTTTTTTAAAATTTATTTTTATTTATTTATATCACGGTGCTGGATCTTAGTTGTGGCATGCGGGATCTTTGATTTTCGTTGGGGCATTTCCCAGGGATCTAGTTCTCCAACCAGGGATTGAACCCAGGTCCTCTGCAGTGGAAGCATGGAGTCTCAGCCACTAGACCACGAAGGAAGTCCCTGGGTTTCTTTTTTAGAGGGGTTGCTTCATCTAAGTCTTTTCAAAGAACCATGTTGACATATAGGGACAGCCTCCTGCTTTCAGCGCGGAAGCTCAGAGCAAAAGTTATGGAACATTAACCCAACGTGATGAAGGCGCTTGCCTGATGGTTCATGCCCAAAATGATGTATGTTTCACTTTGCTACCAGGGCCACTCCACTGTGGGTGAAGGGCAGCTATCGTGCTTTTGAAAGAGCATGCGAACTCCACCAGGTACTGCCTCTCATCTCTTGCATGATGAGTGTCTAGAGACACTTACGGATGTTTGTGTTTACAGGCGGATGGCGTGTTCTTTCCTTTGGGGAGTCTCCGCGTGTTTAGAGGTGTGGGTGTGTATGTGTATATAGGTATACAGCATAAACAGGTGTATGTGTTTAAAAACCCCTAGACATAGGTAAAACAGTTGGCCATTGTCTATATTCTATGACTTAAAGGCTGTCACTGAAAGCTTTTCCCCATCTGATCCATCTATGTATTTTCCCTGCTGGCTTTGTCAGTATTCATGGCGCCTAAAATCCTGCCGGTTATTCATGCCTTTAATTAAGTGATGGGACTGACAGAGGCCTTTGTCAACATACAAATATTTGAGGGTAGCTAATGTATCAAGTAATTAGCTACAGTAACTTGGCTTTTGGTTTATGCGATTTGCCAGAAACAATTAAACAGATCATTCAGCAATTAAAAACCGGGGAATTTTTTTTTTAAACAAAAGGACTAGTGTGTGTGTATGTGTGTGAGGTTTTCTTTATTTTTTCTTTTCTTTTTTTTAATATTTATTTATTTGGTTTCTCAGGCAGGTCTTAGCTGGGCTTCCCAGGTTGTGCTAGTGGTAAAGAACCCACCTGTCAATGCAGGAGATATAAGAGATGTAGGTTCGATCCCTGGGTTGGGAAGATCCCCTGGGGTCCATAGGGTGGCACAGAGTCATGACTGAATTGACTTAGCATGCATGCAGGCAGGTTTTAGTTGTGGCATGCAAACTGTTAGTTGAGACACGTGAGATCTAATTCCCTGACCAGGGATGGAACTATATGGAGCTATATCATATCCTAAAAGATGATGCTGTGAAAGTGCTGCCCTCAATATGCCAGCAAATTTGGAAAACTCAGCAGTGGCCACAGGAGTGGAAAAGGTCAGTTTTCATTCCAATCCCAAAGAAAGGCAATGCCAAAGAATGCTCAAACTACCACACAATTGCACTCATCTCACATTAGTAAAGTAATGCTCAAAATTCTCCAAGCCAGGCTTCAGCAATACATGAACCGTGAACTTCGAGATGTTCAAGCTGGTTTTAGAAAAGGCAGAGGAACCAGAGATCCAATTGCCAACATCTGCTGGATCATCAAAAAAGCAAGAGAGTTCCAAAAATACTACTATTTCTGCTTCATTGACTATGCCAAAGCCTTTGACTGTGTGGATCACAACAAACTGTGGAAAATTCTGAAAGAGATGGGAATACCAGACCACCTGACCTGCCTCCTGAGAAATCTGTCTGCAGGTCAGGAAGCAACAGTTAGAACTGGACATGGAACAACAGACTGGTTCCAAATAGGAAAAGGAGTATGTCAAGCCTGTATTTTGTCATCTTGCTTATTTAACTTATATGCAGACTACATTATGAGAAACGTTGGGCTGGATGAAGCACAAGCTAGAATCAAGATTACAGGGAGAACTATCAATAACCTCAGATATGCAGATGACACCCACCCTTATGGCAGAAAGTGAAGAACTAAAGAGCCTCTTGATGAAAGTAAAAGAGGAGAGTAAAAAGTTGGCTTAAATCTCAACATTCAAAAAACTAAGATCATGGCATCTTGTCCCATCACTTCATGGCAAATAGGTGGGAAACAGTGTAAACAGTGGCAGACTTTATTTTTGGGGGCTCCAAAATCACTGCAGATGGTGATTGCAGCCATGAAATTAAAAGACACACACTCCTTGGAAGAAAAGTTATGACCAACCTAGACAGCAAATTAAAAAGCAGAGACATTACTTTGCCAACAAAGATCCATCTAGTCAAGGCAATGGTTTTTCAAGTAGTCATGTATGGATGTGAGAGTTGGACTATAAAGAGAGCTGAGTGCCGAAGAATGGATGCTTTTGAACTGTGGTGTTGGAGAAGACTCTTGAGAGTCCCTTGGACTGCAAGGAGATCCAACCAGTCCATCCTAAAGGGGATCAGTCCTGGCTGTTCATTGGAAGGACTGATCCTGAAGCTGAAACTCCAATACTTTGGCCATCTGATGCGAAAAGCTGACTCATTTGAAAAGACCCTGATGCAGGGAAAGATTGAAGGCGGGAGGAGAAGGGGATGACAGAGGGTGAGATGGTTGGATGGCATCACCGACTCAGTGGGCAAGAGTTTGGGTAAACTCCAGGAGTTGGTGATGAACAGGGAGGCCTGGTGTTCTGCAGTCCATGGGGTCTCAAAGAGTCGGACATGACTGAAGTGATTTAGCATAGCACAGCACATGTCCACCAGGGAAGTTCCCAGAGTAGTAAGTTTTGATGAGGTGGTAGTGGGTGGTGCTTGAGGAGGAATCTGGAAAGGTCTGACTGAGTTTGAGAGGTCCCAGATTTTATAATGTGCCTTGTTGAGTGTCTCAGAAAGACAACTTGGATGACTAAGGCTTATCAGAAGGTCATGGGCATGGAAGGCAGGAGAGAAGGGACAATACATCTCCAAAAGGTGACTAGAATCCTGAAGATCAACTTGGCTTATATCCTAAGTTTTCTGAAACCTGGCTCTATCTCTGATTTGGTCCATTGTAGTTAAGGGTCAGTGTGTGTACATTTCGGATGCAATAAGAGGATCTGACCATTCTATATTTAACAAATGATTAAAAATATTTATTTACTTATTTGGCTGCTTCAGGTCTAAGTGGCAGCACGTGGGGTTGTGGTTTGCAGGCTTAGTTGCTCCCTGGCATGTAGGGTATTAGTTGTCCGGCCTAGGATCGAATCCTCATCCTCTGCATTGCAAGGCAAGTTCTTAATCACTGGACCACTAGAGAAGTCCCCTAACTATTTTTTGCTGCCTACATATTAAACAAATAGTCTCTCACTCAATATGCCTAGGTGTATACATATATACAACTTAAAAGGAGATATGTAATAAGTGCGTATTTGTATTCCTAGAGGAAGAAGTTTGCTACGCACTTCTTATCTTACTCCCGTGTACACAGATTATTTTTTTTTAATCTTTTGGTTGCATTGCATGGCATGTGGGCTCTTAGTTCCATGACCAGAGATCAAACCGGTGCCCTTTGCTTTGGAAGCACAGAGTCTTAACCTCTGGATCACCAGGGAAGTCTCTGCTTTTTTTTTTTTTTAATTGAAGTATAGTTGATTTTGAGGAGGGCATAGCAACCTACTCCAGTGTTCTTGCCTGGAGAATCTCCATGGACAGAAGAGCCTGGTGGGCTACAGTCCATGGGGTGGCAGAGTCGGACACGGCTGAGCGACTAAGTACAGCATACAGCTGATTTACAAATGTTGTGTTCGTTTCAGGTGTACAGAAAAGTGACTCAGCTACTCATATATGTTTGTATTTCTAATCTTCTCAAATTCTTTTCCTACTTAGGTTATTATAGAATAATGAGCAGAGTCTCTGTGCTGTATATAGTAAGTCCTTGCTGGTTATCTATTTTATATATAATAGCAGGAGGAGAAGGGGACGGCAGAGGATGAGATGGCTGGATGGCATCACTGGGTCAGCGGACATGAGTTTGAGTGAACTCCGGGAGTTGGTGATGGACAGGGAGGCCTGGCGTGCTGCGATTCACGGGGTCGCAAAGAGTCGGACACGACTGAACTGAACTGAGTGGTACACAGGCTGTACCTGGGATATGAGGAGATGCGGCTTATCATTGTAAATTCTGACGCTACAGTGTTTCAACGTTAAATAACCCATCTTGAGTTAATGAAATGAAAGAAAAACTGAAAGTCGAGTTGTTGTATAAGAGGCAAAGTTAGTAAAACATGAAAGTTGGGGTAAGTTTGCAAAACCACCAGGTGAGTTTAGGTAGGTAGAAGGATAATCTGCTTCAATAATGTGCTGAGCTACTGGGATCCTAGAGCTCTTTACCCAAATCAAGGAGCTCCCGGTTGCCCTGGCTGCAGCTGCTGCTGCTAAGTCGCTTCAGTCGTGTCCGACTCTCTGCGGCCCCATAGACGGCAGCCCACCAGGCTCCTCCGTCCACAGGATTCTCTAGTCAAGAACACTGGAGTGAGCGGCCCTTGCCTTCTCCAGGTTGCCAGGACATCCGCAATCTTTTTCTTCTTTCCGTCCACGGAAAGCGATTTCACTTCCGTACAGCAGGTGGCAGCATTGCTGGCCGCAAGCGCTTCTCAGCCTTGGTTGGCTGACTTTGCGTGATGAATCTGCCAAGGCAGAGATGCTTGTTTGCATTACAACAGACTGTAGCTTTTTAGAATTTCATTAGGAAGAGAAAGACTACTCTTATTGCTTTACAATCATTTAACATTTTCAGTATGTCTCTAGAGCAGACAAATAAGGTAGTTGTGTTACAAGCTCCTGTGTGGCTATTTCAAAATCAGAGATAAGAATTTGTTAACTTCTTGCCCTCAGTGAAAATAGATCTGCTTTTAATTGTATCTACAAAATAATATTAGTGCCTACATCTTGGCCAGGCTGCAATCTGAAAATAATCATTGTGTTACTGAAGACCAACTCAGTTGTCAGCTGGAGAAATTATTCTTTTACATATTTTATTTTCCTGATTCTGTTCATATTTTGAAGAATGCCTTCTTAAACAATAGTAATTGGCAAATTCCTCCCATTTTCTGACTTTTATGCAGAACATTTAAATTCTTAGATTATCAGCTTCTTGAGAGTATTGTGTCTTAATTATTGTGTATTATCAATACTGATAGAATATATGTAAAAATCATGATATTCCATATAAGTTGAGTGCCTACTCTGTGAAGGAGTCTTTGGGGCCTAGGAAAGAAAACAACAGTTTCAAAGGCCTTTGCTGAATCATCTAACTTCAGAGAAAACAAAACAGAACTTTAGGTCCCACCCTGATTCTCCAGGCTGGTTACATCTACCTGGGACTTAACACCCCCTGTCCAGAAACCTTCCACCCACTACACCTGCCCAGAAGACTTATCAGCCCCTGCCCAACTACAAATGCCATCTTAACTAAAGTATACCCAAAACATCTTGCCTGATTACCATTTCCCTTATTGCTTACACAAACCTCCCTATAAATACGGAGCCTCCCTGATCCCTCTCTGCACTTAGCCTGGTCCTTAGGCCGACTGCCGCCCCTCCTTGCCTGAATAAAGGTACCCTACTTCTATTGAGGTCGTCTTTCCTCTTTCTGCCTTGGCCAGAACTATACCTTACACTCTGTGCTAGCCTCTGTTCCAGACACTTTATGTGTATTAATACATATAATTCTCATTACAGTGCTCTGAGGTATTCCTCAGAGGTATCCCCAATAATATCCAATAGTATTGTCTCTATTTTATAGATGAGGAAATACAAGCACAGAGAGGTTAAACCTCTAGAAAGTTTCCAGAATATGATAACCTTGAATATTTTCTGGTTTCTGAAAAAAATATTTTTTTTTCGTTTGGTTTCCCTCAGAGTGCTAAATGTGTGAGTTCCTTAAAAGTTGATGCAAGGCAGCATTTCACATATTTTAAAAATTGTATTTGCCCTTTATGCAAATATTGTGTGATTCCACTTGTAGGTGGTACCTAGAGTAGTCAAATTCATAGACAGAAGAGGCAGAATGGTGATTGCCAGTGTCTGGAGCAAAGGAGAAATGGGAAATTTTTAAATAGATATAGAATCATAGCTTTGCAAAACAAACAAAAAAATTCTGGAGATCTGTCAGCAAATCAATGGGAATATACTTAATGCTACTGAACTGTACACTCAAAAATTGTTAAGATGGTAAATTTTGTGTTATATTTTTAGCACAGTTAAGAATTTTTTTAAAAAAAGTAACTGTCCAAGAGGGACAAATAAAACCCCATATTTTGTCATTATGTAGTAGATTCAGCTTGTAGTTAATTAAAATTTCAATTGCAACTCTTAACACATTAAAATCATATTTGTTGGACCAGGAAGCAAAATAGCTTGTTTGCTTCAGTTCTTTTAATGTTTCTAACAATGAACACTCAAAGAAAACCCATTGAAATACCAAGAGCCCTTGATAAGAGCATTAATGGTAAGCAAGCGTTTTGTGTGTGTGTGGTAAAAAACACAGCACTAAATTTACCATTTAAACCATTTTTAGGTGAATGTTCTGTTAAGTGTATTTATATCACAGTGCAACAGATTTCTACAACTTTTTCGTCTTGCAGCACTGAAACTCTATTCCCACTAAACACTAGTTTCCTGTGCCCCTCCCATTCCATTGTGTGCACACACCGCATTTTCCGGATCTGTTCACCTGCTGATTGACCTCTTGGCTACTTGTGCTATGTGTATTTCCTGGCTATTGTGAATGATGCTGAGATAAACATGTGTGTGTAGATATCTCGTCAAGATCCTGCTTTGAATTCTTTTGGATGTATACCTCCAAAATGGGAATGTTGGATCATGTGGTAATTTAAAGTTTTTGAGGGACCTCTGTTCTGTTTTCCATAATGGTTGCACCATTTTACATTGCCATCAACAAGATTTCCATTTTTTCCACATCTTGGCCATCATTTGTTGTTTTTTGTTCTTTTGGTAGTGACCATCCTGATGGGTATGAGGGGATAACTCATTGTGGTTTTTATTTTCATTTTGGAGGCATTTTATTTACTTACTGTGCCAGGTCTTGGCTGCAGCATGTGGGATCTAGTTCCCTGACCAGGGCTCGAACCTGGGCCCCCTGCATTGGAAAAGTGGAGTCTTAGCCACTGAACCACCAGGTAAGTCCCTGGGGTTTTGATTTGTATTTCTCTTATGATTAGAGATGCTGAATGTCTTTTATATGGCCATTCATTTATCTACTTTGAAAAGCTGCCTACTCAAATCCTTAGCCCATTTAAAAATTGTGTTTTGTTTTTTTCAATTGTTGAATTGGTGAAGTTCCTTATATCTTTGGGATACGAACTCCATGCGATATATGATTTGCAAACATTTTCTTTCATTCCTTAGGTTGCCTTTTTTCTTTGCTGATTTTTTCCTTTCATGTGCAGAAGTTTTTAATTTGTCTTTTTTAGCTTTTATTACGGTGCTTTTGGTGTCATATCCAAGAAACCATCACACATCCAGTGTCCCAACGTTTCCCCACAATGTTTTCTTCTAGTTTTATAGTTTTGGGTCTTCCATTTAAGTCTTCAGTTCATTTTGAATTAATTTTTGTATAAGGTATAAGGTAAGGGTCCAACTTCATTCATTTGCACGTGGATATCCAGTTTTCTGAGCAGCATTTGTTGAAGGGACTGTCCCTTTCCCCTTGTGCAGTCTTGGCACCTTTGTTGAAAATCATTTGCTATACATGCAAGAATTTATTTCTGGGCTCTCTCTTCTATTCCATTGGTCTATAATCTGTCTTTACCATGCTGTCTTAATTACTGTCATTTGTAGTCGGTTTTGTGACACCTCTGACTTTGTCCTCCTTTTTCAAAACTGTTTCAGCTATTCAGGGTTTCTTGAGATTCCTTACGAGTTTTAGGATGGTTCTACTTCTGAAAAAGTGCCATTGGGATTTTGACAGCAATTCCATTGAATCGATGGATTGCTCTGGGTACTATGGGTATTGGGTAAACAGCTTAAAAGATTTATTTGGTTTTATCTTTGGCTGCACTGGGCCTTTGTTGTTGCGCTTGGACTTTCTCTAGTTGCATTGTGTGGGTTTCTCCTGTTGCAGGGCATGGACTCCGGAGCATGGGCTCAGTAGTTGTAGCTCATGGGATTAGTTGCTCTGTGGGCATGAGGAATCTTCCTGGACCAGGGATCAAAAGATTCTTAACCACTAGCCCACCCAGAAAGTCCTCGGTAAACAGTTTTTAAATAGAGACATAAAGTGTTGATCCCAGTACAATGTGTTAATTTACTAAGTACTCCTAGTTAGTAAAGCCACCATGAGTACGGTGAAGTAGAAAGAATCCTGGTCTTTGAAATGGGAGATTTGGATTTAAATAATTACTTTGCTCTGTGACCTCTCTGAGCCATAGTTTTTTTCATCTTTAATGAGGATAATAATCCTTTGTGTCTCCTAGAATTATTGAGTGGATTGGATGAGTTAATGACAAAAGAGCACTTAGGAATATTAATGATTATAATTATGAAATTATGATCATAGTGGTAATGCCTTATATTTATATGTCAAATTATATAGAAGTCAATGCTTTATGTCAGAGTAGACCCAGGTGGCGCTAGTGGTAAAGAACCTGCCTGCCAGTGCAAGAGAGATAAGAGATGGGGGTTTGATCCCAGGGTTGGGAAGATCCCCTGGAGGAGGGCATGGCACCCCACTCCAGTATTCTTGCCTGGGGTATCCCATGGACAGAGGAGCCTGGTGGGCTACAGTCAGTAGAGTCGAAAGAATTTGGACCTGACTGAAGCGATTTAGCACACATGCAGATTATCTTAGCTTGTGAAATGATAGAAGGTGAAGAGTAGTGCTTGTCTGGTTTTTGAATGTGTCATGTAGAAACACAGCAAATTTATGAGCGAGCTCTTTGGTGGTGCTGACAGTGCTGGTTAAGATGGTCTTGGATGATAGTCCCAACAGGAAGAGACAGTTTTACTTAGGAAGGAGATAAATCAGTAATTTGACTCTCTTCAGTAAGCCCACTTACTTAAGACAACCCCTTATTATAAGCGTGGACTTTTTAAAAAGTAGAATTTCTTTTTTTCCTTATTGTTTTGCTCCTCTCTCCACCCCATCACTGTCAACATTCTGGGGCAAATTTCCTTCCTGTTCTTTTTTATGCAGATTTTTACATGGCTGAGCTCACACTGGAGGTGTAATTTTACATTTTACTTTTCGCATTGAAAAGCAGATTGTAGGGACTTCCCTGGCTGGTGGTTCCTTGGTTAAGGCTCTGTGCTTTCAGTGC
Source organism: Budorcas taxicolor (assembly GCF_023091745.1). Classification (NCBI taxonomy): domain Eukaryota; kingdom Metazoa; phylum Chordata; class Mammalia; order Artiodactyla; family Bovidae; genus Budorcas; species Budorcas taxicolor. The sequence continues at coordinate 28,622,892 of NC_068933.1, forward strand.
AGAGAGCTCAGGTTCAATCCCTGGTCAGGAAACTAAGATCCCACATGCTGCATGGTGTGGCCAAGTGAAAAACCTACTGCAGTCATTTTCCTGTGTCTTTAACTCTCCATAAAATCACACCAATGGCTGCATAATATGACATCACTTGGATTTATACTAGTTCATTTAACCAATTGTCTAACATTGGACTGTTAACATTATTCGATTTTAAACGAAAGAATGTGCCTGCAATGGAGGAGACCCAGGTTCGATCCCTGGGTCAGAAAGATCCCCTGGAGAAGGAAATGGCAACCCACTCCAGTATTCTTGCCTAGAGAATCGCATGGACTGAGGAGCCTGGTGGGCTATAGTCCATGGGGCTGCAAAGAGTTGGACACGACTGAATGCTAACTCTTCATTACCCTCATTATGGAAGTAGTGATGCAGCCTCGACTTTGTTTCTTTCTTAAGAGAACAAGCCAGATTCTCTGAGTCTAAGAACTATGGTTTCTATGAGAATTTTCCATTTTGGAGGATGTGGAAGTCTCTCTGAGACTCAGTGGGGTCTTCAAGGACTCTCTTGAAGGACCTGTGTTGAGTCCCCAGTGTTTTCTTTTGTGACAATGGGAACAGCACGTGGTGTTCCCATTTCCTCTTCTTAAACCATCGCCAGGCTGTCATTTCAGCAACATCTTAACAAATGAAAATCCTCCTCTGAGTCAATAGTAATTATAGAAATTTATCACAATTGCCAATCAAGGTGTTCTGAAGAGACTCATCTTTCTGGTTAAATTAGCTTTCACTGCACGCAAACAGTGAGTTATCTTTAGGAAATCAATTGCAGGGAAATCACAGCTTTCATGGAGTGATATAACCTTGCCAACTGTCTTGTTATACATAATTCCTCTCCCAAGAAATCCAGCTGGGCTCATGTGACTTACTTTTTGGATTCATATTTCAATGAAGAAAATATGGACAAGCCCAGGAAGGAGGTGGGGGCATGGACCAAGATACTTGCAGCTGCTAAATCATCACCCCTGTAGAAGTCAGTAGGGTAGAGCGTTCATCATAAAGGACTTTAATCCAGTGGATTTGGGGGAGAACAGTTGGTTACAGGTGGTGGATATTATTGGCTACCCTTTGCATGCTTACACTAGAAGAAACTCTAGTTGAAAGGTGTATGTGTGTGCACTCAGTAGCTCAGTCGTGTCCAGCTTTTTGCAACCCCATGGACCCCACCAGGTTTCTCTGTCCATGGAATTTTCTAGGAAAGAATACTGGAGTGGGTAGCCATTTCCTACTCTAGGGGATCTTTCTGGCCTAGGAATCAAAATTGTATCTCTTACGTCTGCCGATCCATGCATTGGTGGTTTCTTTACCACTTAGGGTAATGACTGACCTCTTAAAAAGAAAAAAAAAGATAGTAACGTAGCGATTTCCCTGGTTGCCCAGTGGTTATGGAGCCCACACACTCTGAAGCCCACGCACCAAAACTAAAGATCCTGCATGATGCAATGAAGATCTTGTGTGCTGCAACAAAGACCCAATGCAGCGCCCCCCCCAAAAGAAAACAAAAAAAGCAGTAACATAGAAAGTTTTTCTGAAAAACGTGGACTATATGGAGTGATCAGAGATCATTTCCTGCAGCAGTCGGAGAAGGTTCGTTTTAGTGTTTAATCTCTGCTGTAGGTTCCCACATCAAATGTATGGCTCATTGATGCTATAACAAGATGGTAATTAATATGCAATTAACCCAGAATTACTAGGGAATTACCATGTGATTTTTCAATGAACTTGACTTAGCAATTTTTATACTTATTGGCTGTGCCCCGTGCATGTTTTCTTCCTGGAACATTTGTGAATATACTGAGTGATGCCGGTGGTCATGAAAATCAGATAGAATCTTAGACTTTTACATTAGCCTGACTAGCCTTGGCTTGGCATGTGTATAAAATAAATATGCTATAATACACTTCGGGATTGGGAGGTTATTAGCAGAAGGCAGAAGGACTTCTTTTAAGTTACGTGTCAGTATCACGTTAAACACTTCTTCCTTGAGTTGTCTCATTTAATCCTCACCTCAACACTCTGGGATCAGGTTATTACTTTTCCCGTTTTTGCAGATCAGGAAACTAAAGCACTTGCCCAAGCTCACAAAGCTAGGAAATGGCAGAGGAGGGGTTTGAACCCAGCTAGTGGACTCTGAAGTCCACATCCAATGGCTCTTTCCTTCCTGTGTTCTCTAGCAAAGGCCTCTAGGGGCCGTGTGCTAACAGTCATTCCTGAAAGCACAATACCTTCATCACCTCAGTCTGTTGGGTACTGCCTTGAGACTAGCAGAGGCACTTTCTCTGTATTGAAGCTTGGTCTCTTTCTGGTAGATGGGTAAATGCAGGCTCTGGGGAGGGACAGATTGCAAGGACTGCTCTCTCCTCCTAGTTTTGCACAAACATTTGTCTGATTTGGGGTAAGTCACTTAATATTTCTAGCCTCAGTTGCTTCCTTTTTAAAAATAGACAATTCAAAAGCTTACTTCTCATTTGCAGTTACTACAAAATATCGGCTGTATCCCCGTGTTGTTTAATGCACCCTTGAGTCTGTCTTACACTCAGTGGTTTGTCTCTCCCACTTCCCCACCCCTGTGTTGACCCTCCCTGCTTCCCTCTCCCCACTGGTAACCACAAGTTTGCTCTCTGTGTCTGTGAGTCTGCTTCTTTTTTTGTTATAGTCACAAGTTCCAAGTCCATCCATGTTGCTGCAAATGGCAAAATTTCATGCTTATGGCTGAGTGATATTGCATTGTATAAATATATATACATATATACCACATCTTTATCCATTCATCTGTTGATGAACACTTACGTTGCTTTCATATCTGACTATTATAAATAATGCTGCTATGAGTATTAGGATACATGTATCTTTTTAAAGGGCTTCCCAGGTGGTAAAGAACCTGCCTGCCAGTGCAGGAGATATGCAGATGTGGGTTTGACCCCTGGGTATGGAAGATCCCCTGGAGGAAGGCACTAAAAACCGGCTTCAGTCTTCTTGCCTGGAGAATCCTGTGGACAGAGGAGCCTGGCGGGCTATAGTCCATAAGACTGCAAAGAGTCGGACACGACTGAAGCGACTTAGCATAGCACAGCACAGCACATCTTTTTAAATTAGTGTTTTTGGGTTTTTTGGATATAAACCCAGGAGTGGAATTGCTGAGTCATGCTTCATTTTCTTTTTTGAAGATAAAATTGCATGAGATGAATTGCATGAGATGAAGACTCCTTCCAGAAACTAGATTTTTAATTCTATGGAATGAATCATTTTAGACACCTTCCTAAATTCTCATACAGTTTCAGAGGCTCCATATCATAGTTCTAAAATTGTGAATTTCAGACAGAGGGCCTGGTTAGAAACATCATGACGTTATTCTGAGAGTCGCCAGGGTTGGAGGAAAGAAGGTGTGAGGCAAGGAAGTTGAGACTCGGCTTTGATGGGGAGAGTCAAGGAGAAAGGCTGGCGTCCGTCAGGGGTCAGACACAGTGAAACTCGGAAGGGAAAATGACTGAATGTGAGAAATATGGACGGGGGGACTTAAATGGAAAATCTGATCTAAAAGTTAAATGACGTCTAGGGCAGTTTGTTGGTGTCTAAAGAGTTTTTGGAATAGAATAGAATGGAATAGAATAAACTAAAAGAATATAATTGAGTCAAATAAAATAAAATGCTAGGCTTCTCTGCCTGGACAGTTGATGCTCAGTTTTTAGGCAGATTTCTGTGCTGTTGGGATTCAGGGCACAAATATGTGCTGGATGGCTCTCTCATTTTGCAGAGGTAGGACCAGTGTTGTTGCATTCGGGGAGCTTTGTAGAAGTTTGTGCATTTGGGAAAGGGCCCCCCAGGGGCAGGCACCACTCCTTAGGAATGTGGCTTGGGAGCAGATCCTGTGTTTGAGAGAGAGGTGATCCTTCCCACCAGCAGTGGTCCACAAGACAGGGACAAGACCGGATGTGTGGGTCTGGTCTCCGCTTTCCTGCTTAGTCGGACACCCTCATGTTTATATTTAACCTGCATGCCCACCTGCAACGCCGCCACCTTGGGAACAGGGGTCCCGATGTTGGAAGAATCAAAGGCTTAGCCCATGTTGCTACAGGGTTAAGGGTCCTCTATCTATGCAGGTGGCCTTCTGTCTGCAGAGTGGAATTGAGTCGTCTCCCTGATTCTGATCCTCCTGTTTATAGGCCGTGGCTTCTGATGTATGTTGGGGGTGCTAATACTCTTTGGTTCTCCAAGTTGATAGACTGGGGAGATGGCACAAGGGCATCAAATCAACCTGCTAGTCCTCGTCTCCCCTCTTGATCTCATCGTGAGCTTAGGGGCCAAAATAGTTTATGGCCTGCTCCTGTCTGCAGAGGTTGTTGGGGGAACCCTGCTCTGAGAAATAATGTCCTTGTACTAACTCAGCCAGCATCTGAGCAAATCAAAAAAGAGGGTCATAAGCATCCGAAGTCAGTACCTTTTCTTTCAGAACGGCAAGGGCGAGGGCCTTGGAAACCGCAGCCTTTGAATCAGAGCCCAGAGCCAAACACAATATGATGGCCTTGCCTGTGCCCTCAGCATCCCCTGGAGCCCTGACTCACAAATCTGTAGAAGGCGGCAGCTCTTTACCCTGAAGGGGCCTTGGAGCATCCTCAAGTTCTGTGGAAGCTTCTGTCATTGCTAGAAGCGAACGCTACCCTCGGGGCCCCCAGGGCTTAAAGGTACAGGGCCTGTGAGCATCTTGGAAGCTGGTGAGGCAGGGATGGTGGGTAAATAGTCAGCAGAGAAACTAGCTGATAAATGTTTACAAAAGAACATATGACTTTTTCTCTTGTCCTCATTTGTTACGGCAAAAGCAATCCAACAATGTAAAATGAAATAAAAAAATAGAAAAACATGACCCCTAGCCCTACATCTCTATACAACTATTTTCACTTTTGCACATTGACTCTGGTTCTTGTGTATAGTTACACAGTTCTACATCAGTGATGTAATTTGTATTATATTATGTGTTGGTAGCCGAATACTAAATCCCTTCTCCTATTTCTTCTTCCTATCTTCCTGTTTCTCAGTTGTAATGGCTAGATACTATTCATCTGTTAAAATAAGAACATACTTTCAAAACCTTGCTCTTTAACCATTATTTCTTCTCTGCCCTAATATCTTTCTTGACTTCATCCCACATGGACAGGAAGAAGTACATATCATGTTTAAACTTTAGAGAATATCCTGGGCTGGCCAAAACTGAGAAAATGGAAACACGAAGATCTTGCCTTCCATCATTATACTTTATAACACTTGTCATCAGTAAATTTATATTGGAAAAATTAGCCTGTAGTTTGTAAAACTACTTCAGGCATGTTATGAGATCCTCACCACAAGTGTATGGTAGAACTTTTCTTACTTTTACAGATGAAGAAAAAGAGCCACATCAAAGGAAGTTGTGGTTCTAGGACATAAAATCAGACTTCTGACTCACTGTCCAGTGAACTCCTATTCACCCTTCAAAGCCCAAATTACACATAATGATTTCTCAGTAACTTTTGTTACCAGTGCTCTCTTAAATTTCATTCTCATAGAATGAAAATTTCCTTTTCTTGCTTTAAAAAACTGTGGTAAAGTGTACACAACATACAATCAATCATGTTAATAATTAAGTTCAGTGGCATTAAGTACTTACACACTGTTGTGCAACCATCTGTCTCCAGAATGTTTTCATTATCCCAAATAGAAACTCTGTATCCATTAAATACTAAACTACTTATTCCCTTTAACCTTTGGTAACCTCACTTATTTCTTCTGCTTTTATGAATTTGCTTTGAGTAGGTACAACATATAAGTGGAAGCATATAATATTTGTTCTTCTGTGCCTGATTTATTTTACTAGCATTATATCCTCAAGGGTCTTTCATGTTATCATATAGATCAGAATTTCCTTTCTTTTGAAGGCTATAAAATATTCATGAGTGTGTGTGTGTGTGTGTGTGTGTGTGTGCGCATGCGTGTGTGTGTATCTCATTTTGTTTATATCTGTTGATGGAGACTTGGGTTGTTTCTCTTTTGCTTATTCTATATAATGCTGCTGTGAACATGGGTGTCTAAGTGTTTTAGTCCCAACTTTTTGTTTTGTTTGAGTCCCAACTTTTAATTTTTTGAGAGTGGAATTGTTAAAATCTATGTTTACCTCTTTGAGGAGCCCCTGACCACTTCTCCATATTGGCTCTGCCGTTTTATGTTCCCACTAGCTATGCCCAAGAGTTCCAGTTTCCCCTTACTAGAAGTTATTTTTGATAATAACCATTTTAATGGGTGTGAACTGGAGCTTCATTGCCTTTTAAACATCTATGAAACATGTCTCTGTTGATCACTCTATGCCTTGTGCCATCTTGCTTGCTTTATATGCCGGAATCCTTCTGTGTAGTCTACAATATAATAGCAGTGGCTCCACAAAGATGCCCTTATCCCTGGCAATTTTGAGTGTGTTACTATGTACAGCACGAGGGAATCTGCAGAAGGACTTAACGGGAGAGTGACTCTGGATTAAGTGGGTTAATAATTCTGGATTATTATTTGAGTGGTCCAGTCAAATCACATGAGTCCTTCAAAGTGGAAGAGGGAAGCAGAAGGTGGGTCAGATGTGAGTGAGGACTTGACTCCATATTGCTGGCTTTCAAGAAATATGGCAGCCTCTAGAAGCCTCTAGAAGCTGTGAGCTGTTCTTAGCTTCAGATGACAAGGAAGCCAGCTCTGTGGTCACATGGAACTGAGCTCTGCCAATAACTGGATGAACAAGGAAATGTACCCTCCCCTAGAACTTATGGGAAGAAACAGCCTTGCCAACACCTTGATTTTAACTCAGTGAGTCTGTAGGTGTGACTTACAGAACTGTAAGATAATGCATTTGTGTGTATATGTGTGTGTATTTGGCTGCGAGGCATGGGGTATCTTAGTTCCTCAACCAGGGATCAAAACCCATGTCCCCCCCAGTGGAAGTGTGAGTCTTAACTACCGGACCGTGAGGGAAGTCCCTAAATTTGTGTTGTTCAAACTGCTGAGTTTGTGATAATTTGTTATGGCAACAGGAAAGTTAATGTAGTCACAAAGCTAGTAAAAGGCAAGGTTGCACCCGAGGTCATATTACAAAGCCCGTGTTCTCGCCATTATATAATGTTTCATATTTTAAAATGTTCCAGGTTCAGGACTATCCTACACTATGTTAAATTAGAAAATAGAAGATGTGGGTTTGTTTTTCCTTTGGAAATAAACTTATTGTTGAAAAAAACAATAGAGCTTCTTCAAAGAGAGCCAAACAATACATAAATATGCACAAAATAAAGTAAAAACTCCCGGAGACTGCATAACCTAAAAATCAGCAAGCACCACCACCATTTTCACAAATGTCTTTCTAGAAAATCTGTTTTGCATGTGTGTATGATAAATATTTATATTTTATATACATTTCTGTAATTGCTTTCTTGACTGGACAATTTTTCATAGATATCTTTGTGTCAGTAAATATAGATCAACCCCATTATTTTAGGTGACTGAGTACTATTCAGTTGTATGGATATTTCATAATTTCTTGAAGCAGTTCTTATAAATGGACATTTATGTTTTTTACACTATTTAGCTCTTATAAACAATGCTGTGATTAGTGCCTTTTTATCTTATCATACTCATTTAAATATCCTATAAAGGTAATTTCTGGGAGTGGAGATGTTCAAGGAGTATGCATTAATTACATTTTTATATATTTTGAAAAAAATACCTTCCAGGATGGTTTGATAACTTACATTCTCAACAACACTGCATGAATGAGTCAGTGTTTCTGTAAAGTCATTATCACTAGGCTTTGTTAATCTTAGTCTTTGTCTACCTGATAAGTAAAAAAAAATTAGATAAATGCATCATTATTCTTTTGGTTTTGACTTTTTGGTTACTATCATGATGAAATTTTTAAAAAATGCTTCTTGGTCACTCGTATTTCTTTCTTCATGGGCTGCCTGTGAAAAATTGATTTGACATAGTATTGAAGTATAGACTTTGAACAGACAAACCTGGTCTGAATCACTGCTTCATCATCTGTTAGTTGTGAGAGCTTGAGCAACTTACTCAAATCGTCTAAGCCTCAATTTTTCCACCCGTCAAATGAGTGTAACATTATTTACCTCCTAAGGTATCTGAGAGATTTAAGGGAGGTAACTGAATACTGGGAGAAATATCAACAACCTCAGATATGTGGATGATACCATTCTAATGGCAGAAAGTGAAGAGGAACTAAAGAGCCTCTTGATATGGGTGAAAGAAGAGAGTGAAAAAGTTGGCTTGAAACTCAACTTTCAAAAAATGAGGAACATGGCATCAGGTCCCATCACTTCATGGCAAATAGAAGGGAAAAAGTGGAAGCGATGACAGATTTTCTTTTTTGGGGTTCCAAAATCACTGTGGACAGTGACTGCAGCCATGAAATTAAAAGAAGATTGCTCCTTGGAAGAAAAGCTATCACAAACCTAGACAGCATATTAAAAAGCAGAGACATCACCTTGCCAACAAAGGTCCATATAGACAAAGCTATCGTTTTTCCAGAAGTCATCTATGGGTGTGAGATTCAGACCACAAAGAAGATTGAAGGCTGAAGAAGTGATGCTTTTGAATTGTGGTGCTGGTAGACTCTTGAGAGTCCCTTAGACTGCAAGGAGATCAAATCAGTTAATTCTAAAGGAAATCAACCCTGAATATTCATTGGAAGGACTGATACTGAAGCTCCAATACTTTGGCCACCTGATGTGAAGAACCAACTCATTTGAAAAGACCCTGATGCTGTGAAAGATTGAAGGCAAAAGAAGAAGGGGGCTGCAGAGGATGAGTTGGTGAGATAGCAGCACCTACTCAGTGGAGATGACTTTGAGCAAAGTGGAGGACAAGGGAGCCTGGCATGCTGCAGTCCATGGGGTCGCAAAGAGTCGGACATGACTTAGCAACTTGAACACCAATAAGAACAATTGAAAGCTCTTAGGCTATGCCTGGCATCCAATAAGGTTTTCATAAATATCAGTAATTATTATTAATGAGATCTTCTGTTTATTCTTTGTGATTTACAGGAGCACGGCACCCCACTCCAGTACTCTTGCCTGGGAAATCCCATGGATGGAGGAGCCTGGTAAGTGGCAGTTCATGGGGTCACTAAGTCAGACACAACTGAGTAACTTCACTTTCACTTTTCACTTTCATGCATTGGAGAAGGAAATGGCAACCCACTCCAGTGTTCTTGCCTGGAGAATCCCAGGGATGGAGGAGCCTGGTGGGCTGCCGTCTATGGGGTCGCACAGAGTCGGACACGACTGAAGTGATTTAGCAGTAGCAATAGCAGCAGAAGCTCTTTATCCTTTGACATGTCGTCCCAGGTGGCGCTAGTGGTAAAGAATCTGCCCGCAATGCAGGAAACTCAGGTTCGATCCCTGGGTTGGGAAAATCCCCTGGAGAAAATTCTTGCCTGGGAAATCCCATGGACAGAGGACTCCAGTACCTGGGGTCTCAAGAGTTGGACAGGGCTTAGCAACTAAAGAACGACAGCATCCTTTGAGGTGGAAGTTGTAAAATACTTTGTGTGAGTATATTTTAAACCTGTAGAAATGGAGAGGAAAAACACACCAGTATCATGTATGGATGAGAGTTGGACTGTGAAGAAAGCTGAGCGCCGAAGAATTGATGCTTTTGAACTGTGGTGTTGGAGAAGACTCTTGAGAGTCCCTTGGACTGCAAGGAGATCCAACCAGTCCATTCTGAAGGAGATCAACCCTGGGATTTCTTTGGAAGGAATGATGCTAAAAAAACTCCAGTACTTTGGCCACCTCATGCGAAGAGTTGACTCATTGGAAAAGACTTTGATGCTGGGAGGGATTGGGGGCAGGAGGAGAAGGGGACGACAGAGGATGAGATGGCTGGATGGCATCACTGACTCGATGAATGTGAATCTGAGTGAACTCCGGGAGTTGGTGATGGACAGGAAGGCCTGGCATGCTGTGATTCATGGGGTCGCAAAGAGTCGGACACGACTGAGCGACTGAACTGAACTGAACTGAACAGTCACATACCTGGTAGGGGACCACACCATCAAAACTTAAGCTGTACCCTTAACAAAACCTGGCAGTCTTCCTAACTGGTTAGATCTGGCTTCATAAACCCTTTCATTAGCATGATACTAGCTGACCAAAACTCTCTGTCTTTAGGGAGCTGGGAGCCCTACCCTTTACGGCTTCTTGGGGTCTGCCCTGGTGGCTCAGAGGTTAAAGTGTCTGCCTGCAATGCAGGAGACCTGGGTTCGATCCCTGGGTCCGGAAGATCCCCTGGAGAAGGATATGGCAACCCACTCCAGTATTCTTGCCTGGAGAATCCCATGGAGGGAGGAGCCTGGTGGGCTACCGTCCACCGGGTCACAGAGTTGGACACGACTGAATGACTTCACTTTCTCGGCTATGAGCCCTGTACGGGGCTTTCTGGTTGACCTTTCTCTCTGACTGGTGCACGTTTCCCTCAGCCTTGCTGCTTGGCTGAGTGCTGTCTCCTCCCTCGGAGGCGCTAGCCGGCTCAGTTTGGAACAGGGGCCAAGGCCCTGCCCCCTTTCTCTGGCTGAGACTTTCCCTGAATCATCAGCTTCTTTCTCTTTACTGATTGACTCGGGGGCCCAGCCCGACAGCCGCTGACAAAGGAGTGATCCGTTGATTCATGTTAACAACTATTAATAGGGCTCATTATTTCCCGGGAAGCCGACAGGATGACGCTCCTCCTTGTCTTCTGTTTTCAGGGCACAATTGATTCCTCTTCACCACATTAAGTGGCAGCCGTTTAAATCATATTGATGCCTCCAGTTCACAGTGATGCCTCTGATGTCTCTTGTGTTAACAAATTAAATATGGATGCTGGAATCCTGAGTGCGCCATTTCCCTGTTGTTGCACAGAGGATGGAGTAAACTGCACGGATTGAGGCCCTGGGTTTTAAAACTTTTGAGGCATAAGAATACCTATATAGCCTGTTTGGGAGGAGTTTCCATACACATGTCTTTCTATCTGACCTCTGTCTCTGTATGCTTTGCCCCTCCCCCTCAGTTCCCGCTTTTTTTTTTTCCCCTAAGTTTTGGCCAAGTGGCATTTGGGATCTTAGTTCCCCAACCGGGGGTCAAATCGGCACCCCCTGCAATGGAAGCACAGAGCATTAACAACTGGGCCATCAGGGAAGTAACTTTTATTTATTTACATTTTGGCCATGGCGTTCAGGATCTTCCCCAACCAAGGATCAAAACGGCGCCACCTGCACTGGGAGCGTGGGGTCTCAACCAGTGGACCTCCAGGGAAGTTCTGAATTTCCTTTTTATTTATGGTGGTTTTAACACCCCCAGTGCCTCAATGGACTTACTCAAGGGAATCTTTTTTTTTTTTTCTTACAAGATTTGGCCTCTTTGGTCTCTTCTAGAAGGATGTTGAACTTGTTTTCAGTGCACATGTTTTGCACAGGTGGAGTGGCCAGAAAGGTGAGTGTGAATAAGAAATTAAAGTGGGCTTCGGAGGAGAAAGCATAAGATTCAAGATCAGTTACCTTTAAAAAGATGTAAAAAAAAAAAAGACATTAATGCATATACATGGAATGTAGAAAAATGGTACAGATGAACCTATTTGCAGGGCAGGAATAGAGACACAGACATGGAGAAGCGACGTGTGAACACAGCGGGGGAAGGAGAGCATGGAGTGAATTGAGAGAACAGCACTGATGTATATACACTACCCTGTGTAAAATAGACGGCTAGTGGGAAGCCCTGTATGGCGCAGGGAGCTCACGCTCTGTGATGACCTAGAGAGGTGGGATGCAGAGGGGGTGGGAGGGAGCTTTAAGAGGGAGGGGGTATGTCATACTGATGGCTGATGCATGTTGTTATCAGGCAGAAACCAACTCAACACTGTAAAGCAATTATCCTCCAATTAAAAAAACAACTAAAAAAAAAAAGCAAGGCTTAAAGAAAGTCACTCCATATGGACATCAGTGCAGTCTGAAAAAGTCCAGACACTGGACTCTTGTGGCTTATTTTATTAAAGAAAGAAAAGAAAGTGAAGTCGCTTACTCGTGTCTGACTCTTTGTGTCCCCATGGACTGTATCCTACCAGGCTCCTCCATCCGTGGGATTTTCCAGGATTTCCTTCTCCAGGGGGTCTTCCTGACCCAGGGATCGAACCCGCGTCTTCAGCATTGCAGGCTTTACCATCTGAGCCACCAGGGAAGCCCCTATTTTATTAAAAACAAAATGCAAATAAACTAAACCATTGTCCTTTCAACTACCGTGGCCTGCCTGCTTGCAAGAGGGGACACTGATGATGGATGTCTCTTTTCCTCTGATGTGTCATTTCCTCAGGGCGGGGTCTACATCATTTGACCTGGTCAGCGAGGCTGCAGTCCCCTCAGTGGTCCTGAACCCAGGGGGAAACTTGTGCACCTTCTTGAGTGCCTTCAGGAGGATGCTCCCCCTGCCCCAGGCAGCCTGGTTCTGTGTGGGTGCGTTTCTGAATATATGTGACTTGTCTGGGAGTTACTGATTAGCCAAGTGCAGCACAAAGCCATCGAAGGAGGAAAGACCTCAGAAGGATTGATGTGTAATGGGCTTCACGCAGTGGACTGGGCTCAAATGAAACTGCCCGGAGAAGGAGCTGTGGTGGCAATTGGCTCCTTCAAACCCAGTGAGTGGGCGGCCCCAGCTTATGTGGGTGGCATGCCTGATGGATTGAACATTGCAGCCTGGGAAAAACATGGGAAGGTGTGGCTGTGGTTGATGGTGGCTGTCAGCCCAGTAAATGGTGCCCGAGAGAGTCTGGGGAGAGAGTGGGGTCCTGTTAGCCCAGAGCCAGGGGCTCCCTTCCTTCCTGCTTCACCGACCCCTCGGTGTCCAGAGAGTTGAAGAATGCTGAAGATCCTTGTACAGATAACACACGAATCGTGCAGGTACACACACATTGTACCTTCTGCGACCGCACAGCCAAGGGGGAAACAGAAGGAGGCCGTCATTAGCTAGCTATTGATTGGAACAGTCACGGAGGAGTCCCTGTGTGCAGGCCAAGCACTCTGGGGGACAGGGACTCCCCAGAAAAGGAATAAAGTGGAGGCAAGCAGGAAACGCCTGTGTCTATTTCCCCAGGGGACCCCATTTCCTCCTTTTGGGACAAGTCAAGGAAACCACTTTGGGTTGGATGGGCAGCCCTCCTGTTTTCTGAGAAGGTGGCTACAGAGGGTACGGCCAGGCCCCAGACCCTTACATTCCCTTAGTCTGCTGATGGATCGGTCATTACTTTGTCCCTTAGTTTAGGGCAGTGGTCCCCAATCTTTTTGACACCAGGGATCGATTTTGTGGAAGGCAATTTTTTCACGGACCTGGTGCGGAGGCGGGGATGGTTTTGGGATGACTCAAGCACATTACATTTATTGTGCACATTATTTCTGTTACTGTTACATTGTGAGATATAATAACCATACAACTCACCACAATGCAGAACCAGTGGGAGCCCTGAGCTTGCTTTCCTGCAGCTGACGGTCCTATTTGCGGTGATAGGAGAGTGACAGGGAGTGGCTGTGAAGTGAAAGTCGCTCAGTCATGTCGGACTCTCGGCGACCTCCTGGGCTATACAGTCCATGGAATTCCCCAGGCCAGAATACTGCCTTTCTCTTCTCCTGGGGAATCTTCCCAACCCAGGGGTTGAACCCAGGTCTCCCACACTGCAGGCAGATTCTTTTCCAGTTGAGTCACCAGGGAAGCCCAAGAATACTGGAATGGGTAGCCTATCCCTTCTCCAGGGAACTCTCTCCGACCCAGGAATCAAACTGGGGTCTCCTGCATTGCAGGCGATTCTTTACCAGCTGAGCTACTGGGGAAGGCCTGGGAAGGCAGGGAGCAGCTGAGACCATCCCTGGGTTCCCAGGGGCAGATTCAAACAGTTGCTAATTAGGGAAGTGAGGTAAGGCAGAAAGTAACAACAGAGCAATGGGCAGGGTCCTGCTCCCTCCTCCAGGGATGTGCATGACAATTTCACTCATGTCTCCGAGCTCCTCTACATTTTTTAAAGATGTCACTGAGACCCAGAGAAGTCTAGTATAACTTGCCCAAGTTGGCACAGCCAGCCTGTGACCAATACCATGATAAAATTAAGAGTCCATATCTTTCGAGTCCAAGTTTAATACTTCTTCGTTTTATGAATAGATTTCATTTGTTTTAAAAAATTAAAGAAAAATTCTTTTAGGTCATGCTGTGCGGCTTAGTTCCCTGACCAGGGATCAAACCTGTGTCCTCTTCATTGGGAGTGTAGAGTCTTAACCACTGGACTGCCAGAGAAGTCCCTAAACTTTATTTTTTTTTAAGAGCTGTTTTAGGTTCACAGTGAAATCAAGCAGAAAATACAGAAGTTCCCATACACATGTTCCCATTCTCACACATGTACAGTAGCCCCTGACCACAGTGGTGCATTTGGTACCATCAAGGAACGTACCTCATCATCACTCAAAGTCCTTGTGGACAGACACCAGGGTTCGGTCTGGTGGTGTCCATTTCACGGGTTTGGACAAATGTATGAATGACATATATCCATCACTATAATAATATACAAAATAGTTTATTAAAAATCCTCGGTGCTCTATCTGTTCATCCCTTTCTGCCTCCTCCCTCTTAAAACCATAGACCTTTTTACTGTCTCCATAGTTTTACCTTTTCCAGAATGTAGAGTTGGAATCATTAGGCATGAAGGCTTTTCAGATGCTTCTTTTACTTAGCAATATGTACTTAATCCTAAAGGAAATCAATCCTGAATATTCGTTGGAAGGACTGATGCTGAAGCTGAAGCTCCAATACTTTGGCCACCTGATGTGAAGAACTGACTCATTGGAAAAGACCCTGATGCTGAGAAGATTGAAGGCAGGAAGAAAAGGGAACGACAGAGAATGATGATGGGATGGCATCAGACTCAATGGACATGAGTTTGAGCAAACTCCGGGAGATAGTGAAGGACAGAGAGGCCTGGCCTGCTGCAGTTCATGGGATCGCAGAGTTGGACACGACTGGGCGACTGAGGAGCAACAATGCATTTCATGCTCTTTTCAATGTAGCTGATGCTTCTCGGGTCCAAAAAATTACCCACTGTTGGCCAGAGCACAAAGGCACTCAAGCCTGCCAGATTTTGTCATTGTAATGCATTTGTATAATAGCTATAAGATGCCTTAATAACAGCCAATTGTGAACATGCAGTATGATTTCATTTATTCTGACTTCCCACCTCCTGATCCTCAACCTCTCCTGAAGACAGGACACCCCTCCCCACTCTCCCCATCCCCCCGACCCCACCCGCCCGCCCCATGCCGACAGCCACAGGACTCTGAACTGGTGGCTTCTGTATAACTAATGAGGTATAAATAGTAAGACAAAATGGGCAGAGAGAAATCAGGAGCCAGGGGACAAGGACGCAGACACAGACGCGGTGACCTCTGATCATCCAAAGTTGTTTATTGAACACATTTTTGTGCTAAGACCGCCTGCTGTCCCCAATCCACATGCAGCCTTCATTCCTAATTAAAGCCAGCGGCTAGGATGGAAAAAAACAATTTCAAGGTGAGGAGGTGGGGTAGGGAGCCAACAATCACTTCCTTTTCTCTCATTTTAGGGAGACTCTGAGCTTTTACCAGGTGAAGCTGGCCTGAAGGACATGTCCAGAAAATGAAAATCCAGGGTAATAGGAATCCTTTGAATTTACTGTGTTCCATTTCACTCCGGCCTCTGGGACTTCCCTGCTTGGTCTAGTGGTTAAGACTCTGAGCTCCTGATGCAAGGGGTAGGGGTTTAATCTCTGGTCAGGGAACTAAATGCTACATGCTTGTGGCCAAAACCCCCCCACAAACAAGCAAAAACAAAACAAAACAAAACAAAAAAACACCTCACAGCTTGTCACCCAAGCCTCAGGGCTAGGGCCCCTCATAGGAAAGGGAGCCATAAATGAAGGCAAGTTAGCCTTTGTCAGCAGATGCTCCCAGTGTACATGACTGTCCTTGCCTGAATTAGTGCTCGAGCCTCAATCAGAGGCTATTCAAAAATGACTTTGGTTACCATCCATCTCTCTCCTCTCTTCAGTCCATTGCACTGGTCCTCAAAGTCTGGTGGACATCAGAGGCTTTAAAAAATACAGACAACTGTGTTTTCTGTAATATCTATCTAGATCTATTTATTTGTATATATTACATATATATGTATGTATGGTGATGGTGAAGTCGCTCAGTCGTGTCCAACTCTGTGTGACCCATGGACTGTAGCCTACCAGGCTCCTCCGTCCATGGGATTTTCCAGACAAGAATACTGCAGTGGGTTGCCATTTCCTTCTCCAGTATATATGGTAGCTATATATAAACATATGAAAATAAATAAATATAAATAGATGGATCGTTCCTCTCTCCATGGGAGCTCTCCAGGCAAAAATATTGGAGTGGGTTGCCATGCCCTCCTCCATGGGATCTTCCCAACCCAGGGATCGAACCCAGGTCTCCCACATTGCAGGTGGATTCTTTACCATCTGAGCCACCAGGGAAGCCCAGATATTTACATATTTATATAAAATAGTTATGTTTATGTGTGTACCCAGTTGCTCAGTTGCATCTGACTCTTTGTGACCCCCATGGCCTGTAGCCCTTGGGGCTCCTTTATTTATGGGACTCTCCAGGCAAGAATAATGGAATGGGTTGTCATTTCCTCCTTCAGGGGATCTTCCCGACCCTGGGATTGAAACCACATCTCTTGTGTCTCCTGCAAGAATACTGGAGTGGGTAGCCATTCCCTTCTTCAGGGGATCTTCCTGACCTAGGGATCGAACCCAGGTCTCATGCATTGCAGGCCAATTCTGTACTGTCTGAACCACCAGGAACCCCATATATATATATATATAACTTCTTGCTATTTGTTTCCAAGATACACTATGTCAGATGCTCCGCTGGTGGAAGCAGTAAGGGGCCACAGGTGAGGGGGTGGACAATGGGAGGAAGGAAAGAATGTACCTGAAGGAAGAGGGGTCCGACAGGAACAGTGCCTCGGGGTGAGATGGGCCAGGCAGATAGATGCTCCTCATCCTGACGGCGCGTGTCCTGGGTAAAGGGATTGATGAGCCCAGGTAGCCCTGGCGTCCTGTCCTATCCCTGTTACCTCAGGGCCTTCTAAACCACTGAGCCGACAGCAATTTGTCTGGAAGGACATACTCCATGACCTTCCTGTATCCTCACGCTGCGTTCTTTGGGCGTCGAGTCCCAACCAGCCACGGACTGGTGAAGCTCTGTCCACACGCGGCTTTTCAAGAGGCAGATGGAACCTTTCGGGTCCCGGGTAGCTCACCTCTGTGGTTGTTTTGCCCATTTGCTATAAATGACTATCTCTAGCACTTGGTTAATTATGTGATTACAGCACC
The DNA here is from genome assembly GCF_023091745.1 of Budorcas taxicolor. Taxonomy (NCBI): domain Eukaryota; kingdom Metazoa; phylum Chordata; class Mammalia; order Artiodactyla; family Bovidae; genus Budorcas; species Budorcas taxicolor. The sequence continues at coordinate 28,640,370 of NC_068933.1, forward strand.
CAGTGACAAGGAGAAAATTAAAAATCCATGCTGCATTTTCCAGAACACTTTATTGCTCTATGCAAAAGAGGGCAAAGGCAATTTAGCAGAGCTGCTGTGAACAAGAGCTGTTTCCTTCCCCTTGCGTCGGCCCCTCCCTCGCTTCGCCCTGGGGAGAAGCTGAGTTCGCAGCTGACTAAAGCAGGAAAGAGAGCAGGTGTGGAAGAAAACATAAATTACCATTATCCATGACAATTCTGGGCAGGGCCCCCCACAGAGAAGGCGCTTAGCCAGACGGTGTTCCCTCCTAATCTCAATAAAGCCCAGGAAGGTGTGGACTTCGGGCCAGCGCATTAGTGTCCAACACAGACTCAGCCTGGGCTCCATGTGTGATCTTTATTTCTTTATGTTCACCTGTTGTGATTGCGCTTCCTTAGAAAACCCCAGGAAGGACTTCCCTGCTGGTACAGTGGATAAGACTCTGCCTGCCAATGCCAGAGACACGAGTTTGATCCCTGATCAGGGAAGATGCCTTATGCCTCTGAGTGGCTGAGCCAATGAGCTGCAACTGCTGAAGCCCGTGTGCCTACAGCCCGACTCTGCAGCAAGAGAAGTCACTCCAAGAAGTGGAGTGACTCTGCAACCTACAGATTAGCCCCTGCTCGCCACAACTAGAGAAAGCCCTCTCGCAGCAAGGAAGACCCAGCACAACCAAAAATATAATAAATAAATCAAAGTGAAAAAGAAATACCCAAGAGACACCAACCAGGACGCCCTGCTAATATGCCAAGACTACATATCTCGGAGCTGAGAAACCCGAGCTGGCCTCTGAACTTCGCCCCCTGCCTGGTGTCTGCTGTTGGGCCAGTGCTCATGATCTCTAAGCTTTGGTTTCCTCGCTTATAAAATGGAGTTTGAAGATGCATTTTTTTTTCTCTCTCACATTTTACCATCTCTGAAATCAGGATGCCCTTGTAACAGATGGTGTTTGGGCAGGTGTCAAAGTTTCAAGGACCTCACTTTTTCTTTTTTAGTGTTCCATAAAATAATATTGGGTCTCAGAATTGGCATTTTAGGTTTGATGAAACAAGGTACTGTGTAGGCTCGTTGTAGGATCCAAAGTAGAAATGGATACAATCCACGTGACTGTAATATTGTAAGACTTCAAGGATATGAATGGTAATTCTGGCACCTTGGTGTCTCTTAGACAAGTTATTCAAACTTCACTTCTCTCATGGGGAAAATAGAATAATCCTCCAGCTCTCCCTAAGAGTTGTCATAAGGCGATCTAGGACTGAGAAGCTAAACAAGGATTAGATGGCAATATTATCTGTACCTTCAACAAATGTTTGTGGATGAAAAGATTCATGGTGGATACAAAGATAAAGAGAAGCTAGTCGCAGGTGGGGCTTATAGTTTATGGGTAGAGATGGCATACATGGACACAATAGTATCAGTATAATATGCAATATTAATACACTTGAGGATGAGATGGTTGGATGGCATCACTGGTTCAATGGACGTGAGTTTGAGCAAGCTCTGGGAGATGATGAAGGACAGGGAAGCCTAGTGTGCTACAGCCCATGGGGTCTCAAAGAGTTGGACACGACTGAGCAACAATGTTAATAACACTAGTACAAGGTGGGATGGAATACCTGTGGTAACTGAAGTACAGAAAGCACTGTGGGAGGACTTCCTTCATGGTCCAGTGGCTAAGACTATACACTTCAGTGTAGTGGACTTGAGGTTTCATCTCTAGTCAGGGAACTAGATCCCACATGCTGCAATTAAGACCTGGCACAGCCAAATAAATAATAAATAAATTTTATAAATAGATATTTTTGAAAAAGCATTGTGAATATAACAGAATTTCGGCAAATGAATTCAGGAGAGAGAACAGTGGCTTTGAGTCTTGAACTATGTCTAGGGTTTGAAAATGCAGAAATGAAGGAAATGGACAATGAAACATACTAGAAAAGAGTAGGTTGTGTGCAAGAGGTGACGTGATCTAGGCTGACTCTAGAGTGCCTGGGGGCTTGAGGGGCACACAAAGGACATGATAGAACTCTACAAATGGCACCATGTCAGCCTGCTTGCTCTAGCCAAGCACTTGGAAGTCATCTCTGATGTCTTTCACTCCTCTTCTTCCTCTGCCTCCCATGTGTGGTCCAAGAGTACATTTTGGCACTCTACATCTCCCACATACCAAGAATCAGTTCATCTCTCTGCCTCTCTTTCTCCAATTCTGGTCCAACTCACCATCATCTCTCACTTGAACTTGACCTCAGGTTCCCACTGGGCTCTTGGCTTCCTTCCTTGCCTTGGTTCCATCTCTTGTCTTCAGAGTAGCCAAACCACCCCTGTTAAGTTGAATATCACAGTGGGGTGTGCCTTTGCTTAAAATCTACTAATGTCTTCTCATCGGACATGGAAGAAAAATCTAAATTTCTCACCTTTCCTGCAAAGCCTAAGTGGTCCAGGTGTGGCCCCTCCCCGTAGTCCTCCCACACTGCTCCTCATGGAAGAGTTAATCTGCCCTCCGTGGTCTTCTTTTTGGTCCTGCCAAGTCTTTATCTTGGCTGGTTCCTTTATTTGACACCATCACTCCCTAGAGAGTCACATGACTTGCCCTTTGTTATTCACATCTCAGCATAACCGTCACCTGCTCTGATGCTGTCCCTAATCTCCCCTTCTAACCAGCTCCCCTGCCATCTTGTCACTCAATTTCTTTTTCCTGCACAGCATTTATCACCATTTAAAATTTTTGCTTGCTTGCTTAACTTGTCTATTCTACTAGGAATCTTTTTAGAAAATTTCTCATTGACATTAAAAAATTGAAGTATAGTTGATATATATTAAGCGACTTCACTTTCACTTTTCACTTTCATGCATTGGAGAAGGAAATGGCAACCCACTCCAGTGTTCTTGCCTGGAGAATCCCAGGGATGGGGGAGGCTGATGGGCTGCCGTCTCTGGGATTGCACAGAGTCGGACACGACTGAAGCAACTTAGCAGCAACAGTAGCAGTAGCAGCATGTAAGTTACAGGTATGCTATATAGTGACTCAATTTTTAAAGATTATTCTTCATATGTAGTTATTATAAAACATTTGCTATGTACCTCATGTTGTACAATATACCTTTGTAGCCTATTTATTTGTTTTTTTGGCTGTGTCATGGAGCTTGTGGGATCTTAGTTCCTCAAACAGGGATCTAACCTGTGTCCCCTGCAGTGGAAGATTGGAGTCTTAACCACTGAACCACCAGGGAAGTTCCAACATATCCTTGTAGCTTATTTATATCTCATGCAGCTAGGAATCTTGATGGTCTTGCATTCTCCAGTATCTCTCATGTCCAGCACAGTGCCTGACACTTATCAGATATTTACTGAATAGATAAGCAAGGCTGCAATAGCAGCTGGAGGTTGGGTTTGGGAGTGCTCAGGTGCCATGCTAAGGAATCTGGACTCTGCTTGATAATCAAGAGAAGAATTGTGAATCTTTGAGCAGGGGATTAACACAATTAAAATTAAATGTCAGGAGAATTAACTGTGGTGGGAGGAGAGATGAATTAGAAAGGAGACTAAAGGTTATGTAGGAAACCAAACCCCAAGCACTAGAGTAACTGACTGGTTACTCTAAATATTGTTGGTTTTCTGGCCTGTCCCTTTATCCTTGGGTGTAAGAAGTAGTATTTGGATGCTCATATACTGCCCTGATTTAAAATCAGTCCTGAATATTCATTGGAAGGACTGATGCTGAAGCTGAAGTTCCAATACTTTGGCCACCTGATGTGAAGAACTGACTCACAGGAAAAGACCCTGATGCTGGGAAAGATTGAGGGCAGGAGGAGAAGGGGATGACAGAGGATGAGATGGTTGGATGGCATCACCGACTCAATGGACATGAGTTTGGGTAGACTCTGGGAGTTGGTGATGGACAGGGAGGCCTGCTGTGCTGCAGCCCATGGGGTTGCAAAGAGTAGGACATGACTGAGTGACTGAATTGATTGAATTGACTGAATTTATAACCCCCTGGGACTTCCCAGGTGATGCTTAGTGATAAAGAACCCCCCTGCCAATACAGAAGACACAAGAAACGTGGGTTTGATCCCTGGAGGAGATCCCCTGGAGGAGGGCATGGTAACTCATTCCGGTATTCTTGCCTAGAGAATCCCCATGGACAGAGGAGACTGGTGGGCTAGGGTCCATAGGGTTGCAAAGAATTGGACACAACTGAAGCAACTTGGCATGCATGCACACATAATCCCCTGGGCCTGAAAATATTAGAGCATTCATCACTTTCAAATATTGCTTATTCCTTCCTCCTTTCCCCCAACCACTCTGGGCTCATTGAGACTGTGGGTCCTGTCTTGTTTTTCTCTTGATTTCAGAATCTGATGCAGTGTAAGGCGTACGGCAAGGGCTTAATAACACATTTGTGGATGAGAGAAGTAAACCCCTTCAAGTGTTTGTGGAAGGCTATTATCCTGATTCATCTTGGGTTGGTCCATAAGCAAAAGCCTTTCTTGTTGCACAAATCTAGAAATGAAGGGCTTTAATGACCTGGGAAGCTGAGGTACAGAGATAAAAGAATGATGAGTGAAAAGATGGTGAGCTTTTATTTCAGTCTCTCCTCTAGACTTTGACCTATGATTACAGAGTTTTTCAGGTCATAAATGAAGAAGAGATGTTGGAGTGCTGAGAAGGTAACTGTGGTCATAATTCAGTATGTTTTATTTTGGGGAATGAGAAATCCTGTTTTCATTTCATTTGTTGTTTCTAAGCTCTGAAGATTGCCAATTAGCCCTTGCCCTCACTGGATGCCTCGGTAAATTTTTAAAATTCATGGTCCTTGAGAAAACAAAGCAAACAACCCTATTATTTTTCTGCACTTTTGTATCTTTATTATAGTACTTATTATAGCCTGCCTGATATTATGGTTATTCGTTGGTGAGTCTTCTCCGTTCGACTGGGAAATTTTTAAGGCATTCATCTTTTAGCATGGAGCCAGGTACATGGAAAGATCTTAATTGATGCAGGTTACATTGAATTTATTATAATTGTGCATTAAGACTCAGAGAAGGGACAGTTTAGCTCTTTGTTAGTCCCTATAGAAACAAGGAGGTCATGTCATGTTTTTTCATCTTTCTGTTGAGCTGAAAACATTTGTACATTGCCTTCAGATAATTCATAGAATTTGTATATATCTTTGTGTTGGTCTATCAGTTATGTATGGAAGTATGTATGTATATATGTATCAGTCCATTTTCTATTTATCTATTCATTATTTAGGGCTTCCCAAGTGGTGCTAGTGGTAAAGAACCTGCCTGCCAATGCAGGAGACATAAGAGATGCAGGTTTGATTCCTGGGTTGGGAAGATCCCCTGGAGAAGGGAATGGCAACCCACTCCAGTATTCTTGCCTGGATAATCCCATGGACAGAGGAGCCTGGCGGGCTGCAGTCTGTGGGGTCACAAAGAGGTGGACACGACTTAAGCAACTTAGCACATGCATTCATCATCTCTGTATGTATGTATTTATTGTGCCTATATGTATGGATCTATTTATTATATATTTGTCTATCTCTCTTTCTATCACCTGTGTATGTATGTATGTATACATATATTTATCACCTATCATGTATATAATGTATCTATTACCTATGAATTAAATATATATGTATATAGATATGTAAGTATGTGTGTGTCTGTCTATTATGTATCATCTCTGTATGAATGTATGCATGTAGTATGTACCTATAATCTATTTGTCAGTGAGTCTAGTAATACAGATGTCTCGCCCACATTAAATAACTTTCCAGAAACCTGGTAGTATCTGTGGGATAAAGATTGCCCTTGAAAGACTTCTATTGGTATATTTCTGAGATTTTTGCATTATTTTGCAGCTTCCAGGGTATGGGCAGGAAGATTTTCCTGAATCCTTATCAAGGATGACTTCTGTGGAGTTTTCCTAAGATGAGGACTCTCTTTGAAGTGGTGAACAGAATCCGTGCTTAAAGCGATACTTCCATGAAGAGCAGGCAGCGGCAAAGACTCTCTGCGGCCTTGGGCTGAACTTGGGCCGTATAGATATATTTAGTCCTGGTGGAGGCCCTCAGAATTGCAGGAGATGTAGCTTCTGAATCTGGAGAGAGCCTTGGAAATCCATAATGGGCTTGCTGGAGCTACTGTGACTGGTGCATTTATTCCCGAAGGTCTGACCCTCTAGACTCAGCGCTTGCTCAGGTGGCTTCCTTCTTGTTCACCTAAACTCAAGAGGAGATCAATAAACTGGGAGTGGGAAAGCCAGTTTCCATACAGCATCTTGGTAGGACCTGGGAAACATAAGCAGATGCTGGTGGTAAATGGTCTTCGGGGCTACTTGGCTTTGGTCATGCTGGAAATCAGGATTCAATCCATACGTTCAGGTACAGATCCAAATTACTTTACTCCACGAGTCCCAGTTTCTTTGGGGTTTTGATTTTAAGTATGTCTCACAGAGCTGATTAAAAAATCATAGTGGTGATACATGGATGGAGCACCGAGAAGAGAAAGTTGGGGCCTCGGGGACATGCATCAGAGTGATTCTGGGAGAAAGCTGGTGCCCTTAAAAGATTCACAAAGGTGGCCCAGCAGTTAAAAAAAGGAACCCTTGTGAGCCAGCCCTGAGTTAGGCATCTTCAACTGATAGCTTGGGAGGGAGATTTCTAGCAGCTGTCCATTGGGTGGCTGATGGTTACTGATTTCTAGAGGAAGCCATGACACCAGGTATAATTGGCCACAGAGAAGAGTATGATGGGCTTTCCAGGTGGCACTAATGGTAAAGAACCTGCCTGCCATGCAGGAGACATAAGACATGTGGTTTGGATCCCTGGGTTGGGAAGATCCCCTGAAGGAGGTCATGGCAACCCATTCCAGTATTCTGGCCTGGAGAATCCCGTGGACAGAGTAGCCTGGTGGGCTACAGTCCCAAGGGTCGCAGAGAGTTGGACTGAAGCAGCTTATCATGCACATATGCACGAAGAGTATTATGCAGAATGGTGCCTGTATGAGCAAGTTTCTGATCCTCTCAAGATACATTAGCATAACAAATTTTTATGCAAGTGGTCATATCGATGATGAGAAAAATGATTAGGATCAAATGAATTTAAATTGATTCTGGAGATGGAAGAGAGAGAACCTTGACCTGGGGTGAACAGGCACCAGGCCCACAAGCCAGGACAGGTGATGATTTCTTGGTTTCTGGGTTATTTGCTAACCTGGGTCTCTGAAGGGGATGGTGTTGGCCATAAAGTTCCCACTACACAGGTAAAAACCATCAATTTACTGCTCTTGTCGGTGGACCCACCCGTAGGGAGGACCTAGAGGGCATGATGCATAGCTCTTCCTTGTCTGGTGGGGGGTAGGTTAGAGACAGTTCAGCACAGAGACAGCAGAATGGCCAGACTCCCTTGTGCCTCCAAAGGGACGGAGCCCTCGGGGTGGATGAACACGCAGCTGTGAGGCAGTGCCCAGGGAGATGGTCACGAGACTGTGGCTATGGGTCTGGGTGGTGGATTCCTCCCTGTGCACCCAGCACAAGCACTCACTACCTTCAGGGACCGGGGTTAGTATTTCACATTTTTGTGCCTTGGATTCCTTACCTGTCTAGTGGGCATAATAAAGGGGCCTCCTGCATAGGCTTTTTTTTTTTTTTTCGGAGGTGGGGGAACCATTAAGTATTATTATAGAGCAGGTGTCCACAAGCTATAGCCAGAGAGCTAACTCCAGGGGCCACCTGTTTTTGTAAATGAAGCTTGATTGGAACTCAGCCACACTCACTTGTTTCTGGATGTCTGCGCTGCTTTCAGGCCACAATGGCAGAGCTAAGTAACTGTGACACACAGCATATATCCTACAAAGCCTAACATTCTTTGGCCCTTTACAGAAAAAGTTTCCTGGCCTCTGTTACAGAGGTATAAAAATGGGGAGGAGCAAGACCACTCAACAAACACGAAAGAGAATTTGCAAAGTGCCTTAGGGTTGGCAGCTGAGAAGACTGGGGGCGGGGTGCACAGGTGGGGGCGGGGTGAACAGGTGGACGTGGGGTCTGACTCACGACCTGCATTTTTCCCAAATTCGCGTGCGTCTGTCTTATTTAGAATGCAGCCCTGTGGGATTTTCCTCTGATTCGCATGCAGAGTTATGCTGCCTGGCTTGCCAGCACACAAGGCTGTGTACCCTGCCAGGCAGGTGTGCTTGTTGACTGCTCCTGACTGGCTTCTCTTCTGACCTTTGGCCTTTCTACTGGTCCTTCCCTGTGAGTGTGGAATACAGTCATGTGCTGGGATCTTCCCAACCAGGATGGTAGGAAGGAGATTGCCAGAGCGGGACACTCAGGGCTGCATTTTTGTTTATTGTGTTTGACCTAACCTGTTTTCCCCGAACTCCCTTCAGGCAGAAGGGAGTCTGCCATCTCATAAAAAATCACAGTCCTTTCCGAGTTATCAGAGATTTGGGCTCACTCATGGGAATGTTCAGAAAAGACTTTGAATCTGAAGCCTCAGGGGGCAGGACCAGGCTTTGTGGTATAATTGGAAGAATTCACATAACCCAGGTTTAACTCAAACATCCCTGTGTCCTCTTGGGGGCTGAAGCCTGAGGGTTGATACCTAACAGCTTTCAGGAATCATCCTGAAGGGTCCTTAGGAAGGAGACATGCATTTTGATAGTGTTTATAATAACAGTTACCTGGGGGAGCTATCTTCTAGACTCAGTTCAGTTCAGTTGCTCAGTCGTGTCTGACTCTTTGCGACCCCATGAATTGCAGCACGCCAGGCCTCCCTGTCCATCACCAACTCCCGGAGTTCACTCAGACTCACGTCCATTGAGTCAGGGATTCCATCCAGTCATCTCATCCTCTGTCGTCCCCTTCTCCTCCTGCCCCCAATCCCTCCCAACATCAGGGTCTTTTCTAATGAGTCAACTCTTCACATGAGGTGGCCAAAGTACTGGAGTTTCAGCTTTAGCATTATTCCTTCCAAAGAAATCCCAGGGCTGATCTTCAGAATGGATTGGTTGGATCTCCTTGCAGTCCAAGGGACTCTCAAGAGTCTTCTCCAACACCACAGTTCAAAAGCATCAATTCTTCGGCGCTCAGCCTTCTTCACAGTCCAACTCTCACATCCATACATGACCACAGGAAAAACCATAGCCTTGACTAGACGGACCTTAGTCGGCAAAGTAATGTCTCTGCTTTTGAATATACTATCTAGGTTGCTGATAACTTTTCTTCCAAGGAGTAAGCGTCTTTTAATTTCATGGCTGCAGTCACCATCTGCAGTGATTTTGGAGCAAAATAAAGTCTGACACTGTTTCCACTGTTTCCCCATCTATTTGCCATGAAGTGACGGGACCGGATGCCATGATCTTTGTTTTCTGAATGTTTGTGTTCTGAATGTTACTCCAAGGAGTAAGCGTCTTTTAATTTCATGGCTAACCAATGCATTTGAAGGATTAGGGTCTTAGAATCAAAATGACAGGATTGTGGAGACCATCCAACTGCATTCTCTTCATGAGGCAGCAAAAAAGCCCTAGAAATGAGACGAGACCAATCCAAGGCCATACCATCAGTCACACAGCAGTGCTTGGACATTATGAAATTAAAGAAGGTGACGTGAGGACCTTCCCTGATGGTCCAGTGGTTAAGACGCTACCTTGCAATGCAAGGGACCCAGGCTCGATCCCTGGTCAGTGAACTAAGACCCTCACATGCCTCAGAGCAGCTAAGCCTGAGCACCATGACTAGAGAAAGAGTCTGTGCACTGCAGTGAAACATCTCACGTGCTGTAACTAAGACCGAATGCAGCAAATAAATATTTTTTAAAAAAGAAAGTGATGTGAAGGGTCTGACTCAGTGGGACTCCTAGACCTCTAAGCTGTTTTGAAGTTTTTATTAGATTTGTGAGTGGTTTTCTGTACCTATATTTGTCCATGTTTAGGTCAAATAAGTTAACTTGAATGTTGGGTTTTATTATTTTGGTCAGAAATGTATTAACCTAGTGTGTTAACACTGGTTCTTGCCCGCAACTAGAAAACTCTGGTTGGCATTATAATATGTTTATATATACATACATACATACACATATACATACATAGAAATCAGAGCTTATTTTTGTACAAATATAAAAGAGTTATCATACAGTATGAAAGTGAAAGTGCTGTTCGCTCAGTAGCGTCTGACTCTTCGCAACCCATGGACTGTAGCTGGCCAGGCTCCCCTGTTCATGGAGTTCTCCAGGCAAGAATGCTGGAGTGGGTTGCCATTCCCTTCTCTGGGGATCTTCCCAACCCAGGGGTTGAACCTGGGTCTCCTGCATTGCAGGCACATTCTTTCCCATCTGAGCCACCAGGAAAGCCCATCGTATAGTATATTTATAGTTAAGTTGGAGAACTAATTCTATCCAGACTCAATGCTGTGGATTTGATAGATACAATAATTCTAAGTACAGCATCCACAAGGTGACAGCTAATAAAAGGGATTCCCAGTGGGGAGATAATTTGGACCTGTTGATCTAGACCAGGGTCAACACACTGTAGCTGTTAGGCCAAACTGGTTTTTTAAAGTAAAAATTGATTAGAACCCAGACAAGCCCATTGTGTTGTGTTTGCTTTCCTAATGGCAGCAGAGATGAGAAGTTACAGCAGAGACCCCCTAGCCCCCAAAGCCTAAAATGTTTACCTTCTGGCCTGTTACAAAAAAAGCTTGCAGATGTCTGACCTGGTCTGCCCTCTCATCTCTCATTTCCTGTGAGGACACGAGCCTGGGAGGTAGCGTGGCCTGCCCTGGGTCCTATGGCTGCAGCAGGAAGAGTCTGAATGGAGAGCATCTTTTCTGTTTCTCTGTTTGTGCTTTGGGTCCTACATCCAGGGTATCACCCACAGCTGCTCAAGGTTCTGCTTCTCCAGTTGCCACCATTTACATCACAGGAGAAACTTACTCTACAAAGCGTAAGTTTTTGAAAAGGGAAAGAGTGGGAAAGGTCTGGAACACAGTGACTGTTGGAGTCCAGGGAGGTCGTAGTGGGAGATTTGGGACAGGGTCCACAGTAAGAGGGAATTCACAGGTGTGGCCAACTTCTTCAACTTGATTTGTTTAGTTTATTTTTATTTTTGTTTTTGTTTTTTTTTTGTAGGAGGCTTAGACTCCACCATTTATGGGGCATTTACTGTGTGCCAAGCCCTGGCATTGTTTTTATGAGGGTGTCACCAATTCTTCGGAGAAGGCAATGGGAACCCACTCCAGTACTCTTGCCTAGAAAATCCCACGGACAGAGGAGCCTGGTAGGCTGCAGTCCATGGGGTTGCAAAGAGTCAGACACGACTGAAGCGACTTAGCAGCAGCAGCAGCACCGATTCTTATGGCAAACATATGGGGTAGGGGGTATTTTTATTCCTATTTCAAAGAGGATGAGACAGAAGCACAGCGATGTAGTCACATGGCCCCTATCACAAAGCTGAAATGTGGTAGGGCTGGGGTTTGGACCTGTGAAGATAAACTCTGGGGTCAGCCTCATCTTTTTTACTTAATTTTTGGTCATACAACACAGCATGTGGGATCTTATAGTTCTCAGACCAGGGGTTGAACCTGTGCCCTCTACATCAAAACTGTGCAGTCTTAACCACTTGACCAGCAGGGAAGTCCCAGCCTCATCTTCATAGCCCCTTTAATGCAGTATTCTTGCTTCTTTTCTGATGCTGGCCCTGTCATGATGGGGAGAAGCACATATTCTTCTTTGAAAATGAAAGCAGAATTTACATTTATATTAACTCTAATTTCCTTCTCTGTAACTCAGCACAGAGAATCTTTCTTCCAGGGTCTGTTTTCTTCCAGGATGAAGCTGCTCGTCCTTCATAAGCATACAGAAGAAGTAACTAATATATTACTAATGATTACCTTCTGGTTTTACAAGACCCTTTTCCATATAACTTATCTCAAGAGACTTGGATGCTCTAAGACAGAGAAAGAATAAGATTAGTTTCTAGGGAAGGAAATCCTGTAACTGAATCCAGATTATAATTTAAAAATAATAAATCCAAATGGAATTATCTCTGAAGCTGTCTTTAGTGTGATTAGAAAGAAAATTATCTTTAGAAAAATAACAACATTTCTTAAAGAACTTTTTTTTGGTAGATCGCTGGAAATTCATAGAAGTTACAAGAAAAATAAAAGAAAATATATAGGAAAGACACATTTTTTTTTTGCAACAGTAACATCTTGCATAGCTAGAGTATAATATCAAGACCACAAAATTGACATTGATACAAATGTCAACCCACACAATTTATTCAGATTTCAGTAGTTTTAGATATACTCATTTGTGTGCGTATATGTATATAGAGCGCTTCCCAGGTGGCTCAGTGGTAAAGAATCTGCTTGCCAATGCAGGAAACACAGGTTTGATCCCTGGGTCTGGAAGATCCTCTGGGAAAGGAAATGGCAACCTACTCCAGTATTCTTGCCTGGGAAACTCCATGGACAGAGGAGCCTTGTGGGCTATGGTCCATGGAGTCGCAAAAGAGTCAGACACAACTTAGCGACTAAACAATAAGAACATGTATGTACGGTTCTTTATCACATGTATACATTTATGTAACCATGGTTGCAATCAAGATATGGATTCTGTCATCTCCACTAGGCTCCCTTGTGCTCTTGATTTATAACCATGCCCACGGCCACTCTCAGACCTAACCCCTGACAACCACACCTCTGTTATATCTCTCTTGGTAATACTATCATCTCAAGACTGTCATGTAAGTGCAGCCAAGCAGTATTTAGCCTTTGGAGACTGATTTTTTTTATTTTTAAACTTAGCAGAATGCCCTGGAGATCCATCTGTTACTGGTATCAGTGGTTTGCTCCTTTTCTTTGTTTATTTGGCTGCCTCGAGTCTTAGCTGTAGTGTGTGGGATCCTTCTTGGGGCACATGGACTCTAGCTGAGGCACAAGGGCTCATTAGTTGCTTAGGCATGCAGGCCTAGTTGCTATGCAGCATGTAGGATCTTAGTTCCCTCACCAGCGATCAAACTCATGTCCCCTGCATTGCAGGGTGGATTCTTAGCCACTGAATCACCAGGGAAGTCCCAGTCCATTCCTTGTTTATTGCTGTGTAGTACTGCATGGATGTACCACTGTTTAACCAGTCACCTGTTGAAGGACGTTTTTGTTGTTTCCATTTATCGGCTGTTATAAATAAAGCTTCTACGGACGTTCATGTACAGGAGTTTTGGGACATTATTTTTTATTTCTGTGGCATAGATGCACAAGAGTACAATGTCAGGTCATACAGTAAGGACTTACTAGTTTCTAAGAAACTGCCAAGCTGCTTTCCAGAGTAGCTCAACCATTTCTAGCCCTACCAGCAGTATGAGGGGTCCTGTTTCTCTGCATCTTCACCAGCATAAGAAATTACCACTATTTTTCATTTTAACCATTTCAATAGGTGTGTCATGATGTATTATTATGCTTTTAATATGCATTTCCCTAATGGTTAATAATGTCGAGGATATTTTCATGTGCTTGTTTGCCATATGTATATTCTTATCAGAGAAGTGTTTATTCATGTACAATGCCAATTTCTAATTGAATTGTTTATTTTTTATTGCTGATTTTTGAGAGTCCTGTGTATGTTTTACATCTGAGTCTGTTGTTGAATATGTAGTGTAACGTTTATTTTCTCTAGCTCTGCAGCTTGTTTTGTCATTTTCTTCACAGGTGTTTTCTCTTTTTCAGTTTTTTATTTTCATGAGGTTTGATTTATCAGTTTTTTTCTTTTATGGTTTGTACTTTTGATGTTACATGAAATGATCTTTCATAGGAATGTGGGAGTTGGCTGGGAGTAGTGAGATGGCAAGAACAGGGGGGTTAATAAAAGAGCACTAAAAGGCTAAGTGATATTTGTGTTCTTCCTGCATGAAGGGTGGTCTTATGCTTTGTTGTAGCATCAAGCCATCAGAGGAGTGCAAGTCAAGCCCTTGGCGTGCCATTAGGGTTCAGGAAAGGAGACGGAGGCGGGGTGTCAGCAATGTGGGCTCAGAATAAAATCCCCAAGTGCCAAGAGCTATCTCTGAGAATTAATGGACTGCGTTCCTTCAGCCTAGTCAAATAATCCAGCTCATTTCATGTGAGATAAATTATAGGACCTTGTCACCCTGGCTCCCAGGGGAGGACACTTCTGTGATTCATGACACTAGCCCCCCTGGGAGCCTGAGGCAGGCAAGGACCTGCCTTGCTGAATGATGACTTGTGGCCCTGTGACCTTGCCACAAGGCCGCTGCTCAAGCAGCAGAGGTCGCGGGTGGGGAACACGTGGAGGGGAGGATTTCAAATGAAGCCACTCATGGCAACAGACTGGGAGCCGGCCACCCAAGAGGGACAGTCTTTAGGACCACTGTCAGTTAAACCCACCGTCACTAGTGTTCTGAGGGGCCTGAGATGACTCATGCAAATGCCCCCAACAGTCAGCGTTTAGCTTTGTGGTGCACCACACTTGTGGGTGGTTGTGTTGGTTGGTGCTGTTGTATATGCATCGAGCCTGTGGGGGTGTTTTGCAAGGGAGCAGAGAATGCTGGGTGTATGCTAGAACTAATGGGGTGGGCAGAAATGGAATGGATCTTGATCTTGCGGTAACAAGGGATTCTACCAAGGGGCATGGGTATCTGGTCCTTGGAACAATGGAGATGAATGGAAATTAACCAGAGAGCTAATACTGCTCCGTACCCCCAACCCCCACCCCACCATTGCCCCTTTAAACCTCTTCATAGCAGCTGGTTTTGATGCCATTGGATAACACCTCAGGCATCTGCTGACTTTTCTGGTCACTCGTAGGTCTTATAAGATCCAACAATTCTTTTCAGTAACAAACAGCCTATTAATAGTTTCAGAAAGCAGAAAGCCTACTGCCTGATAGTCACCAGTGAGTTAATTCTAACTCACAGCTAAGACTTCTCCCCCTGCTCCAGCCCTAGCCAAGTCCATGAGGGAAGCCTCCAGCAGATGAAGAGGGGGTGGTCAGCTTCTCCTACATCTGCTTCTTTCTGTCTCTCTGTTGTTTCTGACCTTTCCAGGTTAGAGACGAGAGCGCCGAAGGAGGGACCAGAGGGGCAGAATATTACTTAATGGACACTGTTGCGAGCTGGCTTCCAGCTAAGCTTGGGAGATACTTAAAATAGAATCTATCTTACGCTGCTCTGGTTGGCTCTTTGGAATGCTTTACCTCCCAGTTGCTGGAGATCTCTCACCAGCAGCTGGAGATCTCTCACCAGCAGCTGGAGACACCTGCCTTCTGCCTGGTCACTTACTCCTTCCTCAGCACTTGGGAATTTGGCAATACCTTCAGGCTTCCTGACTTCCTTCATAGCTCAGTTGGTAAAGAATCTGCCTGCAATGCAGGGGACCCCAGTTCGATTCCTAGGTTGGGAAGATCCACTGAAGAAGGGATAAGCTACCCACTCCAGTATTCTTGGGCTTCCCTGGTGGCTCAAGAATCCGCCTGCAATATGGGAGACCTGGGTTCACTCCCTGGGTTGGGAAGATCCCCTGGAGAAGGGAAAGGCTACCCACTCCAGTATTCTGGCTTGGAGAATTCCACGGACTGTATAGTCCACAGGGTCAAAAAGAGTCAGACACAACTGAATTGCTTTCACTTTCAGACTTCCTAGGTGGTGCTAATGGTAAAGAACCTGCCTGCAATGCAGGAGATGTAAGAGACACAGATTCAATTCCTGGGCCAGGAAGATCCCCTGGAGGAGGGCATGGCAATCCACTCCAGTATTCTTGCCTGGAGAATCCCATGGACAGCACTTTTGAAGCCTCTGCTTGTATCTGGTGGGCTACAGTCCATGGGGTCTCAAAGAGTTAGACACGACTGAAGCAACTTAGATGTCAGCTATCATCTCACTAATACAGTTTCTGAATGGCGGTGATTTTGTCTCTCGGGGCACATTTGGTAACATCTGGAAACAATTTTGGCTGTCACAACTATCAGTATCCAATAGATAGTGACCACGGATGCTATTAAGCCTCGTACAGGGCAAAGGACAGCCTCACTCGACAAAGAATGATCTATCCCTGCATGTCAGTAGTACCCAAGTTGAAACTCTCATACATCCTTTATGTTAACAAATTCAAGGCTTGCAGGTGGCTATCTTTGGAGTCTGTCTCCTTCAGCTGACTTGTCAACAGTCAGCCAGCACACCCCCTGCCCAGATCCATCAGACTGCAGTTCTCTGAGTGGTCCTGCTGAAATCCTGCTTCCTTCATTTGGGAATGGGGCATACGGTACAACTTTTTACAGAGAAATTTTCCTTCTAAATCTTTCCTCTTCTTCCACTTCTATGCCTTTGGTGTGGGTGAAGGTCATAGGAGTTATCTGAGCATAATAAAATATAAAAAATTTAAATTTTATATTAGAGTACAGTCAATTAACCATAACTAACCACTCTTGAGAGTCCCTTGGACTGCAAGGAGATCCAACCAGTCAATCATAAAGGAAATCAGTCCTGAATATTCATTGGAAGGACTGATACTGAAGCTGAAACTCCAATACTTTGAACAGCTGATGTGAAGAACTGACTAATTTGAAAAGACCCTGATGCTGGAAAAGGTTTAGGGCAGGAGGAGAAGGGGATGACAGAGGATGAGATGGTTGGATGGCATCACTGATTCAATGGACATGAGTTTGAGTAAGCTCTGGGAATTGGTGATGGACAGGGAGGCCTGGCATGCTGCAGTCCATGGGGTTGCAAAGAGGGGGACACGACTGAGCGACTGAGCTGAACTGAATCATAGTTTCGGGTGAACAGTGAAGAGACTCAGCCATGCATATACATGTATCCATTCTCCCTCAAACTCCCCTCCCATCCAGGCTGCCACATAACATTGAGCAGAGGTCCCTGTATTTTAC
Source organism: Budorcas taxicolor (assembly GCF_023091745.1). NCBI lineage: Eukaryota > Metazoa > Chordata > Mammalia > Artiodactyla > Bovidae > Budorcas > Budorcas taxicolor. Next base: position 28,657,291 of record NC_068933.1, read on the forward strand.
AGTAGGAACTTGTTGGTTATCCATTTTAAATATAGCAGTGTATACATGTTGATCCTAAACTCCTAACTATGCCTTGCCCCTATTCTTCCCCCAGGTAACCACAAGTTCGTTCTAATTGAGTATTATAAAATTTATCAGCTAGTTATTGTCACAAGAATTCTGTCGCAAGACCTTCATGGTATATAACAGTGTGCATATTTATTGTTGGTGTCCTTCGTGTGGTCGGCTAGGGTGCTGTTCATCTGAGCTTGCTCACATATCTGGAGGTCAACTGGCCACTTCTGAATCTGGGCTGGCCTCGGCTAGGGTGATGGCGCTGTGTGTCTTTCATCCACCAGAAGGCATGCCTGGTCATGTATTTATGGCAATGACAGAACAGCAGGAGTGTGAACAAGTTCAATTATGCAGCACTTTTGAAGCCTCTGCTTGCATCATATTTGCTGATATTCCGATCACCAAAGTTAGTCACGTGGCCAGATCCGGAAGTCCTGAGTCAGCGTGACAGAGCACTGGAAGCCAAGTGGATGGATACAAGTCTTGGTGAAAGAAAGTCATTGGCTCAAGAAATGGATCCCTCTTGGAGTCCTGGTGTCCATGGGGTCGCAAAGAGTTGGGCTCGACTGAGCCGCTGAGCAACAGCAATAACATTCCTCTTCCTTTCGAATGTCTACAATGTATTCCCTTAAGAATATGGCATCTCTTAGTTTCAAGACTCAGCTGAAACATACACAGGAAGATTCTCATGTTAACACAATAAGCACATACGTATGTTTATCTTATCCACTGCTGTACACATAGTTGACAGGGAACGGATGCCATTGCCTTTACTGAAAAAAAAAAACAAAGAAAATATATGGATGAATGCATGAGTAGATGAATGAGATGGGGGCAGCTTGCCAGCCAGTATCTGAGGAAGCAAAAACCAGCAACTGTATCTGACCTGGCCTCTCTCAGCCACTTGTCACCACGTTCCCAAGAAACACAGCTTATAAACCCACCTCCCATCTTACACCTTAAAATCAATTGACTTCAGGGAAATCAAAAATAGAAGCTTTTCAGGAAAAAAACAAGAAACTCTGGAAGTACAGGAAAGAAATGCTAGGATTCTTTTGAATTCAGACAGGCACCAAAGCAGAAAAACTCAGCAAGACATCATTGGATTTTTCTCACACCTGTCTTTTCTTCTGTTTTCTCTGTTATGTAACAATTGCAGACATTTATTGAGAACTTACTATGGGTAAGGTACTGCATGTGAGTTATACAAGCTTTATTTCCTTACAACGACTTGGAGAGGCATGCATGATGAATATTTTATTATGGAGGAAACTGAGGCTTGAAGAGAAGTTACTGAACTTGTTGAATCTCAGAGAGCTGGTCATGAGTAAAAATTTTAAAAGTTGAGCTCAAGTCTGTCTGACTTTCAATTACTATATTGTTCTGCTTCATATCTTAAGTTTGGGTTTGTTTTGTTCTGGAAAAAAAAAAAACCAAACCCTCAAGCCATGTTTTATTCTTACCTACTTTCTTATATTTTGGTGGAAGAAATTGGTTGATATGTTTCAGACACTGAGAAAGCTTTGCCCCTTCAAACATCAGCCCTTCACCCCACACCTCTATCACCCAGAGACGTGTTTTCGTTGCCTCCCTTGGGCCACTTAATTATATTCTCTCTTCTTTAGGAGGAAAGCTGACATGTAATTATTTCCATGATTAGCACTCTTGTGCAGCTAATTGTAATTATGCCTTATAATCACAGTTATGATCGTCAATTACTCATTCTTGCCTCATTTAAATGTTTTTCTTTATCCCAGCTTCACAGAGTTGATGGAGGTAATGTGCCTGCCTACACAGACACAGACACACAGACACAGACACACACACACACACACACACACACACACATCACACAGGGTCACCCTTTGGTCTTCTCTGTTTGTTCTCATCTTTGTTCTTGTACCAGATTTTATTACAGTATTCCACTGACCACTGGCCAGTTGGTATTGCCTCTCGTTTCTGGCTTGGCTAGATTTAAATGTATTCTATTGAGTCTATAAGTGAGAGAGAAATTCTTGCCCTAGAATTTCCAGGATGGCCAAACACGTGACACCAGATACTGGGAAAGCACATAATATTGACCTTATTTCAGGCCTTGGACAACAGCACTCCCACCTGTAAGTGGCAACAGAGCAGCTGTAGAAGGAGAGGGAACAAGCCCAGGCCCTGGTGGTGGATGTGCAAGTTTGAGCTTCAGTATTTAGCCCTTGGATGATGGGAAAGTTCCTTAACATTCCTGGGTCTTAATTTCCCCACTTGCAAATGGGGATAATTCTGTACTTCCTCAGGTTGTTGCAAATATTGTGCCTGTTCCATCTTGTCTGTAAGGTGTTTCGCTGCGTGCCTACCCTACTGTGTTGCTCCAGACATGAATCTAGTCTTCATCAGAAGACGTCTCGGGTTTTGATCTTTGAGAGAATTTTCTAGAATCTATGACGCTTTCTCTATTTCTTTTCTTTCTAAGATGCCTGAAGAAAATGATGTGACTAATAGAATTTTAAGGTTGCACACTAAAGTCCAGTGCCAGGATGCACAGTCCCTGTGAAGAACCGTGGGTGGTCTAGGGACCTCATGCATCTCTGCTTCTAACCATCCTCCCCTCTGGGGCCATCGGATTATTTAAATCATAAGCATCACATAACATTCATGATTCCTTGAATATGATTTGTCCTGGGCTGCAGCCTGAACAACTGTGGGGGCCTCAGTCTTCTCTTGCTTTTCAAGAGCTTCAAGATACATGGAGATGATGGACCACCAGGGGGCCTGAATATTGTCCTGTTTTGCAGGAAACACTGGGCTGGATGAAGCACAAGCTAGAATCAAGATTGCCGGGAGAAATATCAATGAACTCAGATATGCAGATGACACCACCCTTATGGCAGAAAGTGAAGAGGAACTAAAGAGCCTCTTGATGAAAGTGAAAGAGGAGAGTGAAAAAGTTGGCTTAAAGCTCAACATTCAGAAAACGAAGATCATGGCATCCGGTCCCATCACTTCATGGCAAATAGATGGGGAAACAGTGGAGATAGTGGCAGACTTTATTTTGGGGGGCTCCAAAATCACTGCAGATGGTGATTGCAGCCATGAAATTAAAAGACGCTTACTCCTTGGAAGAAAAGTTATGACCAACTTAGATAGCATATTAAAAAGCAGAGACATTACTTTGGCAACAAAAGTCCGTCTAGTCAAGGCTATGGTTTTTCCAGTAGTCATATATGGATATGAGAGTTGGACTGTGAAGAAAGCTGAACGCCAAAGAATTGATGCTTTTGAACTGTGGTGTTGGAGAAGACTCTTGAGAGTCCCTTGGACTGCAAGCAGATCCAACCAGTTCATCCTAAAGGAGATCAATCCTGGGTGTTCATTGGAAGGACTGATGTTGAAGCTGAAACTCCAACACTTTGGCCACCTCATGCGAAGAGTTGACTCATTGGAAAAGACCCTGATGCTGGGAAAGATTGAAGGCAGGAGGAGAAGGGGACGACAGACGATGAGATGGTTGGATGGCATCACGGACTCAATGGACATGAGTTTGGGTGGACTCTGAGAGTTGGTGATGGACAGGGAGGGGATCCCAGAGAATTGAACACGACTGAGTGACTGAACTGAACTGCTTGCTTCAGGGATCAGCCTTACTACCTTCCTTGGCTATCCAAAGCTCTAAATCCATTAATCCATTCTATTCTTCAAGTCCTTCCCATGAGAATTTCCCTTATCTCCTAAGACATGATATTGCTGTTTTCTAAATGCCTCTATTCAAGTTCTGCTCCAGTCTTGGGCACATACGTCATTGCAGTGTCTTGTGTTGCTGATGATACTTTTATAAATGCAAACCTCGTCTGTCCATCTAGGATATAAGTCAGGTACAGAGTGGGTGCTGAATGCATGGTTGCTGCTTAACCTTTCATAAACAGTGTGTGTGATGATCTCTGCCTTCCAAAGCCCAGGTGAGATCGTGCAGATGGTCCTAGAGAAGGACTAGGGCTCCAGGTTGTGGACAGGCAAAATTTCCTGGTTCTTATTTTTGTCCTGCTGCTGATGCTGTGCGTGGCTCTTGCCATCTGATAGAGGGAAGCTGATTCTGGGAGTCGTCACCATTTCTGGGCTCAAATCAGAGTCACCCAGAAAAGAGCCCTAATTCTAGAGAATTTAGTAGCAGGTTTGCTGTGAAACTGACCTTTGGGAAAGCTGATAGGAGTGGAAGAAACTAATATTGAGTGCTCTCTATGTGAATCATGTGACAGTCATTACCTAGAAGTGGCATCTCTGTGTTACAAACGTAGTGCATACACATGGCAGGTTGGATTCTCCAAGAAGCAGGCTCCCAGGTGGAGACTGGCATGTGGGAAATTTATGAGGGTTTAATGCCTGAGTTGGGGTGGGGATGGGAGGAAGGAAGCAGGCACTGGGTCGAGGGAAAAGCAGGGATGCAGTGTAGTCACTCCAGAGGCCCCAGCAAGCCCACGGGGAGTTCTGGAGCTGGGATGGCCTTTCTGAGGCCCACACTGAGAGAGGGGCTCAGACCCCTAGATGTGTGGTGTCTCTAGGAAGGGGTGCAGTTGGGGCAAAGCAAGATGGCTCCCCTTGCTCAAGAACAATTCCCAAGAGTGCTGATAGCTATGGGCAGCACCCCCAGACACTGAAGGAGCCAGGCATTCGGTTCTGAAGGGGGGATTTCATGGCGTAGCATGGCACCCACTACATGTTTCTGATCTCCATGGAGACCATGCCCTTTGTCTCTGGAAATGCTTCTCTCTGAATAGGTCCCAGGGGCCATGTTTTCTTTGGACACCGTTCTCCTGACCTTTGATGAGTGGACCAGGCGTAGATCCTGGATCAGGTTAGGTCAGTCAATCAACTGTTCTGCCCCCGGGATGGATACCAGTTGACTGAATTGGTGACCATTGTTTTATGCCTTATGCCTGGAGATTCTGAGAAAGTCAGTCTGTAAAGAGACAGATGTGATGACTCATGAGGTCAAAAAGAGGTGAAGGGACAGAATGGATTCCTGAGGACTTTGTGTCTCTTGGCTTTCTTTGCCCATGAAGCCTGAGTGGACTTCCTGTGCTTGGGTTCTGTATAAAAGACTGGTGTTCTCTTATTTCTCATCTCCTTTTCCTCAAGTCAAAGGAGGCTTCTGTTATGTGCAAAAACAATTTAAAAAGAGCATTGATTAAGACTACAGACGATGAAACTGAAGTTCAGAGAGGTCAAGGAACTTACCCCAAATCATGGCAAATTACTGACAGAATAGTAATTCAGCTTTTTTCTTTTTTCCAACAGAGAAATTTTTATTTTTCTTTTTTAAAGAATATTATACAGTGTAACATATTTAATATAGATGAAAATGAAATTCAAAGTTTTGGTTTATTATATTCATTTACATTTGTTTTATCTTTTATGGGTTTTTTTTCCTGCTGTTTTTATTTTGTTTACTGTCAAAAGGCATGTGAGATCTTAGTTTTCCTGACCAGGGATCGAACCTGCAACTCCTACACTGGAAGAACAGTCTTAACCACTGGGCTGCCAGGGAAGCTTCTCTTACAAGGTTTTAAACTGCATTCACATTCAGCACTTTGTTAGATTTGCTCAACACATGAACTTGGGTGTTGACAGGGCAGACATTACAATCTTCATTTGCAGATAGGACTCTGCAGCTAGGGAGAAAGTACGAGAGAGAGAGAGAGAGACAGACAGACTGAATTGGAAGTGGGTCCAACTGAGCCTAGAAAGAAATTTCTCTCTTCAATGCCAGCACACCCCATTTTGGCCTCAGTACTATCCTCTGGGTGAGCGGAGTTGACTCAAAAGGGACTGAAGTCAAAGGGCCATGTTAGGTGTTGGGTTCGGTGGAGTCAGAGTTCAGGGGAGCTTTCTGGCTGAAGGCTCATAAGATGCTAAAAACTGGAAGGAAGGAGAAAAGTTAAGATCCAAATCCTGTGGGGATGAGGAACAAATACCTCATCCTGGGATTGGAGGGAGTCTCTTGGATCTTATAGAGCGGAGATGGGGGCAAAGCTCCAGGAGACTCCTGGCTCTGTGTGGCTCCCTGTCTGCTGTGGGGTCGGCAGGGATGGGGAAGATGAGCTTGAAGAACCAGAAGCTGGGAGACTGTTTCCTCAAGACCACGGTTGGTCCTGTGAACATTTTCCCAGTCAATAGCAAATTCTTTTTCAGAATGAGGCCACGTATAAATAAATGACAAATCAATAAAGGAAGAAAGAGTGCCTCTGGCTGATGTGAAATTTAATAGAATCAGCCCTGTTTCTTAGACCATGAGCTATTTTATCTTTTGAGTCTTGAAGACAGATCTAATATAAACCATGAATACTTTGAACTCTGCAACTTGTAAGATAGGCAGAGAACTGCTGGTTTCTTTCTGGAAAGTTTCCACTAGTTATCTCCTTCTCTACCTATTTAGGATGTACCTTTGGGAATTGAGTGCCAGCTGTCTTCTGGTATATGACGACTGGTGCGTGTCAACGTGCTTTTTTCCCGACCCTCGTCATCCTGTTGAAGATTCCGGTGAGCCGAGTAACCACAGTTAACTGGCTGGGGTGGGTCATCTTATTCTAATATTTCCACATCCAGTCCTTATTCTTAAAGTTGACCCATTGACAATAGCAGATGAGGGAGCAGTGGTCGTCTGAAAGTTAAATGAATTTTTTTCAGGAGTCTATGATGGAATCTGATGCACAAGTCTTTGAAAAAGTAAATAAGCATCTTTAAGAGATACAAGAGAGAGGTCTGTGTGCCTGTGAGTGTGTGGTGGATTGAGATGACGAGTATATGGGTATGATGGATACAGAATGGCAAAACGCCTTTGTCAATAAATGGTTTCATTCTTTTTGTTTTCCTCTCTATTTTTTCTCCTGATTGGACTCTGCACAGATTTTTGTACAAATATGCCAAGTTAATTATTTCATTCTTTTCAACTAAACAAGGACAATTACAAAAATCACTAGTAGTCCTAGATTTCTCTGAAACTTGGAATCAGACCACGTTTCTCCCCTCATGTCTAACAGAGGGCATTGCGGGGAGGGGTGAGATTACAGCTCTAAAAAGATTCTTATTCTGAAGATGCCAGAATCCTTTTCAGATGAATAAATAAAGAACAACCCTCTGTCTCTGAGGTGACTGCTTTTTTCACATAGGAATCTGTATACTTCTTATAGAAATATATGTTTACTGTTTATTTTTGATAATTTTTAAAATAAAATTAGATGAGCATAGCAAAAAGAACAAAAGTTCTCATACCCCAGTTCCACCTACCAGGTTTTTTCCAGTCACATTAAATGTTCATCCTTCTATTCATAGGCGCTGTACATTTTGATAGAGAGAAAGGAATAATTCCGTAAAATAGAATCCAGCCAATATTGCTGCTTTTTGTGTAACATGTTAACTTTAGTTTTATATGAAGTCAATGGAAACAGAAGAAAGAAGTGAATTTTTAGGCATTGCTGAACTTACATAAATGTTTCCTCACCTCAAGAGTTTTTAGGTTTTGAAAAGATCTTGTTAAGGTTATGAGCAAAGACAAGGGAAAAAAAATTAGAAAATGGAAACCCTTGTGTGTGTTTTATAACTCAAGACTTCCATTTTTGATGGTGCTGAATAGCTCCTTACTATAAAGATGAAGAAAATAGCACTCTGAACAGCTTTCTGCACCTCCCCTCTCCCAACCTGCCAACTACTACTTTTACTGTGTTGGTGTTTATAACATTTAATTCTATTCTTTAACCATGATTTTCACACTTATTGAGTTTAAGTTCTGTTTTGAAGAATTTTCAAGTTCCAAAGATGGAATATATATCTCCCTGACATTCCTTCTTCCATCTCTCATCAGACTCCCCTCTCCTGGAGCCATACCCTGTCCAGATCCGTCCAGTGTTTTTCTTTTTTTTGCAAATCCTTCTAGCCTTTTTGCGGCTTTTCATTTCTCTCTTGGGTGGGATTCAAGGTTGCATGGACCAAGAGACATCTTCTTTCTTGGTTCATTCCATGTATTTGAGAGAACATTTACTCAATTAACTTCATGAGGACACCTTATTTTGTGAGACTAGACTCCTTAAAAATTCTTGTGGGTTGCTGCATTTGGCAAAATCTAAAAGTTGACAACAAGCACAGGTTCAGATTTTAAAACCCCTGGCATGATTGTTCGAGGAGATGAGACATTCTTCTGCTTAAAAAATCTTTTATTTTCTTTAAAATAAAGCACATTGTTTATAGCTTAGGAAATGCAGACAAACAAGGAGCAAACAATGCATCTCTCCCATAGTTCGACCACCCAGGGATAAGAATTGCTAAAAATCTTAGTAATTAGGTTATTTTGTATTCGTACAACCTCCTTCTGTATTCACAGGAAAATATCTAGTTATCTTTAAATATAGAGATATGATTATACTATAATATTGTTTGTAGCCTGATTTTTAAAAACTCAGTATTATTGGGAAATATCTTAATTGCATTTTCATTTATTGTTTTAAATAAGTGTAGCTGTTTAAAAACCGATTCAGAAAATGTCAGAAGCAGAATGGACTGAAACAACATTACCATTAAGTAGTACTTTTATTTTAAATAGGTTTAAAGATTTTGCCTATATAATTATGCTTATTAAACACACACACACACATTCAAAAGCATGGAATATGGAGGAGATATTTATAAGTTGTTCAGATTTTTTATTTTCTTCTTGTTCGGTCATGTTTCGTGTAAGGAGTTGAAACTGTGGCCCCTCCGGTGGAAACTCAGTCTTAATCAGGAAGTCCCTCAATTTTTTTTTTCTTCTGAACAAAAGAATTGGTACAGATAATGATTTTTATAGAGATGGTGATTGTGATGGTTAATTTTATATGTCAACTTGACGGGGATGTACGGAGCACATATTGAACATTATTTCTGAGTGTGTCTGTGAGGGTGTATCAGATAAGATGAGAGTTTGAATCAGTAGACGGGATGACCTTCCCTGATATGGGAGGATATCATCCACTCCATTAAAGCCCTGAATAGAACAAAAAGGCTAGGCAGGGAGGCTTCTCTGCAGGAAAGATAGTTTCTTCTCTTTCCTAAAAGCTACGTATCTCAAAGTTACAGTGATAACTAGGAAAAGCTTTTTATATTCCATCTGCCTCCATTTCACCATTGTCTAGTGAAAGGCTCGATCAGTGGTATGAGGTCATGTTTCCATGTAAAGTCATTTCACCGACCAAGCAAACCCCCACAATAACAGTTTTTATTTTTCTTTAGTTGCTCTACTGTTGGTAGCAGACCCCTTGGAGTAACTGTTAGGTCCAAAGGTAGAGGGGCCTCAGTTGAAATGGCTGAAGCCACATAAAGAGTCTAGGGGTCTTTCTCCACTTAGGGTCAACTACACAGGTCAAAGGAAGCATTGAGAAGGAAATGAGAGAATGGCTGTATTCGTTTCCTAGGGCTGCCAAGACCAAGAACAGCAAACTAGGTGGCTAAAAACAACAAGGGCCTGGGGTGAGCACACACCCAGGCATTTTCTCAGGCCACATTGACCTAGGAGAGTGGTGGGGAAGCCAGAGAATAATAAAGGTTTCCCTAGCGCTAGTGGTAAAGACTCTGCCTGTTAATGCAGGAGATACCGGAGACCTGGGTTCAATCCCTGGGTCAGGAAGATCCCTTGGAGGAGGGAGGACATGGCAATTCATTCCAATATTCTTACCTGGAGAATTCCACGGACAGAGGAGCCTGGCTGGCTACAGTCCATGGGGTCACAGAGAATCAGACACCACTGAGCAACTAACACACACTCACAACAGAATAATAAACCATTGATCCCTTGGAATACCTCTGAGTCTATTTCTGTTTTGTAAATAAGTTCATTTGCATCATTAAAAAATTAGATTCCACATATGAATGATATCATATGGTATTTGTCTTTATCTGACTTACTTTGTATGATCATCTCTAGATCTATTCATGTTGCGGTAAATGATAATATTTCATTCTTTTTGACGGCTGAGTAATATTCCATTGTATATATGTACCAAATCCTCTTTATTTACTCCTCCGTTGCTGGACATTGAGACTGCTTCCATGTCTTTCCTATTGGAAGCAGCACTGCTATGAACATCGGGGTACATAAACCTTTTTGAATTATGGTTTTTTCCAGATATATGCTCAGGAGTGGTTTTGCAGGACTGTATGGTAGCTCAATTTTTAGCTTTTTAAGAAACCTCCAAACTGTCATCCAATGTGGTTGTACCGATTTACATTCCCACCAACAGTGTAGGACGGTTCTCCACACGGAGGGTGCTTTTAAAAGGAAGGGAGATATAGGCTTTTTCTTACCTGGAGAAGGTTTATGATCTTCACAGTTGCCTACTTAAAACAATTTTAACAGTAATACATGCAGATAAAATGTACACGCTAACCATCTTGATTCTATTCACGTCTCTATTACCCGTTTCCATCCTCTGCAAAGAGTAACATGTATTTTTATTTCCCCAACACCCAACATTTTACACAAAAGGAAATATACCCTATACAGTCCTCTGAATCTTTTTTTTTTTTTTTTCATTCAACAATGCATTTTGGAAGTCTTTCCATAACAGCTGTATATAGATAGCGTCTTCATTCTATGTTACACTGTGTAAGATTCTATTATATGAATGTACCATAAGTAACTTAAATGGTTCCCCACTGAGGGAACCTTGCACTGTTCAAACACATTGTTATTATAGACAATGCTGTAAAAAAATGTTTACACACACCAGTTAGTACATATGCAAATGTATCTAAGACCTGTTCCCAGAAATCATGTCTCTAGGTCAAAGGATAAATGGACAAACTTTGAAGATGCTCTATTAAATGAAAGCAGTCTGACACAAAAGGCCACATGTTGTCTGATTCCATTTAGATGAACTGTTCAGAATAGGTAATTTCAGAGAGATGGACAGTAGTTCGGTGGTTGCCAGGGACTGGAGGGAGGGAGGAAAGAAGAGTAACTGCTATGAACGTGGGCTTTCCTTTGTGGGTGATGAAAATGTTCTAATATTACATAGTGATGACGGTTGCCTGACTGTGTGAATATACTAAAGCCTACTGAATTGTATACTTTTACAAGATGAATTTTATGGTATGTGAATTATAGCTCAGTAAAACTGTTATAAAAAATAGTTAAGATATTAGGGTGTCAGCCTGGTGCTCTGTGAGGACCTGGTGGTTTAGTCCCTAAGTCATGTCTGACTCTTGCGGTCCTGTGGACTGTAGCCTACCAGGCTCCCCAGTCCGTGGGATTCTCCAGGCGAGAATACTGGAGTGGGTTGCCATTTCCTTCTCCAGGGGATCTTCCCGACCCAGGGATTGAACCCAGGTCTCTGGCATTGCAGGCAGATTCTTTTCCAGCTGAGCTATCAGGGAAGTCCTTGTGATGACCTAGAGGGGTGGAATGGGAGAAGGGGAAGGAGGCCCATGAGAGAGGGGATATATGTATATATGTGTGTGTGTGCTTGTGTGTGTGTGTATAAATATATACATATGTATGTATGACTGATTTGCATAGCATATTGAAAAGCAGAGACATTATCCAGTGGTCATGTATGGATGTGAGAGTTGGACTGTGAAGAAAGCTGAGCACTGAAGAATTGATGCTTTTGAACTGTGGTGCTGGAGAAGACTCTCGAGAGTCCCTTGGGCTGCAAGGAGATCCAACCAGTCCATCCTAAAGGAGATCAGTCCTGGGTGTTCATTGAAAGGACTGATGTTGAAGCTGAAACTCCAATACTTTGGCCACCTGATGCAAAGAGCTGACTCATTTGAAAAGACCCTGATGCTGGGAATGATTTAAAGTGAGAGGAGAAGGGGATGACAGAGGATGAGATGGTTGGATGGCATTACTGACTCAATGGACATGGGTTTGGGTGGACTCCAGGAGTTGGTGATGGACAGGGAGGCCTGGCGTGCTGCGATTCATGGGGTCGCAAAGAGTCGGACACGACTGAGCGACTGAACTGAACTGAACTGAACTGATGACTGACTCGTGTTGTTGTATAGCAGAAACCAACACCACGCTGTAAAGAAATTTTTCTCCAATTAAAATTAAAGATCTTAAGGTGTCAGAGGGCAGGAATAGTTCCTTTATCAGGCTGTGCTCACCTTCTCCAGAGAAATCTCATCAAAAGGGTTAACTTGGAAACGCTGAGCTGTGTCACTAAATTCCACCGTGTTGCCTGGAGACCTCTGCCCTAAATTATCCTGAAGACTTCGCCATACCAATTCAGAGAATTAATTCAAAACCGGAATTGGGAAAGATTGTCAGGAGGCTAGATATGTCTGTCACTGAGCCCCTTCTAACTTGCTAGAGAGAGAATGAAGAATTGATCAGATGGAATGATTAGGAAGAGATGTCATCTCCCCAAAGATTCCAATTTCGTTATTGCGGGCATCTTTGCTCATTATTCTGATGAAAGGTGTGAGCCTCTGCCTTTCGGTGCAGATGAAGATGGACGTGAGGTGTCTGCCGGAAGGTGACAGCGTGCAGGCTGGCCGGGGGGCAGCTTATGGTACCCGCAGTTAGACTTAATCGACGGCAAACACGCTCATCCACGCTCCCTTTTCCTTGTTCTGGGTCATCCTGAAGAGGCCACCAGCTGGTGTTTTGGGGGATTGAGCCGATGAGATATTATTATCTGCCAGTCTTCATTTGCAAAAATAAAAAGAGATTCAAATGGATGCGGGGGACACTTGTTAGCTTTCAGCCAAAGTGTGCACAAGGTTTGGGCAACTGTTTGTAGAGTTTAAAGGGTAGAAGAACAGAGAACGAAGTGTTCACAATCTGCTTGTGGTCCGAAGAGGAGGCAAGATGTCCAGCACACACCCCTTTTTCTCTTTTTTCTATCCCAACATCCTATTCTGTCTTTGAAACGTTCTTTGCCAAGTTTCTCTGACTTCCCTTTTTGTTACTCTACTTGAACCACTCCTGCAAATTTTTTTTTTTTTTCTCAAATACATATTGGATGCTGTGACTCCCCTGCTGAAAAATCCCTGATAACTGTTTTGGAACATAGAATAACGTCCAGAGCCTTTACCTAGGATTCAGGTTCCTCATCGGATCAGGGTATATTCATCCACTTTGGCTTTTCAGCCATATGTCCAAAGTCCCTGATACATTTAAAGAGTTTAGGGAGCATCTGTATCTTCCGTCACTTATGCTGGATATTCTTATTCATCCTTGAAGGCTTGGCTCAGATATACCTTCTCTAAGAAGCCTTTTGCTGATTCGTCCAAGCAGGATTATATTCACCCACCATGGCTACACCTCATCCACCAGACAGATTGCTTATGGGGGTTCGGTCAGTTTTCTACATTAGGCTAAATGCCTAAGAACAGGCTCTTACTGGGCTCTGTATTTTCAGTTCCTAGCAGGATATCTTGTTCATTGCAGGTTCTCTGTCTCTGCCTGTCTGTTTCTCTCTCTTTCTATAATATATGAATGAAAAAGTGGACAGTGGGACCAGATACATGAATAAAATATAGGCTAAGATGAAATTTAAATTGGGGAAAGATTATGCTAAACTTGGAACTAGCATCTTCTATTTTTCCTTTGCAAATGAAGGGTGCCAAAAAAGGAAGACGCTAAGAAGGCAGCAAGAAATGCCAGAATTATCAGGGGCCCTTGTGATTTGAAAATGGTGTCCTTACCAGGAAATTAAACTGAGCTCATTATCTCATTAACTTGTGACTGGAGAGGGAATGCAGCTGAGATTGTATTATCTTTCCAATATGACAAGTTGGTAACAACCTGGGATTTTGAAAGACATTTTGTTTTCTTAGCAAGAATTTCCACCCATACAAATGAGGATCCATGGAGAGGAATCCCATTTGAGAAAGATTCTAAAAGGCAAGAACCATGTGTGTCTAAATTGCTTTGTGTGCATGATAAATCCCAGTGGTTGCTAAAGGTATCCTTGCCCTAAGATTAAATCTCACCACCAACATATTGGAGTAGTTAAAATTTTAACTGCTATACAAGATAATTGTGCTTGACCAACCTCTCTCCATCCCCCAAGAGATCCTTTAAAATGCAGATAGCAACGCCAGCATGCTTATTAGTGACCACCATTTTTAATGTCCTTCAATGTCTACCGGGATATTACGAATTCTGTTTAATCAGATTGCTTACACAATGGCCTTGTTTTTTAAAGGTGGGAGGAGACGTATAGAGATTCTTAAACTGCGCACTGGTCAGACACTTACTATGCAGACTAGATGGGATCTGTGTTCCTGGAATAAATTATTTTATTTCTAAAAGTTGGAGGAATGGGATAGAGTGGGAAGAACTATAGGCTTAAAGTCATGGACATGGGTTTTAATTTCAATTCTTCCCCAAATTTAAATTTAGTCTCAATTCTCTTAACTATAAAATAGGTAGAATATATATGTCATAAGATATTTTTTGGGGGGTGGCTAAATGGTAGATTACTTGGATGTCTTCTCTGGCTCAGAAAGACCCTCACATGTTATCCTGGCTGGAGAAGGTCCTAGAATATGCTAAGCAAATAGTCTGAGGAGTGACTTTAATTGGTGTCCTTCAAACAAACCACCTTGTATGTTGTACCTCTTAAAACTTTCAGTTAATACTCGGAGTTAGTATACACACACACACACACACACACACACACACACGTTTGCTTGTTTTTTGGCTGAGTGGCATGGGGGATCCTAGATCTCCGACCAGGGATGGAACTCACGCCCCCTGCAGTGCAAGTGTGGATTTCTAACTGATGGACTGCCAGGGAAGTTTCAGGAGTTTGATATTAATATTTTTAAGCTCCCTAATGACTATCCTCGATGTTTTCAGGTGAGTGCCTATAAACACTGCACTTGGACATGACAGCAAAAATCTAAGGAGACACCAGTAAGGTGACTTTCTTTCTTTGTTGTTCATTTATTTAAAAAAAAATTATTATTACTTTTTTGCCTATGCTACAAGGCATGTGGTATCTTAGTTCCCTGACTCGGAATCAAACCTATGCCCCTGCCTTGGCAGCACAGAGTCTTAATCACTGGATTACCAGAGAAATCCCAAGGTCACTTTCTTGAAAAGCAGGTTTCTTCATCCGTGTGAAGGCAAATTAAGGGAGTGCCATCAGGTCAGCCCCACATTTCCTTTGCGAAATTATTTTGAAACTGCCCTCTCTCACAAAGTAACAAGCACTTGTGTTTGAGAAACTGAATTCACACCCTCTTCACCGAATACAGGTTTTTCTTTCTGTTTTCCATAGCAAGATGGGCATGCAACCTGCACAGTAAAGAGGTCATAAATAAACAAGTTTAGAGATTGCAGAGAACTATTCCTTCTCCAGGATCCCTACCCGAGGTCCAAGGTCTGCACTTAGAAATGAAGGAGCCAGGGGTGATAGAGGTTGCTGATGAAGGCAAAGACACAGCTTTTCAGAGCTGGGGAAGTTGGGGGCAGGGAAAGCCCTTTCAGCATCTGCTGATAACTTTGCACTGAGACAAGACGGTAACATCTGAATGAGCGTTACAGGTGGCTGAATTAATGAACTCCAACTCCCAACACCCCTGAACATCCGGTGCTGGGATTAGAGAGTCAGAGCTAGTTTACTAGAGAGTCCCAAGTCTCAGACATTATTTGGATTCAAATTGGAACTGTTGCTGAAAAATCCATGTGGGAAAAGGACTAGGGAAATGGGATGGTCGGGCATTTTCTTTCTCCTCTGGGATAAAACGATTCTCTCCTTTCTTCCCTCTGTCCTCTCATCCTCTCTTCTGTCTTTTCTATGGACCGATTCTTCCTCTTTCTTTTCTTCCCTCCATCTCTCTGTCTGTCTCTTTTCACTTCTGTCACCATTGTTCTATCTCCACTCTTTTCCTTTGTCCCTTCATTTGTAATTTATTTTTTGCTGAAAGGCACATGTGTACTGCTTGAGGAGTTTCCCTTGTTTCCAGAAAATCCGATTTAACTACAGAAGTGAAAAAAATACTGCCTCTTCGAAAGTGGAAGCTTTAAGGCTGGGAATAAACAGCTATCAAGAGTGGCAAGAACGTACTAAGGTCATTTTAAGGCAGCAAGGGTTTACCCGCTACTGACTGAGCACATCGGTGGCTGGTGGGATTTTATTTTCATAAGGACTTATCATCCCATCATCAAATGAAAGGATACTGGGTGTTCTCAGCTTCCATGGCAATGTTCTGAAGGAGAAAGATGAAATTTAAGGGGAAAATCAGTCACTGAAACCTGACACTTGCACGGATTTTAGAATTAGGGATGGGATGAGTTTGATGAGAAAAGAAAATTTGGGTGCAGAGATGGGGTGTTAATCTCAATTTATTTTTCAGTCTGGCTTCTCTGGGGATGGGTATTCGATTTCTACATGAAGGCGTTTATAATGAACTAGGCTTTGGAGTCAGACAAGACTTGAATTTTCACTTGACCACTTATTGACTGCTTGGTCTTGGGAATAATATTTAAATTTCCTAAGCTTTGGTTTGCTCACCTTAAAAAGGGGGATGATGAAACCTGCTTTAAGGGATTGCAGAGAATTTGAATGACATAACATCTGTGAAGTTCCTGCAACAGTGTGTTTAAGTGAGTTGTTATTATTTCCATCCGAAAAAGAGCCTATGTAAATACTTTGGTCATATTTAAAACAGCTTGCTACTGAAATAATCACCTGGAACCTTCAACTTCTTTTAGAAAGAATGCTTTATATGAACACAAGTGAGGAATTCTCTGGTAGCATTCGATATATTCATGGAGAAGCTTGGAAGGATGCTTTAGACTAGGCTCAGCAAACTTCTGATAAAGAATCAGCTAGTAAATATTTGAGGCTTTGTGGACCACAGTCTCTGCTGCACCTATTCAACTCTGCTGCTGGAGTGTAAAAGCAGCCACAGACAGTATGTAAATGGATAAAGGTGGCAGTGTTCCAATACAACTTTATTATTTATGGCTGCTGAAATTAGGATTTCATATACTTTTCCTGTACTATGAAACATTATTTTTCATTTGGCTTTTATTCCCCCTCCAACCATTAAAAAAGAAATGTAAAAAATCATTCCTGGCTAGCGGGTTGCACAAAAACAGGCAGGCACCTGGCTAGATTTGACCTGAGCTGTGTTTTGCTGACCCATGTCTTCGACCTACAAGATGCTAAGACATCAGTTTGCTTTCCTCCTTTGGGTCACAGATGAGGACTCAGAAGCCCAAAGATATGGTGAGCTGTGGCTGGAGTCCCTCTTAGCTGAGTGGCAGAGCTGGGATTAGAACCCAGATCTTCTGACTATTGGTCTCGAGATCGGTCATTCCTACCTTTTGCTGATTTTAGTTTCTTTGTCCTCCAAAACTCCGCTTGGTCATGGCATTCTTGTATGATTTGATTCTCTTAGCACACATTCTCAGTCATCTGGGGTGTTAGTTTCTGCCATTGTCCCTTTGCTTAACAAAGGAGGCAAGCCCAGATGCCTCAGGGACCAAGAAATTAACAAACCTCATTACAAAACCATAGGGAGGGGTGAGGGATGTGGTGAATTGGAGCGCACATGTCACGTCTAACAGAGGAAATTCTATTCCATGCAGATGACGGTGGCCTTTGGGAGTGAATCAGAGACACCAGGTCTCCCACCTTCTCAGAAGACACTTGAAATCTGGATCTTCTGTGGAATGTTAAGATATTAGCATAATTTAAAAAAGCTTATTATGACCAAACAAAGCATGTCTAGGGATTACAAGTAGCTTTCAGGAGATCAGTTTGTGATCTTTAACTCAGACTGTGATTTCTCTTGGCATGACAGAAATGTATGCTCTAAATATTTTTATAATTAAAAAATTTTAACTATGATAGAATACTCATACAATTGATTATCTTAACCATTTTTAAACTTATAGCTCAATAATGTTAAATAGACTCACATTGTTCTGAAAAGAAGTCCCCATTTCCCCCTATTCTCAACCCCTGGTAACAACCATTCTACTTCCTGTCTCTACGATTTGACTATAATGCTCTTTATCAGGCTTCCCTGATGGCTCAGCTGGTAAAGAATCAGCCTGCAGTGCAGGAGACTCCGGTTCGATTCCTGGGTCGGAAAGATCCGCTGGAGAAGGGATAGGCTACCCACTCCAATATTCTGGCCTGGAGAATTCCACAGGTGGTGCTAGTGGTAAAGAACCCATTTGAAAATACAGGTAGACATAAGAGATGTGAGTTCGATCCCTGGGTCAAGAAGATCCCTTGGAGTAGGGCGTGGCAACCCACTCCAATGTTTTGGCCTGGAGAACCCCATGGACAGAGGAGCCTGGTGGGCTACAGTCCATGGGGTTGCAAAGAGTCAGACACAACTGAGGCGACTTAGCATGCACGCACACGTGCTCTGCAGTGCCATGGAACAAATGGCAAAAAGTTAAAACTGAGACACAAGTAAAACATACTTTCTATAGATGGAGCAAACTCGCTCTTAAAGAAGAAATTGAAACTTGAGGACTGATGGTGGTGAGTGGGCCCTAGATTAACCTGGGTCACAGTATCTTTAAAGCAGGCAACCTCTGCCAAGGGGAAAGCAGGGAGGGATACATTGGCAGATTGGGATCGACATGTACACACTACTATATAGAAAATATTCAATACGTAACTTAAAATTATATAATTTATTTTACTTTTATATGAAGTTACTGGAATACAAATGTCATTGGCAACATTCTCAACACTAGAATTACTCTGACAAGTATTGAGTTGAGAGCTTCCCAGGTGGTGCTAGTGGTAAAGACTGGCTCCTGCCAATGCAGGAGACATAAGAGTCTCGGGTTCAATCCGCATGTCACTTTGGCATGCTACAAGTGAAAATTAAATAAGAGCAATGCAATGGGTGTCTTGGAATGTGCATATTGAGTGCCTTTTGATATAGATTGGTAAATTGCAAAAGTTACCAAAATTTAAGCCTGTTTGTCCTTGTTCCTTCAGTGTAATGGAAGGTGCATTTTCCCCAACCCTCCTCAGCTTGGAGATAATCTATATATGATTCATCCTTGAAGAACTCAGGGCCAGGGGATCCTGATCCTCTGCTCAGTGGAAAATCCAAGTATAATTTTGTAGTTAGCCTTCCTCATCTGCAGATTCAACCAAGTGCAGATTGTGTGGTAGTTTAGTGTTTACTATTGAAAAATATTTGTGTTTAAGTGGATCCATGCAGTCCAATTGTCAACTATATAGAAAACTTAAATACTCTTTTACGTCACTTCTTGGTTACTATCCTAGTGCATGATGCATACAAAGAGCCTTCACAAATATTATCCCTGTTGTTGTCACAACAGTGCTGTGAGTAGAAAGTGCAGATGTATTTCTTCCCACTTAGCAAAAGAGGAGATCAACTCTTGGAGAAATCAAACAACTCACGTGGTTTGCATGGGGAGCGAGAGAGCCCAAAAAAGCACTCAGGCTTCTGTGTCGTCTCTGGGGCTCTCAGGCACCCCCTCCCAAGGTGTCCCTCGGAGAGAACCACATGGGAGCTGGGGGCACCCCTACACTCCTGTTCTGAGCCGTGGTGCGAGCCTGGAGATCCCAGCCTGGCCAGGCAGCTGCTGGCCTATCTGATGGGTCCCCAATACTCTCAGGATATTCCTTACTTGGATTTCCTGTGAACTCACCAATATATCCCCGGCTTGTAAAGACCACTGATTTTTTTTCTGTTTTTAATCTTTTTATTTTGTATTGGGGTACAGCCAATTATCAACGCTGTGGCAGTTTCAGATGAACACCCGAAGGACACAGTCCTACCTGTACATACATCCACTCTCCCCTAGCCTCCCCTCCCATCCAGGCTGCCACACATCACTGGGCTGAGTTCCCTGTGCTATACAGTAGGTCCTTGTGGGTGGTTATTTATTTTTTTAATATAGCAGTGTGTACATGAGACACCCATTTTGATTTTATTCTCTTAATGGAAAGTCTTACTAAGGCAGCGTTGATGAAAACAGCTCAGCCACTTTCTTCATGGACCGCAGTAGACTCTGTGACCCCAAGGTAAGGGGGAAAATAGAGGGAAGATGATCGGGAAGAGCGAGAGGAGAAGGCGTGTATTTCAGTTCCTGCCTGGATGGGCACCCATGCTCTTCTCTGAGCTGCCAGCCAGTGTTAGCAGAGTGATGGAGAGAGCCCTGCCCCTCTGGCACACCAGCAAACCTCGCTAATGTAATGGAAACGATGATTATTCCCAGGGCCTAGCATTTCCCTTCCTCCGGACTGTAGGGGTATTAAAGTTGATTGAACACATATGCTTCGGGTAGACAGCGCCTGCTATCACATATGGAGCCATCCGTTTTCTGTGTGCTCAGAAGGAGTCACTGAGACCATGAGAGCTGGGCAAAGGCTGAGCCGGCTTAGGGGATTATAAACGAGGGGGTCCAAGTCTCTTTACAGGCCAGACAGGGGAAAAACCCAACTTTAAAGAAAAATTCCCCACATTTCTGCACAGAAAAAAAAAAAAAGCTCAAAAATACTTATTAAAGTTAAAATTCAATTTTAATAATTTTAACAGAATCTGCATTTCCCCTCCTTTCTATATACATGTATATATGACAAAGATGAATAGGTTATACCTGTTTATCTAAATTTTTCAATTTAGGTACAAATGCCTGTATATATGTCATGGATTATGGAACGGGTCCATTTTACAGCGTGAATCCCATGTCCTCAGGATGTGATTATTTTTTGAAAAAATGTGTTTCTCAGAATGAGGGTTCCGTAACTTTTCTCAAAGCCAAAGAGTGATGCTTGTCTCCTTCACAATCATATGTCTAATGAATCACAGCTTGATTTTCCACACCTGTACTCTTGCCTGGAAAATCCCATGGACGGAGGAGCCTGGTAGGCTGCACAATTCAGTGACTTCCCTTTCACTTTTCACTTTCATGCCTTGGAGAAGGAAATGGCAACCCACTCCAGTGTTCTTGCCTGGAGAATCCCAGGGATTGGCGGAGCCTGGTGGGCTGCCGTCTATGGGGTCGCAGAGTCGGATACGACTGAAGCGACTTAGCAGCAGCAGCAGCAGCAGCAGCGTGAGCAAATATGAGAGGCTGTTCTAAGCAGGCTGGGGAATCGGTGCTGCTGGGTGTTGATATGAGACTTCTGAACACTCCACTGCTTGTTTGAAAGCCTTACCAGGCTCTCCCAGTCCCGACACAGTGAGGGGAATGCCCACAGCCTCCCTGGCTGCCTGGTTATTGTGGCTCCACGTCTGGGCTGGATAGGTTTGGCTGTTTGTGCAACAGCTGGCTCTAATTATTCTCCTGGGTTATGGAGATATTTTGCTTGGCCATGTTTCACTTGCTTCAGACTAAGGCAAGTCTCTTTCCACTCCATGTATTAAAATATATGTGCTATATGGGGGAGGAACACATTTGGAGTATAGATAGACACTAACATATATAAAATAGATAAATGACTAGGATTTATTGTATAGCACAGGGAACTATGTCCCATATCTTGAAATAACCTAATAATGGAAAATAATTGAAAAAAAGGAAATGGCACCCCACTCCAGTGTTCTTTCCTGGAGAATCCCCGGGATGGGGGAGCCTGGTGGGCTGGCGTCTATGGGGTCACACAGAGTCGGACATGACTGAAGCGACTTAGCAGCAGCAGCAGCATACGTATACATATATATACATATCTGAATCACTTTGTTATATATCTGAAACTAACACAATATTGTAACTCAACTATAAACAAAAAAACTTAATTAAGCATATATGTATTATATTTACAAGGAACGAATTCATTTTAACTGTGTGCAAAAAATATTTTAAAAGAGTTTTATTTTTAAAGTACCCAGTTTTGCCAATCTCAGCACCTTTGTATTTTTCATTCTTTAAAAAACACCTTTTTGTTTGCTGTGTGCTAATTCAGAAAAATTTAAGGAAAACATTAATGTCACTCTAATCTGGCCATTTGGAAATATGAAAGCTAATACTTTAATGTGTTCCTTTTTACTTTAGGCTGCACCTTGAGACTTGTGGGACCTCTGCCCCCCATCAGGAACTGAACCAGTGCCTCAGGCAGTGGAAGCGCTGAGGGTTAGCCAGTGGGCCAGCAGGGAATTCCCTACCCTGACATTTTAAATAGGCATTTCCCTATGTTTTCAAACTGTTTTAAAGTATAATTTTAATGGTTTCACTCATCAATTAAGCTTTTAAAATAATATGAATTTTTCTTGATTATAAAAGTAACGAATATTCTTATTAGAAAATTCAGAAAATTCGAAACATGAAGAAATAAAATCACAGAAGAGCATATCAAATGATAAATATTTTTAGTGTATTTTTTCTCTCTCAGTCTCTCCACCCTGCCCCTTATCCACATACATGTTAAACACACACACACACACACACACACACACATTTGTGTGGATGTCAAATGTTGAAAAAAGTCAAATTGAGTGATTTATACTCTTTTATTTAAAACTAGTTTACTGGGAGCCCAGCCTGGTGCTCTGTGATGACCTAGAGGGATGGGATAAGGAGGGAGGCTCAAGAGGGAAGTGATATATGTATAATTATGGTTGATTTGTATTGTTGTATGGCAGAAACCAGACAACACTGTAAAGCAATTTTCTCCCAATTAAAAAAAAAAAAAAAAGAGTTTGAAATTTTTCCAATGGCATTACAAAATCTTTGACAACCTTAATCTGATAGCGCCATCATATTTCATCAAATACCATCATTCACTATTTTTATATTGTTAATATTTAGATTGGCTATAAATTTTCACTCTTGTAAATAATGATGCAAACTGCATTCATATGTAAAAACTTATCATATGTGAGCCAGACATGAGAGCCTCTCCTAGGACAGTTTCTTAGAAAGGATAAAGTAGGGTCAAAGGAGATACTGTGAGTCTTCTGTCGGATACCACATAGACTTTCCAGCGGCTTTCCCCTGGATGTGCCTCCTATAGCAGCCATCCCCATTGTTTTGGCACCAGGGACTGGTTTCGTGGAAGACAGTTTTTTTTTTTTATGGACCAGGGCGATGGAGGTATGGTTTTGGGATAATTCAAGCACATCACATTTATTATGCACTTTATTTCTATTATTATTTCATTGTGATATATAATGAAATAGTTATACACCTCACCATAATGCAGAATCAGTGGGAACCCTGAGCTTGTTTTCCTGCAACTAGACTGTTCCACCTGGGAGTGATGGGAGACAGTGACTTCTGAAGTGTGGGGAGCAGCTGTAATTACAGATAAAGCTTCACTCGCTTGCCTACTGCTCATCTCCTGCTGCGTGGCCAGTTCCCAACAAGCCATGGACCCGCCCCCAGGGTTGGGGACCCCTGTCCCAGAGGACTTGAGAGGGCTTGTTGCGATCAGCCCCACGGTAGCCCTCTGCACCTCACTGCTGCTCATCTAGGGGGCAGCAGAAAGACTAGCGCTTCTTTCCACTTTTAGATGAAGAAATGCCAGCTCAGGTAACCTCACCAGAGTCACAAGAACAAACAAACAGTTAAGAGGAGTGGCTAAGTGACCTGAATCTTAACTTCATGCTAGATCCTTGAAACAAAATATAGTAAATACTGTTTGTGAAGCCCAGAGGCAACAGAAAGGATGCAAAGCAGCAAACGAGATACAGATCAACAGGTCTTCTGGCATTTCACCAGCCAGTTGGTGACTCTAAAGGGAGAGACAGAAATAGCTGTTGCTTTGAAATGTAATTGCCTTGGTCTGTCTAGGGAAAAGAGTGTGAGAGCTCTAATTTGGGGAAGTGACAAACTAAAGTGTTTTGAAATGTACTTAAGGAAAAAAAAATCAAAGTGCTGAGACAGCTCTGTTTCTTAAGAACCACAATAGAAATTTGGGATAGTTTTTGTTTTTAATCAGATGTTTAGGGAACCCATGTGGTTTTTCTTTTGATGGAGGTTGCATTTTTATTTTTCAATTTTTAAAAGGTAGCCAATTTTAAAAAGGGAACTTTTTAAAAAGTTCCTTGGGAGAATGTCTCTGACCTATATTAGACAGAAAGTAAAACTCAAGCTGTTAATTCTTTGATGGCTCACTGTATTGGAAAGCAATTCTCAGAATTCCTCAGACTGGACACTGATCACAGAATTAGCATCGATGCTGGTGTATTCTAGTCCACAGCTGGCCCCTGGACTTGCTGCTCACATCTGGATAAATTTCCTGAGTCCTGGCAGCCTGAGCTGATGTTTCATTGGGGGATATTTACTCCCACACAGCTGTTCAGCAGTTAGAGCAGAAAATCAACTTGGATACAATTAATACCATGTTGTAATAAGGAGACGTCACCAAGAGAAACAGTTGCTGAATTGATTCTGATGATGCTGAGGAGGGTAACTACAATGATAATGGTGATTAATATAATCATTACTAGGTACAGACTCATAGAAGGAACATATTTTAGTCCTGGCTTTGTTTACATTGTTGCAATCTTTCATGCTCCAGTTAGGGAAGATCGCACACAGCTGGAGATAAACTACACTGGTCTGAATTCTCTAGGTAATTGACTAAAACACACTCAATATAATTCAGATAGATGATGGAAGGACAACCCAAATACCAGTATGTTTCCCCTCCCCCACTGGAGATAAACATCTGGAATTGCCATAGTTCTTATAAACTGAATCTCAGTAAGAATGCTCAGGCTAAGGAATCCCCTGGTGGTCCAATGGTTAACCCTCTGTGCTTCCACTGTGAGGGGCTTGGGTTCCATCCCTGGTCAGGGAACTAAGGCCCTGCATGCTAAGTTGTTGTTGTTTAGTCGCTAAGTTGTATCTGACTTTATGACCCATGGACTGTAGCTGGAAGGCTCCTCTGTCCAGGGGATTTTTCAGACAAGGATACTAGAGTGGATTGTCATTTTCTTCTCCCTGGCTAAAAAAAGAAAAAGAAAGGTCAGGCAGTTGAAACTGAGTTAGAGAGAGCTAGGTGAGACCCTGATTACTTAGTATTCCTCCCTGTTTTGGGGGGAGGGGAACGCAGAATCATTAGAACTCTTGACCTAGACGCTGAATCTACCTACCCTATGGGTAGGGGGTTGTGTTTCTCCACGGCTACCATTCTTGTACCCAGAGGACAACTCTCCTGTATTGGACCTGTTTGGAGAGCTATGGACCGTTTAGCAATTACAGGGTCTATCTGCCCATAGTCCCCCGCCATGGTGACAACCTAAAATGTTCCTGCACATTTCTCCTGGAGTAGAGCTCCATTGACCTGGGTGATGGGGGCAGGTGGTGATCAGCAGACTTTGTGCAATTTGACTTTTTTTTTTTAAATGGTGGTATTGAAAAAAACATGTGTTTATTTATGTTGGCCGCAATGGGTCTGAGTTCTGGGTTGCAGTATTTTCCTTATGGCATGTGAGCTTCTTGGTTGTGGGATCTAGTTCCTGACCAGGAATGGAACTGGGACCCCTTGCTTTGGAAGAGTGGAGTCTTACCCACTTGACCGGAAGTCCCTAACTGACTTTTCAGGTTGTTGGTATAGTTGTTAAGTCATGTCTGACTCTTCCGATCCCATGGACTGTAGCCTCCTCTTCTGCGTGGGTGAGTCATGTGTCACAGAAATTTCTCTCTCCAACTTGACTGTGAAGGTACTATTACAAAAACAGATTCTGGGTATCTAGTTTTTTGGTTTCAAGTGGGCTCCAATGTTCTGCATCTTGGTTTCCAATGGTTTCAAGTGGGCCCAATGTTCTTCATTTTCTTTTCTTTTTAAAAAAATATTTATGCATTTATTTTTGACTGTGTTGGGTCTTAGTTGCAGCATGCAGACTCTTCATTGCAGTAAGGGGCGGGCTTCTCTCTACGTGTTGCCTGGGGCTTAGTTGCCCTGTGTGTGTGGGATTTTATTACCAGGACCGGGGATTGAACCCATATCCCCTGCTTTGGGAGGTGGATTCTTAACCATTGGACCACCAGGGAAGTCCCATTCTGCATTTTTAAAGAAACTCCCCAGGCGATTCCGAAGTTGGCATCCAACTTAACAAACACTGACCCAGAAAATGTTTTCATTTTTTTAAAGATGAGAGAATATGAGGCTCAGAGCTACCTAGCATCATGGTGGTAGCATGGGGCTCTGGAGCGAGGCAGCCTGATAACGATTTTGGATTATATAAAGGAGATCTCAGGAGGACAGACATCCCAGACTCAGTGTCAGAACTTCTTTATTTCTCTAGCTGTCTGCCCTTAGGGCCTTTCAGTCTTTTCATTTAAACTTCCAGCTCTCTAATTTGGCCATCAGAAGTAAATCCTGGAGGATCATTTTGTGAGCCATCTCTTAAAAGGAGTTTGAGATATTTGCTCTAATGAACAGTGGCATTTCTGCCCACCTGGAGAGAGTCAGAGATGGATGGAGAGGGGATAGGAAGGCCTTGGTCCCTGCATGGGGCCGCTGTGGGAGCTTTGGCCCCCTCCCTTGGCCACCTGCCACCCCACCCATTATGGGTTTGTGGCAGGGAAATCTGTGAAAAATTCCGGTTACTGGGATCCTCCTAACTACAACATCACTGAATGTGCTTTTATATTATTTTTAAGTGAACTTCATAGTGAGAAGGTAAATTTCACTTCCTAACCCCCTGCCAGCAGACCCACTCTGCACCCTGCTTTCCCCTGCCAGTCAATACTCCCAGGCTGTGCAATCAGTCATTATGGGCGTTCTGTGCAGAGATGGTTGGATACCAGCTTCCCTCTCTAATAAAATAAGGTGAATAATATGGGTTGTTGTTGTTCAGTTGCTAAGTCATGTCTGACTCTGCGGCCCCGTGGACTATAGTCCGCCCCTGCCAGGCTCCTGTGTCCATGGGATTTCCCAGGCAAGAATACTGGGTTGTCATTTCCTTCCCCAGGAGATCTTCCCAATCCAGGGATTGAACTTTTCATCTCCTGTGCTGCAGGTGGATTCTTTACAACTGAGCCACCAGGGAAAACCCCCAAGCTCCGCCGCAGACAGAAGCAATATTGTAACAAATTCAGTAAAGACTTCATGGCCATACCAGCCCACCCCATCCTCTTGCCAAATTCAACTGGAATCCAACATGCGCGATCAGAAACAGAACTGAGGGGTGTATTTACTTGCTGTGATCCATGAAGCCTGGGAACCCAGTGAGACCAGAACCATGGCCTGGCAGCTGGTTTCCTTCCTCTGCTCTTGCCTTCTGTGGTGTGTTTTGCACAAAGCGAACAGAGTGATCCTTTAAAAGAACTTTGATCAGGTCGCCCCCATCTCTGGTCTAAACTGGCCAAGGGCCAGAATAAAGTCTTCATACTCAGAATAAAGTCTAAACTTCCCAGGGCAGTTTGGCCATGAACACTTGTCAAATATCCTCTCTCTCCCTCCCCTCACAGGCTCCACACCAGCCACATTAGTGTCTTTGCCATGACTCAGTGAGGTAGAGATAATCTTGCCTCGAAACTTCACATTTACCCTTTCCTCAGCCTGGAATGTTCATCTCCAGCCATCCATATGGATTGTCCCATCAATGTTCAAGTATTTCTTCAATATATTATCCATAAGACCATCCATAATTACTCCAAATATAACAAAACCCACTCTCATTACTTTTCATACCTTTAGCTATTATTTGTTTCTTTTTAGCATGTACAGCCAGATCTCTCAGACATTTATGTATTATTGTCTGTCTGTCCCCCAGTAGAC
Source organism: Budorcas taxicolor (assembly GCF_023091745.1). Lineage (NCBI taxonomy): Eukaryota > Metazoa > Chordata > Mammalia > Artiodactyla > Bovidae > Budorcas > Budorcas taxicolor. The sequence continues at coordinate 28,685,001 of NC_068933.1, forward strand.
AGTAAGCGGGGACATTATCTGTTTTTTGTCATCATTGCTTAGAAGGCTGCTTGGTACCTGGTAGGTGTGACTCAGGTGTCTTCAACCAACAGTCTCTTGAGGTGATCAGAGGTGACTAGATGACTTAGTGATTATGAAATCCCCAATCTTTTCCCTATGTCAGCACTTCACTCTTCTCACAACCACCTCCATGCATATCTTGGTGGAACATTGCAAGCAATGACCACAATTTCTTACCCTCCCTGGACTCACGCCCTTGCAATGAGACTTTGTAGCTTTTTTCAAAAAGGGAGTCTTCCTCAATTCTTCAGCTAGGTTTGTGCCTTGCTCTGAACATGAACAGACATGAAACACTCACAGATTTGCAAGGTGCTTGTACGATGAGGGGCTTCCCTGGTGGCTCAGACGATAAAGTGTCTGCCTGCAATGCGGGAGACCCAGGTTCGATCCCTGGGTCGGGAAGATCCCCTGGAGAAGGAAATGGCAACCCACTCCAGTATTCTTGCCTGGAAATCCCATGGATGGAGGAGCCGGGTGGGCTACAGTCCATGGGGTCGCAAAGAGTCAGACATGACTGAGCGACTACTTCACTTTCTTTCACTTTGTACGATGAGACCCTGAACCTTCATGTGACCAAGACATGGCCTCCCACTGTAGAATGAGACACGTGGCCCAGTTTCCCTTCCTGCCTCAGCTGGCACTGAGCCAACACTCAGAAGCTCAGTCTTTGACTTCAGATACACAAATGATCCCAGCTGAGAGTGGGCTGAACTTACATCAGAACTGCCCCGCTGAGTCAGCCCAGACAGCTGACTTGCAGAATCATGGTCTAAATAGCAATGCAGTTAAGCTACCACGTTTGGAAGGGTTTGTTTCCTGGCAAAAAGTAACTGATACATGTGTGAGAAGGTAAGAGTTAAATAGTGAGAGAATGGGATTTTAGTTGGCTTTGACAGATGCTGGTGTAAGATTTCATAGTTCCAATAACTAGGTCAAGCCCAAGGGGTAACATTATTACTGCTGGGCCATGGGGTGGATATACCTGGCCTTTAATGAGAGTTTTTTTTTTAAATGCAGAGAATTAGTGCTTTCTTATTCTCCTGGTACCTTCTCTTTCAGAGTAGAAAGGTAGGTCTGCAAAGCTGGTGTGTCTTTACAGCTTCAAGACCTTAGCGTGTTGGATCATATTAGCAAGAGATTTGGATAATTTTTAAACTGAAAGATCACGAAGGTCTAATTTTTGAGAAGTTAAAATAGGGAATCCAGGGAATCAGCTAGCAGAGCCACTATTTTCCCTGGAATTGGTTATCTCAGGAGTTAGTTATCTCAGTTAGTTCAGTTGCCCAGTCTGAACTACTGAGTCTGACTGACTCTTTGTGACCCCATGGACTGCAGCAAGCCAGGCCTCCCTATCCATCACCAACTCCCGGAGTTCACTCAAACTCATGTCCACTGAGTCGGTGATGCCATCTCATCCTCTTTGTCCCCTTCTCCTCCTGCCTTCAGTCTTTCCCAGCATCAGGGCTTTTCTAATGAGTTGGTTCTTTGCATCAGGTGGCCAAAGCATTGGAGTTTCAGCTTCAACATCAGTCCTTGAGTAATTCCATCATAAATGAAAGGGGAGCCCCAGGAGAAGAATGGTTGAGAAATCAAAGGCAGGTGCAGAATCAAGTTGTGGGGGTCACTTGTGAGGTCCAGCAATGGAGGCAACGTGATCTTATCTCACTGCCATTGACCAATTTTTGTGGCTTTGTGAGAACTTTTTCATACCTAGGAAATTCAGATCATTTATCCTAAGACACAAATATCTGGCTCCCTGCCACAGTTCCTGGATGGATGCTCTAGAAGTGGTCCTTAAACTGGGATATGCTGGTTGAGGGCAGCCTGAGGAAGGAGTATTGGGTAGGAGCAGTGTTGAGTCTGTGGTGGTCCATGAGTGTGTTTGGGCTGGGCGGGGAGTTTTCCCATGTTCAGAACCCAGTTGCTGAATCTGGGGGAGGAGCACATATTTACAACTTCATTCAGGGATCAGACTCCAGGAATCTGCTAATGATTAAACTGTGTAATCCATTGAAAGTTATTAGAGATCTTTGGAATTCATGCTTGTTGGCATGTAAGAGAATTGAAGGAACTTCTAGAACATGTTTCCTAAATTCACACATCCTCTGCATCACACCACGAATGTACTTCTGCTAAAAAAATAAAAATAAAAAAGATATTACATCAGGCTCAGAAATAAAACCTCTGAATCAAGCTGCTCATATGACCCAGCTGCTTATTGACTGAGGGATGATCTGTGAAGGGAAACCATAGGGCATTTGTTTTGTGACAAGTCAATCGCACAGTGAGATGCTTGAGCTGTGAGGATACATTCACTCATCAACCAAAACCTGCTCAAGGGTTTGGGTGGTTTACTGTCTACATTTCTGGAAGCATTCAGTGCAGAAAAGGCCAGTTTTTCCTTAATAATTCCAGCAGATTCTTCAGGATGTAGAAAGGAATGTATTTGGGCTCTGAGAGAAACAATTTTTTCGTTCAATGACTATTCACTGAATGTTGACCATGGGCCAGGCACTGTCCTAGGTTCTTAGAGTACATCAGGGGATAAAATTCACAAAGATTCTCTGTCCTGGGGATGGTGTGTGTGTGTGTGGAAACTGACAATAAGTAATAAACATAATTAAGTAAATATAAAGTTTGTCAGAAGGAGATAGGTGCTAAGGGAAGAAAAATGCTAAGATAAGAGGTATCAGGAGTGCTGGAGGGGGACAGTGGCAGCATTTAAAAAGCAGTCAGGGGACTTCCCTGGTTGTCCAGTGGCTAAGACTCCATGCTCCCAGTCAAGGAGCTGGAGTTCAATTCCTGGTCAGGGAACTTGATCCTGAATGCCATTAACTAAAAGATCCTGCATGTTGCCACTAAGACCTGGCACAGCCAAATAAATAAATACATGAATATTTAAAAAATAAAAATAGCAGATAGTCAGGGTGGACCTCATTGAGAAGGGGGGATCTGGGCGAAGATATGAAGGAGGTAAGGTCCACATGTCACCATGGAGAGATGACAAGCCCTCCTGTTTATCTCTGTATCTCTTCTCCCAAGAATCTAGTCAAATACTTTATAGGCAGTAGTGGTTTAGTAAAACTTGACATAAATTAAAGATGACCAGACATTTCTTCAGTATGAAATGGGTGGCTTTTCAACAGATGAATGGATGAAGATGTGTTGTACAGATAGACTGAACGATAGACAGGCAGATAGACAGAGAGAGAGAGGAAATGGAATGGAATACCACTTAGCCCTAAACAAGAATGAAACTTTGCCATTTACAGCAACATGGATGGATTTGGAGAGTATTATGCTTAGTGACACAAGTCAGACAGAGAAAGGCAAATATTGTATGATATCATGTGTGTAAACAGTAAAACAAACTAGTGAACAATATGAAACAAGCTCACAGATGTAGAGAAAAAAGTGGTGGTTACCAGCAGGTAGAGGGAAGGGGAGGGAATATTAGAGAAAGGGAATTAAGAGGTACAAGCTACTATGTATAAAATAATCAAGCTGCAAGGATATATTGTACAGCAGAGAATATAACCAGTATTAAATAATAACTACGACAAAATTAAAGATGACCAGACATTTCTTCAGCATGGGCTGGGGTGTCTTTTCTCAGAAAGGAAGATGGATAGTTTTATCCTTGATGTGTCTCTGTTTTCTTTTCTTTTTAAAATGTCTATTCATATCCTTTGTCCATTAAAAAATTTTTTATATATTTATGTTTATTTGGTTGCACTGGGTATTTAGTTGCACGTGGGATCTAGTTCCCTGACCAGGGATTGAACTCAGGCCCCCTGCGCTGGGAGTGCTGAATCTTTGTCACCGGACTCAGCCACCAGGGAAGTCCCTTTATTTTCTGTTTTTATTCTTTCACTATCCTCTTGCCCTTTGCAATCTGGAGTCTGTCTGGATCACCCTAATGAAAGGACACCATTTTCGCCTCAGCCAAGCTCTAGTTAAAGGTGAATGCTTTTTCTTTTCAGCAGCCACATTCTAGCTAGTGATGCTGCAGGAATGTGTACTGACTTTCCCCTTTCTGGTGGCTACAGGGTCAAGGCAATTCTAGGACACAGCTTTTTTCTTCTTCCTCCTCCTGCTATGAGAATCCTGGTAGAAAAGCAGGAAGAAAACCTGCCTCAGCTGTCAGAGGGGTAAGCTGTTAACTTCCTTGATTCAAGGGGAAAATAGAATTGATTGACAGACTAGAGAGAGCTGTTCCTCATTTACCCACCAGAAGATATTATATGGCTGTAAGCAGTGTTCAGGAGCATGAGAAGGTAATAAACTATGTGTATAAGCTCAGTTCTCCAGGGAAGGAGAGCGGCTGCCAAACCCACACTCAGATTGTTTCTTTCTCATTTTTTTTTTTTTCAGGTCCTCTGTGCATGCCATGCTTAATGAAGGTAATAAAAAGGTAAGATTATAAAGAAGAAAGAGACCCATCAAGGACGGAAGTTGCTTTATTTGCTCTCCTGTCAAGGAATTCTTCTCAACCCATCAGCATTTCAACACAGAAGCGGTGACTGGCTGAATGGAAGGCGTAGAACAGAAGAGCAAATCAGGGTCAGATGGATTATTCAGTGGATTTGCAGTGGCCCCAGCTTTATCATAGTTTTTTTTTTTTTTTCTTTTGATGGATATCTACCCATCCACCTCTCAAGAGACTGATAGCTTGTTCTCAAAAAGTGGAGCAGTTTTCATTTTTGTTTTTGGCAAAACATGTGTGGTGCAGCATGTAGGATTTTAGATCCCTGAACAGGAATTGAACTGATGCCCCCTATATTTTGAGTGCTGAGTCCTAACCGCTGGACCACCAGGGAAGTTCCTGAAGCTGCTTCTTGATCTTTGAGTACTAGGCGGTGTGTCAAAAACCAGGTCAGAACTCAGACTCTGCTGTACTGGGTCATCTTAGACAGGTGGTGTGCTGTCTATTTGCCTCCTCCACCAGTCTGAGTACACATTTGGGTGAACTGCAGGCACCAAGTCAACATTCATATAATTAGGCTCTTCTATGCTTTTGGAGAAGTCAATGGCACCTCACTCCAGTACTCTTGCCTGGAAAATCCCATGGACAGAGGAGCCTGGTGGGCCACAGTCCATGGGGTTGCTAAGAGTCGGACATAACTGAGCGACTTCACTTTGACTTTTCACTTTCATGCATTGGAGGAGGAAATGGCAGCCCACTCCAGTATTCTTGCCTAGAAAATCCCAGCGATGGGGGAGCCTGGTGGGCTGCCGTCTATGGGGTCGCACAGAGTCAGACACGACTGAAGTGACTTAGCAGCAGCAGCAGCAGCATGCTTTTGGTGCCTCAGTTTCCTCAGCTGTAAAATAGTATCTAATACACCAAAAATGCCCTCCCCATTTTTTCCAACTGTACATGAAAATACTTCATCAACACATTATTCACTAGACTGAAATTAAGTCTATGGAGCTTATTAACTCCTTAAGGTAAGAGTCTTTATAAATAAACACTAGAGAGTATTACCTTGCCTTTCCTGGAAATTTCCAGGTCTTAAGAAGTCCCGGGAAGTTCTGACAGGACAGGATAATCATGTTACCATCGCACATAAAGGACATATGTTGAACACAGTATATCAGATTCTGAGCTTCTCTGTGTTAATTTCTTTAACCCTCACAAGATAGGGGTGGGGACTACTATTCTCCCCATATTATAGATGGGAAAACTAAGCTCATAGAGCTTGGCTAGCTACGTTTCCTAATATTAACAGTTAACAAGTAGCAGAACCAAGACTGGAACTTGGCCATCTAGCCCCAGAAATTTGCCTTGTAGTTACCAAGTTAGAACAGCTCTTCAGAAAAGACTTTCACTGGAATCTTAAGCAAGCTTTGCTGTAAAGGAAATATACTGGCTCCCAGGTGACTGCTCTTTATTTAGAGTTTGTCACCTTCCTCTTCACTGCTCATTTCCCCCCCCCCCACAAGTTTAAATTTAAGAAGAATTGCTGGGGCAATTATTCGTTTTGACAGGCAATATAAATAGCCATAGAAATCCTTCCTGTTCATGTATTCAGCTAATACAGGCCACTGTATTTACAATGGGCTAAGGACAATGGGAATTATTTGGAAGCCACAATTTTTGTCCTCCAAGAGCTTTGCTGTCCATCAGAGAAGCAAGAACAAACCCCTGAATCCTGAAAGGACGTGGTTGGTGAAACAATGTGTTTTATGTATCCAAGGGGAGGACACAGACACTCTGCTTTGTAGAAACTGAACTTATAAGGGAGATGCAAAGTCAGGGAGATGTCTTGGGGAGGGGGCAACTTGACCCCAACCTTGTGGGGTGGATAGGACTTTGATGGGAGTGGAGGTGACAATGCAGTTCCAGCCTAGTGTGTTACTGGCAGGGGTTACCCTAGAAGTTCCTGGAGCTAGGCTGGTGGGGTTCAACCCCTGGTTCAATGACTTATTAGCTTCAAGTCCTGAGGAACTTCCCAGTTTGACCTCTCTGAGACTCAGTTTTCTCATCCAGAAGGAGGCAGACTGAGGGAAAGAGAGAGTCCCAACAGATGAAGTGTTCCAAGTAGATAAGAGGAGCATGATCTGTTTATGAGTAACCTGAAGCAGGGGGGTGACGGAAGAGGGAGGGTTATTAACCTCATCCTCTATAACTGAGGGAAAGAATAGTCATTTGAACCAGCAAGCGCAGTGAACTTAGTGAAAGAATGGTCATTAGAACCAGCGATCGCAGTATAGAGGGAGCCGCCTCTCAGGGAGCACTGCCCTTTATAAGAGGGGCGCAGCTGGATTAAAGGTGACGGAAACAGAACAGACTAGGACAACGGACGCCTCAGCCGCGACCCTCCAACCGCCTGCCTGGCTCCGCCCCTCTCTCCCTATTGGTTGAGCCCAACCAGGAAGCCACCTCGCGCGGGAACTGGGTGGGATCCCACAGGTCAGGCCCCCAGGATGCGAGTCTGTGAAGACAGGCAGATCGCGGGTCTGGAGGGCAGGACAGAAGATACCTGTCACAGAGGGGGAACACGGAAGGCAGGTAAGGTAGGCTGGTGCCATTTTGTCACTGTGCTGGGATATGATTTTGAAGGCAGTGGGACCGTGGAGAGTTTTTGAGCAGAAGGGACACAGTGACAGAATAAAATCAGCGCTGGGATGGAGACCCTCTGGGCTATTTTACCTCAGGCTCCCTGCCCATCTGTTGTTATACACTTTCCTTGAGGCAACCACAGCAGCTGCCCAGGACCTCCCTCCTACCCCTAAGGGCAGCAACTCCTGCCTTCAGTTTGTGGCGGGATTCCCCAAGAAAACTCTTTTTCTGGGATTGCCCCTCTCTCTCCTTTCTTACCTGTTTTAAAATCTTCTTGCGGGTTTTAAAATCTGCCCTGATAACTGTAGCCTGGTTGGCTTTGAACTTTCTAGAAAGACGGAAAGCTGGATCTGAAGCAGCTACTTGAACCACAGTCTCACAGCTGTGATAGAGCCAAGTCACCAAACACCGTTTCCGAAGGAAACGGAACGTGCCTCATTACGGCCTGGCGCAGATCCCTCTGACAGACACATGAGGTAATGACTCCAAATGAGCACCTTCCCACGGACAACTGGAAAAGAGACTTCACATTGTGCTTCAGCCCGTAATTCGTTTGCTGTAGAAATGACTGCGCTGGTTGTACTGCACATTTCCTCTCTGAACAATGCCTTTATTGAATCAATTTAAATATTCTTGGAAGGAAGCACTTTGTGACAGAAGCAACCTGATGCCTGGATGTGGGCTTGAAACATGGAGGTGACCCTGGAACCCAGTCTTTAAGGGCTGTTTCTCTACCTGCTGATGGCTGTGTGTACGTCTGCCTTGCCACAAAGGATTTGACCCTGTCTTTCCCCCATCATTTTTGGGTGGAAAAAGACTGTGGGGGAAGTGGCAATGGAAACCAGCAACAGGGACCTCAGGGAACGGATGGATTTGTTCCTGTCCCTTTGTGAGGGGGGCTTTGAAGAAGATGTCGGTCTAGAGATGGCTTGAGATGAGATCAGTTGGGAAGTTTCAGTTCTTCTTCCTTCCAGGTGCTAATTCCAAGCCTCTATACCCAAAACCAAGGGTGCTACTGCTTCCTCAGAAAAACAATTGAACGGTAAGGCATTACATTTCATTCTAGAAAGACATTAATTCTTGTGCCTCTTATCCAAACCGTAGGCCACTCAGAAAGCTGGCTGATTGCAAAGAGGCTTGATTTCAAGGTGGGAGGAGTAAATGAGACTCCATTTCTGATGAACACAGATGAAGTTGCAGTTTGCCACTTTCAATCAACGACACTGGGTGAGAGCAGTAAAGGTCACCCCCTACCATGTGTTATAAGAAAAATCTGAGATCCCTTCGTATTCTGGTCCTCAAGGGCAGTTTTCTGCCTCTTCCTGCTGTGCCCCTTGCTTAGAGGATGGCAGATGAATCTGGACTGGGCTTCAGTTTTGCTTTTGGTTGCACATAAAATAATTGCTTTAGAAACAATACCCTTGTGATTAAAAAACCACTGCAGCTAAAAATATTGAAATCAGGAAGCATCCCAAATAAAGGATTTGCCAAACACATCATCTAGGACAAAAAATTTTGCTGGCAGAACGTAAAATAAATATCAAAAGACTAAACTAATAAGGCACTAGGAAGCGCTAGAGTTCTACTGGGTACCATTTGTCCAAGATGTTTATACATCTCCACGTAATTACAGCTAATCATATAAGCTCTTTGTTTCAGCTTGAAATCTGTTCAGGTTAACACTTTCACTTCTGTGTTGATTATTTCTTTCCCATCTTCTGATCTCCTTCTGCCTCTTTTTTTTTTTTTTCTTTTTAAGAATAAATTATTGTCAGAGCATGGGCTTGCAAAGCAGGGATTTGAGTCTATCTAATTATTTTCCCCCCTTTTCCTCATCTTTTTATTTCTAGCAACTCCCAGATGCACCTCAGATTCTCTCAATAAATCCTTATTTTATTTTTTTTACCTGTTATGCTGATCTCCCTTCTTCCACTCCCCCCCTTTCTCATTCTTTCTTATTTCCTTAACTGCATTTTCTTTGTTTTATAGGATAGTTATAAGCTATACACATTCAAGTCTTGTGGATGGATTGTTCTGTTTCATGGGCTAAGGCAAATATATGTCATGATATCAACTTACTCTCTTGGAAGAGGAAGTCTGGGACTTCCCTGGAGATCCAGTGGTTAAGACTCTGTGCTTTCACTGCAGGGAGTACAAGTTCCATCCATGGTTGGTTCAATCCCTGGTCAGGGAACTAAGATGCCATGTGCCATGTGGCTTGGCTGACAAAAAAGAGAGGGAGAGAGAGAAAGACTTACACTGAAACCAAGACTATTCTTACTCCTTTGTCCGTGCTTTCCCTGACCAACTGACCAAATGCAAGTTGGGCAACAGAAGGGGTGAACAATGGTCATGGTCGTGGTTATAATCCTCTCCCTATCCCCAAAAGGGAAGCTGTACCCAGGGACTGGAAAGTTTGTGAATAGACTGAGGTGATCCATGAGAGAGATGGGAGTTTCTATACTTCTATGGTTTGAACATCTGTGTTCCCCCCAATTCACCTCCAAGTGATGGCATTAGGAGGCAAGGCCTTTGGGGAATGATTAGGTCATGAGGGTGGAGCCTTCATAATTGGGATTAGTGCCATTGTAAGAAAAGGGCCCACCCAGGGAGCTAAGTTGTCCCTTCGGCCATGTGAGGGCTCAGGGAGAAGGTAGCTTAGCTGTCCATGAAGAATGTTCTCATCAGAATCAATCTGTTTGCATCTTGACTTTGGACTCTCCAGCCTCCAGACTGTGAGAAATGAATTTCTGCTGTTTATAAGCCACCCAGGTAATGGTATTTTTGTTACAGCAGCCTGAATGGACTGAGACAGATAGAGAGCAGTGTTTTTGAGACATGAAAGGAAGAAGCCAGATGATGCTAAGGTAGAACAGGGGGTCTGTCTCATCCATTCCTTCCTTCAGCACCCACGTCCCCAGAATGGAGACAGTCAAGGGCAACCGCAGGCACCAGGCAGAGCTGGTCTTCCCGTTGGACCTCACGCCCTCTGACTCATCACTCCCTTGGATCATCACTGTTGGTCATAGCTAGGCATGATCCCAAGGTTCAGAGGTAGGAATTTTTACTTTCCTGTGTTCCAGAAATGCCACTGGGATGTTCGAGTAACATTATTTTATAATATTTTCCCTTCTGCAACATTTCAGTTTATTTGACGTTCTCCCACCATTAACAAGGAGAAGGCAATGGCACCCCACTCCAGTACTCTTGCCTGGAGAATCCCATGGATGGAGGAGCCTGGTGGGCTGCAGTCCATGGGGTCGCAAAGAGTCGGACACGACTAAGCGACTTCCCTTTCACTTTTCACTTTCATGCATTGGAGAAGGAGATGGCAACCCACTCCAGTGTTCTTGCCTGGAGAATCCCAGGGACGGGGGAGCCTGGTGGGCTGCTGTCTATAGGGTCACACAGAGTCGGACACGACTGAAGTGACTTAGCAGTAGCAGTAGCACCATTAACATCTCCAACGTTAAAACAATACGGCATCAGTTTGCTTCCTGCTCCCTGTGATTTCAAATTGCACATTTTCCGATGGCTCAGTCCACAATGACCTTTCCATTTTGAACTCCCCTATGTAATACTCAAATCTCCATGAGGGTGGGCACTGCCTTTTGCTCTCTTTGAATTCCCAGCATTTAGCAAAAGGCATGCCATGGGAATGGAGCTCAAGAAATACCTTCCAGCATTTACCACCTGTAGATGGTGTTTAAATTTTTTTTTTTCACTTAAATATATTTTGCTTTCCAATGGGATTGTAGCTGTTAGAGGGTGTTGCCTGCATCACCACCTCAGAGTGTACTGTTTTTTTTAAGTAGTTGCTCATTAGAGACTTGTTTCAATGATGATGATTAAACTCCGCAAATATTTTATTGAATCCTTTCCCTGTGCTGAGTTTCCCTTGTGGCTCAGCTGGTAAAGAATCTGTCTGCAATGCTGGAGACCTGGGTTTGATCCCTGGGTTGGGAAGATCCCTTGGAGGAGGGCATGGCCACCTATTCCAGTACTCTGGCCTGGAGAATTCCATGGACTGTATAGTCCATGAGGTCACAAAGAGTAGGACACAACTGAGCAATTTAACTTTCACTTCACTTTCTCTGTGCCAGAAAGTGTAGTGGCTACATAGGATGAAAGCATGAAAAAAAAAAAAAAAAAGAAAAAACTTTGGAAGTCATAATATACATGATAATAATAACAAATCTCTGGGGTCTGGCAAAGTGATGCACCTTATTTGAATAGCTAATAAGGCGTAGACCCGATTTCATTAGATGATTGAATGGTATCACTGATGCAATAGAGATAAACATGGGCAAACTTCAGGAGATGGTGAGGGATAGGGACGCCTGGAGTGCTGCAGTCCATGGGTTTACTCGACTTCGCAACTGAACAACAGTAAACCGAATTTCAGAAGTACTCGGGATTTATCATCTGATCACCTGACATGATTAATGCAAGGCAGGGATTGAATTAAATATGTTTGAAGTGTTCTGAGTTTTTTAGTTTTTTTAGTCAGTGAACTGCATGTATTGCTTCTCATGTAATAACTTGCCCCAAAAAATCCGAACCAACCATCCACACAGGCTCCGTGCTGGGCACTGGGCAGAGAGGGAGGATGTATTGGATAAAATACAAAGCCTCCAGGACTCACGAATGGGACTCACACCAGCACTGCTTACCCCTCCTGTGAGGCTGATCTGCTAAGTGCAAGAAAAAAAGATGAAAACCAAGTGTTACAGGAATGATTAATTTTGACTGCAGTGATCCTGGCAGACTTCACAAACAGACTGACATTTGAGTTGGACCTTGATATTGGATTTTGACAGGCAGAGACTGCAGGAAAGACCAACTCAGACAGGTGAAGCAGGATAAACAAAAGCAGGGAAATCTGAAAGGTTCTGCCCTCAGTAGGCAAGGAAAGTGTAAGAGTTGGTTGGGGTTGGAAGACATTTTTCAGGGGCTGTGAATGACCTGACACGGGTTGCCCTGGCATTTTCAAGGTCAAATTAGGCCTCTGGTCAAGTTTTATTTGGCTCATCACTAGGTTTTACATTAAAAAAAAAAAATTGCTACCAGCATTTAAAAATCAGGAAATTTCACATACACGTACAGATTTTGGTGGTGGTTCAGTCGCTAAGTCGTGTCTGACTCTTGGGATCCCATGGACTGTAGCCCGCCAGTCTCCTCTGTCCATGGGGTTCTCCAGGCAAGAATACTGGAGTGGGTTGCCATTTCCTTCTCCAGGGGATCTTCCTGACCCAGGGATCAAATCTGGGCTTCTGCATTGCAGGCAGATTCTTTACCGACTGAGCTATGAGGGAAACTTCTGTTAAAAAAACAATCCAGCAGTACCATGCCTCTGGGTGACAAGTGGCTGAAATTGAGTAATGGCTGTTCCTTACAGATAGGCAAGTGGAGTTCTGCAACTTGTCACCATCTCTGGGTAACTGGCCGCCGTCAAATGGCACAGACAGGCAGGTGAGTTTGTACTCTCTGACCCAAAAGCTTTACTGACTGCTGTGTGCTGGGAGAGCGGGTGTCTGTTTCAGGGAGTTTGATCCAAGTGGGGGACTTAGATGCACATATGGATGGCTCTTGGGAGTTGGCAGACTCTTCAAGGAAGGAAACATGTTGGAAGGTCATTCCAGATGCTGCTCCGAGGAATCTTGTTTGTCTAATGAGATCCTCAGCTGACACACCTGGTGGATTTTGAAAGGAAGGGGATAATGACCCTCACAGTTTAAAAAGATCTCTTTCCATGGCAACCCATGATACTTTTGTCAATCTGAGAGCTTGTTAGCCTCCCGGTCTCTGGTTTATCTTTCCCTGATAAGTGAGTTTTCTTTTTCTTCTGGAATGCAGGCTGGCAGCGTGCCAACAAGAATTGGGATTCATTTTCGGAACAAAGGAGGACATGTAGGCATGTTTTTCTCTTTTATTTCCTTTGTTCGGCGCTTATGCCAATCAGGTGTTCCTACTCCTTGGACCTTTGTGAGCTAACTTTTCATTTCCCTTTGGCTCGTGGCAAGGGCACTTTGGGTGCACTGACTGATGCCTATGCATTTGTGCTAGACTTTGGACATGAAGGCATAGAAGCGCCCCTAAATGCAAGCATATGATGATACACACACAAAATGCAGGTGTTTGCGGACTTCGCACGCAGGCAGACCTCTGAGCTCTAGTTCGCAGGCCAACAGGCTGAGCCTGCTGCCCAGAGTGAGAGGTTCCTAACTGACAAAACCTCCTTTTTAGGAGAATAAAATAGAAGGTTACTGAGTCTTCGAGCTAATCTGTCTAATTAGATGCCTCTGAGCAAAATGCATAAAATTTGCATGAATTATCCTAACAGGCGAAGCATAGGACAGAGGAAGGAAAAACTACAGGAAATTTGCATTTTGATGGGAGTAGGGGAGGCCTGGAGACTATACTCCAGAAGGTCCTTTCTGCTTTTATGTTTAGGAACTACACTCAGGAGGAGCTGCCCTGTGCTGCATGTTGTCAGCAAAGACGGCCCTGGCATCCTTGGCTTTGCAGGCAGCTCCTCCAAGTCTTGTCTGCGGACTGCCTTCCGGGGAAGCTGGCGTCGAGCCCAGTGGGAGGAAGGTTCCTTAAATTAAGGCAGTGCCAGGGGACGGGGGTAATCTGTTTCAGTACTGGCCTCTCCCGGGCTGGAGGGACCGTTACTACCTCTTGGCCTCTAGGTGGCGCTGTTGCACCTACTGTAAGAAGCACTTTGTAGCTACATCCCTGATATATTTAAGATGGAGGGAGGGGAGAAAAAGAATATTGAATAAAATACAGCTGCCTCTTCCTGCTGCTCTCCTGTTACCCACTTCCTAACATCACAACCCTCTCCACCTAGGCACAGCCGCTCCATGAAGCCTAAAGGACACGATATGTTGTTTAACCTCGTATGCTTTGTTTAAAGCCAGTGGTTCTTTTAGTTCCTTTGCTCTGTGTGCACATAGCAAGCTCAGGGATAATTCACCGGAGAGCTTAAGTCCCCAAGATAATACTAGCCTCTCTCCGTTTTATTTCCCCCACCCCTACCCTCTCAGTTCTCTTTGTTGCTGGGATGTTCACACTGCGGTGGGAACCTGGGCTGCGGTAGAGGCCTTTCCTTGGACCTGGAAGGCAGCGGTTAATAATGGAAATGAGGGCTGAAGGGAGCAGGTGGGCAGTGATGTCACAGGGGAGATGGTAACCTGACCCAAATGGGGAAGGGACAGAGGGAAGAGAACCCATTACTGCCTCTCCTTTTCCATTCTTCCTGGCCGTCTTAAAAACCTGTCTCCTCCTGGGCTGACAGGTTTAGGCCAAGTTTGCGGATCACATTCTGATGTCTAACTAGAGGTAATAATGTGGAGACGGAGAGGGATGTGCTTATTCATTAAATACCCTCTGTTTTCCTGGTGCTGAGACTGGGCATCCTACTGACCCGTTAGGCAAAGGCTTGAGAACAGTCCTAAAGGTGTTTGCAAAAAATATGGTGGGCCTATTGGGAGATGGGACTAATTCTCACCACATCATAGCATATACAGTCTGCCCTCTGTATCTGTGGACTTTGCATCTGCAGATCTTATTAATACATCTGCAGATTTTGCATCCACGTGTAAGGAGGGCCAACCACATCCACTGTAGGTCACTGTTTTGCATAAAGGACTTGAGCACCCAAGGATTTTGGTGTGAGCTGGGGCTCCTGGAGCCAAGTCCTTGCTCCTATGGAGGGGAGGGCTGATTGCAACGAACAAGAGGGAAAGATCCAGGGGAAAAAAAGAGATAATATTTGGCAGCACTATAAAGTTGGCAAAGACGTTTTCTCTCTGATATTAATCATCTCCTTTCCTCCAAATAGCAGTGTTATCCCTACCTCACCTGGGAGGGTCTTGGGTCCATTCAGTGACTTGCTCAAGTTCACACAGTGAAGGAACAGAGCCACTTCTTAAAACCAGGCGACCTGCCTCCAAGTTCTACTCTCTCTCCATAGCTGTTTTATTTTTATCTGGAACAGATTCTTCAGTTGCGAAGCAATAATCAAGTCTAGCCATGAACATTTGCCTTACTTGCCACCCAAGAATCAAATCGAGATATGCTTAGGGCAAAGTAATAAAAGAGGCAACAGTCTTTTTTTTTTAATGAAAATTCTGACTTGACTTTGACTTGAGAAGCAATAACCTTAGGGTATATTCTTTGTTGGCTTTCAATTCTGCTGTAGTTTTTTGTTTGTTTTGAATTTTAGTTTATCATTTTATCTGTTTGAGCCTTAATGGTACCCTCTGTAAAAGAGGTTGAATAAACTTTATCTAGGCCTTGGGCATCAAGGTAAAATAAATTAATGTTTTACGAGTCACTCAAGGGTCTTTGAAGGAAAGATTCAAGACAAGCATTAGTTATTTTTATCATTGTTTTAATAGCAATTTATTAAGCCCAAACCTTAGGGAATCATGGAAGAATATATGATTTTCCCTGCCTGATTACATCTTTGAGTTTTGTAAAAGTTTATAATGGATGAAACAGTACTTAACAGCTTCATAAACCAAACTGTTATGCACGTTTAAATGGTCTTCACTCTTATTATCTTAACTAATGAATTTTGCCAGGCATCTCTGCTATAGCTGTATGATTTATAAAGATTATATTTACTTTTTCTCCTTATAAGAACCTAATGAGACCAAATTGGTTGCATGTAATCAGCCACTGGCCTTTTTCATCTCTTTGGGTTTTATTTACGAAAGCTTATTAGAGCAAACGTACTGAGTAATAGGCAGCAATCGCTAGGTTTTGCCTAATGATCCCAAACAGCCGACACAGAATGCAGATAATGAAATGACAAGCTGATTAAAATGCAAAGAGAAAAGGAAATGTACTGGGGACCCTTTCGAAAAATCCTTACCTAGGCAGAACACCCATTAACGTGTTTTCAACCTGAGAACGTCTTCTCGTATTGAGACTTGCAATGAGACTGACACATGTCTCAGATGATGCATGTTGAGCTCTTTGTTTTCCAACAGTGTGGGGCTGGGTTACAATAGATGCACAGGTGATTGTGCAGAATGGTGACTGCAGTGGCCCCAAAGTTTGGATGACCCCTAAGCCACTAACATGGCTATTTTCCTCCTAGAATCTCTTTATTAGAGCCAACATCTCATACAACTTGGGTCGATATGACCCAAGTTAGAATTCATCACATGTCAATCCAATCCCTCCTCAAAGACAGAAGCAAAGTGCATGATGACAGGGCTGGACCAAATACCCCCTACCATCACTGGTGTATCACGATTCCGCACAATCTTTAGTTGTCTTTCATCCAGAGCATCTTTTTTTCTCCTTGTGATGATGTTCCTTTCATTTTACTAAAGTGAAGACTTGCCACACTCTCAGCAGAACATTGAGCTGATTTTTTCCTAACCTGACTTCAAAGGCCCTCAGGGATGAGGGCCAACTTTATTGTTTTCCCAGATGTAAACCTTCAGTGTTTTGTCCTCTATAATGTTCTAGCCTGTCATGATTTGGCCATTCATAAAACTTTCTAGAACTGTTTGAAGCGCTTCATACATTTGTTTCCTCCTGTACGACCTATTGGTGTAATGCATTGGCTAAGTTTATTACCCTTTGGGTGAACAACTTCCTCTGTAAAGTTTCAAAAGATATCCCCTTATACTAGTATTTGGAGACTTGGCAAATAAATTTGTTTTTACCTTCTTCACATTATTGAAGATTTTACAGTTTAATACAATGTTCTCTTTCTAGTCTTCACATTTCTAGGCAATGGATACCCTAAGACCTGGGACCACCACTTGGTTTGTGAAACATTCTCTTTAGGCTAGTCCATTAGGGTAGCAACATTTGGGTTATTTGTTGACTTATTCAGCCCTTTGCTCTGAATAAAATTTGTTTCCTTCACCTGGACTATACTACACTCATCTAGAATAACCAAAAATAAAGGATAAAAGCAATCATGGAATCAGAATGTTAGAGGCCATTCTTTCTGTAGGGTGAAGAAAGTCAAGCTTAAAGAAAGAAGATGACTTGCCCAAGATCATACTATTAGTTGAAGAGCGACCTGGATTAGAGGTGGACCGTCAGGCTGATGTTCTTTCCAAGGTCTTAAGGTCCAATGGACAACTGTTGTTCCTGCTTTGTTTTGTTTGTTTTGTTTTTATTGTTGTTGTTGTGCAAATGTGACCACAAGTTCATGGTCAAAAAGTATCGAGACTGGGACTTCCCTGGCAGTTCAGTGGTTAAGACTTTGCCTTCCAGTGCTGGGGGTGCGCAGCTTTCCTGGTGGCTCAATCAGTAAAGAATCTGCCTGCAATTCAGGAGACCTGGGTTCAATCCCCGGGTTGGGAAGATTCCCCTGGAGAAAGGAATGGCTACACATTCCAGTATTCTTGCCTGGAGAATTGCATGGACAGAGGAGCCTGGAGGGCTACAGTCCCCAGGGTCACAAAGTGTTGGATGTAACCAAGTGACTAACGCTCTACTTTCTACACTTGCAGAGAGTGTGGGTTTGATCCATGGTTGGGGAGCTGAGATCCCACATGCTGCAGAGCCAAAAAACCCCAAATATAAAAAAACAGAAGCAATGTTGTAACAAATCCAAGTAAGACTTTAGAAATGGTCCACATGAAAAAAAATTGTAAATAAAAAGTATTAAGGGTGAGATTATAAGTCGGTTATCCCAGTCAGTGCTCCTCTATCCCCTACATACCTCCTGTTCTGATGAGTGTGTTCCTGGCCATGCTTACCGAATGCCTGGTGCCACTTCCTGTTCTTCCTGTCTCCTCTACCCACCAATGTGATGTATTTGGGGTGTGGTCCTTGCTGTCCCCCTCTGACCTTTTCTGCTGCCCTCCATCAACGTGCCATGTGGCCCCTGCTTGGAGATTTCCTGATCTGGTACCATAGAGTGGCCTGGGGACTCTGAAGGATAACACTCTTATAGGATATACACCATTTCCAGCTGAGATACTCAGGGCCCCAAATTTGTGGGGTTTTTTCTTTACCCCTTTCTTCCTCTTGTAGCCAGAAGTGGGGTCTGGCTGCTCGTTGATCAAAAGCCAGTAAAGAGGCAAGTTTGGTGGAAAGTTTGCTTTATTTTAGATGCCGGCAACTGCAGCGGGGGAGGGCAGACTCCTGTCCAAAGGTGGACTCTCTTCCTTGCCCCCACCACCCTCACTGACAACCAGCGGACAAGGGCTCTTATAGACGGAGGGAGAGGGCTACATATAGAAACAGTTCTGACAGTCATCTTGAAATTGGTCAGCAGTGATCCGACCAGCGTCATCTTGATTGTTTTAAGTACAGTCAGTCTTCAGTTCCAGGGTCAGTTTGTTCCCAGTTCCTTGAGGCCAGTTCTTGGAATAGTGGCAGCTGATGTCATGGCTACAGTCCAGTCATCATGTAGTTAACTTCTTCCACCTGGTGGGGGTTTCAGTATCTGTAAGACAGCTCACCGGATATGGCTCAGAATATTACCTATAGCTCTTGAGAAGGAATGAAAAGTCCTTGACTTCGCTTCATGGCTTAACTATCATTGTTTGGTCTCCTTTGACTGTTTCCCTTTGTTGCTACATTTTCTCATTTCTCTGATTTCCTGGCAAAGTTTTTCCACAAGCAAAAGGCAGATTGAGGACATGGGGTGGGGGTGGGGGGAGAGGACCATAAGTGTCCTGCTCCATTTCACTCTTATTACAATGACACAAAGTGTGAATACTGCGGAGCCCCGGACATCGTGACCACTGCATGGGATGATTTTGCATGGAAGAGCCTTTTCCACTGCCTTATGGCTTTCAGGAGTTGTTTTGAGGCTGCAGGTGGTCCTTCATATATGATTCTGAACCTACCTTTTGCATAAAGGCTGCAGCTCTGCTATTTTGATCCTCCTCCATCTTCAGGTCTTTTCCTCCCAGAGGTAGGCATGGGGGTTGATGTGACTGGACATTGAACTCAGCCAAGAGCAGCATAAGGGCACCTGGGACAGGGCACTTGAAGGCAAGAACTCAAGGGAGAGGCATATGGAGATGAGGGAGGAGGAAAGATAGGTTTTCCTATTCCCACCATTTCATTGCTGTTCATTACAACTCTCCTCCAGCAGCTGTGGTTCACTTTGTCCTCACTTTGTTGTGTTTTATAGTTGTTAATCTCTTTCCTGAGTTTCTCCAGTTCTGCTGCTTGGAATGCTCTCATAGGCACATTTCTTCTTGAATGGCTGAGCAATTTTTCTGTGTTGCATTGTCTTGGAGAAGTTTCCCTTCGTGAACTCTCTCCAATTCTCTGCCTGTTGGTGTTAGATGTTCTTCACATTTACTGGTGCTTTGTGGGTTTCTGGATTTGAAGCAAACATTGTCTTTCGAATTCTGAGTCTAGAAGGATGATATTTCAGAGCTCAGTGCCTCCCTTGGCTGAAAGAATTGCCCAGACTTTAATGCTGTGCATTTATGGGCGTCTTGTAATAACAATGGTGGATGTTATTATGAGTCTGTTACCCTGAAGACTGCAAAGTGTATCTACAGGGCTTGCTTCATGGAACTGCCCAACCTGCCTGCCTGTATAAAGGTTCCAGGTACCTCAGGGCTCTACCTTTCTTGTCACTGTAAACTCATGAGTAGAGATGACATAATTTCTCTTTTCCAAACTTTGCCCCCTACCCCCCCCCCCCCCCCCGCCCGCCTTTTGAAGAATGCTATGCACACAGTGGGCTCTCAGTTTTCTAGATGGGCTTGTAAATCTCAATCCTTAACTTAAATGCCCCCAGCACAGCTTTACTGTAATTTAAGAAAACCCAATATATAAAAACTAGAATTTACAGAAACATATTATTTGTATTACAAAAGTATTTATCATACGGTGTCCTCTAATAACAAACTCCTTTAGCGGATTCAAGTATTTTTTTTCTTAGAAGGCAATTTAATGTAAATGGAAAAAATAGATGAATTTGGCTAAGGGTCATAGTGATTGCATAAAACAGGAACCTTTGCTTCTTTGAGACTCAGGGCTAGGTATCTCTTTTGATCATATAATTTTGTCATATACAGAGGTAACTGTTATTATTATGAACCACATGTTCTCAATTTATGGAAATAGCCAGTACAGTAAGGTTAAGAAATATAGAACTAAAGAGCAGCCATCTCCTGGGTTTCAGCCTAGATACTAAGATCTATCCTATCACTGGTAACTGGAAAGGGAATTGCACACACACACACACACACACACACACACACACACACACACACACACACACACACATCCTTTCTTTCCTAGGTAGGAAGAGTACAGGGCACTGGCCTACAACCCAGAATAACCCTGGCTTTGCTTGTGTACCTTCCCTGATGCCGCTCCGACCTGTCCTAAACTCGCTGATACTCTATCTTTGCCCAACTGGGTGGACAACTTCCCAGTGACTGAGGTTTTTCCAGGGGTCATGTATGGGTGTGAGAGCTGGACTATAAAGAAAGCTGAGCACCGAAGAATTGATGCTTTTGATGCTATGGTGTTGGAGAAGACTCTTGAGAGTCCCTTGGACTGCAAGGAGATGCAACCAGTCTATCCTAAAGGAAATCAGTCCTGAATATTTATTGGAAGGACTGATGCTGAAGCTGAAACTCCAATACTTTGGCCTCCTGATGTCAAGAACTGACTCATTGGAAAAGACCCTGATGCTGGGAAAGATTGAGGCAGGGAGGAGAAGGGGACGACAGAGGATGAGATGGTTGGATGGCGTCATCGACTGGATGGACATGAGTTTCAGTAAACTCCAGGAGTTGGTGATGGACAGGGAGGCCTGGCGTGCTGCAGTTCATGGGGTCGCAAAGAGTCGGACACGACTGAGTGACTGAACTGAACCGAACTGAGGTCATACCCCCTGCCCCAGGACAGAGTAAAGAAGCGGACCCCAAGGTTCCCCAGCTGGTCCACCACTGGGCTCAGCTCAGCCTCGGTAGGAAACGCGCCGTCCCTGGCTTTTTCCTCTGATGGAAATAGTCGCGACCTCTCAGCCATTTCTCTCTCACTCTCACTCTTGAAAGCCAATTTCCTGCTCCAATCTTATTCTTCTGAATAGAAACACGGAGCTTGCATGGAGAATGAGAAACTACTGTATCACAGGAAGCAATCACACAGAACACAAAAAGCCATTCAAAGTAATTAAACGACTCCCATCCCCTTTTCTCTATTTCTTTTCAGCTCCGCGCTGATGGGCTGTTTATCTTCGCCACCACAACAGCGGCAGCCTCAGCAGCTGAGGAAGCGGCGAGCCGTTTTCTGCCTCGGCTCCTGCCGAGAGGGCAGAATTAAGACAAACACTTTCATTCTTGGCTGCCAAAGCGTTTTAGCTTCTGAAAAGCAAGGCAGGTAAACGCCATCACCCCCGTAAGGAAATAAATAAATAAAGCCCTGGTGATGAGAGAGAAGCTCTCTGGGTGATTTTCCACCTGGAGGAGGAAAAAGGGGTGGGACCAGTGAGGATGGGGTGGGAGGCTGCGGGGAGCGGGGAAGGATGGGGAGCTCATTGTTTCTAGCTCCTGGAAGCTTTTGTTCTCTTTCTGCTGGGGTAAGGAGGCTGGGGCTTAGGTCCCAGCTATGCGAGAGCTTGCCAGTGACCTAAAAAAAGGGCGATGTGTTTGCAGCAGGCTTTGCTGGAAAGCAAAGGGGACCGCCCTTTTCCAGGGCAGTTGCAGAGAGAGAGAGAGAGCTAAGAGGTTGGCCCGAGGGCTTCAACAATACCCCCGCCCCCACCCCCACCCCGGTCCCACCATGTCTGTGGCATCGTGTCTTAGGGCTTAGAGTCGGAGAGACAGGGAAGATCTGAAAGTGGGTCACTAGTCTCCACTCTTCCGTCTGCCCAGTCTCACTAATGCAGCTGGAATGAATTTGTTTGCTTGCAAAAAAATCAATGTTTCTTCCAAATACATGGCATTGGGATGCTGATGAGAGAGAGCCTGAGGAGGTTTGCCTAAGAAAGGGCTTCTGGGCTGTCAAAAAGTCGGTCACTCTGTCAATAGCACATTTTAGGTGGGACCTGAGAGGTGTCAGAACGCATCCACAGGAAAAAGCTCGAAGCAGTGGAGTCTCCAAGGGGCAGGCTGTGCTGCTTTGGAATGCAATCCCCTTGCGTTGACTCACACCTGCTCTTACCCCTCAATTCCTGCTGGTATTGACCCATTTTGAGTTTTAAGAAACTTTGGTTCCAGTAGACAACCTTGCCCAGATAGAAAACTGTGCAGAAGATGGCCATAAAATGCCAGATCAAGCTACACGGACCATCTCAAGTCTACCTGAAGACTAAAGAACCTGCATTCCATTCCTCACTCACCACCGTCACCATCGATTCACTGTCACAGGTTTAGCTTCCTGGTTTCTGTCAATTTCACTGCAGGTCCAGAGGCCCTGGATCCACCTCTTTCCTAGTTCCACCAGCCCTGCATGGAGTGGCCTTGTTTGGTTCAATCTGGGGAGCTGGCACCTCGCCCAGTCCCCACTGACAGACCTGCAGTATTCAGCACTCATTTTGCATCTGTCATTATCTTTCGTATGCAAGGAAGCTTAACGTGCACTAAATGCAAATGGGCAATATATATCTTGCATTTTATTATTTTGAGCCTTTTGTTGCCAGGGACAGTTCTGCCTTGCCAGGATTCATCCGCAGGACCCTCAGTACTTGGTTTTCTTTGCTTGCCTGCCCCTCCTTCTTTCTGAAAGCTGCATTTATCCAAGGTCTCTTTCTGTGGAGGCCTCTGTGCCCTCCTGCTCTAGCCCATGGGGTAATGGGAACGCCCACACTTCAGATGGCAGAGTCTTTCTGGGATAGTTTACTTCAACCGTGACCCGGATTTTGGGGGGCGGGGTAGTGGAGAGGAAAAACTTACATACCTTTCACCTATCTTATATGAGACTATTTCAGCAGATAGAGAACTATGAAAATATTTCCTGATCGGTCATATTGAACGATGCTGTCTAGACAGGAATGTGAAATCCTTTTCCCCCTTTTAAACATTTTTAACAAGACCTAGTCTTGCTATACTTTCACTTGCTTTGCAAAAGTGTTCAATATGCTAAATGAAAATGATAATTCAATTTATTCTCTCAGTAGGAAACCTTGTAAGGTACAAGGGAGGTGGGGCATTGCCTACTGGAAATTAAATTGACTCTTTGGGGGCAATGGAGAAAGATCTTGGAAATCGTGACTCCCAGGGCAAGTGCCTTGACATTCAAAGGTCACTAGGGTTAATATGCCTCCTTAAACACTCCTCTTACTCCATAGGGTGGCTTCAGGTAATGTGACACGTTTTAATTCTGACTTTGGGTGAGAATTGGAACTAGTAAGTTGGTGGGAAATGTTTTCTTTTAATAATATTTTCTTGGAGATGTAGCCAGTGAATATTTCTGGTTTTAGGACAAGGGGGTATCCACAGTTGAATGTCAGACACCAGCAGGGACATCGTTCAAGGAGAGAGAGTCTGTCAAGGTCATGGAAGGTTGGGGTGACTGGAATTGCTACCAAGCTGTGGTTGAATTTGAGCAGGCACTCAAGAGAAGTCAGAGTCATATAGCACAAAGGTCTACTACTTCATATATTTAGTTATACTCCATCAAATCAACCTTGATTTCAACAGGACTTCCGGTGTATAGAATTTCAAGTTCTCTGTTTTTTGTTTCATAATATTCTTTTTTACAAAGTCTTTGTTGAAGTTGTTACAATACTGCTTCTGCTTTATGTGTTTTTTTTTGACCAAGAAGCCTACGGGGTCTTAGCTCCTCAACCAAAGATCGAACCTGTACCCCCCTGCTTCGGAAGGTGGTCTTAACTATTGGACTGCAAGGGAAGTTCCTGTTCCATAATATTCTTATCCATGAAAATGTTGACAATTTGAGAATGTTTCAAATTATCCTTGTTGTAAGCTCAGTGGTAAGGCTTAGCTCCTGTTTCTTGATTACTGTAAAGTCTCCATTGGTTTATCATTTGTTGCAGTGGGTTGACCCACCAAGGGAAAGCCTGGTGCAAATTAAATAGGAGAATAAAAATTAAAAAAGAATCAAGCACTCGAGGGAATTTGTTTTCATAAGTTTGAAGGCTACTTGTTTTGTTTGTATCTATAATGCTGTGATGGAGAAGGAAATGGCAACCCACTCCAGTACTCTTGCCTGGAGAATCTCGGGGACAGGGGAGCCTGGTGTGCTTCTGTCTATGGGGTCGCACAGAGTCAGACATGACTGAAGTGACTTAGTAGTAGCAGCATGATGCTGTGAGGCAGGGTCCTTGAGTGGGGTTATTTTAGGTCCTTTGTACTTGAGTGCGTGTGTGAATGTTTCAGTTGCCATGACACCTCCCTCCTTCCTCTTTGTAATAATTTCTCTTTACTTCCCAAATAAGTGGGGGAGGTCTCCTGAACATTATCTCATAGAGGGAATACCCATGCGACCCAGAGGGTCATTCTGATCCTCAGTAACACTAATGGCAGCATGTCTATCCAGGTGGCGCCAGTTTCTTGTGCCCATTTTCCCAAAGTCACCTTGATAGTCTGGTTCATTCTGTCAACCATTTCTGAGCTTTGCGGCCTCTTCACTGTATGTGGTTTCCATTTAATTACTGCTTTGCAAACCAGTTGGAGTAACTCAGCCACAAATGCAGGCCCATTATCTGATCCTATACTCCTTGTGGAGTCCTAACAATAAAGGATTGGAAGCAGCAGACATTGTTTTAGCGGCTTGTTTTAGCAATTTGACTGGACCACAGGGAATCCAGATATTTGATCAAACATTACCCTGGGTGTCTGTGAGGGTGTTTCTAGATGAGATTAACATTGGAATCCATAGACTATGTAAAGCAAATTGCCCTCCCTATATGCACCATTTCTTTATAATACATCTCCACCCAATCTGTTGAAGGGCTGAGTAGAACAAAAAGGCAGAACAAAAAGAACAAAAAGCAGAACAAAAAAGACACATATGTTTAGTTGTATCCAATTCTTTTCAACCCCAAGGACTGTAGCCTGCCAGGCTACTCTGTCCATGAGATTTCTCAGGCAAGAATACTGGAGTGGGTTGCCATTTCCTTCTCCAGGGGAATCTTCCTGACCCAGGGGTCAAACCCAAATCTCCTGCACTGGCAGGTGAATTCTTTACCGCTGAGCCACCTGGGAAGCCCTTGTACTTGAGTGACATATAGGCTGTTCAGTAATCATTTTTTAAAACAAAAATATTATTTCTTCTGAATGAAAAAGAAATCAGTGCTTGTTTAGTGTTTGATGGTTAGGATCTACAGTTGCTGAATGGACATGTGGAAGTCTGTATTATTACAAGTGGAGTCCTCATTCAAAGATTGTATGACAGTGGGCAGTATTAGTCCATTCCAGAGAAACAGAATAAATAGAAGAGGGAGGCAGTGTGGGAGGGAGGGGGAGGGTGGGAGAGAGAGAGGTAAAAATGAGATTTATTATAAAGAAATGATGCATGGGATTATGGAGGCTGAGGTTTCAAGATCTGCAGTTGGCAAGCTGGAGACATCAAGAGAACTTATGTTACAATCCCAGTTTGAGTTTTGGAGGCCTTTTCTCAAAGGCCTGAGAACCAGGAGAGCTGATCCTGAGTCCTCAGACAGGAGAAAACCATTATCCCAGCTAGAAGACATTCAGACAAGGAGAGTGAATTCTCCCTTATTCTGCCTTTTTGTTCTGCTCTGTCCTTTGACAGATTGGATGGAACTCACACATACAGGGAGGGCAATCTGCTTTACCTAGTTTATGGATTCCAATGTTAATCTCATCCAGAAACACCCTCACAGACACCCAGAGTAATGTTTGATCAAATATCTGGATTCCCTGTGGTTCAGTCAAGGTGACACAGTTAATGAACCATCATGAAGTTACTATAGAGGCTTAGCTTCCTAAGTCAGCTCTGCAGTGTAAACTAAAAACCTAGGAAAATGACTTCGTAAAGCCTACCCAGCATAGCATGATGTGATCCCATCAATTGCAATCTTAAAGACATCCTAAGGAAAGAGCTGTTTCAAAGAGACAGAATACATTTTCATCTGCTCTGGCTTTCCCTGCTCAGACTTACTCCGCCAATGTTTCAGGCTGCTCCTTATTATCAACTTACATAATTTGGGGAAGGTTGAAACAGTGCCCAGGATTCAGGATGGTATATGGATCTACTAATCCTTTCAGTGGGCAATTGGACTTTCCTTGAGTATACAATTGGGAGCTAAGTTTCTCATGGCAGCAGTTGCTGCTGGTCCCGAATTTAATTATTACATACTTTTGCATTAATAAGTGCAAATACAGCACTGCTGGGCCAAGAATACAGCCTCCAATCTGTTCCCAGGCTTAAAAATCACCAGCGCCTTCAGAGGAGAAGTGCTCTTCATATCACTAGTGCTGCCATTTTGGAAATGTCAATGATTGCTGGGTTTGTCCCATGGAAGACTTTGGCTCTGGGATATGAAGTGAGAAAAATGACATTAGCTTTGTAGGACCCCTTGTAGAACAGGCAGCCTCTTTCTGCCATCATCTTCGTATCTCTTAGGAATTTTTTCAGCCCCTTTGGCAACTGAACACCCTTTCCATTGACTGTGGGATATTAATGGGTCATGTAAACAAAGAACCAGTGAAACTAATTGAAAACAAAAATTTAGTCAAACAGCCATTTAGGGTCCAAGGGAGGGAGTTGGAGAGGAAGTAGGCAATAGGCAATATGATATCAGATAATCATTTTTTTAAATGTATTACCCCCAGTGAATTTATTGAATGTGTGAGCAGATTTCCATGAAACCAGAGCAGCCAGCTGAATGGTCAATTCAGTCAATTAGCACTGGCTTCTTTTCAAGCTTGTTCTCAGAGGCATATATAAATTATGCAGGGTTGGCTCCAGGCTTTCATGCAGGTAAAACGTTTGTGAGAAAGCAACCTCTTTACCCTCTCAAAATGTGCTCCATTTGCAATTCCTAAGGCTGTGTGGTTTTCTGTCATGGTAGGGTTGGGCTAGAGATGGAATTCTTTGCAGTTTGAAAACCTGAAACCAACACAATGTGGAGCCAGAAAAGAACAGGCCTGGTAATTACGAATCTAACTATTGTCTTCTTTCAACCAGACAGAAACTTGGAAGATGAGTAAAAAGGTTGAAATCTATACATATTTTCTTGCGTGTTATTAAACTAAAGAAATAAAGCTTCCCTCGTGGCTCAGTGGTAGAGAACCCTCCTGGCAATGCAGGGGATGCAGGTTCGATCCCTGGGTCGGGAAGATCCCCCAGAGGAGGAAATGGTAACCCACTCCAGTATTCTTGCCTGGGAAATCCCATGGACAGAGGAGCCTGATGGGCTGTAGTCCATGGGGTCGCAAAAGAATCAAATATAACTTAGTGACTAAACAACAATACCCCTAGAATAGTCTTATTAGAGACTCAAAAAGTTTATGACTATTTCCCCAACCCTATATCCTTCAATCAGATGTCAGTTCATCCTCTTTGAACCCCCTTGCAAAATTTTGTGCTGTTTTCTCTTCCTCCTCCTCCTTCCACTTCAATCAGGCACTACAGTTTTTTGAGCATTTATCTTATTTCATTTTACTTAATAAATCCTTCTTGCAACTCAGAAATGCCCGTGTTTATCTTCTTATATTTTCCAGACTCCCAGCACAATGAATTATGCATATATTTTGCAAATAAGTGAATGAATGAATGTATACTCATCTTGACTTGAACCTTGCTTGTAGAACCAGAGGCATGATTCAAATTCACAAAGAGATAGTACACTCTAAAATGCTGGGAGTTGAATTTGAATGTCAAAATCACTTCTTTTTTAAACAAAAAAAGCCTTTCCCCATGGTACATAGAGGGGCATAGCTATTTTTGAAGATGTTGATAGACAATTCCTGCAAGTTTGTATAATGTGAAGAAAAATTTTCATAATTGTAACACTTTTGTCCTAAATCAATTGGTTTGGAGAATACCTCCTTTATTGCATGTCTTAAATTTTATCTTGTGAAACGTGGCATGTATACAAAAAGGTTTATAAAATGTATATATCCAGTTTAAAGAATGATATTAGAATAAACATTCACATAACCACCACTCAGGTTAAGAAATAAACTATTACCTTAGAAATGCCTTTGTGTTTTCTCTGAGAAAGCCTTATCACACATTCCTCTCTTGTACTCACAGACAACCACTGGATGTTGAATGAATCATTTCCTGTTTTTTATACTTTCAATTTCTTTTCTTTATACTTTTAATGAATGCATATCTATGAATAGGTAGTCAACAAGGTCTTGCTTAATGTTTTCTAAATTATATATAATAATGTTCTTGGATGGAAAGATTTAATATCATGACGATGTCAGTTACTCCAAGATTGCATTAAATTTGATTCCCAGATTGAACAAAATTTACATATATTTAGTAAATTTCAAGAAAAATCTCAGTGTTTCTGGGAAGCTTGGGAATATAATTCTTAAGTTTATGTAAAGAGGGGAAGGGTCAAAAATAGATAAGACACTCCTCAAAAAATGGCAAAAAATATGTTGTGTAGAATGGGGCCTTTACCTAATGGATATCAAGATTTTTCTTTTTAAAAAATTATTCTATTTAATTGGAGTGCAATTGCTTTACACTGCTGTGTTAGTTTCTGCTGTACAACCACATGGATCAGCTCCATGTACACATATATTCCCTCCTTCTCGAGCCTCCCTCCCCCCACCACCTCCGCCCACCCCTCTAGGTCATCTCCACCAGCTTCCTCTGTCCATAGGATTCTCCAGGCAGGAATACTCAGATGGGTTGCCACCTTCTCCAGGGGATCTTCCTGACCCAGGGACTGAAACTGCATCTTGCATATCCTGCATTGGAAAGTGGGTTCTTTACTGCTAGTGCCACCTGAGAAGCTCCAAATAGGTTCATCATAAAGCTAGAGCGATTAAGATGGGGTGGCATTGGTGCAGAGACTGACAAGTAGGCCCCTAGAGCAGGGTAGTTAGATCAGA
The DNA here is from genome assembly GCF_023091745.1 of Budorcas taxicolor. NCBI lineage: Eukaryota > Metazoa > Chordata > Mammalia > Artiodactyla > Bovidae > Budorcas > Budorcas taxicolor. The sequence continues at coordinate 28,714,098 of NC_068933.1, forward strand.
AGCAGGTTCGTGATTATGTGGGAACTTCATATACAGCAGAAGAAGCCCTGCAGACCATCAGAAAAATGAACTGTCTATCTAGCAAACCATGATCCATATGAACAAAATAAAATTGGATCTCTTACTTCAAATCATATACAATAAGACAGGCCTGCTGCTGCTGTTCCTAAGTCGCTTCAGTCGTGTCTGACTCTGTGCGACCCCATAGACGGCAGCCCACCAGGCTCCCTCGTCCCTGGGATTCTCCAGGCAAGAACACTGGAGTGGGTTGCCATTTCCTTCTCCAATGCATGAAAGTGAAAAGTGAAGTGAAGTTGCTTAGTCGTGTCCAACCCTCAGCGATCCCATGGACTGCAGCCTTCCAGGCTCCTCTGTCCATGGGATTCTCCAGGCAAGAGTCCTGGAGTGGGGTGCCACCGAATTAAAAATGAATATGAAAGTTAAGAGGGCTTCCCAGGTGGTGCTAATGGTAACCCACCTGCCAGTGCAGGAGATGTAAGAGACGCGGGTTCGATCCCTGGGTTGGGAATATCCCCTGGAAGAGGGCACGGCAGTCCGCTCCAGTATTCTTGCCTAGGGAATCCCATGGACAGAGGAGCCTGGCAGGCTACAGTCTGTAGGCAGAGTCAGACACGACTGAAACAACTTAGCATGAACACACGCACACATGAAAGTTAAGAGAGTCAAAACTATAAACATTTGTGAAAAAATGTAAGAGAGTATCTATCACTTCTGGCTACAAATGACTTCTTTCACAAGATGATTGTCAAAAAAAAGCACAGACATAAAGGAAAAGTTTGATAAATTCAACTACATTAAAAATAAGAACTTCTGTTCATCGAAAGACACCATAAAGAGACAAACCATAAACTGAGAGAAGATATTTTCAACAAATGTAACTGACAAAGATTTAGTATCCTGAACATATAAAAACCTCTTATGAATCATTAAGCAATAGGAAAACGCTAAATTCTAAAATGGGCAAAAGACAGGAATATAAATTTCAGAGAAGAGGTAACCTATAACCAATAAACATATGAAAAGATGCTCAATGTCATTAGTATTCAGTGAAATGCAAATTGAAATCACAATGAAACTTTATTGCATATCTACCAGATGGGCAAAAGTTAATAAAAGGTCTCTCTCTACCCTTTGTAAAAATGTGGAGAAATAGAACGGAATCTCTGATCCACTTCTGGTGGAATGTAAACTGGTTCAAAACAGTGTGACATTAATAAATTGAAAAACACTGTATTGTGCTGTCTTATTAATAGAAAAAAGTGATGACAGGGAAGGTGGAGGTCCTTGGAATTATCACTAGATGCTCTTAGAAGTCAAACTGTTCGGAGGAGGTTGGGATATACATTACTGGTTGAGGAAACTCTTGATGGCTTTTTTGAAGCTTGGTATTTCTTCATGGGTCAGTTTGTTTCTTAGAAAACAAATGAAGTTTCATCAATTTCATAAATCTTTGGCACTAAGAACTGGTTTATGTAACTAAAGTAATCACAGTATAGCTCTGCCACGCACACAGCTTTGGTGGGACCTGTACTTGTGGTGTTAGGAGTGTATTAAGTTAGAAATGGTGCTGTGTTCTGCTTCATTGCTCAGTTGTGTCTTACCTTTTGTGACCCCGTGGACTGGAGCCTGCTGGGCTCTTCTGTCCATGGGATTCTCCAGGCAAAAGTACTGGAGTGGGCTGCCATGCCCTCCTCCAAGGGATCTTCCCAACCCAGGGATCGAACCCGGGTCTCAGGGATTGAACCCAAGTCTCCCTCATTGCAGTCAGATTCTTTACTGTCTGAGCCAAAAGGGAAACCTAAGAATACTGGAGTGGTAGCCTATCCCTTCTCCAGGGGATCTTCCCAACCCAGGAATCGAACTGGAGCCTCCTGCATTGCAGCCAGATTCTTTACCAGCTGAGCTATGAGGGAAGCCCTAGAAGTGGTTGGGGAATCTCAAAGGTTGTCCTGTCTAAAAGCTCTTATCACTGGTCCCAAGTGGGTTGGAAATTTCAGGTCTCAACTAATGGTATATAGACTGGGGAGTAAGTTAGGTGAGTTATAATGCCTCAGGTAGAATTCTAGCTCTTCCAGGGACTTTATTTATTTATTTTTAACATTTTATTTTATATTGGCATATAGCTGATTAACAATGTTGTGAAATTTTCAGATGGACAGCAAAGGGACTCAGCCATGCATATACTCAAGGGACTTTAAAAACACTGTGAGTTGACTGTATATTTCTAGTGGCATGTACTGTAGGAACAAGAAGAACTGTTAAAAAAACACCGTAAACTGATTATGGTTTTAATATGATTGACAATAGTTGTAGTTGCTCTTGTAAATATTGTGTATATTGTAGAATGAATTTAACGAGTGTCTGTGGATGATCTAATTCTATAATTCCTGACATCGTTGAGAACTGTATTTCTTTATGTGGGAGAAAGGAAATAGAGATGTAAATTTGAAAATATTAAGTATAAACTTTGAGGTCTGAATTTGAAGTGGTATTGAAATGAGTATAAACTCATCATGTATTTTGTTGTAATTGTTTTCTTAGTTCTGTCCATGAAAGAGGTCTAGAAGGAATGCTCAATTCAGGTGTTGCTCAATTCAACTAGACATGTTCAGTCTCTAAGTCATGTCCAACTTTTTTCGACTGCATGGACTATAGCCCGCCAGGCTCCTCTGTCCATGGGATTCCCCAGCAAGAATACTGGAGTGGGTTGCCATTGCCTTCTCCAGGGGATCTTGCCCACCAGGGATCGAACCTGCATCTCCTGAATTGGCAGGTGGATTCTTTACCGCAGAGTCACTTGAGAAGCCCTGCTTAATACGGTGGCAATATGCAGATTGTTGTCTGTAAATACCACTTCTACTAAAAGGAACCAGCAACCCTTGGAAAGATGTCTGGGAAAGGAAATTACATGAAATTAATTTGGAAAATGTTGTCTGGGCAAATAGCAATGCAGCTATCAAGAACCACTAGGGTTTTGCCAAAAAGTTTCAGGAAGCAACTTGAGTTTGGCCAAATATGGATTAAATGAATATCAGTAAACATAACTAGGCTGCTCTGTCCATGGAGTTCTCCAGGCAAGAATACTGGAGTGGGTAGCCATTCCCTTCTCTGGGGATCTTCCCAACACAGGGATCTTCCCAACCCAGGGATTGAACCCAGGTCTCCCAAACTGCAGGCAGATTCTCTTCTGTCTGAGCCACCAGGGAAGCCCAAATTTAAATACACATAGAATTAAATCCATGAGTTTACCATGAGTTAATAATAACCCTGAGAAAACAAACCCAACTGTTCATCAGGGAATGTTGCCAGTGAATCCACTTATTTAGAAAACTGGTATTCTAAATACTAGTTTTAGAAAAAGGGAAAGAATTTAGAAATTAGAAAAAGGGAAAGAATCAAGCATTTATGCTGTTATTCCCATGAACTATATGATTGGATAACTGAATGGTAGATATAGGGAAACTAATCATTATAGAAGTATTCCTGCTAGTTAATGAAGAAGGAAGATGAAATTAGAATATCACCATTTGTCATCCCCTAGCAACGGCACCCCACTCCAGTACTCTTGCCTGGAAAATCCCATGGACAGAGGAGCCTGGTAGGCTGCAGTCCGTGGGATTGCGAAGAGTCAGATGCGACTGAGCGAATTCACTTTCACTTTTCACTTTCATACATTGGAGAAGGAAATGGCAACCCACTCCGGTGTTCTTGCCTGGAGAATCCCAGGGACGGGCGAGCTTGGTGGGCTGCAGTCTATGGGGTCACACAGAGTCGGACACGACTGAAGCGACTTAGCAGCAGCAGCAGCAGCAGTGAAACCACCGGATCTAGACGGTGAACTTCTGTGGCTGCTAACACTGTAAAAAGAGAAAGAGTCAGGCGTTATGGACCTCATCACGGAAGAGCACACACTTCTCATGAAACAGTTTGCTAAGAAATCAAACTTGAATCTGGTCACTCCTCTAGGTCAAGCCAGCAGTACAGGAAGTTCGAAGAACAAAGAAACACCTTTGATGACAACATGGAGGTGTAATTAGTGGAAGTCAGACTGTTGGAATTTGTACAAGACAAATGATTTGGTTTCCTTAACAAGTAATTTGCAAGATAAAAAGAAAAAGAAGGAAGGAAGGAGGACTTCCTTGGTGGTCCAGTGGCTGAGACTCCGTGCTGAGGGCCTGGATTCGATTCCTGGTCAGGGAACCAGATCCCACATGCTGCAAATTAAGACCCAGAGCAGTCAAATAAATAAATAAATATTTAAGAAAGAAGGAAGCAAGGAAAGAAAGAAAGAAAGAAGAAAGACGGAAAGAAAGCAGGTGTTTATAAGTTAAACAAGCCTGACAAGCCAAGATGTGCATCAGTTGGAAAGGCTGGGCTTTATCTGGAGCTTGATCCAAACAAGCAAACAGGAAGAGCCAATCAAAAGCATTAGCTTTGTTCTTGATGCTTAAAAGTATTTTCTTAAAAATAAGTTTATTCTCTGTAAACCTTAGTTTCCCCATCTATGTAATAAAGATAGTAAACATAGCCTCTCACATAGGACTTTTGTTACTGTTTTATTGCTAAGTTGTGTCCGACTCTTTTGAGATTCCATGAACTGTAGCCCGCCAGACTCCTCTGTCCATGGAATTCTCTAGTAAGGAATACTGGAGTGGGTAGCCATTTCCTCCTCCAGGGGATCTTCCCAACCCAGGGATTGATCCCATGCCTGTTGCATCTCCTGCACTGACAGTTTACCTGCTGAGCCACTGGCAGAGCTGGCACTCAAATTCAGGTTTCCTGGCTGCTGTGTTCAGGGCTCTTTTTCCTCCCTCACACTCCATCATCATCCATGTCACTGAAGTCTAAATGACAAAGGAAAAAAAAGGCCCAAGTACAAAGGGCACATTATGATCTTTGCAATATTGCCAGAAATCCTTGTGAAATAGGTGAATTTACTGAAAGACGTGAAAATAGTGTTGTTTGTACGTCCTCCCACTCTGCCTTTATACTTTCAGTGTTTCCAGAATATCAGACCAGTTGAAAGTTGCCTGGTGAAACTCTACAACCTTAATGAGAGCAGAAGGAAGGAGGACATGCTCTTTAATCCTCATAATAGCTTTGAGCATTAATATTATTGTTATAACCATATTTCAGATGAAGAAACTAAGGATTAGAAAAGTTAAGTGTCAGCCAAGGTCACTTAACCAGAAGGAGACTGAGCTATGACTCAAATCCGTCAGTGCTTTTTATTTTTTTAAAATCAGTTTTTATGAAAGTTGCAAGATGAATCAGCCATCAGTCCAGTTCAGTCGCTCAGTTGTATCTGACTCTTAAGCCATCAGTTCAGTCCAGTTCAGTCGCTCAGTGGTGTCTGACTCTTAAGCCACGCATATACCCATAGCCCCTCTCTTTTGGATTTCCTTTCCATTCAGGTCACAGTTCACTCAGGGTTCCTGTGCTATCTATACAGCAGGTTCTCATTAGTTATCTATTTTATAAATAGTACCAGTAGTGTATAAACTGTGATTTTTTTATATTCCATCATCACAGAGATAAAGCATAGACTTTAAAAAGGGAACAGTTCTGGTATTTTCATAAATCGAGAGGCAAAACCTTGTTCACTAGTTAAAAGAAACTAGCTGTTTCTCCACTCTTTCCCTTCAAAATGTGGCTTTAAACCCTAAAATGCGATCATTGTTAAGGCCAAAAGTAATGGCCACAGTAAGATCTCAGTTATTCCAGTTTTAAGTGCTTCATGTACCTATTATTCCTTAATTTAAGGCCCTATCCATTATTATCAGGCCCATCTGATGTGCTCTTACACTTCCCATCGGGGGGCCCATTCAATTCCTTTGTAGTCATTATGCATTAGCAGAAGGAGAGAAATTTCAGTGAAGACACTACCAGTATTAAAATTAATTTTTCTCTTATTCTTGTAATTTGCTGTTATTATCATGGAAATCATATCTTCTTAAGACTGTAGAAAATTCTCTCTTCTGGTTGTTTTAATAAAAGATTGTATTTAGGGATGTCAATTGAACCTTGATTGTGAGCTACATTTGAATTAAGGAGCTGAAAGAAATGAACTTAAGATTAACCAGTGTTCAGAAAGAAATCATCTTACTGTCACTACCAAGTCTTTGAATTCCCGGATGTTTGAGAGAAAGAAACTCTAGAATCACAGAATGAAAATTAGAGAATATTGTTTAAACGGGAGAAGAGGAAGACCAATATGTTTTTTGATAGTTCATAAATTACTTTTTTTTTTTTTACTACTTCTGTCACTTAGTTTTGTGTCTTAACGAGATCTACTATGCAGTCTGTATATTACACATTTTTAGAAACTGACCTGGACTGACTTCTCAACTACTAGCCTCTCTGCAGGATTGAGTTTTGTCATGGATGGTTCAGAAATTAAAATGATTAAACTGTTACGTGATTGAGTTTACAAGAGGGACCTGCTGATGTGAATGAAATCGACTCCAATTCTATCATTATAATGAAATATCTTTAACTCTCAAACAGATATTAATATCATCGCTGCTCAAAAATCACTGCAGAACTTTTCATACCAGAGCATCACTCACAGAATTCCAATTTGTCATAGGTATTGCAAGAATCATTGAATCTTCTGGGCCAAAAACAAAACAAATAAACAAACAAACAAAAAGCAATCAAATCAGTGCCAGGGCTCACTGTAACCTGGATCAGTAGAGATTTCCTCTAGCTCTGGACTTCAGTTAGAATCTTCATCCTTGGGCTTTGCTGGTGGTCCAGTGGTTAAGCATCCACCTGCCAATGTGGGGAACACAGGTTCGATCCCTGGTCAGGGAAGATCCCACATGCAGTGGGGCGACTGAGCCGTGAACTGCAACTATGGAGCCACAACTGCTGAGGCCGTGAGCCCGAGAGCCTGTGCTCTGCAACAAGAGAAGCACCACAATCAGTCCCAGCGCCGCAGCTAGAGGATAGCCCTGGCTTGCTGTGACTAGAGAAAGCCTGAACACAGCAACACAGACTCAGCACAACCAAAAATCAAAATAAATAAATGAACTATAGAAGGAGTTTCATCCTTGATACATGAGTCAGAGCAACACATCAAAAATGACATGTTTTGATTTCAAAAGGTGAAGCTGAAACTCCAATACTTTGGCCACTTGATGCAAAGAGCTGACTCATTTGAAAAGACCCTGATGCTGGGAAAGATTGAGGGCAGGAGGAGAAGGGGACGGCAGAGGATGAGATGGTTGGATGGCATCATTGACTCAATGGACATGAGATTGGGTGGGCTCCAGGAGTTGGTGTTGGACAGGGAGGCCTGGGGTGCTGTATCTCATGGGGCCGCAAAGAGTCGGACACGACTGAGTGACTGACCCCAAGTGCTCAGCCCTTTTATTTTATTTTTTGGTAGTACTTGGGGATATAAAGTAGAACAACTTGTCTTTCACTTTGGAGGATGTCCAGTCTAGACCACTGGACTTCCAGACTGTTCCCTGAGTTGAATCATCTTGGCATTTATTGCCCATCTACCGTCACACCACCTGAAGCTTCTTGGTCACCACATTCTACTCATGTGATGTCATCAGTAACATGGACCAGAATGATAGTCTAGGACATGGTGAGATCCTCAGAATCCCTGTAAACAAAAGGTTTGGATAGTTTTTTTTTAAATTTTAAAAATTAAAGAAAAAGATATTCTGGCTGTGCTGTGCAGCATGTGAGATCTTAATTCTCCAACCAGGGCTTAAACCTGTGCCCCCCACAATGGAAGTGCAGAGTCCTAACCCCTGGACCACCAGGGAGGTCCCCAAAATTTGGATAGTTGATGTGGCCCTGGAGTAAGAGAGTCGAAGTTATACTCCTGACCAAAAATGCATAGTAATCCACTTCTGGTGATTTCTGTTCCATGCTTTAGAAAATGAAGCATTTTCCAGATCAAGGCTAATTTTCCAGATCAGAAGCTAATTTCTGCTTCTACCTGCTTTATTTTTTGTGCTTTTTACTATAGCTACCAGATGGAGAATGAGCAACCATGGGCCCTCCCAAAATGAAAAGGCTTTCTACTGAAAAAAAAAAAAAAAAAATGGGATTCTCACTATTTTTTTTTTTTTTTTTCCGCATTGTTGGGCTCTGAAGAAGAAAGGAGATCTTCAAGGGGCAAGTTAAAAAAAAGGAAACAATATAAACTGAAACTAAAATTGTAAACAATGAGCACATTTGAAGAGGTTGTCTGCAGGGATTTTACACCACGTGCACCTGCATAACTTCCCTCTGTTAAGTGTGTTTTTTGAGGATACATGAATAAGGCTTCCCAGGTAGCACAGCGGTAAAGAATCTGCTTTCTAATGCAGGGGGCATGAGTTTGATCTCTGGGTTGAGAAGATCCCCTGGAGAAAGAAACGGCAACCCGCTTCAGTATTCCTTCTTGAGAAATTGCATGGACAGAGGAGCCTGGCGACTGGGCACACACACATGCATGCACTATAGAAACAAAGGGCTTTGGGTAGTTGAGAAAATGAGGGAGTTAAACTCAAGACTCCCAGATCCACCATGTGAGACTGGGAATGAATTGTGGAGATCCCAGAGAAGTAAGGCCTCTCTGGCTTTCACTAGAAGCAAAACTAAATAATAATATACCAATAGTGCTGTTTATTTAACTTATGTGCCGAGTACATCATGAGAAACACTGGGCTGGAAGAAGCACAAGCTGGAATCAAGATTGCCTGGAGAAATATCCATAATCTCAGATATGCAGATAACACCATCCTTATGGCCGAAAGTGAAGAAGAACTAAAGAGCCTCTTGATAAAAGTGAAAGAGGAGAGTGAAAAAGTTGGCTTAAAGCTCAACATTCAGAAAGCGAAAGTCATGGCATCTGGTCCCATCACTCATGGGAAATAGTTGGGGGAACAGTGGAAACAGTGACAGACTTTATATTTTGGGGCTGCAAAATCACTTAAGATGGTGACTGCAGCCATGAAATTAAAAGATGCTTGCTTCTTGGAAGAAAAGCTATGACCAACTTAGACAGCATATTCAAAAGCAGAGACATTACTTTGCCAACAAAGGTCCATCTGGCCAAAGCTATGGTTTTTCCAATAGTCATGTATGGATGTGAGAGTTGGACTGTGAAGAAAGCTGAGCACCGAAGAATTGATGCTTTTGAACTGTGGTGTTGGAGAAGACTCTTGAGAGTCCCTTGGACTGCAAGGAGATCCAACCAGTCCATCCTAAAGGAAATCAGTCCTGAAAATTCATTGGAAGGACTGATGCTGAAGCTGAAACTCCAATCCTTTGGCCACCTGATGCAAAGAACTGACTTATTGGAAAAGACCCTGATGCTGGGAAAGATTGAAGGTGGGAGAAGAAGTGGACGACAGAGGATGAGGTGGTTGGATGGCATCACTGACTCAATGGACATGAGTTTGAGTAAGCTCTGGGAGTTGGTGATGGACACGGAGGCCTGGCGTGCTGTAGTCCATGGGGTCGGAAAGAGTTGGATATGACTGAGCGACTGAACTGAACTGAATATAAAGAGGAATGTCTTCTCAGTTTAGATTCTGAGGTTTTCCACAGGTCAAAATCAACATTATGGGCTCACAAGTCATCTTGAGGGAGAGAGATAACATTTAGTTCCTTAAAGATTTCAGAAGATGGAACTGTTATATATGGATATAACTTTGTGTATTGATTTTCCATTGTTACTGTATCTTGTTAACACAAATCTAGTGGGTTAAAACAACACAGATTTATTCCTGTACAGTTCTAGACTTTAGACATCTAAAATCAAGGTGTTGGCTGGAATGTGTTCATTTTGGAGGCATCAAAGGAGTAAAACGTTTCTGTTACTTTTCCAGCTTCTAGAGGCTGCCTGCATTCATTGGCTCACAGCCCTTGCCTGCATCTTCAAAGTGCATCACTTTAACTTTTGGTTCCATTGTCCTATTTCCTTTCTCTGACTTCATTTTCTTGCTTTTCTCTTATAAAAGAACTCTTGTGATTTCATTACCCTGGGTCAACCCAGGTAATCCAGGATAATCTCCTCATCTCAAGGTCCTTAATCACATCTGAAAAATCCCTTTTGCCATATAAGTTAATATTCACAGCTTTAGGTTATTAGAATGAGAATATCACTGGGGCAGGGTGAGGGGAAGTATGTTATTCTGTATACTACACTATGCATGAATATTTAAAGATTTTTTTTTTAAAGAATGGAATGACAAAAATGACAAGGACCATGGCAATAGATGAGTAACCATATAGATTTGAAAAGAACCAAATAAAAATGTTAATGTAAAATGCAATTTTGTCAGTTAAAAATAAGGAGATGATGTGGGCCAAACAGTATATGCAGCGGAAGAGAGAACTAGTGAACTGGAAAGTAAAATTGAAGAGTAATTCAGTTGGATTAAAAAGAAGGAAAGAATAAAGAAACCAATATCAAGAATGAAAAAAAGGGCATTGCTACATACTTGACAGACATTTTTTAAAAGTGAAGCTATCATAAATAATTTTATTTGAGCAAATATTTTAAAAGTGAATAAAATAGAAAATATTTTGGTCAAAAGCAAAGTCAAATAAAGGTGAAGACTAAATACAATCTGTACATTTTGTGATGTAGCCATTGTACATTTAGGGAGAGCTGTTGAGGAGTAATGATGGGGCAGAAGCCAGGTTAGAAGAGGTTTACAAGAGAGTAGACAGTAACCATGGAGATCTATGGCGTGGGCTGGTGCTCACTGCTTTTGGGCCCAGATGGTACTGCAATAGTAGGTTTCAGGTCTTTAGCAGCTATATTTTGGCATGGCTAGAACAAGCATGGGCTGACAGCACGGATCCTGAGCTCTCAATATTAGGAGGCTTAAGTGTGGATTAGATGTCAATTCATGGCTTTATCTAGAGTTGGCTCCATAAACCACACATTGGTACTGCAGAGCTAAAATATTTGGCTTGATTGACTCACCCTAGTTCCTTTAATGTCAAGCCTACAATAAAATTATTCTTGTTGATCCAGACCATCTGAGAATTTCCCACGCGATTCTGGTTTTCTTTCAATAGAGAGATTTAGTCTTCCTCCATAGCAGATGTTTAAGCCTTAAAGGGAGTCTAACTTTACTACTTAATTAATAGTGAACAGGATCCAGTTATCGGATTAGATAGCCCAATGCATTAAAACAGGCTTTGAGCCCAAACTCCTGCCTCTAGTTACTTGCATTTGGGGATGGAGATTTGACAGGAAGCGGAGATTTGCTCCTGCAGCCCATTTCCAGGAAGTGACTTTCATCTGAACTACATTGATGGTACTTCTCCTTGGCGTCACATCTCTTGTGTTAGAAGATCTTGGTTTTATAGAACAGCTGCAGCATTGTTTCAGATGAGATTGCAAGTAAGGTCATGGCAGGGAGTCTGTTAATGAGACAACCTCAAACATTCAGCCTAGGAAAAACCTCCTTCCCTGGGGTTAGTATTAAAATTTTTATAAATAATGTCCACATGTGCTTAAAATGGAAGTGTTTGGTTCAGTTTATGAAGTTTACTTTCTGGATAAAATTCAAGTAATTTATTCAGCTTAGAACTTCTCTTGGTCCTTAGGGATCAACAAAGAAGGGCAGGAGGCTCGAAACTATGCATGTACATCCCCTGAGGAATAACTCAGGCAGAGAGCCAGCCAATAAGAGCCACTGTGCTCCTCCACAAGCTCCCCCTGGGTACCCCTTGCTTGCTTGATTCTCTCAGGGTTTCTTTTCTTGGGTGTTTCATCCCCCTTGATTATTATTTTTTAAAATTGCATGTATTTATTATTATTATTAGGAAAAATTGGGAATTTCAGGGCATTTTAAAAAAGAAAATGTAAATTATCTTCAGTTCATCATCCAGGAAACTTCTGTTAATTGTCTGATATGTTTCCTCCTGACCTGAGGAGCTCTAGATTCCAGACCACCTAGGTCCAAATCCTGCAAAATATTAGCTGTGTGACCTTAGGGAAGTTGTTTTCTTTCATTTTTTAAAAAATAGAATATTACTCAGCCATAAAAAGAAACGAAATTTGGTCATTTGTAGAGATGTGGATGGACATAGGGAGTGTCATACTGAATGAAGTAAGTCAGAAATAGAAAAACAAGTATCATTTATTAGCTCATATATGTGAAATCTAGAAAACCAGTATGAACGTGAAAGTGAAGTTGCTCAGTCATGTCCAACTCTTTGCAACCCCATGGACTGTAGCCCACCAGGCTCCTCCACCCATGGGATTCTCCAGGCAAGAACACTGGAGTGGGGTTGCCATATTTGCAAAGAAGAAATAGAGATATAGATGGGGAGAACAAATGTATGGATATCAAGGGCAAAAGTAAGGGGTGGGAAGAATTGGGAGGTTGGCATTGACACATATACACTGTTGATAAAATAGAAAACTGTGGTAGTGAAGGACAGGGACGCCTCGAGTGCTGCGATCCAGGGGGTCACAAAAAGAGTCGGAGATGACTCAGCGACTGGACAAGAAATGAGAACGTACTGTAGAGCACAGGGAACTCTACTTAATGCTTTGTGGTGACCTGAATGGAAGGAAGTCCAAAAAGGAGGGGTTCTATGAATATGCGTGGCTGATTCATTTTGCTGTACAGTAGAAATAGCTCAAAATTGTAAAGCAAGTATAGTCCAATACAAATTAATTGGAAAGTATTTCTTTGTTTCTTCTTTCCCAGGAAACTGGAGCTTCATCAGCTTGTTTTCCTTTCCCTTAGAGTTTTTTCCCCCAATAACAACCTATTCCTACACTTCAAAGTAAGGACACTGGATAAAGAGGAAAAGTTGGAAGAGGACACCTGCAAACCTCAGACCAATCTAAACAGAGTCACAGTAGTTGGTCAGGATCTTAGGGAGAGTGTATGAACAGGAGATGTTAGCTGATAAGAAAAAGGACTCCATCCTGAAATGTCTTCTTCACCTTACTCTTGTTCATTCTCCATTTCTCATTTTTGTTCATGGCAGGAGGTATGTGTATCTTATATTAAAGAAACGATCAATCATTTTTTATAACCAGGAGTGTTTATCATTTGTCTTCAAGGTAAAATGTGTCCTACAGAATACACAGTGTAAAGATTTTTAGACTGAATTCATACACCTGATTCTTTATAGGAAGGGACGGTATCCTGTATCTTTGGGCAACTATATGATACTGGGCCACATGGTAGATTGTTAACTTCCAATGAGTCTTACCTTATAGTATTCAAGAACTTATGTATTCCTCTCCCACATGGACTTGACCTGGGTCACTGGCTTGCTTTGGCCAATGACCCAAGTAAGACATAGTCAAATGCTTGCAAATTGGGGCTTTATTCTTGGAATGTGGCCCTAGGCTGTTGCCATGTCAAAAGCCAGGATGAAAGGCCACAGAGAGTGAGGGGCTGAGCCGTGTCAGAGTCTTTGCTGAGCCTCACTGCTAGCAGCCCTTCCAGCTGGGTGAGCCACATGGTGTGCACAGAGTGAGTTCAGCAAGGAGCACCCAATCAATCGATAGGATCCCCCCAAATAATGTCCCCTCTTAAGAAAAGCAGTAAGTTTGGGGGTGTTTTATTGCACAACAATAACTAAAATAGGCCAGCATCTTAAATTACCCTATTACATTAAAAAAATAATTTATTTATTTTAATTGGAGGCTAATTACTTTACAATGTCGTAGCGGTTTTTGCCATACATTACATGAATCAGCCATGGGTGTACATGTGTCCCCCATCCTGAACCCCCCTCCCGCCTCTCTTCCCATCCCATCCCTCAGGGTCATCCCAGTGCACCAGCCCTGAGTGCCCTGTGTCATGCATCGAACCTAGACTGGCAATCCATTTCATGTATTTTAATATACACGTTTCAATGCTGTTCTCTCAAATCATCCCACCCTCGCCTTCTCCTATTACATTTTTTAGGGTAATTATGTTTACAATGTTTCACAGTAAATCATTAAGTGTAGACCTATACATGTGGAGAAGGCGATGGCACCCCACTCTAGTACTCTTGCCTGGAAGATCCCATGGACGGAGGAGCCTGGTAGGCTGTAGTCCTTGGGGTCGCAAAGAGTTGGGCATGACTGAGCAACTTCACTTTCACTTTTCACTTTCATGCATTGGAGAAGGAAATGGCAACCCACTCCAATGTTCTTGCCTGGAGAATCCCAGGGATGAGGGAGCCTGGTGGGCTGCCGTCTCTGGGGTCACACAGAGTTGGACACGACTGAAGCGACTTAGCAGCAGCAGCAGCAGCAGCAGCAGCAGACCTATACATATCCCTGGAGATACACATTAAGGACCAGACTGATGGTTGTCAGGGACTCGGAGAGGAGGTGGAATGCGGAGGTGCTGGTCAAATGGTACAAACTTCTAGTTATAAGAAGTTATAAGATGAATAAGTTCTGGGAATCTAGTGTACAGCGTGGTTACTCTAATATTGTTATATGTACTTGAAAAATGTTCAGAAAGTAGACCTTAAATGTTCTCACCACACATCCACATAACTAAATAAAAGTTAGCTGTTAACTAATTTTATTGTGGCCACCACTTCATAATGTATACATATATCAAGTTATCATTTTGTACACCTTAAACTTACACAGTGTTATATGTTAATTATATCTTAAGCTGGAAACATTTTTTAAAAAAAGACTATATAGAAATGGGACAACTTTCCATAAGGCAGAATGAATGCGATTGTTCAGGACTCTATGTTTATATACTCTGTAATTAAGGAAGGGTGGGCCCAAGGGTACATGTAATTGGATGGCTAGAGAAGACATATGGATGTGTGTATTTGTTATGTGCATGTACATTCAGAGAAAATGAGAGAAAGAGAGAGAGCCATCAGGGAAATGATTGGAAGGAAGCTGGTTAAATAGATATGGTTCTCAGTGGGTGATGATGTCCCAAACAACGCAGGTGGGAGAAACATGCTAACTTGCTAGTTCAGGACTTAATGATTAAAACAGTCTCCACGTGGTGTTGAAGCGCCGTCTCATAATTAAAAGTCAGGTGAATAAAATCATTGGTATTCCATGGGATTCATTCCTACAATTCTTTTTTACGTTTTCTTTATATTGGTTTGAAATTCTTTGCAAATTAAGTATTTAGTGTTGGAACCACAAAGAAAAACGGGGCACTGATAAGTATACACTACCATGTATGAAATATGTAAGTAGTGAGAGTGTACTGTATGGCACAGGGAACTCTACTCAGGGCTCTGTAATGACCTAAGTGGGAGGGAAATCTAAAACAGAGGGGGTATGGGTATATGTAGAGCTGATTCACTTTGCTGTACAGCAGAACCTAACACAACATTGTAAAGCAACTAAACTCAAATAAAAATTTTTTTAAAAGGCAAATAGTCTTACTTCATACCAAGTTGCCTATAGGACTGTACTGCTGCTGCTAAGTCACTTTAGTCGTGTCTGACTCTTAGCGACCCCATGGACTGCATGGAGCCTGCCAGGCTCCTCCATCCATGGGATTTTCCAGGCAAGAGTACTGGAGTGGGGTGCCATTGCCTTCTCCGATAGGACTGTAATGCTGCTGCTGCTGCTAAGTCGCTTCAGTCGTGTCCGACTCTGTGCGACCCCATAGACGGCAGCCCACCAGGCTCCCCCGTCCCTGGGATTCTCCAGGCAAGAACACTGGAGTACTCCAATTTTTTTTTTTTTTTTTTTTTTACTACACAAGATGCAGAAAAAATAGACTTTTCCCAACGAATAGGAAAAGACAATATATTAAATGATATTCACATTAGAATTATGTTTGTGAAGCAATGCTAAGCCTTATTGAAAATGTTCTTATGTGTACAGGTATGTGCATGTGTGTTTTGCAAAGCACATTTTCAGTAGCTAGGATGTTTTGCAAGTCGAGGTTTCACAGCCCTTGTACCATCATTGAGGACACTTTAGGAGTTGCCTTTAGGAGTTGGACAGTCTATGGGTTACCCCCTTCTTGTCTGAACAGCTTCACTCCCTGTATACCTACAATGGTATTTTGCAGTGAAATGAAATGAATCATTTTGCAATAAACACTTCCCACAGATCTGCAAAGTAGTGAGGAAACTATGAATAAATATGCACCTAATTAGTTTTGATTTATAATAAGCAATTAAAATGTACACACCCACCCATCCACCTACATCCACACTCGCATAGATACATCACCGCCTATATGAAAAGACACTGCCACTCCTGTTCCCATTTGGGATCTAAGCCTCTTGACTGTGGCATAGAAACCCACTTTCCTGTTAGATGAGAAAAACTGGAAGTGGTATTAATCAAATCCTTCTCACTGCTTCCCTAATTGTCTTGCTGTTATAACAGCGATGATTTCTTGGGAAGAAATCACTTGATGTGAAGCGAAACGCTATTTGCCTAACACTCCATCCAGAGTCACCAGGTTAGACGGCTTTCTCTCTCCCTAGAAGGTGGTAAGAGCTCACATGGAAAGAAAGCAGGTGTGGCCTTGGGATGTGGTATGTCCAGTGTTGCTTGGAGTCTAATGATACCTTGCCCTGCTGAGGAGTATGAAGGAGAATTTCAGCCAGCTTCTTTCTAAACGATTAGCTGAAGCACTCTTCTTTGCACTCATAAATCATTTTTAAATTACAATCTTACTTCTTCCCTCTTCTCACTTTATACCCTCCACCTGCATTACAGGGCTCCACCACCCGCATTCTCTTTGAAAATTGAAGAATCTCTAAAGCCAGTGTCCATGAATTTGAGCCCACTCCAGGAGATAGTGGAGGACAGAGAAGCCTGGCGTGCTGCAGTCCATGGGGGTTGCAGAGTCGGGCACGACTTAGTGACTGAACAACAACAATGCCAGTGTCCATGGTGATGTTGTTCACAGCGAGTTTGCAATGGCTTCGGGTTAAACGACCAGACTTTTGTTTAACAGCAGTGTGGCTGAAGGTGTGGTCTGGAGACCCAGTGCCTCTGCAGAGGGCAAATGGGACTCCAGGGACAGTGTAAGGTGTTTGCACTTGCTCTCCCATGGCTGTGCTAGAATTTTCCTGGGAAACAAACACAGAGCAAAAAAAAGTTTCTGCATTCCTAGGAAAACCAAGCTGAAGACCGATGAATCGAATTCTCCTACCGTCATCTTTGAAGTGCCTCGTAACGTGTACCACTCATCTTTTCTCAGTCCCCCTCTGCTAGAGACCAACTGCCTGGGTTCCTTGTTTGAGTTTCTTGTGAAAACACAGATCCTTGGAATCTCTGGGAATAGGAGGTCTAGCATGGGAGCCAGGAGTCTGCGTGTTGTACAAGTACCTGGAAAATCCTTATGCTCACCAATGCTTGAGAACTTCTGTTCAAATGAGTGAGAGGGACTTCCCTGACTTGCCAGTGGTGAGGACTTCGAGCTTCCATTGCAGGGGGCGAGGGTTCGATTCCTGGTCAGGGAACTAAGATCCAATGGCCAAGGGAAAAAAAAAAGATGAGTGCAAGCTTAGGTAGAATGAGGATTAACACCTTGACACACAGGACTACTCTTAGAACGAGGTTTGTAATTCACTGAGGATGATGTTCTTTTATTTTCCTGAAGTGATTTGTATCATCAAAGTCCTATTTGTGTGCATGTGTGTGTGTGTATGTATACATATATACATATCTATCTATCAATCCGAGGCATTTGGTCTTCAGAATCAGTAGAAAAATGAAGTTAACATGTATCAAGTGTCTACCACCAGTCAGGTACTCTGGCCACATTTTCCTGTTGTGCTCAGTGGCTAGTTGTTTCCGACTCTTTGGAACCCCACGGAATGTAGCCCACCAGGCTCCTCTGTCCATGGGATTTCCCGACAAGGTACTGAGGAGGGTTGCCACTTCCTCCTCTGAGAGATCTTCCTCACCCAGGAATTGAACCGGAGTCTCTCAAGTTTCCTGCACTGGCAGGTGGATTCTTTACCACTGTGCCACCTGGGAAGCCCTTTACTGTTGTTACATTATTTTACATACATGCTGAACAGTAATGCCACCTTCATGTTATGGAAGGGATTGGAGGGCAGATATTAATGATTGACTTTGTGCTCATAATCTATCATATGTGAGCATAGCAGAGGCTGTCAGTGGTCCCCCTGTGTTGATGGTCCCTTTCTTTCTATGTAATAAACTAAAGCTCTTTATAACTGGGCACATGGACCTAAGGAAGAATGATTGCATTCTCCAGCTTTCTTTGCAGCTGGACATAGGCATGTGATAAAGTTTAGCTCTTGGTATATAAAGAGAAGCCATGCAAAGCTTCCAGAGCTATCCTTTTGATATTTTCCATTTTATTTGATCAACTTTTATCTTGCAGAAAATGCCAAAATTTTAGGAAAGTAGAAAGAATAATATAATAAATTGCTAGGTAGCTGTTACCCAGCTTTAATAGTTATCAACACTCTGTGAATCTTATTCTATTTCTTCCCCATCCTCTACCCACTTGCAATGCCTGTTACCCTCTTCTGGCCATGAAATACCTCAGAGGTGAGATATGCATTGCCCTCACCCCTTGTTACTTCCTTCCAGCTGGAACACATATGTGACAGGTGACACCTGAGTAAATATCTCCCATCACAGGTGAAAGCTACAAATTGAAGATGGCAGAGAAAAAAAGAAAGAAGGACCCTGGATTTCTGATATGTTTTTGAATTCATCCTTGCATCCTGGACTATACACTGCTAGACTTTTTTGTGTGAGAGAAATATGTTTCTGCAAAGTTTAAGCCACTGTTCTATAACTTGCAGCCAAAATTATCTCTAATGTTTACTGTGGGTCAAGTAGAAGACACCACTGAATCTTTCTTAACAAAACAAAACAGCACCAAACCATTTTTGTCCACATTCCTGCCTTAGAAATTCAATGTCACACACAAAAATGAAATTGATAATTAAAGATGTTCACATCATCTCACATGCTAGTAAAGTAATGCTCAAAATTCTCCAAGTCAGGCTTCAACAGTATGCTAACCATGAACTTTTAGATGTTCAAGCTGGTTTTAGAAAAGGCAGAGGAACCAGAGATCAAATTGCCAACACCGCTGGATCATGGAAAAAGCAAAAGAGTTCCAGAAAAATATCTATTTCTGCTTTATTGACTATGCCAAAGCCTTTGACTGTGTGAATCACAGTAAACTGGAAAATTTTGAAAGAGATGGGAATACCAGACCACCTGACCTGCCTCTTGAGAAACCTATACGCAGGTCAGGAAGCAACAGTTAGAACTGGACATGGAACAACAGATTGGTTCCAAATAGGAAAAGGAGTACATCAAGGCTGTATATTCTCACCCTGCTTATTTAACTTATATGCAGGGTATATCATGAGAAACGCTGGGCTGGAAGAAGCACAAGCTGGAATCAAGATTGCCAGGAGAAATATCAGTAACCTCAGATATGCAGATGACACCACCCTTATGGCAGAAAGTGAAGAGGAAATAAAGAGCCTCTTAATGAGAGTGAAAGAGAGTGAAAAAGTTGGCTTAAAGCTCAACATTCAGAAAACGAAGATCATGGCATCTGGTCCCATCACTTTATGGGAGATAGATGGGGAAACAGTGGAAATAGTGTCAGACTTTATTTTGGGGGGCTCCAAAATCACTGCATATGGTGACAGCAGCCGTGAAATTAAAAGATGCTTACTCCTTGGAAGAAAAGTTATGACCAACCTAGATAGCATATTGAACAGCAGAGACATTACTTGGCCAACAAAGGTCCATCTAGTCAAGGCTATGGTTTTTCCTGTGGTCACGAATGGATGTAAGAGTTGGACTGTGAAGAAAGCTGAGTGCCAAAGAATTGATGCTTTTGAACTGTGGTGTTGGAGAAGACTCTTGAGAGTCCCTTGGACTGCAAGGAGATCCAATCAGTCCATCCTAAAGGAGATCAGTCCTGAATATTCATTGGAAGGAATGATGCTAAAGCTGAAACTCCAGTACTTTGGCCACCTCATGCGAAGAGTTGACTCATTGGAAAAGACTCTGATGCTGGGAGGGATTGGGGGCAGGAGGAGAAGGGGACGACAGATGATGAGATGGCTGGATGGCATCAATGACTCGATGAGTGAACTCTGGGAATTGGTGATGGACAGGGAGGCCTGGCGTGCTGCAATTCATGGGGTCACAAAGAGTTGGACACGACTGTGTGACTGAACTGAACTGAGCTGAACAGATTTCAAATGATCAATCTGCTCATCAATGAAGTCTTTACTCTAGACTTGGTATATATAGGCCACCAAGTTGGAGATGTGTTGATTATAACATGACCTTAGTAGTTGAATAATTAAAGTTAGTTAATAGAAATTGAGGTAGAGACTAATTATGATTTGTTCTCTATTATCTGCTTCCCCCCTCACCTTTACACTAGGCCCCAAGTGTTCAGCTGAACACATGGCCCTAAAGTGTACGTTTCCTAGCCTTATTTGTATCCAGGGGCCATCAGGTTACTAAGCTCTGAACAATGGAATGCAAGTTGGAGAGAGATGTTAGGCTTGAGGGAAGTATCTACAGGTGACAGACAAGCTCTTCTGTGACTCCATTCTCCCCTTCTTACTGCCTGGGACGCAGATGTGATGATGGGAGCATGCAGGCTTTTGGGACCATGAGGTAGAAGCCTTGTGTTGAGAGTCTGGAGTTAGAATGAGCCCAGCCCCAAACCGCTTACCCCTAGACATCATTTCTGTGTGAGAGAAATACAATTCTATTTTATTTAAGTCATGTTATTTCAGGTTTTCTATTGCTTGCATCCACACCTAATCCACTCTGATTAATATTCTCACACTTAAAAGAAAAAACCATGAAGTGTGACTGAAATTTGAATTTTGTTTAGGTTAGCTGGATTTTTATATAATCAAGGCTTACCAAAATATTTTAAACAGATCATACCTTGAGTACATGATTTATAATTTCTTTTTTTTTTTTTTTTGCCGTACTTCACGGCTTGTGGCAGAGAAGGCAATGGCAACCCACTCCAGTACTCTTGCCTGGAAAATACCATGGACAGAGGAGCCTGGTAGGCTGCAGTCCATGGGGTCACTAAGAGTCAGACATAACTGAGCAGCCTCACTTTCACTTTTCACTTTCATGCGTTGGAGAAGGAAATGGCAACCCACTCCAGTGTTCTTGCCTGGAGAATCCCAGGGATGAGGGAGCCTGGTGGGCTGCCGTCTATGGGGTCACACAGGGTTGGACACAGCTGAAGCGACTTAGCAGCAGCAGCAACACAGCTTGTGGGATCTTAGTTTCTCAACCAGGGATTGAACTCAGGCCACTTCAGTCAAAGTGCTAAGTCCCAACTCCTGGACTCCCAGGGAATTTCCTATGATTTGTAATGTACAATTGCAAATATGTGTTGAGAAGGCAGTACAAAATATTAATCCTTGTCCTGAGTCTATACGAGAAAGTAAACTTGTTATAAACACACTCCTTCCCATCTTTTTGTTATAGCCATTACCTAAAAATTCCTTGTTCCCAAATCTTGTTTTGATAGTCTTTTTGGAGTCTCCAGTGTAACTATAGACACCTGGTCATGGGAAATGGAATATTCCCTGCTGTATCAGTAAACAAATGATGTCACAGTCATTAGCAAGTGTGCCACCACAGATGGTGAACCCTGAGGGAACTCAGGAAGGAAAGAATACCTGCCATCTAGCAGCCATCAAACTGCAGCCACTCCCCACAGTGAGCCCGGAGGAAACACAAGAGGTGAAAACATAGCATACTAACCCCAGATAGCTGAAGGGCATATCAAAGGAATGATTTCAGTGAGCCCAGACTCTTGCATCTTCCTATACATAGAAAAGCACAAAGTTCTTTAACTTGGGACATCTGGTTTTCTTTAATTTGCAATAATCTTTTGACATTCAGACTACCTGCCCTTTGTTGCGAAACTTCTATATAACCTGGATCCTCCCTTCACCTCTTCAGAGCAGTTCTTTCAGGGTTAATTGAGATGTTGTCTCCTGGGCTTAAGTCCTAAAAATGTCTGCTGAAGAAAACATAACTCTCAACTTTTAGGTTGCTAATATTTCTTAAGTGTACAGTTAAAAACTCTAGATATTCTTTGAATTAGAAAACAGATGGGTGGGCACAGTGAGTCTCTCCTCATTTCTTCTTTCAAGCCCACCCTCTGACTTTCTTTATCCCACTCTGCATTGGGAGACTGACCAATATGAAACCTATCAATGAGTTCTCTCACTTTGCAGTTAGATGAATAGCAGGCACTCACAGGTGACAGGAAAGGCAGGAAGAGTAAGTCAGGGCTTTTATTCTGATGGCTTTCTAACTTGGCTGCTTCTCTTGAGTAAAAGCTTATATCAATCAGCAATGGCTACATTAAAAAAAGTGTTTCCCAACTTAATGACTGTTAAAAAAAACAGCCTTTCTTTAGATCATGGTTCTGAGGGGTGGAAAATTATGTTGGGCTCAGTTGGCTAGTTCTGGTCTGAGCCTGGCTTGGCTGGGTCATTTTGGAATCTGCAGTCAGTTTGTAGGTGGTCTGGCTATTGACTGGCCCAGGATGGCATCCTTTAGAAATTTGGTGGTTGGCTGACTATCACTTGGGACAAAGCAAATAAGGACTTTTGTGTCTTGTCATCCAGCAAGCCTCTAGGCCATTCTCAAGGAAGTTGGGTGGGTTTATTTATTTATTTTTGCTTTGCTGGATCTTCATTGTTGTGCAGGTGCTTTCTCTACTTGTGGTGGGCAAGATTCTCATTGTGGTGGCTCCTCTTGTTGTGGAGCACAGGCTCTAGGGCTCAATAGTCCTCAGTTCAGTTCACTTCAGTTGCTCAGTCGTGTCCGACTCTTTGCGACCCCATGAATCACAGCATGCCAGGCCTCCCTGTCCATCACCATCTCCCGGAGTTCACTCAGACTCACGTCCATCGAGTCTGTGATGCCATCCAGCCATCTCATCCTCTGTCATCCCCTTCTCCTCCTGCCCTCATCCCTCCCAGCATCAGAGTCTTTTCCATTGAGTCAACTCTTCGCATGAGGTGGCCAAAGTACTGGAGTTTCAGCTTTAGCATCATTCCTTCCAAAGAAATCCCATGGCTGATCTCCGTCAGAATGGACTGGTTAGATCTCCTTGCAGTCCAAGGGACTCTCAAGAATCTTCTCCAACACCACAGTTCAAAAGCATCAATTCTTTGGTGCTCAGCCTTCTTCACAGTCCAACTCTCACATCCATACATGACCACAGGAAAAACCATAGCCTTGACTAGACGGACCTTAGTTGGCAAAGTAATGTCTCTGCTTTTGAATATGCTATCTAAGTTGATCATAACTTTTCTTCCAAGGAGTAAACGTCTTTTAATTTCATGGCTGCAGTCACCATCTGCAGTGATTATGGAGCCTCCTCAAAAAAAGTCTGACACTGTTTCCACTGTTTCCCCATCTATTTGCCATGAAGTGATGGGACCGGATGTCATGATCTTCGTTTTCCTACATGGGTTTAATTGCACCACATGTGCGATCTTCCTGCACCAGGGATCAAACCTGTGTCCCCTTAATTGGCAGGCAAGTTCTTAACCACTGGACCACCAGGGAAGTCCCTGGATGGGATTTTAAAGGAGCAAGTGAAACACACCAGAGGTCTTGGGGCCTCATCTGCTACATTCTGTTGACTGATGAAACACAAGATCAGCTCATATTCAAAGGTTGGGGCAGGGGAAGACACTCTGGGTTTTTAGTAAAAAAAACTACAAAGCTGCATTGCAAAGGGATGCTATGCCCTTGCACAAGAATTGGGGTCCTTTTGATAATCTAATAAGTCACATCCTCCATCCAAATCTCTCTTCATCCAGTTTTTTTCTCTGAGTTTGTGTAAGTTTTCTCTGTGTTTGTTCATTATCCTTAGGGGTGCTAACGACTCATGCTGTCAGCAGATTGCTAAGCTGTCCTTGTTCATACCTTCCTAAAGAGACAGCTTCACTAAACTTTCCTGTTATCCAGCTTGAGTTTGTCTTCTGTTCCCCGCCAAGATCTAGCCTGAACTATTGGAGTTTTTCTACAAAACCTGGCAAGCAAAATATCTGTTTTTACCTCTGGAAATCCCTCTTTTACGAAAAAAACAAAAACTTTAAACTCGTGAAAAAAAATGTGAGAGCTAACAAAAATTAAACCATCTTTTTGAAATATAGAACATTTTCCATCTTTATAAATGGAAACATAGAAATCTAGATAAATCAGGAAAGCAGAAATGAAGAATGTGCAGAAGAGGAAGCCAACAAGGAACAAGTCTTGCTGCATGACTACACAGAAAATCTCAGAAAACGGAGATGCCTGAAAGTTGAGATAAAGGATGAGGAGGAGGACTTCCCTGGCAGTCCAGTGGTTAAGACTTTGCCTTCCAATGCAGGGAGTGTGGGTTAGATCTCTGGCCAAAGAGCTAAGATCCCACACGTCTTGTGGCCAAAAACCCAGAACATCAAGTGGAAGCAATCTTGTGACAAATTCAATAAAGTTTTAAAAATGGTCTATATAAAAAAATCTTTAAAAAAGAGGATGAGAAAACAGGAGGATTGAATAAGGTCACAGGAAGGGTGATTAGAACCCATAGGATGCCTTCTAAACCCTTGTGAAGACAGCTGGGTTTTCTAGAGAAATTGAATCCTTGAGAATCTGGATTTGTGGATAACGGGCATAGTGATGAGCAGGAGCAAATTGCCTTAATGAGAGCAGGAGATGTGAAATGAGAATGCATACACTAAAATATCAGAACCCACGGCTCCCTGGCCATCTCTCAGCCTTCACCATTCCAAGAATGCTTGTAGCCAGGTACTTAATGCTTTTATGCTGGCATAGCAGAAAATTGGGGCCTTCCTCACTGCTGAAGTTGGCTGTTCCTAGAAAAAAAGATCTATAGATGCTGACATTTGGATGTCCCCCAGTGAAAAGGTCAGGCCCTGACAGATGATAGTGGAGCTCACTTATTGACTATCTACCTTATACCCAGAAGTTCCATTTAGCTGCTCAATGCCTCAGTCCTCAATGCTGCATTAAGACAAGGATCACTGCATAATCAAGAAAAGCATCAAACATGACAGTGTCAAAAATCAACCAAAGGGAGTAAGAATAAACTTGAGAATACAGAAACAATGCAGAGAGCAAAAGAAAATTTTAAAATAAAATACACAAAACAACCAGCAGAGCTGTGATCCATATTCTCAGATCTATAAATGTAGATATGTCCATAAAACAAAAATAAGATAGACTGACCAAAAGCAACAACAACAACCCCCACCCTCTACCCAAAGGCAGCATAAAGGAACCAGGCCTAACTCTTGGAATGTAAAATTATAACAGCAGAATATTTTTTCTTAAAATTTTTACATTATTTTTAATTGGAGGATAATCACTTTACAATATTGTGATGATTTTCTGCCACTCGTCAACGTGAATCAGCTACAGGGATACCCGTGTCCACTCGCTCGTCAGCCTCCCTCCCACCTCCCTCCTCCCCCCACCCCTCTAGGTTGTCACGGAGCACCGGCTTTGAGCTCCCTGCATCACACAGAAAATTCCCACTGGTTATATGTTTTGCATATGGTAATGTATATGTTTCAGTGCTGCTCTTTCAAATCATCCCACTCTCTCTTTCCTCACTGAGTGCAAAAATCTGTCCTTTATGTCTGTGTCTCCTTTGTGGTCCTGCACGAGGGATCATCAGTACTCTTTCTGGATTCCATACATAGGTATTAGTATACAGTATTTGTCTTTCTCCTTCTGACTTACTTCACTCTGCATAATAGGTTCTAGGTTCATCCACCTCTTTAGAACTGACCCAATGCATTCTATTTTTATAGCTGAGTAATATTCCACTGTGCGTATGTACCACAACTTCTCCATCCATTCACCTGTTATGGACATCCAGGTTGCTTCCATGTCTTTGTTATTGTAAACAGTGCTGCTCAGTTGAAGAGTTAGAAGATAAAGTTGAAGAAAATTCCCAGAATGTATGAAATGAAAAAATGATAAAAATTGGGGGCTCAATTTAAGAGCCCTGGTGTCAATTATAGGAATTTACAATAGAGGAAAAGAGAAATTGTAGAGGGCATACCAAAGAAATAATTTAATAAAATTTCTGCAAAGTGAAAAGCATGAGTTTTCATGTATGAAGGATACTAAGTATTCACCGTAATTAATAAAAAAAATCGCATTGACTTCATTGAGGGTCCAGTGGTTAAGACTCCAAGCTTCCATTGCAGGGGGCGTGGGTTTGATCCCTGATTGGGGAACTAAGATCCCTTATGCCATGTGCTATGGCCAAAAAAAGAAATATAAAAATGAGTCCAGCACTAGAAGGAATATGGGATGAGGTCCAGGAAACAAGATGCCCATGGGAGGGGGGTAACGGGCATTCCCATGATAAGGGTAGAAGGATATTTTGTTACCCTTATAACAAAAATATTTGCAATAGGACAGGACAGAATTTTCAAAAGCAGCTGTTCCATACTGGAGCATCGCCAGGCAGGGGTGGACGAGGTTCTTCATCTGCCTGCATTTTGTGAGGGTGAAGAGCTCAGCTGTCAGAAGCTAGAATCCCTGGCTTTCAACTCAGTTTCATCACTTACTATCCACGTAGCCAAATTAATGAATTCAATTATCTTTTTTGCAAAATGGAATAATAATAGTCCTACCACATAGGGTTGAGGTGAGGATTAAATTCATACATGTGGAGGGTTTAAAATAGTTTCTGGTACATATGTGCTCAGTTGCTCTTGGCTTTTTATTATTAAAAATGTTTCAGAGTTCTGTTGGATATTTTGGGAGAGGAATTATTGATAGGCTTATGGAATATTGAACAAATACATCTCTTTCCATGACTCAATTATAAATATTGAAGTAGTGCAAGTTACAGATGTCAAGGCTATTTACCATGAAAATTATGTGAGCATTTACTATTGATTTTACCAACACTGTGGTTTAAGTGCTTTGGGAGGTTGGTGGAGGGTGTGGTATGTGTGGTTGGGGAAATAAGTCAGGTGAATGGACATCAAATGATAAACTATCAGATTGTAAACTCAAGTATAGCAGTATAAGCATATTATTTATACAGGCAAAGAGTTAATATTGATTGTCTCTAGAATTGGGTATTAGAATGCAGGAAATATTGATCTCTATTATGAGCCCCATGACACTGTTTCTCTTTCTCTTTATTTTTTACTTTTGCTCCATCTCACTGTTTAATTTTTAAAAAATATGTACATGGGTACTTTGATAAAAATTAAAATAATAATTAAATTAACATATGCTATAGAACACATTTAGCAAGGTAGGCAAGCCACATAAGCTTTATTATCAACAGTGATATATTTAAAATTCTTTGATTTTTTTTTTTTTGTCCAAAAATTAACTTCAGGGATTTGGAAACTGCAAATATTAAGCAATCTTTAAGTCTTATCTCTAGTAATATTTCAAAGCCAATAGTGCTCAATACAGCTGCAAATAAAAATCATTTGGGTTATACGTTCTAGTCACCTAGGGAACTTTTAAAAACTTCTGATGGCTCAGATCAATTAAGTCAGAATCTCTGGGAGTGGATCCAAAAATCAGTATTTTAAAACTCCCCAGGTGATTATTATTTGTGACCAAAAATGCAGACAACTGTATGAAAATATTGAGTGATATTTGATACATTTTTTTCACTCATAGGCTTTATAGTAAGCAATGCCCACATTCATCAGCTTGCTAGGAACAGATGTGAAATTGGAGATAGCTTACATAAATAGATAAATATAAAGTATAAATATATGTATGTGTGGGTGGTTATGGGTGTGTGTTTCCTACACTGTAATTTGGATTAAGATCACGTTTGAGCACTTCTTTAGTTAATTTTGTCAAACCAAATCTTTACACACTTTTTTTTTTAGTTATTTAATACATGAGTCAGATTCCCAAGTCTTAGAGGTTTATATAGTGATTTCTATTGTTGAAACATGCTGATTTGTGTGAATACAAGATTTACTAATGAACTAATGAATAATAACTAAATTATACTGGGAAGACCTAGTATTAATTACCATGGAATTCATACTGCAGTTTATAAATCAGATACAAAATCCAGTAATTATAGGACAATTGCTATGTAATTACCTTGACTCCACATAGTAATTACAGGGTAATTTTGTCAATAGTTCACATCATATATCCATAAAGAGAACTGCTATTACTTTGCACCCTGGAGTTAAAAATAACTGGCTAGATTATTTTAGCATTGCTTTAGGGGGGGAAACAATATATGATCTTTAGTTTAGGATGTAGACATCATCTCAGATTTAGTTTGTAACCTGCTCAGAACTTGGCGCTGTAGTCACTGATACCAGAGATATTTAACAAGTTAATGCAATTAGGATGGAAGGATTTAAGCATTCTATTATTCTGTAACATCTAATGTTTAAATTAAAATCATAGCTGCTGAAGCAGATGAAAGTGGATGTGGAGGAATGCACTTTGATTAAGAACAATTATAACATGGTAGAAAATGCTGCTCTTTGTTTGAAGATACAACTGGGAGAGTTTTATTCTCCCTGAAATGGAGTTGGTCAAAGTCTTCCTTAGCAAGCGGGTAGAGTATGACTTGCTTGGCTCTTTGCAGGGAGGTTTTTCTTTTTTTCCAGATGTTTCAGCTCCTCTGGCAGCATACTGTGCTAGGAACTAGGGAAGAGACATCCAAGAGAAGGAGGAGGCAATAGAATTGCTGCGAAATGAGGGAAAAACCTAATACCGTCCTCTGTCCAGCAAAGGGGCTTACAGTCTAAGACCAAATCTAAAGAAAGACAGGGCCTTTCCTGGTGGTCCAGTGGTTAAGAATCTGCAGTGCAATGCAGGGGACACAAGTTCGATCCCTGGTGGGGCAACTAAGATCCCCATGCCGCGGAGCACCTGAGCCGGCCCACAACTAGAGAGTTGGTGCACCACAGTAGGAGATCCTGCATGATGCAGTGAAGATTCCGTGTGCTGCAAGCAAGACCTAAAGCAGCTGAATAAATGTATAAATATTTAAAAGAAGGACAAACATGTTTCTGCCCACGTGCAAGTAGAGCTGAGTATGTGGATTCTCTTCCTGTGGTTCAGCATAAAGATAACACATGTACCAGTGACAGGTGAGTCATTTCTGGGAGTGATGGAAAGAGTGTTAAGACTTAGATGTATATGCCATATCTCTACCACTCACACAAATGGGTAATCCTTGACAGACAGCATCCTGGGGGAACAGATAAATCCCACACAGGGTGGGGTTCAGGAAAATGTGCAGAATCCTCTTTTTTCATTTAGGGTCATGGAAGTCCTCAGGTATAGAGTTGAGAAGATGGTCCTTCAGGGACTCTCGGCTGAGGTACTGGATAACTCTGGATTTGGAACATTTTATTCTAATTGTTTACAGTAAGAACTGCAACAATCTTGGAAAGGTTATAAAAATGAAGTTCATGTTATATATATATATATATCATGCATTCTTTATCCATTCATCTGTCAATGAATATTTAGGTTGCTTCCATGTCCTGGGTGTTGTAAACAGTGCTTCAACGAATACCGGGGTGCGTGTATTCTTTTAGACCATGTTTTTCTCCAAATATATGCCCAGGAGTGGGATTGCAGGGTCCTATGGTAGCTCTATTTGTAGTTTTTTAAGGAATGTATATACAATGGAATATTACCCAGCCATTAAAAAGAATGAAACAATGCCCAACACAGATGGGCCCAGAGAGTATCACACTAAGTGAAGTAAGTCAGAGAAAGACAAATGTCGTATGAGATCACTCATTTGTGGAATCTAATTTTTTAAATGACACAAATGAACTTTTTTTCCAAAATAGAAACAGACTCACAGTATGGTTACTAGGGGGAAGGGCTGAGGGAAAGGATACTTAGGGAGTTTGTGATCAACAGGTCACACAGCTGTATTTAAAATGGATAACTAACAAGAACCTACTGTAGAGCACAGAGAACTCTGCTCAATGTTATGTGGCAGCCTGGATGGGAGGGGAGTGTGGGGGAGAATGGGTGCATGTATACATATGGTTGAGTCGCTCTGCTGTGCCCTTGAAACTAATACAACAATGTTAATTGGCAGCATTCTGATATAAAATAAAAAGTTAAAAAAAATGAAGTTGAATTAAGTGATAACACCCAGTCTGTTAACTCTCAAAGCTTTCTTGCTGGGCTAAGGATGCCCAAAACTCAGCTCCTGGAACCACGGGAAGATTTATAATTAGGAACCACAGAGGTGTTTGGAACATCTTTGAACTACAGCAAAATAGGCTGCAGACTTCCTGATTCCTGTCCACCCAAACATAATGAGGTCATTGCTGGTGGATCGATAAAGCAGTGAAACTACAAACAGGATGCAAACTGCACTGGGGCAAGACTTTGCAAGTGGAACAAATGCTTCTGTAAATGTACCCTTGTTATCCTGAAGTCTGAAATGCCCACCAAATTAGGGGGGGAAAAAAGAACTCCAAGTGAGGTCTTTAATGCCTTCCACTAAGTATCTTCCTGTTAACTGAAGTCTTTTCTGCCACTGTGCACTAGGGATGTATCCAGTAACTCAGTCACCTGGAATCTCATCTTTTGCTAGGCAAAGCTGGCAGTTTCTTGTTACCAGACTCTTCCCTTTATCTGAAACAACTCATCCATCAGTATGTCTCCTGCCCAAATCTTATTCTTTAAGGTCCGACATAAATGTTACCTCTGCCAGAAAGCAAATTCTTATCACCTCTCTAAAGAGACTCCTCTCTTGGAAATCCTAGACATAGTCTCTCTTTATTTTTATATGCATCTTCTCTATTGGCTTTTAAGTTCCTGGGAGCAGGTACCATGATTTACACATCTTCAGATTATTGCAAGATATGTATTAACTTTCACAATACAGTTGAAACTGAAGTGAATGTACTATTGGTATTTTTTTTTTTAAGTCTAAGCATTTTTAGGCTATATAAGTGACTGAACCCCTGGAGTGCTGATCCACGGAGTAAACATTTTCATTGTGGGATTTTTGACCAAAAAAAAGGTACATTTTATCCTAGAAGTATTTTCTTGTTATCCTTCTGATGACTATTAACAACTTGCTTTATTCCCGTGTAATTTTTTTCCTTTCCTTTTTTTTTGTTGGAATATGATTGCTTTACAATGTTGTGCTAGTTTCTGCTGTACAGTGAAGTGAATCAGCTCCACATATTCATGCATCTTCTCCCTCTTGGCCCTCTTCTCCCCACTCCATCCCACCCCTCGAGGTCCTCACAGAGCACTGAGCTGAGCTCCCTGTGCTCTACAGCAGGTTCCCATTAACTATCTATTTTACACATGGTGGTGTATGTATGTCAGTCCTGCTCTCCCAGTTCGTCCCACGCTCCACTTCCCCACTGTCCACATGTCAGTTCTCTGCCTCTGTGTCTCCATCCCTGCCCTGAAAATAGGTTCATCTGTACCATTTTGACACTGAAGGTTCAAAGGTGATGTCTTTGAATAATGTTAACAGGAAAGCTAAGACTATATTATTAGACATAAGTGGCAATCTTGGAGGAGTTAAGGTATAGTTCCCTTATAGCTTTGCAGGTACCGTCAGATTTGAAAGTGGGAGTCTTGAAAAAGAGGTCATGTGTGCTGTTGGAGGAGCCTGGATAGGGGGTTCAGGAGATCAGGGCTGCCCATTTCCCTCCATAACTAGCCTTGTTGTTTCCCTCAGTAACTGTGGGGCAGGCCGGGGAACACCTCTGCAAAATCAGGGATTTAGCTTAGGTGATCGCCAAGGCATCTCTGAGCTGTAAGCCTTCGTGGGTCTTAAGACCAACATGCTGTGAATAAACACCTTGGAGAGAAATGCTCCAATGAAAAGGAAATAGATGGCGGTGATGAAACTTTGAACTGCTGTATTGGAAATGGTAAGTATGAAGCACAGATCATTTTTCCTTCAGATGTGGTCCCAGGAAAATCGTGGCTAGATATCCCTCTCTCCCTTTCCTTATTTCCCCAGTCCTTTATCCTTGTCACAGTCCCAAGGGCATTGTTCTCATATTTCTCAATGGATCTCAATGAAAGTGGAGCAGAAGGCAGGTTAAGGTATTGCTTCTCTTGCAGAACTCTTTACGGGAGGCACAAGAGGCCTGGCAAGTTTCCAAGGCCCCAAGAAGCATGGGACAGGCCCCGTAACTGTCATCCCATCCACCCTCATCTCAGGAAAGAGTTGAGCAATTAGGATAAATCACTGGTTCTGATTCTTTGAGAAATGTCTGCTATTATAATTTCCATTATACTGGCACCATCACCTTCAAAACAGCTGAAATGATTTTAGCTGAAATCATTTTCTCAGAACATGTGGAGTTAAAATGTTTCAATTATCAGGGCACTACAGGGCTGCGGGATCAGCCAGGGAAGAGAGGTACTAAATTTGCTTTCTGCCCAGTCATCACTATATCACGAACAAACATGAGGTTCCCACCGTCACAAACGGACTGCTCCTCAGCCTTCCGTGACAATGGCGATTTATCACAAGGGCATGTGTGTGTCCCTACAGAGTTGGATGTTAATGTACATTAACTGAAAAACAATCCTAATTGCGTTCTGTGATTAATCAGTGTATTATACAAACACTCTTACCAGGTTGCTATTTCTATCTCCGTGGTGTAATTGACAAATCTTCTGAATTATATTAATGTAGGATGAATATTAGACTCTAATTATCTGGAAAGTTCAGATTTTAGAGAAAGTAACTCAAGGTCTTATAAGCAGTATTTTCTTGGAAAATTACAGGCTAGCAGCTGTATAGTTTCATTTCCCTGAAGTGACTCAGTTTTTCTGACTGAGCAAAGTATACATTCATTTTTACCATTTCTTGTCTTCTGAATTGTTGAACATTCAATTGGCTTTCATTTCTCTTGACCAAGACTTATTTGAAATGAGCCTAGAGGTATCTTGCAAAACTGTATTAGACTTTAAGAAGAGATTGGAATATGGTGATGA
Organism: Budorcas taxicolor; assembly: GCF_023091745.1. Classification (NCBI taxonomy): domain Eukaryota; kingdom Metazoa; phylum Chordata; class Mammalia; order Artiodactyla; family Bovidae; genus Budorcas; species Budorcas taxicolor. The sequence continues at coordinate 28,747,057 of NC_068933.1, forward strand.
AACATGATTTACAAAGTAAAGAACAGATCCTTTGTGAGAGTTTGTTTATTTGTTTGTAGCTTCAGCCTGATTGTAATGGGTGGTGTTTCTTCATTGGCTCCCAAAATATTTGACTTAAACAGACCAAGGAAATGCGAAGGCTATCCATCTGTCTACTATAGAAGAAAGTAGTCAATCAAAGACTTGGTTCCTACCCCAAAGGGAGAGGCCACTGGGATGAATTTAACTCAAGGCCATTTATAAATATGCTGAAGAGTAAAACAAGACTGGAAAATGTCATGATTAACTGTCCTGGAGACACTCATAAAAAAACACTACCATTTTTCTAGGGAGCATGCATCCCTTACAAAATGAAGTCACTTCTCCCCGAACTACCCAATAAAAGTGGCCAGCAGAAGTGTACCCTCCAATAATTCAAAAGTAACTTTAGATGCTCCAGTTGATTTACCTTCTTAATTATGTTTCACATCACTTGACACCCAATAAAAACTCAGCATATTTTCATATTGTTTACAGTTGAATTAATCTTTCAAAAAAAAAAGGTGAACGTTCTGTAACCTATAAAGTAGTTAGGAAAACAGATCTTTCCGATCTTAAAGGAAAAGGACCACAGAATCACAGCCCCAAACTTCATTCACAGCTGCTGTAAACAAGTTATATAATCTTCTGGAGATTATATAATCATTTGGCAATTTGAATAAAAAATTGTATAATATACATTTAAAGAAATACAGCAATTCCCATTCTGGGAATTTACCATGAAGAAATAATGTGTGTATAAAGATATGCTGCATGTATCAGAAATATTCCACATAGTTTGGCTTAAGTGCCAAAAATCGGAGCCAAAGTAAATATTCAGGAGCAGAGACTTGGTAGCATAAATTAGCAATCATGAACATGGAGGATGCAGGTCATATTTTTTTGGAATATAGTGTTAAGTAAAAAACAAAACAAAATGTAGGGTATGCAGCCACTTTATAATTGAAAATTACTTTTTCAGGTATAGGAAGAAGACTGGCAGGCTATGAATTAGTTTTCAACTGTGTTTTTATTTCTTTTCTTGTTCATTTGTTTTCTTATTTTTGGAGTATAGTTGATTTACAATTTTGTGTTAGTTTCAGGTGTATAGCAAAGTGATTCATTTATACATATACATGTATTCATTCTTCTTCAGATTCTAATTGTTTTCCTAAGTTGCTGTACCATTTTGTATTCCAACTGGTAAGGCATGAGAGTTCTAGTTCCTCTGCCTCCTTATCAAACACTTGGTATTGTCTTTTTTTTTTTAATAGTAGCCGATATCCGAAATATTTATAAATACTAAGTCATTTAATCCTATTAGATGAATAGTATGATTCCTCTGTAACTTACAATAAATAATAGTAATAAAAATTTAACAGTTACTTAATAATAAATAGATACCTCATCAGTTTTACTGATGAAGAAACTAGAAGAGACATCAAATTACTGTCTTAAGATTGCACAGCCAGTAGGTGGCAGAACGGCATTGAAACCCAGGCAGTTTAACCTCAGAACACATGCCCTTAGTATTATACTCTGCTCTGATGGTCTTTCAATCAGTTTAGGAGAGAAAGGCTTTTAATATTTCCTCTGCCAGCTTGAAAGTTCATCTATTTCTCATCTTGGAAAGTTATGCAAAATTTATTGAATTTCAATTTAATTTTCCAAAAACTGTGCAGTGTGGTTCAGCATAGCACATTCCCATCAGCTAATTAAAGGATGTCAGTAGGCTGGCTCCTGAGAGATCATTCAGAGCGTCATGAACTTGCTGGGCTCCCCATGGCCCAGAAACTTGCTCTCAGCCCTGAAAACCAGGAGCCTGATCCTTTTGGTGTTCCAGAAATGAGTAAACTCAGCCACGCTGGAGAAATCAGGATACAAAGTTCATCAAACACTGATCCATTAAACACAATAGTAATTTATTAATTTACAGTGAGACATATGATGATCAAAGAGAACAAAAATTTATTTTTATTTGATGACACTCCTTCTCCCTGTAGAAAAGCTTTGTCGGAGCCAAATGATCATGTGAAGTTTTCCAAATGTGCCTAGAAACTTAAGTAGGAGAGTTCACTGTTTGTAATAGCCTGAAGGCTTTAAACACTTATTCACAGAACTAAGTCTTGGTAGTTTGTACCTGAAATACTCTTATTTTTCATTTCCATGGTCTGCGTCAGTCTGCCCGGGGACCACTGAGAAAGATCAAATGCTTTGAATGAAAACGCCCAACATCTGCCTTTTCATCGTTTCACCTCTCATCTCCTCACTGATATCACGTTTTCTTAGACATGGATCTTTGTCCTAATTAAAATCAATTCTTATTCATCTTCAACCATCTAATATTTGTTGATGATCTATTATGTGCTAAGACATTTTAGAAGTAGGGGATATAGATTATTCTAGGAATCATTCTATCCTTTTAAGATTTTGAGGTATCTCTTACATGATAAATAAGGCTGCCCTAAGAAGGTTATATATTGACATGAAATAGATCTGTTTCCATGAAGTGCTAATCTTTGATTTATCTTGGTTGTTAAACATAAAAATTTCTTTTATTTCCCCAATCTATAGAAACTCCACTTTTTTAGCAAATTCATTTCCCCCTTAATCCTTTCTTATTACCCCCAATCAGAAAAGTATCCTCTCCTGCTTTTGAATTAGGAAAGTGCTTTCATTTTAGGTCATATTTTACTGTGCTTCAAAGTTGTTTGTATATATATTCCCTAGTTTTCCAGATGATAAATTTACTGAAGACAGAAACTAAAGCACATTAGCTTTAGCACTCTAGCAGGTTCTAGCCACTTGAAGGAGCTTAATGACATAAATCTACAGAATGAAAAAAGGATGGGAAGACTTTCCTGGTGATCCAATGGTTAATATTCTGAGCTCCCAATGCAGGGGGCCTGGGTTCAATCCTTAGTCAGGGAACTAGATCCCATATACTGCAACTAAAGATCCTGTGTGCTGCAACGAAGACCTGGTGTAGCCAAATAAATATCAAAAAAAGAAAAGAAACAGAAAAAAGGATGGGGCAAATAGTCACCCCAGTTCTATGTATGAGTCCTATTGTTCTCCATTCATCCCATCACACGACTTTTTTCTTTAGCTCCGTACATGTAGATGGGCCACTATTTTCAGGCAAGGTCCACATTTTGTTCCCTTCTGCCACCTTAAAGCCCTCATCATGGACCACGGCCCCAGGAGTGCCCTTCTTTCCTCTGGTTCCTCCTTTGCTGAATCTAATTACAGGTATGCAGGCTGCAGCCAGCCCTTCCTCCCTCCACTGGCTGCAAGGGACATTCCTGACCTAATGGTCTGACCTGCAGTGCCACCGAGGCAGGTTTGTGCTGGCTCTCAGCCTGATGCAAAGAGCAGAGAGAAACTACGATGCCCTGCTCAACTCTTCCCCAGTTAAGCTGTCATTGAAAAGGAGACACCTGCTACCCAGAGAATCTTTATGTTTCACTTTACCACAGGAGTCTATGGTGGACTTGTCAACTGATGGCTCTGGGGCTAAGTTGGGAAAAAATTACATTATCTTCCCATGAAACTACCAAGTAAGGAGGGAAGTTTCCTGTGTATGATTGGATGCCGCCACAAAACAGCCTTATGGATGGTACAGAAGCACAAGCTATATTTTAGAAAAGGAGCTGTTCTATGGAAGAGCAGAACAGGGGTAGACAGTATTATTGTGCAGCTAGAGTGCTGGAGTCAGTGTGGGTCTCAGTTCCGTAGCAGCTTTCTCTGTCATTCTGGAATTGTTTGTTGAAAGACCACTGCATAAAACCCTGGATATGGCATCTTCTGAATTTAGTATATTTTGGAGGAAGGAGGCAAAAGTGTTCAAGTCCCAACTCTATAACTTCTTGTTTGACTTTGGGCAAAATGTTTAACTTCTTTGAAGCTACTTCTTCATCAGTATTGTGTGGAGGTTGTTGTTTAGTCACTCAGGCATGTCTGACTCTTTGTGACCCCATGGACTGCCGCACGCCAGACTTCCCTGTCCTTCACCAACTCCTGGAGCTTGCTCAAACTCAGGCCCACTGAGTCGGTGATGCCATCCAACCATCTCATCCTCTGTCATCCCGTTCTCCCAACTTCAGTCTTTCCCAACATCAGGGTCTTTTTCAGTGAGTCAGTTCTTCACATCAGGTGGCTAAAATATTGGAGTTACAGCTTCAGCAGTCCTTCCAATGAATATTCAGGACTGATTTCCTTTAGGATGGACTGGCTGGATCTCCTTGCAGTCCAAGGGACTGTCAAGAATCTTCTCCAACACCACAGTTCAAAAGCATCAATTCTTCAGTGCTCAGCTTTCTTTATAGTCCAACTCTCACATTCATACATGACTACTGGAAAAACCATAGCTTTGACTATATGGACCTCTGTCAGCAAAGTAATGTCTCTGCTTTTTAATATGTGTGGGGGTTAAAGTTTGCCTAACTAGTTCTTCTTTCTTTAACAAATACATTTATTTTTTAATATTTATTTATTTTATTTTTGGCTGTGTTGTGTCTTAGTGGCACAGATCTTTGTTGACGCATGCCAAGTTCTTTCTAGTTGAGTTGTGGCTCACGAGTTTAGTTTTCTTGTGGCGGGTGGGATCTCAGTTTTCTGATCAGGGATCGAACCCATATCCCCTGCATTGGAAGGTGGATTCTTAACCACTAGATCACCAGGGAAGTCCCTGTCTAACTAATTCTAATAGTTTAAAACTATGATTAATTAATGTGTCTCAACTCCTATACTTAACATTACTTAAAGTGCCAATCAGCATCATTTTTACAAGGGAGAAATTTTTCTTGAGATTTACAGGGAACTCTCCTGTGCTCTGGGTGGCCGGGGTTGGGGGGGGCAGTGAATAGTTTAAATTATGGTATAGTTTTTCAGAAATGCCATTTTTATTACTTTCAAATGGGCACAGTAAATATGCTAGGCTAACAAAATGTTGCCAGGGTGTTTTGCCAAATATAGATCTTTGTGTGAATGTATCAGAATGATAGGTAATTAACTTTTATTGTTGATACATCAGTGTGAGCTCTGAAAATGTTTAAAAACTGTTTATTCCCTTAAGTGGTTTCACAAGTACCTTTGTCTCTAGACTCTTATTTACATGATATCCTGTGTAAAATTCGGTGCAAAGATAAAACTGAAATAGTATTTTTCTCTACTACCAAACCTTAAAGACGAGTGTTTACGATGTTTGGAATGATGAGGAGTTGGTATTTTCAAGATTTTGCTGGATGCATTTTTCTTAAGCTTTTCCAGCTTTCGTTTGCTTATTTGGTTTGCTGAATCTTCGTTGTTGCGTGCAGGCTCTCTCTAGTTGTGGCGAGCAGGGGCTGCTCGTCATTGCTGTGGGTGGGCTTCTCATTGCAGTGGCTTCTCTTGTTGCAGAGCACAGACTCTAGGCTTCCTGGACTAGGGATTGAACCCGTGTTCCCTGCACTGGCTGGCAGATTCTCATCCACTGGACCACCAGAGAATTCCTGGACGCATATTTATCAATCATCATGAAGCTCTAGAATCCTGGACTCTTTGCAAGATTTTTCTTCATATCTGTGCCATTGATTCAGAAATTTTGCTTCCTTGTTTGGTTCAGCTTGACGTTTTAGCTTAGCTTGAAATCTCCAAGAGGTTCTTTGGAGTTGGGTCTCTTTTACTCATTGAGTCACCGAGCACCCTCTGCTCTCCAGATTCTATCTGTCTTTGCAATGCCTAGAACCTTTGCTCCTGTTTTCTTATCCTGTGGGTGCATGCTCAGCTGCTCAGTCATGTCTGGCTCTTGTGTGACCCCATGGTCTGTAGCCTGCTAGGCTCCTCCGTCCATGGGATTTTCCAAGCAAGAATACTGCAGTAAGTCACCATTTCCTACTCCAGAGGACCTTCCAGACCCAGGGAATGAACCTGTGTCTCTTGCTGTCTCCTGCATTGGCGGGTGGCTTTTTTTTTTTTTAAATCACCAGCGCTTCCTGGGAAGCCCATTTGTTGAATATCTACCATAAGTAAACTGTAGAGGATTGAACAAAGATGAATAAGACACAGCTCTGCTTTTAGGAGCTTGTTCACAACCTAGCAGAGGAGGCTAATTCCTTTATAATTATATTTCTGTTTTCTAGGAGAACTGATTTTTCCTTTGTCCTTAGGCTTCAGTATCTACCACATTCTGCCGAAAGAAGCAAGCCCCTTTTCTGCAGTGGTGACAACAAAAGGCACACTTTTGATTAGGCTTAAACTATGCCAAGAGAGAAATGACCTCAAGACAATATTACTTGGCTTAATTGCAGCTTCCACAAAGCAAACAATTTACTAAATTATTGGAAACTGCCAAATTTAGTGATATATTGAAAATCCCAGAACAAGTGAATAGGGATAAAGAATAATGGGATTTTTTTCATTTTTGCTTTGAAACAAGAAATTAAACTCAGTTGTTGGTAGTGGGTTGGAGGGAAGGGATGAGGAGAATTTTGGCTCAAAGTGGCATCAAGTGATAGCTCACATGAAGGAAGAAAAAAAATGAGCTAGGGTGTCTTGACTGCCTTTACCTGTTGACAGAGAAGCAAAGCCAGGTATGCCATCTGCGTAGTGTGACCTCAAGGCCAAGATGACTTACAATGGTTCTTCTCCTGGCTGGCAGCAACCAAAACTCCCACCATTAGTGTTTGCAGGTAGGTGCTTTCTGGAGATATTTACTCCACAGATGGATTAAGACTTTGTTACCTAGAAGGTTAATGTCTTAGATAGCTTATATATAGCATAGCTTTATTTATCTAGTGCTTGGTCAGTTGCTAAGTCATGTCTGACTCTTTGCGACCCCATGGACTGTAGCCCGCCAGGCTTCTCTGTCCATGGGGATTTCCCAGGTAAGAATAATGGGGTAGGTTGACATTTCCTTTTCCAGGGGATATTCCAGATCCAGGGATCGAACCTGTTGTCTCCTGCTTGGCAGGCAGATTCTTTACCACTGAGCCACCTGGGAAGCCCAGAGAGCCCATAATATTAAGTTTCCCCTAAGGGTGGCAAGGAAAGCATCACTGACTCAATGGACATGAATTTGAGCAAACTCTGGGAGATACTGGAGGACAGAGAAGCCTGGCCTGTTGCAGTCTGTGGGGTCCCAAAGAGTCAGACACGATTTAGCGGCTGAACAACAACAACAAAAGGTGGAGCAGTGGTAAAGAATCCGCCTGCCAATGCAGGAGATGTGGGTTCGATCCCTGTGTCAGGAAGATCTTCTGGGGGAGGAAATGGCAACCCATTTCAGTATTCTTGCCTGGAGAATCCTATGGACAGAAGAGCTTACAGTCCATGGGGCTGCAGAGTCGGATATCACTTAGTGACTAAACAACAACAAGGGAGTGAAGTGAGCTGGGGGAAAAGAATGGGAGATTGATAAAGCCTGATGAAGGGTGGGTAGGAGAGAGGGGAGAGAGAAAACAATTTAGAGTTGTTGATTGGCTTTAGAAAAATGTGTTGAAGGTTTTGATCTTCTGGGGGCTAAAGAAACTATAGTCCTGCCTTCTCTCTTCTTTATCTTTTCCTGATCCAGAGGGATGGCTGAGGTCACTCAGCATCCAATGGTAACATGTGTGAGCTTACTTGTAAGGTCAGGAGTGATGGTTTCACTATGAACCAAACCAGACACCAGGAGACTCCTGTCCTGGGTAAGAGAATATTTCCATGGGGCTGGAGATAGCGCTGGACTGGATGCCAGGTTCCCTGGTGCCCCAGCTTGGCTCTGCCAGGATTTACTGGGTGGCTTTAGGTCAAGCTGTTCTTTTTCCTGGAGACCCAGTTTCACTAACTATCCATGCCAGGGGTGTTGGAGGGAGGGGGAGTATAAGAGTAGTTGTCTTGGCCCTAGTTGGATGTCATGTCATTTTTTATAAAAGCAGAGAAATCTGTAGTATTTGAGAACTGGATCTTACATAGAGTGGTCTCAGAAATATTTAAACTTCAATTTCACTGGAAGATGTGGTTCTCAACTCTCACATGTTGTAACTAAAGGGGGGGTCCAGCTGCTCGCTGCTTAAGAGGCGATAGAGGGGCAAGGCTGGTGAAAAGGAAAGTTTGCTTTATTCTGAAGGCTGGCAACTAGAGGGCAGAGGGAAGACTCTTGCCCAAAAGCTGACTCCCCTCCTTGACAATCAGGGGGCAAGAGCTTTTATAGACAGAGGGAGGGGCTGCATGCAGAAACAGCACAGTCTGTTCTGGTGGTTACTTTGCAATTGGTCATCGGTGGTCTGACCACCGTAATTTTGGTTGTTTCAGGTACAGTTAATCTTCTGTTCCAGGCTTTTTTTTTTTTTTTTTTTTCTCGTTTCCTTGAGGCCAGCTCTTGGAATTGTGGCAGTTTCTGTCAGAACTACAGTCTAGTTACCGTATAGTAACTTCTTCCACCTGGTAGGGGTTTCAGTATCTACAAGACAGCTCACAGGATATGGCTCAGAATATTATCTATAGCCCTTGAGAAGGAACTAGAAGCCCTTGACTATGCTTAGTTGTTATTGCTGTTTATCCATGAAGTTGTGTCTGACTCTTTTGCGACCCCATGGACTATAGTCTGCCATGTTCCTCTGTCCACAGAATTGCCCAGGCAAGAGTATTGGAGTGGGTTGCCATTTCCTTCTCCAGGGGATCAAACCTGAGTCTCCTGCTTGGCGGGCAGATTTTTTACCACTGAGCCACCAGGGAAGCCCTTGACTATGCTTAATGATTACATTACAATTGTTTGGTCTCCTATGACTGTTTTCCTTAATTTCTGTGTGTTCTTACTTTTCTGATTAAACTTAATTGTTGGCTAAAGTTTTTCCACGAGAAAAAAAAAAAGCAGGTGGAGGACATGGTGGGGGTGGGCGGCGGGGAGGAAGGTGGAAAGGACCATGGGGACCAATTCCCTTGTGGTGCTGCTTGGGGTTCAGTTCAGCTCAGTCACTCAGTTGTGTCCGACTCTGTGCGACCCCATGGACTGCAGCACGCCAGGCCTTCCTGTCCATCAGCAACTCCCGGAGTTTACACAAACCCGTGTCCATCAAGTCAGTGATGCCATCCAGCCATCTCATCCTCTGCCGTCCCCTTCTCCTCCCGCCTTCAATCTTTCCCAGCATCAGGGTCTTTTCCAATGAGTCAGTTCTTCACATCAGGTGACCAAAGTATTGGAGTTTCAACTTCAGCATCAGTCATTCCAATGAATATTCAGGACTGATTTCTTTTAGCACGGACTGGTTGGATCTCCTTGCAGTCCAGGAGACCCTCAAGAGTCTTTCTCCAACACCACAGTTCAAAAGCATCAATTCTTCGACACTCAGCTTTCTTTATAGTCCAAATCTCACATCCATACATGACTACTGGAAAAATTGTTAAGTTCTAATCCTGTTATAATACTTGGGGAGAATTTATTGTATACTAAGGTTGAGAGCCAGGCTCCCCACCCAAAAGCCTTCCCAAACCTTCTTCACCTTCAGAGTCATCTTCCCAAGTCTGCATATGTGGCCCCTGGAATATGTCCAGCCTTGCTCTGAGCTAGGCGGCAAACATCTACTAAGGGCAGAGGCTTGGATTTTTTAATATAACAACACAGCCAATTTACAGGAGTAATATGATTTTCTAAATCATTGGAATTAGCTAGTCAAGTCTGAGAGTTACAATTATTCAGAGGCTCAGAAGCCCTAATAACATCTGGCAAACTCCAGCTGGGGCAGAAGGAAACAAAGCAAAAACACCCACACCATACACAACAAGCAAATAAACAAAAAACAAGCTCAAGGCACCATCATCCATTTTTATTACGACATCCTTAGGGTCACCGTGTCAAGGCATGAAAGGAAATTAAAAGGAGGCATCTGAGAGGATACTGCTTACAAGGATTCTTTACTTAGAGCTTGTTAATTTTCACAGTACAGTTGCCCTGGGTTGTGAATTAAAGAAACAGATGAAAAAAATATCACGCCTTTAACTGTACTGGAGGCCCCATGTATACTCCTGTGCCTTTTGATGAGAAGCATTAAACATTTTTAATTTAGTACATCAATTTGAAAATCTAATTTTTTTTAATGCTTTGTAGTGGCAGACACGTTCACGGTGCTGTCACGACCATCGAAGAATTATGAGAAACTTGAACTGCAAAAAGTAAATTAGAAAAATCTCATTTCAGTTACTCTAAAAAGAGGGGAAATTAGATTTTGATTAAAATCACTCACACATACAATTTTAGGTAAACTAATTTAGCAAGACTGACTATATCATTTTTTTCCTGCCAGTATGTCCTTTTAATACTGGTGGTAAGGTATTTGTACCCATAACCTTTTTCACAACCAAAGGATGAAAAAAGGAACTCTAATAAAGTGGTCTCTTGACCACTGTGTACGAGGTCTGGTAGGGAGAGATTAAAGTAGCGTATTTGTCAATACAATAGACAGAAACTGGGAATGAATTAAGACTCCTTATACAGTCTTTTTAGCTGGCCCTCTGCTTTGGCTCTTCAACTGTTTTTTTATTTCAACTTGGAAATTTTTACTTTAAGGAATGATGTGTCAGCTAATGTAGGAATTAATTACATCATTAGTGCTGCATAATGTAGTCTATGGCCAGAGGCCTCAGTCTGGGTTAGACGAATACTGCCACCTCCAATGTGAGACCAGAGAACAGTAACTCACGGTTCTCATTAATTACAGGCAGACCCAGGTCCTCTCCAAAGATGTTGCCAAGCTGAAGTGAAACGATGCATATGGATGTGTTTCGTAAACTGTAAAGTACTGCTGAAGACTGGTGTCAGTATCATTCTGACATCTACGTTTGGATGACTGCCCTGTGGCACGTGAGCTTGGCTGTCTGAAATCCCAGGCTAGAAGCTAGGTTCTAAGGGGGAAAAGATTGATAGAGCATTTTAGTTATTAAGCATCTCATACCAAATCTCATTTTGAAAATTGCATTGTTAATGAATTAGAAACTTTTAAATTAAAGCTGAGGGGTGAATTATGAACTCTGTAAGAACGGGAATGGCATGGCTGGTCTACAGAAGATAGTGTCCAAAACCCATCTCCTTCCCAACTGAGCACTAGACATGAAGAAGCAACCTTCCTTGAACTTGCCAATGAAATGTAATGAGACCTCCATGACATTAATGGGTGTGAGAGCCTTTGAAAATGGCAACCTAATGTAAAGACAAAATACCACTTCAAAAGAAATGACGAACTCTATGAGAATTCTCTGGCGGTCCAGTGATCAGGACTCGGTGATCTCACTGCTGAGGGCCTGGATTCAACCCCTGGTCAGGGAACAAAGATCCCGTAAGCCGTGTGGTGTGGGCCGAAAGAGAAAAAAATAACAAACTCCAGAATAACAGTTCAATGTTAGCAGATGGACAAGGAGAACAGAAAGAGAAATTTTTATTCACCAATCCCTTTATGGCCTCTGTCTCCCAATCCTGGTATTCCAAAGGAATAAGATTGAATCAGGAGATGGAAGAGCTGAGAAATAAATTAGAAAAGTTAATTAAACCATGGGCTTTGAGTGGTAAGGATATCAGTAGTGGTTCATCATTTGTAACAGTTGGGCCACTCTGACGGGGACTGTTGATGGTGTAGGAGCCTGTACGTATGCAGGGAGCAGAGGGAATACAGGAAACCTCTGCACCTTCCACTCAGTCTCCCATGAACCTAAAGCTGCTTTAAGAGGTAAAGTCTAAGGACTTCCCTGGTGGTCCAGTGCTTCAGATTCCACCTGCCAACGCATCACAACTAGAGAGCAGCCCCTGCTCACCTCGACTAGAGAAAAGGTCACACAACAGTGAAAACCTAGCACAGCTAGAAATAAATAAAATGAATTTTGAAGAGTAAAATCTATTAAAGAAAAACACCTAAGATACATGGATAAGCACCAATTAACAAATTTGAGGTTACCAGAGGAGGTTATAATGAACATGGAATTTGAAACAAACAAAAAAAATTTTTTTTTAGTCTGTTTCTTATTAGGGCTTAGAGTAATATGAAAAGCATGTCCTTGGCATTGGATACAATCATCTGAATCCTAACTCTATGTTATTTACAAACTCTATGGCTTTGGGCAAATTAATCTAAGTCTCATTAATCCCAAATATAAAATGTATACTGTATCCACCCCAATACTGATTTCATGGCATTATTGACAAGATTAAATGACCTACATATGTGAGAAATGCAGTGTGTTGGAATTTATAAGTTCTTAGTAAATGGTGGTAGTAGTGGTTTTGTTGTATTAATATTATAACCTTTGTAGTGGTTAGGAAAAAAATGTCCTGCTCTGAGGTTATCATGTGCCATTTGTTGTTAATAGTTGGTAAAGTACTTTATAGATTAAGAGATGCATTGAACATCATTTTTTAATATTCACAACAGATCTGTCAGAGAGATATTACTGCCTTTTGTTGCAGAGATGAGAGGTTGTTTTCTTATGCAATTGACTTGCTTAAGATTATATGGTTAGTATTTATGCTGGAGAGAAAATAAAAATAATACTCTGAATCTTGAGGAAAAACAACTGAAATAAAAAGATGTAGGAATTCAATGACAAGAAACAAAAATGAAAAATGGATGGTAGAGTTCAGGAAGGGAACTGAAAACAACCAATAACATTTTATCAGAATGAAGGGCCATGTTAGAAGCAGTATGTAGAATAGATGGAGTCTGAGTATGGAGAAGATGCTTGAAAAAAATCACATAAAATCAAATGGGGGAAGAACCAAGATATAAAAATGATTCTGTTGCTGAAAGCTCAGCTTCTCTGTACACTGGTGCCAAATGAAATCTCAGAGACAGAGTTTTGGGTGAAGTAGAAAAGAATAGCTTTATTGCTTTGCCAGACAAAGAGAGACACAGTGGGCTTCTGCCCTCAAAAACTATGTGTCCCAATCTGGGAGTATCTGATGAAGGTTTTATAACAATGGTCTAAACTGGCATGCTGCAGTCCATGGGGTCACAAAGTCATGACTGAGAGACTGAACTAACTAACTAACTAAAGACAGGGTCTCTGACAAGATTAGGGTGTGATCAGGGCTTGCATCCCCTTACTCTCATCTCAGGTAGTTGGTCACCAATCTTGATGAGTTTCTCTGGTGAATGACTACTGGAACTTATAGTTGAGAGACTAGGCTCTTAGACCTTTCCTTGTATGGGAAAAAACCCATTCAAGGCAGTCCTATGAAGACCTGGAAGTAGGAAGCTAACCACGTATCCTGAGAAGTCGACATTATTTCTAACTGCTAGATACGTGGTTAGCTTCCTACTTCCAGGTCTTCATAGGATTGCCTTGAATGGGTTTTTCCCATACAAGGAAAGGTCTGAAAATGATGTCTGCTTCTCAGGATCCTGCTCTCTGGTCGTAGGCACGCTTGGCTGGTCAGCCTACAGTAATCTTGTTACTCTGGTGAGATGCACCCATGACTTCACTCCATCCAATTTTAGGGTGGTGTGAGTAGTTAGAAGAATGTCATAGATCCCTTCAGTTTCCTTTTAAGCTACTGCTTAGGTCCTTGCTCTTTTCAAACTTTCAACGGCACCTGATCTCCTGCTTTGAAGGAATGCAAGAGAGCTTCCAGGTGAGGAGGAGACCTGCGGAACACAAACTCATTCATAGCAGTTAGTGATTGACCAATGTGTTGGACGCCTGTTTATTTTCTTCCTGCATTAGCAATGTTGGTCTCCTGTACACAGTTTCATAAGGACTCAATCCTAGCCCACGTCTAGGGGCTGCCAGTATATTATCAAGACCCTGTCCCATTTTAGATGAGTTTCCAGGCATAGCTTGGAGAGAGTTTTCTTCAGGGTGTGATTCATCTTAGCCTTTTCTGCAGTTTGGGGTCTCTGTGATGACTGAAGTTCCCTTTTAATACTCAAGCTTTATTTGCTGTTTGTGTTATTTCTGCAATAAAAGCAGATTCATTGTTGGCTTTGAAGAGTAGAAAGAAGGTCTGTATATAGGAATGTCCTTAAGAGTTTTTGTCACTTCCACTGCTTTTTTCCTTCTAGCTGGAAAGGCCTCCACTCAACCTTGATCCAGGTGTAATCCTCTTAAATCTTTAGCCAAAATCTCTTTGAAGAGGGCAGGGGGAATTTTTAAATCCTGGTGGCATCCTTGAGTCTGATAAAGCTCAGAAAATTCAAGTTCACAACAATACAGGTCTGAAATCACATCCACAGTGGCCACATAGTTTTACCTTAGTGAATCCATTTTGGCTTTCAAATGCATTCCCCTCCCCACTGTCAAAGCAGATGCACAAGGCATGTGTGAAAGGCCACAAAATAGGCTGCTTTTAAAAGTTAAACTGTGTACAGACCGCAGTGACTTCCTCATACCTCAGTACACGTAGATTTCTTTCCTCTGTCATTTCCCCTTTTGCTTCCGAGTCTTTCCATAGAAGGCATTGATGATCAAAATGTCTATCCCTCGGTACTGGGTTGATTTAGCTCTCTGTCCCAGGTGTAGGTTGTGTTCCTTGGTGCTAGACCTCCTTTATATTTGCCTGGTTAATTCATGCTGTGTGAAAACTGATCAGATGGCCTTGGAATGTGGAATGAAGCAGGGCAAAGACTAATAGAGTTTTGCCAAGAGAATGCACTGGTCATAGCAAACACCCTTTTCCAACAACACGAGAGAAGACTCTACACATGGACATCACCAGATGGTCAACACCAAAATCAGATTGATTATATTCTTTGCAGCCAAAGATGGAGAAGCTCTATACAGACAACAAAAACAAGACCAGGAGCTGACTGTGGCTCAGATCATGAACTCCTTATTACCAAATTCAGACTCAGATTGAAGAAAGTAGAGAAAACTGCTAGATCATTCAGGTATGACTTAAATCCCTTATTATTATACAGTGGAAGTGAGAAATAGATTTAAGGGCCTAGATCTGATAGATAGAGTGCCTGATGAACTATGGACAGATGTCCGTGACATTATACAGGAGACGGGGATCAAGACCATCCCCATGGAAAAGAAATGCAAAAAAGCAAAATGGCTGTCTGGGGAGGCCTTACAAATAGCTGTGAAAAGAAGAGAGGTGAAAAGCTAAGGAGAAAAGGAGATATAAGCATCTGAATGCAGAGTTCCAAAGAATAGCAAGAAGAGATAAGAAAGCCTTCTTCAGTGATCAATGCAAAGAAATAGAGGAAAAGAACAGAATGGGAAAGACTAGAGATCTCTTCAAGAAAATGAGAGACACCAAGGGAACATTTCATGCAAAAATGGGCTCGACAAAGGACAGAAATGGTATGGACCTAACAGAAGCAGAAGATATTAAGAAGACGTGGCAAGAATACACGGAAGAACTGTACAAAAAAGATCCTCATGACGCAGATAATCATGATGATATGATCACTCATCTAGAGCCAGACATCTTGGAATGTGAAGTCAAGTGGGCCTTAGAAAGCATCACATGAACAAAGGTAGTGGAGGTGATGGAATTCCAGTTGAGCTGTTTCAAATCCTGAAAGATGATGCTGTGAAAGTGCTGCACTCAATATGCCAGCAAATTTGGAAAACTCAGCAGTGGCCACAGGACTGGAAAAGGTCAGTTTTCATTTCAATCCCAAAGAAAGGCAATGCCAAAGAATGCTCAAACTACCGCACAGTTGCACTCATCTCACATGCTAGTAAAGTAATGCTCAAAATTCTCCAAGCCAGGCTTCAGCAATACGTGAACCGTGAACTCCCTGATGTTCAAGCTGGTTTTAGAAAAGGCAGAGGAACCAGAGATCAAATTGCCAACATCCGCTGGATCATGGAAAAAGCAAGAGAGTTCCAGAAAAGCATCTACTTCTGCTTTATTGACTAGGCCAAAGCCTTTGACTGTGTGGATCACAATAAACTGTGGAAAATTCTGAGAGAGATGGGAATACCAGACCACCTAACCTGCCTCTTGAGAAATCTGTATGCAGGTCAGGAAGCAACAGTTAGAACTGGACATGGAACAACAGACTGGTTCCAAATAGGAAAAGGAGTACATCAAGGCTGTATATTGTCACCCTGCTTATTGAACTTCTGTGCAGAGTACATCATGAGAAACGCTGGACTGGAAGAAACACAAGCTGGAATCAAGATTGCCGGGAGAAATACCAATCACCACAGATATGCAGATGACACCACCCTTATGGCAGAAAGTGAAGAGGAACTAAAAAGCCTCTTGATGAAAGTGAAAGAGGAGAGTGAAAAAGTTGGCTTAAAGCTCAACATTCAGAAAACGAAGATCATGGCGTCTGGTCTCATGGGAAATAGACGGGGAAACAGTGGAATCGGTGTCAGACTTTATTTTTTTGGGCTCCAAAATCACTGCAGATGGTGACTGCAGCCATGAAATTGAAAGACGCTTACTCCTTGGAAGAAAAGTTATGACCAACCTAGAGAGTATATTCAAAAGCAGAGACATTACTTTGCTGTCTGAAGTCCATCTAGTCAAGGCTATGGTTTTTCCTGTGGTCATGTATGGATGTGAGAGTTGGACTGTGAAGAATGCTGAGCACCAAAGAAATGATCCTTTGAACTGTGGTGTTGGAGAAGACTCTTGAGAGTCCCTTGGACTGCAAGGAGATCCAACCAGTCCATTCTGAAGGAGATCAGCCCCGGGATTTCTTTGGCAGGAATGATGCTAAAGCTGAAGCTCCAGTACTTTGGCCATGTCCTGCGAAGAGTTGACTCATTGGAAAAGACTCTGATGCTGGGAGGGATTGGGGGCAGGAGGAGAAGGGGACGACCCAGGATGAGATGGCTGGATGGCATCACTAACTCAATGGACGTGAGTCTGAGTGAACTCTGGGAGTTGGTGATGGACAGGGAGGCCTGGTGTGCTGAGATTCATGGGGTCACAAAAAGTTGGACACGACTGAGCGACTGAACCGAACTGATGTTGAAGAAGCTCAGAGGTACCTGAATGAGGAAATCCTTTGTAGGCCATACACTGTATCATTTGTGCCCAGCTGTCACACAGGCATGGTACATGTGCTTTTAGCAGTGTATCTAAAGCAAGCAGTGACTCATCAAGAGTAATTACACTTTGATAACTTCACTAGGTAATTTTCCTCTTCTCCTAAACATACAGATTTTACTTAACAGATCAAGAACTTTGCATCTATTGAAACATAATGTTTCCCCCTAAAATTACTCTCATCTGCATTGAACATAGTCAAGCCAAGACTTCTGTTTTCGAAGGAAATCTAGTCCATTGACCAGACAGGCCCCTCCACAATGACTCTGGCATCATTCCTCAGGAGTCTCAGACTGCATATCCAAAAGACCTCTTGGGTCCTGGAAAGTTATGCCTAAGGCCTATATCAGATTCTGTTTTGCTGGATTTCTCTTTTCTGCTGCTGCTGCTGCTAAGTCGCTTCAGTCATGTCCAATTCTGTGCGACCCCATAGATGGCAGCCCACCAGCTCCCCCGTTCCTGGGATGCTCCAGGCAAGAACACTGGAGTGGGTTGCCATTTCCTTCTCCAGTGAATGAAAATGAAAAGTGAAAGTGAAGTCTCTCAGTCATGTCCGACTCTTCGCGACCCCATGGACTGCAGCCTACCAGGCTCCTCTGTCCATGGGATTTTCCAGGCAAGAGTATTGGAGTGGGTTGCCATTACCTTCCCTCTTTTCTAGAAGTTCCCCAAATATCAAATTCCTGCACATGCCAGGAGACAGTCTTTCCCATTCACCTGCTAAGGTTGCTCAGACCCAAGACTCTCCAATTTCTGGAGGGACTAGGCAGAGAGAAAAAACTATTTCAGTTTTACCTGGAGAAGTGTAATTTGCCCAATTGCTTTAAGTAATAATTAGCCTAAGCAGGGGGTTGGGAAGAAGGCTTTCCCATATCTGGAAAACATGAGTCAAAACCAGTAATAATTCAGATTAAAAAAAAAGAAATAATACAAAACTCCAAAACCCATAAACATTATAACTATATTCACCAGTTCACTTAGTAACCAATCCTTTGTTAGCTTTTTATGAAAGCATCAGATTCTTCATTTTTTTTTATACGCAGCTCAGCAGTATGATGTGAAATTTATCAGAGAACTGTATTTGTCAAAAGGCATCCTTCACATAAGTCTTCTTGAAGATGAAGCATTTTTGCAAAGGCATCAGAGTACAATAATTATAAATGACATAAAGACTTAAAAGGGTACAATTAAGCACCTGATTTCAGTGTAACTGGTAAATGAACTTGGTAACAATAACTAAAATTACATTTAATTTAACATGCCAAATAATCTTAGTTAAATATAGGTTACTTAAAGGCAAAGGGACTTACATGCTGTTATCAAAAGCAGTATTCCAAGAAAACTGTACTTAGCCCACTCCCAACAAAATCCATTTACACAAGTAGATTTAATCCAATCTTAGAAAATCCTGATCATGTACAACTCTAAAAACATATGTTTTCTTATGGAGAATATCTCAAAAATGCATCTTTCATTTTCTTCTCTGCCAAGGGGAAGCCAATATTGACTAATTAATGTTTCATATTTTATTTGAAAATGACCTATCTATTTAATTAAACTTCTAAGATTTAACTTAACTTAAAAATTTTAAGTTACCAAGTAGCTGAGGAGAATACTCTTAAGTACACATTCCTAAAACAATTATTCCTAAAGACTTTTTGTTCCTATACACTTCCCTGGTGGCTCAGACATAAAAAATCTGCCGGCAATGCAGGAGACCCAGGTTGGGTGGGAAAGATCCCCTGGAGGAGGAAATGGCAACCCACTTGAATATTTTTGTGTGGAGAATCTCATGGACTGAGAAGCCTGGCAGGCTACAGTCCATGGAGTTGTGAAGACTCTGACATGACTGAGTGACTAACACTTCACTTCACTTACCCAAAAGCTCTTATCTCACTTGCATTTCTTCACCACTGGTGACTCTAAAGACTTGTCTATATTAATCAAACTAATAAGCTTAAACCACCTTCCATAGCAGATATCAGTTCAATACTGAATATCCCAGGTCATGTGGTCCTAAAATTTATCTTGATCAATTTTCTAGACATTTAGGTTTATTTTTAACCACTTACTTTTAAGTCAATTAAACAGAGCTCATTTACAAATTAACTTTTACATAAAGATGTCTTTTTCATTATAGGGAACTGGAATGGAATAATAGAAGTGAAGAGATACTTGGAATAACAGGCAAATTTGGCCTTGAAGTACAAAATGAAGCAGGGCCAAGCCTAACAGAGTTTTGCCAAGAGAATGCACTGGTCATAGCAAATACCCTATTCCAACAACACAAGAGAAGGCTCTACACATGAATATCACCAGATGGTCAATACCAAAATCAGATTGATACTATTCTTTGTAGCCAAAGATGGAGAAGCTCTATATAGTCAGCAAAAACAAGACCAGGAGCTGACTGTGGCTCAGATTATGAACTCCTTATTGCCAAATTCAGACTTAAATTGAAGAAAGTGGGGAAAACCACTAGATCATTCAGGTATGACCTAAATCAAATCCCTTATGATTATACAGTGGAAGTGAGAAACAGAGTTAAGGGCCTAGATCTGATAGAATGCCTGAAGAACTATGAATGGAGGTTCGTGACATTGTACAGGAGACAGGGATCAAGACCATCCCCATGGAAAAGAAATGCAAAAAAGAAAATGCTGTCTGGGGAGGCCTTACAAATAGCTGTGAAAAGAAAAGTGAAAAGCAAAGGAGAAAAGGAAAGATATAAGCATCTGAATGCAGAGTTGCAGAGAATAGCAAGAAGAGATAAGAAAGCCTTCTTCAGTGATCAATGCAAAGAAATAGAGGAAAAGAACAGAATGGGAAAGACTAGAGATCTCTTCAAGAAAATGAGAGACACCAAGGGAACATTTCCTGTAAAGATGGGCTCGACAAAGGACAGAAATGGTATGGACCTAACAGAAGCAGAAGATATTAAGAAGACGTGGCAAGAATACACAGAAGAACTGTGCAAAAAAGAACTTCAAGACCCAGATAATCATGATGGTGTGATCACTCACCTAGAGCCAGACATCCTGGAATGTGAAGTTGAGTGGGCCTTAGAAAACATCACATGAACAAAGGTAGTGGAGGTGATGGAATTCCAGTTGAGCTGTTTCAAATCCTGAAAGATGATGCTGTGAAAGTGCTGCACTCAATATGCCAGCAAATTTGGAAAACTCAGCAGTGGCCACAGGACTGGAAAAGGTCAGTTTTCATTTCAATCCCAAAGAAAGGCAATGCCAAAGAATGCTCAAACTACCGCACAGTTGCACTCATCTCACATGCTAGTAAAGTAATGCTCAAAATTCTCCAAGCCAGGCTTCAGCAATACGTGAACCGTGAACTCCCTGATGTTCAAGCTGGTTTTAGAAAAGGCAGAGGAACCAGAGATCAAATTGCCAACATCCGCTGGATCATGGAAAAAGCAAGAGAGTTCCAGAAAAGCATCTACTTCTGCTTTATTGACTAGGCCAAAGCCTTTGACTGTGTGGATCACAATAAACTGTGGAAAATTCTGAGAGAGATGGGAATACCAGACCACCTGACCTGCCTCCTGAGAAACTTATATGCAGGTCAGGAAGCAACAGTTAGAACTGGACATGGAACAACAGACTGGTTCCAAATAGGAAAAGGAGTACATCAAGGCTGTATATTGTCACCCTGCTTATTGAACTTCTGTGCAGAGTACATCATGAGAAACGCTGGACTGGAAGAAACACAAGCTGGAATCAAGATTGCTGGGAGAAATATCAATCACCTCAGATGTGCAGATGACACCACCCTTATGGCAGAAAGTGAAGAGGAACTAAAAAGCATCTTGATGAAAGTGAAAGTGGAGAGTGAAAAAGTTGGCTTAAAGCTCAACATTCAGAAAACGAAGATCATGGCATCTGGTCCCATCACTTCATAGCAAATAGACGGGGAAACAGTGGAAACAGTGCCAGACTTTATTTTTTTGGGCTCCAAAATCACTGCAGATGGTGACTGCAGCCATGAAATTAAAAGACGCTTACTCCTTGGAAGAAAAGTTATGACCAACCTAAATAGTATATTCAAAAGCAGAGACATTATTTTTCCAACAAAGGTCCATCTAGTCAAGGCTATGGTTTTTCCTGTGGTCATATATGGACGTGAGAGTTGGGCTGTGAAGAAAGCTGAGCGCCGAAGAATTGATGCTTTTGAACTGTGGTGTTGGAGAAGACTCTTGAGAGTCCCTTGGACTGCAAGGAGATCCAACCAGTCCATTCTAAAGGAGATCAGCCCTGGGATTTCTTTTGCAGGAATGATGCTAAAGCTGAAACTCCAGTACTTTGGCCATGTCCTGCGAAGAGTTGACTCATTGGAAAAGACTCTGATGCTGGGAGGGATAGTGGGCAGGAGGAGAAGGGGACGACAGAGGATGAGATGGCTGGATGGCATCACGGACTCGATGGATGTGAGTCTGAGTGAACTCTGGGAGATGGTGATGGACAGGGAGGCCTGGCGTGCTGCAATTCATGGGGTCGCAAAGAGTCGGACACGACTGAGCGACTGAACTGAACTGAAAACATTTTATTTATTTTTTTTTTGAAACTTTTTATTTTGTATTGGGGTTTAGCTAACAATGTTGTGATAGTTTCAGGGGAACGGCGAAGGGACTCAGCCATATGTATACATATATCCACTCTCCCCCAGACTCCCCTCAACTCCACATCACATTGAGAAGAGGTCCCTCTGCTCTACAGTAGGTTCTGTATAGCAGTGTGTGCTTGTCCATTCCAAACTTCCTATCTCTTTCGCCCATTCTTCCCCCCGGCAACTGTAAGTTCATTCTTTACCTCTGTGAGACTCTTTCTTAACTTAAATTTTATATTGGAGTATGCTGCTGCTGCTGCTGCTAAGTGGCTTCAGTCATGTCCGACTCTGTGAGACCCCATAGATGGTAGCCCACCAGGCTCCCCTGTCCCTGGGATTTTCCAAGCATGAACACTGGAGTGGGTTGCCATTTCCTTCTCCAATGCATGAAAGTGAAAAGTGAAAGGGAAGTCGCTCAGTCATGTCCGACTCTTTGCAACCCCCTGGACTGCAGCCTACCAGGCTCCTCCACCCATGGGATTTTCCAGGGAAGAGTACTGGAGTGGGGTGCCGTTGCCTTCTCCGATATTGGAGTATCCGTTCAGTTCAGTTCAGTCGCTCAGTCATGTCCGACTCTTTGTGACCCCATGAATCGCAGCACGCAGGGCCTCCCTGTCCATCACCAACTCCCAGAGTTCACTCAGACTCACATCCATCGAATTCGTGACGCCATCTAGCCATCTCATCCTCGGTCGTCCCCTTCTCCTCCTGCCCCTAATCCCTCCCAACATCAGAGTCTTTTCCAATGAGTCAACTCTTCGCATGAGATGGCCAAAGTACTGGAGCTTCAGCTTTAGCATCATTCCTTCCAAAGAAATCCCAGGGCTGATCTCCTTCCGAATGGATTGGTTGGATCTCCTTGCAGTCCAAGGGACTCTCAAGAGTCTTCTTCAACACCACAGTTCAAAAGTATCAATTCTTCAGCACTCGGCATTCTTCACAGTCCAACTCTCACATCCATACATGACCACAGGAAAAACCATAGCCTTGACTAGACAGACCTTAGTTGGCAAAGTAATGTCTCTGCTTTTGAATATACTATCTAGGTTGGTCATAACTTTTCTTCCAAGGAGTAAGCGTCTTTTAATTTCATGGCTGCAATCACCATCTGCAATGATTTTGGAGCCCCCCAAAATAAAGTCTGACACTGTTTCTACTGTTTCCCCATCTATTTCCCATGAAGTGATGGGACCAGATGCCATGATCTTCGTTTTCTGAATGTTGAGTTTTAAGTCAACTTTTTCGCTCTCCTCTTTCATTTTCATCAAGAGGCTTTTTAGCTCCTCTTCACTTTCTGCCATAAGGGTGGTGTCTAGCTGATTTATAATGTTGTGTTAGTTTCAGGTATATAGTATAGTAATTCAGTTATACATATAGGTATATTCATTCTTTTTCAGATTCTTTTCCCACTTAAGTTTTTACAGAACACTGAGTAGAGTTCCCTGTGTGATATAGTAGGTCCTTGTTGGTTATCTTTTTGTATATAGTTTAGTGTACATATATTAATCCCCAAAATATACATGCCACATAATCTATTAACTTATGTTAAACATTTCCAAAATTTCCCTGACTATTCAGGAGATTCCTGACCTTTTGGTTGTTCTTGATCTTTTTTCCTGCTGGGATTCCCCATGAACTCCATTCTGACTTTGTGGTTCAGCATTAAGTTCAAAGAAACTATTTCATCAATATATTCAGAAGGTGACATGACTCTGGGAGATGGACTATCACTAAGCAAACCAAAAAAAAAAAAAAAAGACTGATTCCAATAAAAATAAAAACAACAATTAATTAATTTGGAAAATGAACTGTAAGTGAACAGAATTTTATTGACTCATTGAAAATATGAGAGGGAACAGCTCTACTAATGACAAACTCCAGGATGGTTGGAGTAAATCTCCAAGGTTACCCTTTTTAATGAAATGTCTGTTGGGAGAACTGAAAGCCAGTGCTTATATATGCCAAACGTAAGGGTCCTTTCCAGTCCATGGAGAGAACAGGAAAAACCAATGAGTTCTTTTTCCTTTATTCTGGATTTTCAATGTTACCATGTACTTCTGTCATCTGACACTGTCTGGTTGCAGTTTTCTAAGAGGATGGTTGCTCTTTGCATCTATATGATTCCTTGCTGATGACACAGAGGAAAGTACCACTGTCATTACATGTGACTCTCATGCTCTCCAGATATAGGGAAGAATTATTTGTGAACTTCATCCTTCTGTTGAGAAGTAATTCCTCTATTGTGCAGGACACATCCTACATTATCTCCTAAACCACGATGATATTTAAAATATCACAATCTAGTTGGCATTAGTACTTTGAGGTTTTGCTCAAAGACATCCAATAGGTCAGTATATATGTTTTATGCTGACCAAAATCCTACATCTAATTTCTTTTCCTACAAGGGAATTTTCTTTTCATATGATATTGGGACATGATAAGAGATTTAGGCTTTTATTTCTCTTATTTATTTAGATCTCAATTTTTGCTTGATGTGTTCCCTTTAAAGAGTATTTTTCTGCCTTTGGTCCATTATTATTGGACCTGATTTTTATATTACTTTGTAGGGAATATGGCAGGAGGATGATATGAATGTTGTAAAATAATTGAGTAAACATCTTATGACTTTTCTTCCTCACTGTACAAACCTTTCACCTCTAGGAATGGGATTGGTCTGAGGGCCAGTGCGTGTGGGGAATCAACATAGATAATATCAATATATGTTTCTATTAGATCCTGAACACCACCTGAAGATAATTTGGAAGGTGTAGCAGCAGAAAATTAAACCCTGTAAATGCTGCCTGGCAAATTAAAAGACATAATTGATTATATTAGCTTTTTAAAGTGCTTCTAATGGCCAGAGATAGGGTTTGCTTGGTACAGCTTTTCAACTTGCCAAGCAAAGTTTACACTGTCAACTAGCAAGGAATAGAAGTTGCCAAATGGCTCTTTCAAAAATTTCAACTCTCAGGTGCTTCATTTTATTTGATATTTTGCTCCTGATGCCAGACTGTCTGCTAGAGGCTACGGTCAGTGGGACAATAATAAAATCATTGTGTTGGAAGGGGTCCCCAATGCCCATCTATTTATTCATCCACATCGCAGCCAGCAGTTCTAAAGCCACAGCCAGGCAAAGAGATTCTAGTGTCTTTTGAGTTGCTGATGTGACGGTCATGTCTCATACTCAGAGATCCCTGGAGAGGGTTTTTTGGTCAGCACCAAGGCATACCATTCTCTCTCTTCTGAGCCACAGTGGTGGTTGCTCTGTGATGCAGAGAAATCACTGTCCCTGAATCAGCAGCTAAGTCTTCCAAGACTGGATGGCTCTAACATCACGCAGGCTGGGCATTCTTGGGCCGTCCATTATTCCCTAGTACAATTGGGCTACATTGGAACAACATTGGAATTCCAATGCCTGCTTTGGAAAAGCACCCTGATCACTCCTGCTTACTCCCATAAAGTTCTTCATTACACATACACACACATTGCTGCTGCTGCTAAGTCGCTTCAGTCGTGTCCGACTCTGTGCGACCCCATAGACAGCAGTCCACCAGGCTCCCTTGACCCTGGGATTCTCCAGACAAGAACACTGGAGTGGGTTGCCATTTCCTTCTCCAATGTGTGAAAGTGAAACGTGAAAGTGAATTCGCTCAGTCGTGTCCGACTCCTAGCGACCCCATAGACTGCAGCCTACCAGGCTCCTCCGCCCATGGGATTTTCCAGGCAAGAGTACTGGAGTGGGGTGCCATTGCCTTCTCCAACACACACATTACCCAGAGTTGTTTAGGATGAAGCAAAGAAGGATTCTTAGGTCCCCTCCACCTGGATGCAATTGCATTTGCTTTTTGAATCCTGTCTCTGCTATTAATGAATCACTACATATTTATTGGTTACTTCTTATGCATACATCACTGTCCTAGATGCTCCAGGGAAAGTGACAAGAGTATCAGTCAAAAGTTTGAGTCCTCAAGGAGTTTACAATGTGTTAGGGAGACAGTGCATGTTCAACCTTAAAATAGCTACACATAAGTTAGTTATTTGTAAGTGTCAACTGACATGCCTTAGGGACTTGTTCTAAATTCTGCTGCATTGTAAGTACAGAGAAGGCAGGGGCTCAGAATTCCTGAAGGCTAACTTGGGGTCGTTCCCTCGTGTCTCCTCAGCAACTCTGCTAAGAGAGAACACAGAACATAAGGTCATTGTGCTTAGCTGTTGAGAAATTTCCAAATTCAACAAATGATGTCTCCACCGTGTCCATTTCTACCTGGGCATGGGTATGTGTGTGAAAGTCACTCAGTCGTGTCCGACTCTTTGTGACCCCATGGACTGTAGCCTGCCAGGCTCCTCTGTCCCTGGAAGAAACAGTAAATGGTCATTGGCAAGCTATTTCCTGGCCTGCCAGCTCTGTTTGGAAATATCACTTACTGGAGGACTGGAACAGACACAGAGCCAAGAAAATTTTGCTGTCTTGTACGTGCTCTCACATTTGTATGCTGAGCCTGGTACCAGATTTTCTCAATTCAGATGAAACTGTGACTGTGAAAGAGTATTTAAAAGCATAAATAATAGTAATCACCAGCATTTATGAGCACTGTGACCCAGGCACTTGCTAAGCATTTTGTATACCTGATTTATTTTAATACAGCCCATATATATGTGATTTATTTTAATCCTTATGACAACTTTATGAAGTCAACTACTATTTTTGGTACCACTATTTTGCAGATGGGAGTACAGAGCTTGAAGTGGTCAAGTTGCTTATTCAACATCACAGAAGTAATGACAATTGACAGAACAAGGATTCTAGCCTAGGTCAGGGTACTTGAGTACATACTCAAGTTCTCCAAAAGTGTTAGTTGCTCAGTGATGTCCCAAAAGTGTTAGTTGCTCAGTGATGTCCGACTCCTTGCAACCCCATGAACTGTAGCCCACCAGGCTCCTCGGTCCATGGGATTCCCTGGGCAAGAATATTGGAGTGGATTGCCATTCCCTTCTCCAGGAGGTCTTCCTGATCCAGCAATCAAACCTGGGTCTTCTACATCGCAGGCAGATTCTTTACCGTCTGAGCCACCAAGGAAGCCCTTTAAATAATCTCTGCTAAAACATTTTATTTCTCCAATGGTTTTACAAATAACGGTGATGGCAGTTATTTTCCAAGGGTAGAGAGGGGCTCTCTGGCGCCCCTGTTGGGCTCTCCTGTAATCCCATTTTGTCCTCATTGACCTTAGCAGGATGCACAGGACACAGAGGAATCTGGGTGGGTCCTCATTCAGACACAGGGTCCTGCCTTGAGACAAACAACCCTTTGTCAAGTCAGATTACACCTTTCACGTGGGCTCATGCCAGTTGCTGGCCATTTGTGATTCTCTGATTACAGTTGTCTGAGGACAACATAAGCCTTCCTTTGATGCTCTGGCATCTTCAAGTTGGCCGTGTCTGCTCAAAGTTTTTTGCTGCGCCTGTAATTGTGGTTGAGGGTCTTTGCCTTCCAGATTCCTTCTTTCTCTTCAATATCACATCATTGTGTGTTTCGCTGTGGGCTCTGGGGTCAGTTTCCAGATCAGACCCATTCTAGCTCTGCTGCTTACTGGTAACATGGCCTTGAGGAAGAAAAGTGAAAGTGTCAGTCGCTCAGTTGTGCCAACTCTTTACATCCTCATGGACTCTAGGCTCCTCTGTCCATGGAATTCTCCAAGCAAGAAACTAGAGTTAGTTGCCATTTCCTCCTCCAGGGGATCTTTCCTGACCCAGGGATTGAACCCAGGTCTCTTGCAGTGCAGGCAGACTCTACCAGGTGAGCCACCAGGCATTACTTGAAATTTCCAAGCTTTAGCTTCCTCATATCCAAAATAATTTAGTAGTTTGGGTGATGGTTAAGATTAAAGAATGCTTATAATAATGCTTCCCTGGTGACTCAGATGGTAAAGAATCTGCCTGCAATTCGGGAGACCCAAGTTCAGTCCCTGGATCAGGAAGATCCCCTGCAGGAGGAAATGGCAACCCACTCTCAACTGTTGCTTCTAACTGAACCCTTTGGTAGCAATGCTGTAGCCACCTCAGGTCACCTGATTGAAAGTGGGAAGAAAGCTCTTATTTTTCCAATGACTTGATTCAGACCATCTTCCTTGGCCACACGTGGAGAATTGTTCTCCTGATGACTATTTTCATTTAATAAATCTTCGTGCCTCACTAGTGATATAAAGCTTCATTAATTAAAGCCCCACTGATTCAGAATTTAAGATAATTTGTTCACAGGCCAAGCTGAAATTTACATTTGTACTATCTATGAAAAAAAGGTTCATTAAGTAAATCAATAAAGTAAAGAAGATTGCGGGAAGCCTGTTTAATCTAATTAAGAAAACAAACTATTTTCAAGCCCTTCGTAATACCATTGACATATAAACAATGTGCTCATTACAAATGACTTTTATGTGTTCATTAAAACACATTGAGGGAGATTCCTGTTTGACAACTTAAAAATGAATAGTGCAAGTAAATGTATTTAATGGAAAATAATGAAACTGCTTTTAAAAATACTCTGCAGTTTTGCCCTCTCCTGTCATGAAACATAAAGTAAGGTGTTGGTTGAGCAGAGAGCAGACCTGGGAATCAGACAGACTTGACTTTTCATCTTGGCCTTGCCTGTGAACTTGGGTGTCAACTGGAAAAAAAAAAAAAAAAGAACAACTTAAAAATTGAGATAGAACCTATCTTCTATTCAGCAGACTTGCTGAGCCCTTAAGGCTGGAAGTCAGCATCTCAGGTGCCTCTGAGGGACTGCTTCTAGGAGATGAGGAAGGATTCAGGATATATAGGAATTTTTGCAACATAAACTTCCAATGATAACTGTTAATTAAAGGAAACCAAACATCTCAAGTTAATGAATTTAGCGCTTTGCTATGCATGGGAAGATGGAACAGTCTGGGCTCATCAAAATCATTCCTTTGATATGCCCCTTAGTTCAATCTCTGTGTCGGGAAGATGCCCTGGAGAAGGGAATGGCTACTCACTGCAGTATTCTCATCTGGAGAATGCCATGGACAGAGGAGCCTGGTGGGTTACAGTCCGTAGGGTCGTAGAGAGTTGGGCATGACTGAAGCAAGTTAGCACAGCACATGCTCAGCTATTTAAGGCTAGTATCCTGCTTTTCTGCATCTTGAATCTACCCCCACCCAGGGTGCACAGTTGGGCCCCTACAGTGGATGATGGCTTGAAGGCCACAGCATCCTTTGTTTACTTATATGGCAGGGACAAAACCATCCATGTGGGCAAGGTATGTCCTTTTTTTTTTTGGCCGCACCATGTTGCATGTGGGATCTTAGTTCCCCAACCAGGGATCAAACCCTCACTCCCTGCATTGGGAGCTCCGTCTTAATCACTGGATTGCCAGGGAGTGCTTCAGTGCTAAGTTGCTTCAGTCGTGTCCGACTCTTTGCGACCATAAGGACTATAGCGTAAAAGGCTCCTCTCTCCATGGGGTTTTCCAGGCAAGAATACTGGAGTGGGTTGCCATTTCCTTCTCCAGGGGATCTTCCCCACCCAGGGATCGAACCTGCGTCTATCACATCTCCTGCATTGATAAGCACGTTCTTTACCACTAGCGCCACCTGGGAAGTCCCAGGTATTTCTTTTCTATAAGCTGTGATTTCCTTTTCTCAAAGGAGTCTTGAGAAGAGTAAATGAAATAATATATGTAAAGTGCTTTTTGCTGTTCTAGACATAAAATGATAAAGCAACAAAATGTAGCTATGTTGTCTCATTTCACCCATATCCGAGAACCTAACAAAATTCTAACTATTCTCATTTTACATATGAGGAAACACAGGCTCCGAATAACTTCTCCTGGTACTAAGTGGAGCGGCACAGACACAGACTCAGATTGCCTGGTTCCTCGAATACCCTGCCCACCTTGACTCACCATGGGGTTCTGTTTGGGTGGCTGCCAGCAGAGTAACCTGCACCTCAGACACCCCACAAAGACATGGGGGCGTTCTGCTGAGTACACATGCTCTACTGCGTTAATCATCAGCCGTGGTGGACAGCCTGTTCGTCTTCTCTTCAGGGCAGAGAAAGAACAAAATCTTTTCTCTGTCGCATTTATCTTATTTTTAAAATTTGGAGGCGGACTAACTCGGCAGTGAGAAGAAGAACAAGATTAAGGATATCTGAATGGGGCTTTTGAGAGGAGCAGGAAGATTCTGGTGTCTCAGAGAAGGGAGGGAAGAGAAAACCAACCGAGCGGTATTGAAAGCAGAAGGCTGACTGCAATCACGGCTCAGAGGAGCCGAGAGCCCTCGCTTTCCTCCTGAAAGCAGAGCTTCCAAAATGATGGAAATCCATTGTTGACAGGAGGGAAGAAATATGGATTAAACCTATAACTATGTTTAGAGCATCAGGGGATGAATTAGCCTAATTGGAATATTCGTCTCGGTTACAGAGAGTAATTGCTACAGGCTGCCTCTGTTTTCATTAGAAATTTAATTAAGTTTATCAATATTTGGCTTCTCCAGCCTTCATATTCCAGACTCTCCCTGGACAGCACTATTGTTTAAGAGGAGTTTTCTTTCATTTTGTTTTGTTTCCCAGGAACAACACAGGTTTGGGAGACTGCCCCTTCCCCTGGAGCCCGGCTTCTCCCACTCCTAAGACTGGCTGACATATCTAAGAGGGATGCACATAACCCAGCATTGTAAATCAAATGCACATCAATAAAAACCACCACCACCAAATTAAAAAAAAGAAGATAGGGACTTCCCTGGTGGTCCAGTGGTTAAGACTCCGAGCTTCCCTTCTACTTCAGGGGACCCAGGTTCGATCTTTGGTTAGGAAAGTAAGATCTCACATCTCACATACCATGCAGTGAGGCAAAAAAAAAAAAAAAAAAAAAAAAAAAAAATCTGAATTCTTTATAAATTTTTCTTCATAAAAAATTCAGTTATAACCACTTTCCCCAATTCTGAACATTTCTGAAAAAATACATGTTACTATATATTGATTTAGTCATAAGTCATGTCTAACTGTATATGGTGGTTTAGTTGCTAAAATCATGTCTGACCCCATGAACTGTAGCCCACTAGGCTCCTCTGTCCATGGGATTCTCCAGGCAAGAATACTGGAGTGGGTTGCCATTTTCTTCTCTAGGGGATCTTCCTGACCCAGGAGTCAAATCTGGGTCTCCTGCATTGCAGGCAGATTCTTTACCGACTGAGCAACAAAGGAATAGTAATATTGCATTCCTTAAAATAGAATAAAATAAAGTAAAATAAAATAAATAAGATAAAATAAAATAAAACGGATGCACTTATCCAAGTCAGTGAACTGAGCATTTTCTAAGTCAACTTGGGGAAGCACTGAAGTGTTTCTTTAGCCACTTCCAAGAAGAGCTCAGAGCTTCTCAGTTCTGCTAGGAGGAGCCCTGGCTCCCTCTCTGTGTTCCTTCCTCTTCCTCTCCTCCACCTCTCGCCCCTCACTTCCTCTCCCCTGACCTTCACCTCTCACGTTTTCCACTCCCTCCTCCTCCTCTTCCTTTTGCAATGAACTGATGTTTCTAATGAATAAATTCCCTTCTGCTGCTGCTTCTCTTTCTGCCCACTTCCACCATTTTATTTAACACAGGTTTTGAATCTATAGATACTTACTGTCTTGCCATTTTAATCCTCCCACCTCTCTCCACAGGGGTATAGATATGCTTGTAAATATACACGCATTGTTTGTTTTAGCTGAATCATTTTTAAAAATTGAAAAATTTTATGTATACCACATTTTGTATATTCAACTTTGAAATCATGTATGTTACATAATTATAAGAGAATAAAAAATTTAAAAGCCATCTCTACAAACCTAAATTAAAACAAAATGAAACAAAGGAACAAAGTAGTATTTCAAGTTGGCAAACCACATAAAACAGAAATTACTTCAAATGGCTCCAAAATACCTTAATTTGGCTATAGATCACTAGTGAATGGACTGTAAGGACAAAGAGAACCAAAAAAAATAAAAAGATATTTTCAATAAACATATACTTGGTGGTAGTATTGTTAATTTTGGTATTGAGACTGCTATGTGTATACTAAGTGGGTAATTATGTTGATTTTATTTATTTTTAACTTTTTTTGTTGGAGTTGTTTTAGTTTCTGCTGTACAACAAAGTGAATCGGCTACATACATATCTATATTACTTAAAGTAAGTGAAAAACATCAATATACTAAATTTCAATATCTCAGCATGTAAGAAGGCTTGTTTTGAAAGGAATTTTAAAACAGAGAATGAATGACTCTGAATGTGAAGTATAAGGATCTTCTCTCTACTGGAAGAATGCCTTAAATGGGGTCGTTTGAGTATGCAGGGACGAGGAAGAAACATGGGAATTGAATTGTTGAAGACAATTTGTACCAAACGGGTGTCAACGATTCTCTCCATCTCTGTACCAAGAAAAAAAGAAAATGGAAAAGGTCTTTCTTGCCACCCCAGCAAATGGAACCTGAAGTTTTTTCAACATTTTGTCCTCTTTGGTTAATAAGTTTCATTTGACAGAATAACTGATCCATTTCATCCTTTTTCTCTTGTTCCATGCCTGGTTGTAAAAAAGCAATGTGCTCTAGATTAAGGTTTTAGGGGCCATCTCAGTGACATTTACCAGGACAATGAGACATTGGTGAGACATTACCCTCTCTAGTCTTCAGTTTCTCCTGTTGAAAAATGAGTGGGAGGGGGAATAGATCTCCTAGGAACTTAAAACAGTCAAATTTACTGACTTATTTACATATAACAACATGAACCCATTTTAAGTATACAGTTCAATGAATCTTGACAAATGCAAGCATCAAGAAGTGATGCTCTTGAACTGTGGTGTGGGAGAAGACTCTTGAGAGTCCCTTGCACTGCAAGGAGATCTAACCAGTCCATCCTAAAGGAGATCAGTCCTGGGTGTTCATTGGAAGGACTGATGTTGAAACTGAAACTCCAATACTTTGGCCACCTGATGCAAAGAGCTGACTCATTTGAAAAGACCCCAATGCTGGGAACGATTGAGGGCAGGAGAAGAGGGGGACAACAGAAGATGAGATGGTTGGATGGCATCACCAACTCAATGGACATGGATTTGGGTGGACTCTGGGAGTTGGTGATGGACACAGAGGCCTGGAGTGCTGCGGTTCATGGGGTCAAAAAGAGTTGGACACGACTGAGCGACTGAACTGAAATGAACTGAACATAACCACCACTCAAATCCTTCTCAGCTCCTTTCCCCCCTACTTCTTTCTATTTATAAACTAGTATATATATTTTCCTCTTTCACTATGTCCATATTTCTGGTACCCATATCTACATTTGTATCTATATTTGTTTCTGTTTTTGTATTTCTATATATAAATTTTAATTTTATGTTTGTATATGTTTGTTTGAACCTGCATTTTTTACCTATCTCTGTTTCTATCTATTTAATACAGATAAAGAAAGGCAGTATAGTCTAGGATTTGAGGGTCAGGCTCCTGGGGTTTGAATTCCATTCCACCAATTATTATGCATTTTTGGGAATGTTATCTGATCTTTACATACTTGACTTTCTTCACCTATTAAATGGGATAACAACTTATCCCATTTAGAAATGTCTATTTCATGAGTTTGTAGTGAAGAGGAAATGAGTTAGTATACATAAAATACTTAGAGGAGTGTTTGGTGCATTGACTCATTGGAAAAGACTGATGCTGGGAGGGATTGGGGGCAGGAGAAGAAGGGGACGACAGAGGATGAGATGGCTGGATGGCATCACGGACTCAATGGACGGAAGTCTGAGTGAACTCCGGGATTTGGTGATGGACAGGGAGGCCTGGCGTGCTGCATTTCATGGGGTCGCAAAGAGTCGGACACGACTGAGCGACTGAACTGACTGACTGACTGACTATTTAACTTGTGAGACTTCATAGTTATATTTGAGTACTGAGGGCAGTCTTACTGAGTCCTGGGACTAAATTACTTGCATTGCTGTGCTTGGGCCTCCAGCTCCTTGATTTGCTTTCTGAAACATTTAGAAGTGAATTTGCTATTTCCTGGGTGAATGGAAATGAT
Source organism: Budorcas taxicolor (assembly GCF_023091745.1). NCBI lineage: Eukaryota > Metazoa > Chordata > Mammalia > Artiodactyla > Bovidae > Budorcas > Budorcas taxicolor. The sequence goes on from NC_068933.1 coordinate 28,780,725, forward strand.
GCGATTTTGAAAAAAAGAAAGGTCTATTTGCATTAGGTTGTATCTTCTCAGGAGAACTAGACGCTCTAGGGAAGCAGTCTGGTCTCAACAAAGACTCATGCCAGCGGGGGTTACCCAACGCCTGGCAGTGATTCTGTTGAGCATTATGTTTCTCAAGCCCTTTTGCTTATAACCCTACATGGTGGTACTCACGATGTAACCCAGCTATCAGTTGCTTCTTTTTTTCTGTAATTGTAGCTATTTATTTAGTGGCTGTGCTGGGTCTTCACTGTCGTGCAGGCTCTTCTCTAGCTTTGCTCTCTAGCCGTGGTGCACAGGCTTCTCCTTGTGGTGTTTCTCCTCTTGCGGGCTCTAGCGCAGGTAGTTGAAACTCCTGGTCTCTAGAGCACAGGCTCGACAGTTTTGGTACACGGGCTTAGTTGCTGCCAGGCATGTGGTCTCTTCCTAGATCAGAGATCGAACTCACGTCTCCTACCTTGGCAGGCAGATTCTTCACCACTGAGCCCCCAGGGGAGCCCCCGGTTGCCTCTTGGAAAAGCCTCTTCCTCTTTCCACATCAGACTTAACACTCAGCCACTGCAGCTTCTGTGTGTTTCTTACACGGCCTTGCCCAAGGCCTCGCAATCTATTACAACTGGCTTGCGCGGAGCGGTTGATCTCTTTTCCTGCTCCTATTTCCTCATTTGCATGTCCTCCCCTACCTAGCATATTCTTCATCCAAAAAGGCTTCTTTAGTACCGGGGCCCACCTTCCTTAGAGCTCAGTGAGGAACTTTTGATAAACAAATATGTCCTTTTGGTTGATGGTATTAGCAGAAGTATCTCAGAAATGATGAAATTACTAGGGATAATAATGCTTTAAGGAGTAGAGAACACACTCAGGAACACATAGTATGTTGCAGAGTATGACCACAATTTCAGCTTGCCTGTCCCCAGATCTAAGGGGTTTGTATTCCTCACATCAAACAGCTCAGATGGTTTCATTAAGCCTAGGGGAACCCAACAGTCTAGGGGACACAAAAAATGGAAGCTGAAACCTACATTTAGTCTTTTCTTGGTGTGTGTGAGAGCTTTTTTTTTTTTTTTTTTAAATCCCCTGCTTCATGTACAAGTCACACTTCCTCTTTTTCTTCCAGTTTTGGTAAATACATATAATATTATGTTATATGTCTCTCTGTTCTTGAGTCATCAGAATGGATACCCAAGGTAATGGAAATTTCACTCTTCCTATTAAGCCTGCTGGACATCAAGTAAGTGGTTGTTTTCTTCTAGTTTCTTAATTCTGGTGCTGGTACTCCTGAGATATTTTTTCTCCTCAAGGAAAATAAAGGGATGGGAAAAAATATTAGAATTTCTGAATCCATTACTTGCAAACTCTCAGACTGATGAACGTTTTTTTTTCCCACGTGGTGCTGACAGGCTAGGACAGCTTATGTTGCTCTATGGTGTGTGATGCAGTTGTGTACCCCAAGAGTGTTGTGTTGCAAGCATGCTATTTTTAATGCAGAATTCAACTCTCTCTAACTGAAGGTTACAGGGTTTTGCTTTATGCAGTCACACTGCTGAGAAACAACTGGAAAGCAGACTTGTTCCAGCCCATAGAAGTGACTGCTGAGCCCTGGCAGGATCACTGTGGCTTCCAAATCTCATCAGTGACATCGCTTACTGTATTGGGTGTGTAAATGTAGACCGTGAAATAATAGCTAGCATTCTTCTGTTTGAAAACCAGAGCCTATGATGGATCGTCCTGTGTCTGAGCTCTGCTGAGGACCAGAGAGGGAATTAACGTGGGTTGCATCTAGTGTTTGTCAGATATTGGAAGCTGGTCTTAGCTGAAAAGGTAAAAGGAAGTGTCTCTTTTATAGTAAATGCTTTACTGTAAGCAGATATTAAAAGATGACACTGTTGATAGATCTTCCTGGTTCTCTATCGGTAGGACATTTGCATCTTTGGGATTCATCATGTTAATGTAGAGGCCTGAGGGTGACACCTTACTTTATCATCACACCTTAAAAACCCAATACATATGCACAACTATGCAGCCTTGCTTAGCATTTGTCATTAGAGCAAAGGGGTCTGGCAGTGGCTACATACCCCGGTGCATTGTCTAAATTAATCCATTGAGGGATATTGAATCACTTAATCACAACGCATTGCTGCCTTGGTAGGCACGTTCTCCCTTCATTAGATTTAATATATTTCTCATTATACAAATCTGCTGCTGTGACAATAAGTCTTGTTCATAAATCAGTTTGCCCTTTTGCTTTGTGGATGCAGAGAACTTTCATCAAACAAGACATAAACGGAGCTGTTAGACAGGAGGGTCAGAGCAGTCATCACCAGATAGTAATATCTATTCATTAAGATGATTTTTAATAGCACATTTAAATCGGCAGAGGTAAAACAGTTATGGTCTGAACTTCCTGTTTGCATTACAAACAGGAAAAAGGAAATGTAATAACAAGGAGCACTTGGAACTCCTCCAATAAATCCCCAAACTTCTTGCTCTTGCTCCTGCTGGGTGTAAACCAGATGCTTGGGGACACAGAGTTGGCACATGTGGTCTCTCAGATGATCATGATGCTATAAAGGCTGATTTAAAGTCCAAGGTGTAGGAATGATATGCATATAAAGATATGCAAAGTGCTTGGAAATCACTTGAAAAATAACTGTCAAACAATGGAGCTAGAATTATGGTTATTGACTCCAGAAAAAAATCCACTTTTATTCTTTCCCTTTCTCTACCCTAGTGCTCTGTAGAGCAGAAAATTTGAATAACATTTTTGTAAGACAAATTCTGATTGATTGCATATTTAGTACAGCTCCTGGCACACTTCTGGTCCTTCTTGTTTTCTTGATCATATTCTCTGAAGGATTGTCTCTGTTATTGATCTTTTCAAAGAACAAGCTTTTCTTCCCTGTTGATCAATTCTAATGTTTTCATTGTGTTATTATTTTATTTCATTAATGTCTATTTTTATCTTTATTTATCTTTCTTCTCCTTTATTTGGATATTTTTCTTTTTAGTTTTCATGGGTTGGAAGTTTCTCTATTTATTTTCTGTTCATTTACCTAAGATCTCAAATGCATAAAAGTAGATTCATCATAGTCTTTGGCTCATGACATGCCATCCACTCACATTCTGTGTTAGATTACTTATTTAACATAAAAAGCTCTTGTAAAAGTACTATCCTACATGAAAGCTGGGACCTTGCCAGTCTTCATCTAACCACATGGCTTCTATCCTCTCTCCTTTCCTCCCTGTACTTGGGGTCACCATCTTCATTTTCTGTTTAGGCTTTTTATTTTGTATTGTTGTTGAGTCGTTAGGTTGTGTCTGACTCTTTGTGACCCCATGGACTGCAGCCTACCAGGCTCCTCTGTCCATGGGGTTCTCCCAGCAAGAATACTGGAGTGGGTTGCCATTTCTTTCTCCAAAGAATACTGGAGTGGGTTGCTATGCCCTCTTCCAGGGGATCTTCCCAACCCAGGGATCAAATCTACATCTCTTACGTCTCCTACATGGGCAGGTAGGTTCTTTACCACTAGCACCACCTATAACTAAAATTATATATCTTTGTTTTAGTTGTTTTATGCCTTATGAGAAGAGAATCATGTATATAATTATTTGGAACTTTCCTCCCATTTAACATATTTGAAGAAAGTAGAGAAAACCACAAGGCCATTCAGGTATGACTTAAATCACATCCCTTACGATTATACAGTGGAAGTGACAAATAGATTCAGGGGATTAGATCTGATAGAGTGCCTGAAGAACTATGGACAGAGGTTTGTAACATTCTACAGGAGGTGGTGATCAAAACCATCCCCAAGAAAAAGAAAGGCAAAATGGTTGTCTGGGGAGGCCTTACAAATAACTGAGAAAAGAAGAGAAGCCAAAGGCAAAGGAGAAAAGGAAAGATATACCCATCTGGATGCAGAGTTCTAAAGAATAGTAAGAAGAGATAAGAAAGCCTTCCTAAGTAAACAATGCAAAGAAATGGAGAAAAACAATAGAATGGGGAAGAGATTTCTTCAAGAAAATTAGAAAAGGAATATTTCTTACAAGGATGGGCACAATAAAGGACAGAAACTGTATGGACCTAACAGAAGATGAAGATATCAAGAAGAGGTGGCAAGAATACACAGAAGAACTATACAAAAAAGATCTTCATGACCCAGATAACCATGATGATGTGATCACTCACCTAGAACCAGATATCCTGGAATGTGAAGTCAAGTGGGCCTTAGGAAGCATCACTATGAACAAAGCTAGTGGAGGTGATGGAATTCCAGTTGAGCTATTTCAAATCCTAAAAGATGATGCTGTGAAAGTGCTTCACTCAATATGTCAGCAAATTTGAAAAACTCAGCAGTGGCCACAGGACTGGAAGGTCAGTTTTCATTCCAATCTAAAAGAAGGGCAATGCCAAAGAATGCTCAAACTACTGCACAATTATACTCATCTCACATGCTAGCAAAGTAATGCTCAAAATTCTCAAAGCTAGGCTTCAGTAGTATGTAGAACTGAGAACTTCCAGATGTTCAAGCTGAGTTTAGAAAAGGCAGCAGAATCAGACGTCAAATTGGCAACATCCACTAGATCATAGAAAAAGTAAGAGAATTCCAGAAAAACATCTACTTCTGCTTCATTGACTATGCCAAAGCCTTTGACTATGTAACAAACTGTGGAAAATTCTTAAATCTCATCAAGCTATTAAAATTATTAAAAAAAAACCTTAAAAGATTAAAAAAAGAAGAAACACAGAATTTTCAGCCCTACCCCGTACCTTCTGAATCAGAATCTCCAGGTGATTCACTTGCTCATTAAATTTTGAGAAATACTTGTGTCTAAAACAAAATGACTATAATGTCCAACTCCTTTCTTAATGCTGCAACTGTAACTGTCTGAATTTACACAGTCTTTGTAAACTTGAACAGCAGGACATCATATGTCCCTGGATCTTTTCCCTCCTGAAGGACAGAGGATAATTTCCTCATAATTATATTTGTCTCAGGGCAGGTAGCCTATGAGTCAATAAAGAATAAGCCCACAAGTGAAGATTCTGATTGGCTTCTGCTCCATTTACTTCTGCATTTCCTCTCATCAGATACAACTGCAAGAAAATATATGGGCTTCCTCAAAGGGAGAAAGCAAACATTCACAGGAATCTGCTCTGGATTTCCTGTGCCAAGTGTTTGCAGATTGCATTTGAACAGTTTCTCTGCTCTGCCCGAAGGAGAGCTGATCAGCAGAACTGAATGGTCATCCCATGAAACCCCTACTTCAAAAAAGTAGTTGAATGGGGACTTCCCTGATGGTCTAGGGGTTAAAAAATCCACCTTGCAATGCAAGGTTTGATTCCTGGTCAGGGAACTAAGATCCTACATGCCATGGAGCTACTGAACCCATGCACCACAACTAGAGAGTCCTTGGGTCAAAACAAAAGATCCCACATGATGTGATGAAGATACTGTGTGCCGCAACTAAGACCAGATGCAACCAAATAAATAAAAATTTTAAAAAGAAAGAGTAGCTGGATGATGGCTCCAGAAAGCCAAAGGAGCAAAAAGATTTTCTCAAAACCTAGTTTATAAAGACTTGTAATCCTTTCCACCTTAGGACAAATGTTTTACCATTTTCTTCTTCTTGATCTATTTGCTTTAAAACATTTAATCAGGGCTTTCCATCTCCATCAAACTTTTCAGGAATAAGATCTGTGATCATTCAAGGCAACCAGCACTGCTGTAGTCTTTTTTTTTCCTACTCCTGATCTATATGTGATTCTAGATATCATTTGGTACCTTTCTCCCCATTTTCCTGTTAAGCCTGGGCAAGAAGTAGAATTTTCATCCCTCGAGGCATTTATTTCCAAAATTGCCGTCCAGCTGCTGATGTTTTCTGTATCTTCTGTCCTGAGAGTCTTGCAGGACAGCTGCCGGGCACAGGTAATAAGGCTGGCAAATCGCTCCCCATTTCTGACAATTTTGTATGCAATTAAGAAGTGACAACTGTCTGGTCACTGCTAGTGTTGTGGGTTTTGGGGGTGAATAAACTCTAGATACTTGATTCATCTCTCTCTCTCTCTCTCTAACAGTGTTCTGTCTTAATCTGGCTGGGGTTTTCTGAGGGATCTCCATGTGACCTAAATGGCAGGACATTTTTTTCCTTTCCTTTGCCTTTTCACAATGATCAGCCTCTGAGCCAGCTTTTGCCTCCGCATTTCCACTTTATAATACATAGAGAGTGTTGGGTCTTCTCTCCTTGGGCCGGGGGTGGGGGTGGGGGGGGGGTGGGGGGGGGCAGGGGAGGCAAGGTTCACCATATCTCTTCTTTCAGGTTTTATCTCCTGTTTTTCTCTACAGTCACTATTGGTTCTGCAACCTGGTGATCGTTCCCCTTCTTGATTTGAAATATTTGTCAGCCTGAATCAATTTAAACAATTGAATTATGCACATGAAAATCATAGCATAGCAAAACAAGATGGACTGCTAATGATGTAAATACCGAGTTTCTCAGGATCCTTATGAATTTTGGAAATTTTAATTTCTTTGAGCCCACATTTTTTCATTTTTAAAAAAATCTCAATTTGAGAATATTTTATTTTATAATTTATTTTTTTATAATTTTTTTTTTTTTTACTTTACAATACTGTATTGGTTTTGCCATACATTGACATGAATCCACCACAGGTGTACATGAGTTCCCAACCCTGAACCCCCCTCCCATCACCCTCCCCATTTCATCTCTCTGGGTCATCCCAGTGCACCAGCCCCAAGCCTCCTGTATCCTGTATCAAACCTAGACTAGCGATTCGTTTCTTACATGATAGTATACATGTTTCAATGTCATTCTCCCAAATCATCCCACCCTCTCCCTCTCCCACAGAGTCCAGAAGTCTGTTCTTTACATCTGTGTCTCTTTTGCTGTCTCGCATATAGGGTTATCATTACCATCTTTCTAAATTCCATATATATGTGTTAGTATACTGTATTGGTGTTTTTCTTTCTGGCTTACTTCACTCTGTATGATCGGCTCCAGTTTCATCCACCTCATTAGAACTGATTCAAATGTATTCTTTTTAACGGCTGAGTAATACTCCATTGTGTATATGTACCACAGCTTTCTTATCCATTCATCTGCTGATGGACATCTTGGTTGCTTCCATGTCCTGACTATTATAAACAGTGCTGCGATGAACATTGGGGTTCACATGTCTCTTTCAGTTCTGGTTTCCTCGGTGTGTATGCCCAGCAGTGGGATTGCTGGGTCATATGGCAGTTCTGTTTCCAGTTTTTTAAGGAATCTCCACACTGTTCTCCGTAGCGGCTGTACTAGTTTGCATTCCCACCAACAGTGTAAGAGGGTTCCCTTTTCTCCACACCCTCTCCAGCATTTATTGCTTGTAGACTTTTGGATCGCTGCCATTCTGAACGGTGTGAAATGGTACCTCATTGTGGTGTTGATTTGCATTTCTCTGATAATGAGTGATGTTGAGCATCTTTTCATGTGTTTGCTAGCCATCCGTATGTCTTCTTTGGAGAAATGTCTATTTAGTTCATTGGCCCATTTTTTGATTGGGTCATTTATTTTTCTGGAATTGAGCTGCATAAGTTGCTTGTATATTTTTGAGATTAGTTGTTTGTCAGTTGTTTCATTTGCTATTATTTTCTCCCATTCCGAAGGCTGTCTTTTCACCTTGCTTATAGTTTCCTTTGTTGTGCAGAAGCTTTTAAGTTTAATTAGATCCCATTTGTTTATTTTTGCTTTTATTTCCAGAATTCTGGGAGGTGGATCATAGAGGATCCTGCTGTGATTTATGTCGGAGAGTGTTTTGCCTATGTTCTCCTGTAGGAGTTTTATAGTTTCTGGTCTTACATTTAGATCTTTAATCCATTTTGAGTTTATTTTTGTGAATGGTGTTAGAAAGTGATCTAGTTTCATTCTTTTACAAGTGGTTGACCAGTTTTCCCAGCACCACTTGTTAAAGAGATTGTCTTTACTCCATTGTATATTCTTGCCTCCTTTGTCGAAGATAAGATGTCCATAGGTGTGTGGATTTATCTCTGGGCTTTCTATTTTGTTCCATTGATCTATATTTTTGTCCTTGTTCCAGTAACCATACTGTCTTGATGACTGTGGCTTTGTAGTAGAGCCTGAAGTCAGGTAGGTTGATTCCTCCAGTTCCATTCTTCTTTCTCAAGATTGTTTTGGCTATTCAAGTTTTTTTGTATTTCCATACAAATTGTGAAATTATTTGTTCTAGCTCTGTGAAAAATACCGCTGGTAGCTTAATAGGGATTGCATTGAATCTGTAGATTGCTTTGAGTAGTATACTCATTTTCACTATATTGATTCTTCCAATCCATGAACATGGTACATTTCTCCATCTATTAGTGTCCTCTTTGATTTCTTTCACCAGTGTTTTATAGTTTTCTATATATAGGTCTTTTGTTTCTTTAGGTAGATATATTCCCAAGTATTTTATTCTTTTCGTTGCAATGGTGAATGGAATTGTTTCCTTAATTTCTTTTTCTGCTTTCTCACTGTTAGTGTATAGGAATGCAAGGGATTTCTGTGTGTTGATTTTATATCCTGCAACTTTACTATATTCATTGATTAGTTCTAGTAATTTTCTTGTGGAGTCTTTAGGGTTTTCTATGTAGAGGATCATGTCATCTGCAAACAGTGAGAGTTTTACTTCTTCTTTTCCAGTTTGGATTCCTTTTATTTCTTTTTCTGCTCTGATTGCTGTGGCCCAAACTTCCAGAACTATGTTGAATAGCAGCAGTGAAAGTGGGCACCCTTGTCTTGTTCCTGACTTCAGGGGAAATGCTTTCAATTTTTCACCATTGAGGATAATGTTTGCTGTGGGTTTGTCATATATAGCTTTTATTATGTTGAGGTATGTTCCTTCTATTCCTGCTTTCTGGACAGTTTTTATCATAAATGGATGTTGAATTTTGTCGAAGGCTTTCTCTGCATCTATTGAGATAATCATATGGCTTTTATTTTTCAATTTGTTAATGTGGTGAATTACACTGATTGATTTGCAGATATTGAAGAATCCTTGCATCCCTGGGATAAAGCCCATTTGGTCATGGTGTATGATCTTTTTAATGTGTTGTTTTTAATGTTTTCATTTTTTAAAACTGGGATTAATTTAGCTCCCTGACCTAAATATTTCTTGAGGATATATTGAGGAACCTATGTACTTGAACTCAGAGCACATTTTTATGCTTTTGTTATGAGACAATTGTAGATTCATAAGTCGTTATAAGAAATAACATAGAGAAAACTTGAAGATCTTCATTTCCCCCTACAGTAACTCTTGCACAACTGTAGTACAATAGAACAACCAGAAAACTGGCATTGATGCAATGCACTGACCTCATCTGATTTCCCTGTTTTACTTATTTATTTTAAAAATTAAAAAAACATTTTTTTGATGTGGACCATTTTTTAAGTTTTTATTGAATTTGTTACAATATTGCTTCTGTTTTATGTTTTGGTGTTTTGGCAGAGAGTCATGTGGAATCTTATCTCCCAGACAAGTGATCGACCACACTGATTGGAAGATGAAATGTTAACCATGTACCACCAGGGAAGTCCCAGGTATGACTGCTTCTTAACTCATTACATCTGTAGTGACTGTTTCAAATAACCTCATAGTCTGAGGTATTGGGGATTAGGATATCTAGGATTAAGATATTAGGATATCTTTTTGCAGGGTTGGGGGAGACACAATTCAACCCATAAGGAGTTCTGTGAAATATTATAGACATGTGTAAATTTGTGTGACCAGCACTGCACTCAAGACAAAAAGTTTCATCACCACAAGGATTTTTTTTATAGCCATAGACCCCTTCTTCCCTCTCCTTTCTTCTCCCCTTACATGCCCTTGGAGTATCTCTCATCTCTTTTCCATCTCTGCAATTTTGTCATTTGAAGAATGTTACAGAAATTTCAATTATACAGACCACTTTTAAAATCTAAAACTCACACACAAAGGTATTAAAGGGGACTTGAATGCACCTATGAATTTTCTAGATCATCAAATGGCAAGAGTTTCATTGCTTGGTTTTCCCCAGTTCTTTTCTTCTGGACTCTTTGCTGGCCTGTACAAAGTGTTAGTCACCAGTTCCTTCTTCCCCATATTCTTTGCCCAGGGAGGACTGGGAACCATGAGACATGTTTGCTATCTGATGAACAGATTGAAACATTTCACCATCGCACTCCTCCGTGGTAAACTGTTCTTACTGCAGCAGACACCTGGCTTGGATTTCCAACATGCAGAAGAGTTGTCAGTCTTAAGAAATGAAAGATCGTAACCCTCCCAAGGGCTATTGATGGCAAAACACATTAACATATCAGCAATAGAGTCACACAGTCTTAGAGTTACGTGGAACTGTGAAACCATTTTGTTCCTTCTCTCGCCTTATAAAGGATCGCTGCTGTTGTTAGTCACTCAGTTGCACCCAAATCTTTGCAACCCCATGGACTGTAGCCCACCAGGCTCCTCTGTCCATGGGATTTCCCAGGCAAGAATACTGGAGTGGGTTGCTATTTCCTTCTCCAGGGGATCTTCCCCACCCAGGGAATGAACTCATGTTTCTTGCATCTCCTGCACTGGCAGGAGGATTCTTTGTCCCCTGAGCCACCTGGGAAGCCCTTATCAAGGATGTATTCACACTAATACAGACAAGACACATTCTGCTGCAGATACGTGATCATTCTTTAGGATGATTTTGGGATCTTGGTAGGTTCTGAAGAGGTTGAATGCCCTTTTGTTGGGTCATTTTACACTCTTCTTATCTGATCTATCTATTTTTTACTGTCTAATAGTCTATTTCCCCGAATTAGCTCATGTCCATTTGCCTTATTTCTGAGAATTAGAATAAAATTAGAAGTTATACAACGTGCTTTTCCACTTTCAGAATCTCCAAGCAAAAGGTATCAAATTATATTTCTAAAGAGAAAGCATGAAAGCAAGTTTTGGATGCTTCTGAATGAAGCCAAAGGTCAATCATCCACTGTGGTCCAGAATTGCCAAAGCATTTTCTTACTGGACAGTAAGTGGGACTGCTCTCAAACCATCTTCGTTGTCCAACATTCCAGCTATTTTTGTCCCTTACAAATATTGCAGCAATTTAGCAATCTATCGACTTGCCTTTTTTTTCCATAAACATGCTGCCTGATAGATGCATAATTCAAATTCACACACAAACCGTGAGATGTTTGCTTAGCAAGAGCTATAATTTAAATGTAACCTCTGCAGAAAGCCATTCAGTAGTGCCTGTGTGTAAAGTGTAATTTAGTCTGTAGAAGCAATCTCCCCGCCGCCATTCTAATATGCGAGCTTGTTTGCTAAATAATCATTGTGGCATTTTGCTCAAAGCAGTGGTTTTATGTATTTTTCCCCCACTACTCGTAAATGTTGCCAAGGTAAATGAGAGGTCTTTGGAAACTGTTACTGTCATATAGTTTTCATTTGAAAATGTCACAATAAAGCAATGTTCTTTGATGCCAAGAAGCATAGAACATTAGAACATGATAACCATAGTACCTAAACACAGTAAAATAACATAGCACAAATGGCTTGATTCTCTCTTAAAATGAGAGGCTTTTTTGCTGTTTTTTTTTTATTCTAAAGGATCTGTTTGGAGGACAGAACTGGGAGTAAGATGAAGTGTATAAAATAGCCACCAAGGTGGGAGTTTGGAGGAAATTATTATTATTTGCAGCTTGGGTCGAATGGAAAGGAAGAGAAATTTGGGAGAAAAATGTACTCCAAATAAGTGAGATGGAGATTACAGTCCAAAATATGCCATTAACACCAAATTACAAAAGTCTTTCCAAGAGCCAGACAGAGGCACAAAGTAAAAGCAAAGTTTTAAAGGTGTAATTTGAAGAGTCAGGAAAATATACAAATAGAAAGTAAAAGAAAAAGAGGAAAGTTATATGCAGCCAGATAGGAAAGGACACTATTTTTCCAAGTACACTTTGGGTACTTTTTCTTGTCCTGCCTACTACATTAAGGAATATTATCTATACTTTTTTTGGTGTGTTTAAAAGTCCTCAAAAAAGTTGGTGATTGTTATATTATCCCTTGTATTTTTTTGAAAGAAAAAAAAAAGATGATACTTTGTTTTAAAAAATAATAATTTCATTTATTAGTTTATTTTTTGGCTGTGCTGGGTCTTTGCTGCTGTGAGGGCTTTCCTCTAGTTGTGGCGAGAGGGGGCTTCTCATTGCAGTGGCTTCTCTTGTTGTGGAGCACAGCCTGTAAAGCATATGGGCTTCAGCAGTTGTAGTGCGAGGCCTCAGTAGTTGTGGTTCCCCAGCTCTAGAGCACAGGCTCAGTAGTTGTGGCACTCTGGCCTAGGTGCTCTGCAGCATGTGAGATCTTCCAGGACCAAAGATCAAACCTGTATCTCCTGCACTGGCAGGTGGATTCTTTACCACTGAGCCACCAGGGACGCCCCTCTCCCAATTATGATAATTTCTAGGGAATTTGAGTTTATTAAAGAGACTCCAGGAATGGTAAATAAATGACATCATCATGTAGGAATATTCTAAATGCTATCTGCATTGTTTTTATATATATATATATATATATATGTATGTATGTTGTTCAGTTGCTAATTCGTGTCTGACTCTTTGTGATGCCGTGGATTGTAGCATGCCAGGCTTCTCTGCCATTCACCATCTCCTAGAGTTTGCTAAAATTCATGTCCATTGAGTCAGGGATGTTATCCAACTGTCTCAGCCTCTGCTGTACTCCTTCTTCTTTTTTTGTGGCTCATATACTGGGAGGCATGATTATTGTCTTCCAGCAAGATAATGGAAGCAATTTGCTTCAGTTTCATCCTTCAAGCATTTATTGGGTGATTACTATATGCTATTCTCTGTACTGGGCACTAAGCATTCAAAAACGAAAGATTTTGCTTTCTTCTCTGGAAAACTCAATATCCTGCTAAAATCTAGGAGTGCCCACAGTGGCTTATTTTCCTTTCTGGAGAGTTCTGTGTCTAATGTTTCTCAGCTTATTTAGTCGCTACTTTCCCCCCATCACTTCTCATCACATCACGAATGACCAAAAATTTATCTTCTCCTATTATAGCTTCACCTTGATTCTGATTATTCCTCTTAGGTAAAAGTTATTTATCTTCAAGCCTTATGATTGCTTTCAAAAAAACAATCACTGCTGCCTGGCATTTTCAACCATGGGAGATTTTTGAAAGAATCGGCCTAATGCTCTAAAGTCAAATTTAAAGCAAGATTTCAAAAGTGTTTTGGGCAATGATAGCATTACTAGAATAAGTACTCTCATAATCGTCACTTTACAGCAAAAAGTACTCATCAGATGCTGATGTTTTGAGATGTTTCTTGAAAAAAAAAAAAACTATAATCACATTTTGTATATGTGCTTTGTGTGCTAGTGTGGGTGCCTGCAAAGTCATGTCTGACTCTTTGTGAATCCATGGACCATAGACCATCAGGCTCCTCTCATCCACACATATTGCAAAGTCACTGATGGGTCAATATTCACTATTAATATGCTTTAACTTATGATTTTCTCTTCTCTAGTAGTTAGTGAGAAGACCAAATGCAAGAAAAAACACAACCTTTACCTGTGAACCATTGAACTTGCTGGGTCCTAAAAGTCACTGTCTGGTCTCATGTAATGGAGAGCATTGGTCCTTAGAGAATGGTTCACTCCATCTTCATCTCCATCCTCTGAGATGGCAACTTCTGTGCCTTTTGCTTAGCAGCACTGTCCCTGTCCTTGCGGTCACATTACCTGTATGTTCTCAGAGCACCCACAGCACCTCCTTATTTGAAAGTATAATAAATAACAACCCTTTAATTGTGCATTTAGACATTAGGTGTCCTCAGGGGAGAGTTTGCTTCTAGTTTGCCCACCATTGAATCTTTGACACCTAGCGCAGTGCCTAGCACAGAACAGCAAATTAAAATATATTGAATGGGGACTTCCCTGGTGGTCCAGTGGTTAAGACTCCATGCTTCCAATGCAGGTGTTGGGGGTGGGATCCCTGGTTGAGGAACTAAGATCCCACGTGCCTCATACTTCATACTGAGTAAATGAATGCATGAATGAGTGAGTGAAATGCTAAACTTGTTCTTACACTATTCTCTTGTTTCTTCTTTTCTTTTAAGAAGATATTTACATTTCTCCCTTTAGCTGAAAATACAGAAAAGACAGAATTTTCCAAATGGCCTTTCTTGGTATCTGAGTTTTATATGAAATCTCTTCACAGTGTTTTACTTTGATTTTTCAGAATTATTTTCTCCCTAAACTAGAATGTATATAGAAGTTTGGTCTCACAGAGATTTTAAATATAGCAGAGTTGCGTTTTTGAAACAGTAGGCAAATAAGCGTCCTTATGTTCCCTGATCATGTGATATAATTTGGTTTTTTGTTCACTGCTACCTCTTTCAGTGTATCTTGGTTCCCCAGGGTCCATAAAATGGTTGAGGAAAAGAGAAGGTACTTTCTTTGGTTTACTAAAAGTTGTTTTCTGACTTTTCCAATGGGATAAATATTAGATTCTATGGTGCTTTCTACCTGGAACTAATCAAAGTGTGAAATTCATGTTTCATGGCCCTTGCTGGTAGTAATTAACATATACAAGTCCTTTCAAAATGACTTTTGTAATTGCATTTTTTTGAGATTTCAGACGTTCAGTTTTTGTTACAAAATTTTGAGTTCTCTAAGAAATATTAGTTTTTGTTCCTAGTAACAATTCCTTAGGGAAAAAAAAAAGAAGCTGTTTCTTTAGAATTGGTCATTTGGTTAATGTTTATCCAAGATTTTACTGAGTTATTTAAAAATACACCTACCATTTTTAGATCAAGCCTTAGGGAACTTATTATGTTTAAGTGTATAAATTGTGATATGTTAATATGCTAAACTATGATGAAATCATTGAAGGCATCATCATGTGAAGAAAACCCCAGGGAGGTTATTAGCAATTTAGCATTTACAGTTCATGAGAGAATGCTAATTTCACTTACTAGAGGAAAGTACAAAGATGGTAATCATTATGAATAAGACCCAATGATTGTAAAAGCCTAAAAATGGGAAGTTGATGATTGTACAGATATTCTTAGAATAAATGCATCTGATAGTGTAGAGAAAATGGAACATCTCAATTCAGTTGAATTTCCTTCCAATTTCTTTCCTTTTTTTCTTTTTTTCTGGAAACCGAAATTGCAGTGAACTGCCCGCCTTGAATGTACATCCCAGTCCTGTGATTTTAGCCTGTACGGGTGAGCACTAGCTATCGCTACTCTTTAGCCGCTCAGTCAGTCATGTCCGACTCTTGCGACCCCATGGACTGTAGCCCGCCAGGCTCCTCTGTCCATGGGATTCTCCAGGCAAGAATACTGGAGTGGGTTGTCATTTCCTTCATGAGGAGATCTTCCCCACCCAAGGATCGAACCTGAATCTGCTGCACTGGTGGGTGGATTCTTTACCACTGAACCAGCAGGGAAGCCTAGTGCACTAGCTGTAGATTAGGATATATGAGCAGATCTATGGAGTGTCACACAGTAACTCTAAAAGTCTTACAGAGTAACACCATGTTGGGATGTCCCTGGTGGTCTAGTGGCTAAGACTCCACAGTCTCAATGTGAGGGCCTGTGTTCAATCCCTTGTTATGGAACTAGATCGCACATGCAGTGAATGAAAGAACCTATGGGCCATAACTAAGACCTGGCACAGTGAAAGAAAGCAAGCAAGGAAAAAAGAATATTTTAAAAGTCATCACCATGTCTCCTGAGTGATTTCTATCACCTACTCTTTTCTTGGCCCTGTCATCAGGACCAGCACCTCATTGCTCACAGTCTCATCTTTTTTCCCTATCCTTTTCCCCCTGGCCACTAGCTCTCCAGGATCTTAACTTGACTGCAAGATATTAAGAATGTATACATATATTTTAATGCTCTTTTTCAAGAAAAAGCCCACCATGTGATTTATAAGTAGGGAAATTGAGGCCCAAAGAGGTAACACAAACTGTTCAGTTAGAGAATCAGTTAGTGAAAGAGCCAGGCTCTTAACTCTTAGCTTGAGGTTTTTTTTCTAGTACGATATCTTAATTATTTCAATGGTGTTACTAGCTGTTCCATTCTCACTGGTAATGAGAGCTAAATCAATCTTACAGTTGAGTAACAACATTGCCTATCTTTTTCTGTTGTTCAGTCTCTCAGTTATCTGACCTTTTGCGACCCCCATGGACTACAGCATGCCAGGCTCCCTAGTCCTGCACTGTCTCCCAGAGTTTGCTCAAACTTATGTTCACTGAGTTGGTGATGCCATCCAACCATCTCATCCTCTATTGCCCTCATCTTTTGCCTTCAGTCTTTCCAAGTATCAAGATCTTTTCCAATGAGTCAGCTCTTCACAGCAGGTGGCCAAAGTATTGGAGCTTCAGCACCAGTTCTTCCAATGAATATTCAGGGTTGATTTCCTTTGGGATTGACTGGTTTGAACTTCCCACTTCAGTGTTCTTGCCTGGAGAATCCCAGGGACAGAGGAGCCTGGTGAGCTGCCATCTATGGGGTTGCACAGAGTCAGACACGACTGAAGCAACTTAGCAGCAGCAGCAGGTTTGAACTCCGTGCAGTCCAAGAGTCTCAAGACTCTCAAGAGTCTTCTCCAGCACCACAATTTGAAAGCATCAATGTGGTGTTCAGCTTTCCTTATGGTTAAAATACCTCATTCAAAATTGAAGTAAATCACTAGTTATGTTTCTTATACAGATTAAAAAGGGCAAAATATGGGAAATTGGCAGACCAATACACAATAGTATTAGAAGAAGAGAACAGGAATAAGAAATATAGAAGTGATACAAATTGAGAGGAGCAGGAATGAAATGAGATAATGGAAGCAGAGAAATTAGTGACCCTGTGACACTCAGCCTTTCTGATGAGCTGCTCATCACAAACCTGCAAGCCTGAAGAACAAAGAAAGAGCCTGGAGATCGTGACATCAGTGGCTTTTTGGATAGGGGATCGTGCATGTATGAAGCAGAAAGGTCCTGGAGCAATACTCCACAGTGGGTGGCCAAGGAGGGGCTGGGCATGACAGCATGGTGGAGTCAGAGGGAAAGAGGTCACCAGGTTACCAGTTACAGAGCAAATTTGACTTCATGTTGGCTCATTGGTTACCAGGGAAACCAACAGTGAAACATGCCCCCTTTGCTACCCCTTTAATAAATTATCATAGAAGAGACATTCTGTTATAAAGATTAGAGCTATCCCTAGGTGGGGCTGGGGCAAGTAGGCATTTATTGATTAGGCTCTATGATTAAGAGGGAGGTCAATCATGTGAGTAGAGTGTAAATAAATCAGGGACTGATGAGTAGAGGGTGAGCAGAGAGGAAGAGCATAGCATCTTGGGTGGTTCTGACCACACACTTTCAGACAAGAAATCATGTAAGATACCTTGGGTTTTAGGTAAATTGTTTTCCTCAAAAAGGCTTTTTTTTTTTTTCATTAATAATAAGCACTCAGTAAATGTTAGTTATGTGTAGGTAACAGCTCTAAATCAGTGGCAAAATAATCTTGCTTAATCCTCTGTATGTTCACCTGAGGAATAGCTGTTTAGTCCCCACTTTACCTAAGAGGAAACTGTGGGTAGAAATGTTTTAGAACCGTGTCCTATGTCACATGACTAATCAATAGCAAAGCGAAGATTTAAACTTAAGTCAGCTGAATTTCTTTCAAGTTTTGTTTTGTTTTTTCTTTAATATGATCAAACACAGGTAAAGATTGCACTGACCTTTCAGTATCATAGACTGAACCTCTATAAATTTTGTTACCTGAAAACTGGATTTGCCTCTCGGTGGGTGTCAAGCCAAAAGATACATCCAAGTCAAAGATTCATTGGAGGAAGGATTTATTTATTTATTATTTATTGGGGATCTTTCCCAAAGCAGTGTCTCCCCAACAGCAAAATTGCACGCTCAGAGCCATGGTTCTCTCCTTTCAGCCTCGTAGATAAAATCACTTGGAGGCCTTGTGGAAACAGATTGTTGGTTACAGTTTCTGATTTGGTAAGTCCCGGGTGGAGTCTGCGGAGAAGGCAATGGCACCCCACTCCAGTACTCTTGCCTGGGAAATCCCATGGACGGAGGAGCCTGGTAGACTACAGTCCATGGGGTCTCGAAGAGTCGGACACGACTGAACGACTTCACTTTCACTTTTCACTTTCATGCATTGGAGAAGGAAATGGCAACCCACTCCAGTGTTCCTGCATGGAGAATCCCAGGGACGGTGGAGCCTGGTGGGCTGCTGTCTATGGGGTCGCACAGATTCGGACACGACTGAAGCGACTTAGCAGCAGCAGTAGCAGCATGGTGGAGCCTGAGAAACTGCGTTTCAAAGAAGTTCCCTGGTGATGCTGCGGGCTGCTGGTCTATGACATTTCCAGGGACACAAGCTCAGGATTCAGCCCCCAACCCAGCGCCAATACCCCTTATGACCTCTAGAGGGCGCTGAGCAAGACTCTGCAGGGGCTTGGCAGTCAGTGGCCTTGAAACAGGCTGTGGGTTTTCTCTTTTCCGGTTGATGGTGGTAGAAACTCTTTTTTTTTTTCTTCCGACTGCCATCTTTAAGAAGCTCGTTTTGCTCACTGGAGATAAAGATTGCCACTGTTCCCAGTTTTTCCCTTTCTCCTCTCTATTTTTTCTGAGCTGTTTGCTTCGAATAGGTGCTTCATCTGTCTGTGAGATGGCGCTGTTTACCCTCCATTCGGTGTGGTGATTTCCAGCCATGCAGAAGATGGTGACTCTGGGATTTGTCATTGTTAGCCATGGTCTTTGATTTCCTTCACACGCTTAGTTATCTGTTTCCTGAACTGTGTGTGCGTGTGTACATGGAGAGACGTGAAAGAAGCCTGTTTGTCTTATTTAGTGAGTTTTTCATCACATAACTCCAGCGTATTTTTTTCCCCTTAGAAGAACTCTGGTTGAGGGCTGATGCTTTTCGACGCTGTCTTGAAGCTGGGTATTACAATTTAATGCTAACTACTACCAATTATCATAAAACAAAACTAAGAAATTATGTTTATAACGTTTGGTTTTGCAGGCCTTAAATTGGTTACAACAGCGTACATTATCGTTATGGACATTAGTGTTAAGTGGGTGCATTAATATTTTACTTCTGTATTATCAGGGTTGAATGATAGCAAACACTAGCAAGCAGAGTACAAAGAACTTAAAGGTATTTTTCCCCCAATACTCTTTTGCCTGTTTGTCCGCTTATGTGATATGCACGCACTCCAAACCAGTTGTTCCAGCCAGCTCTGTAATCCATTTGGACCACTCCATGATTAATCTGGCCCAGACAATCTGTAGCAGGGAGGAAAACAAAGGAAATAAAAGATCACTGTGGCCCAGTCCAACTGCCCACTGGGTAGACATAGAGTCAGAACTCTGTTCTAGAGAGTTATGTGACTCAGCTTACATTCTGTGTGTGTGTGTACATAAGTATACAATACTATATATCTCTTAAAAAGAGATTATACAGGACTTCCCTGGTGGTTGGGAGAAGGCAATGGCACCCCACTCCAGGTCTCTTGCCTGGAAAATCCCATGGACGGAGGAGCCTGGTAGGCTGTAGTCCATGGGGTTGCTGAGGGTCGGACACGACTGAGCGACTTCACTTTCACTTTTCACTTTCATGCATTGGAGAAGGAAATGGCAACCCACTCCAGTGTTCTTGCCTGGAGAATCCCAGGGATGGGGGAGCCTGACGGGCTGCCGTCTATGGGGTTGCACAGAGTCGGACACGACTGACGTGACTTAGCAGTAGCAGTAGCAGTCCCTGGTGGTTCACTGGTTGGGAATCTGCCTGCCAATGTAGTGGACACAGGTTCAGTCCCTGGTCTGGGAAGGTTTAACATGCCGTGGGGAAACTAAGCTCATATGCTACAATGACTGAGCCCGGACTCAAGAGCCGTTGAGCTGCAACTACTGAAGAACCTGTGCTTTGCCACGAGAGAAGCCATCTCGTTGAGAAACCCGAGCACCGCAACTCGGGAGCAGCCCCTACTTGCTACAACTAGAGAAAAAGCCTGCACAGCTCTAAGACCCAGCACAGCCAAAAATATTAAAGTAAATAAAGAAATTTAAACATTAAAAAGGATTATACAAACATGTAGCATAGGTATGACAGCAAAAGAAAAAGATGTAAAGGGAATCACTTTTTTTTGTCATTAACTGTTACTTGGTCTCAGTTGTTAAGAAGCTACTCTTCCAAAAATATAAGTCCCTCCTGAGGCAGTTATGCCAGTCATCTATTCACTCAACAAATATTTACTAAGTGCCTTCTATGCGCCCAGCATTTGTATTAGCAGCTGTGAACGGAACAGTAAATAGTGTATAGTTCCTCTCCTCACGGAGCCTATAATACGCAGAAAGAGATAAGCAATAAAGAAGCAAATAAACAATCGAGCAATGGTAGCAGAGGAACAAAAGAAGCAGGGCAGTGTGATAGAGGACAGAGGATGGCAGAAGGACGTAGCATCCTTGCTTGGGGTGGTCAGGGAAGATTCAATGAGAAGACGACATTCAGCTGATGCAAGACAGAGGGAGCCATGTGGGTAGAGAGGACCGCGTGTGGGAAAGCCTTAAACTACCAGCACCCTCATCAGAGGGTCTCCTAAGAGCTACATATTTGAAGCGATATGTTCTCACTGATGGGTAGAGGCCAAAAGTGATTTTGGATGGAAGATGGTGTCAGGGGAAAGTCGAGGTTGGTAGGCAGTCTGTGGTCATTGTGAGAGCCATGGGTGGAGGGAAACACAAGGAAGTGTGACAGAGGCACAGGGGTCGAGTTTGCAGTTGTGTCTAAAACCCTGTGATGCCCCCGGCAGCCTATGTGCTAGAAAGAGCTTGCCCGAGGACAGTATTCTCAGAGAAAGGGCAGAGTTCCTTAACTCTTGGCCTCTTCTCATTTGTCTGGCTCTGTGGTGTGGCATAACCGTGGAGACAGGTGCACCCGATGTTTTTCCTTGTGGTCCCACCTGCGTGCCTGGGCTGTGGGCATGATGGGCTAGTCCACCTGTGTAAATAATCCAGGCCTGTTTTGGAATGGCCCATCGATCTGAACTGCACTTGCTTTGGCTGTTCAGCGAAGACAGAAGGTCAGTCTTGTGTTCTACGTTAGGCCATGGCTCTATCCCACAATACTACTCAGCTGAGTAGTGAAAAATCGATTCAATTAACCCATTGTTTAGTACTCAAAACATTTAGACAGTTGGCGCTTTTAACTGAATTGGCCATAATTTGAATGGGCATAAAAGACTGTTCAAATTAACCAAAATGCAAAGGGGGGAGGTGATTAAGACAATTCATCTAGTCTAACCATTCACTCAAACATTGAATGAAAAACAATCATGTGTCGTTGAACCCATCTTATTCTGCCTGGGGGAGGGGGTTTTCAGAGTCAGGACTGCTATTACACAGTGGAGCCTGCTTGGCAATGAGAAACCCAGACCAGACTCAATCACTTTCCCTGTTCATTCCCCTGCTGTGGAATTTACTGAGGTATTGCCAGAAGCTCACACACAGCAGAGATCCAGTTAGAGCTTTGGGGACTGATTTCTCAATGTTTTTCAAAGGGTAATATAGTATCTACCACTTATTGAGATGAATCAGATGTTACGAGATGGTTAGGGAAGAAGCTGTCTACACAAAGGAAACAATATATTTTGGGGTGGTGATGCTGGAGAAAAGTTCAGTATGCTCACAAATGGTTATTTGTTTGTATGCTAGAACACAAATGGGAGAGAATAATGAGGAAAAAAGGTAATTGCGGCATATACCTAGAGAAAACCATAATTGCAAAAGATCCATGCATCACGATGTTCATTGCAGCACTGTTTACAATAGCCAAGACATGGAAGCAACCTAAATGTCCATAAAGAGAGGAATGGACAAAGAAGATCTGGTGCATAAATACAATGGAATATCACTCAGCCATAAAACGGAACAAAACTGTGCCATTTGCAGAGATGTAGATGGACCTAGAGATGGTCATACAGAGTAAAGTAAGTCAGAAAGAGAAAAGCAGATGTCATATATTAGTGCATATATGTGGAATGGCAACCCACTCCAGTGTTCTTGCCTGGAGAACCCCAGGGATGGCAGAGCCTGATGGGCTGCCTTCTATGGGGTTGCACAGAGTTGGACATGACTGAAGCGACTTAGCAGTGGAATCTAGAAAAATGGTATAAACAAACCTATTTGCAAAGAGAAATAGAGACGCAGATGTAGAGAACAAAGGCATGGACACCAAAGGTGGTGGAGGTGCAGGGGGATGAATCGAGAGATTGGGATTAACATGTCTACACTGCTCTATACAAAATAGACAGCTAATGAGAACCTGAAAGTGTTAGTCACTCAGCAACCCCGTGGACTGTGGCCCGCCAGGGCATCTGTCCCTAGAATTCTCCAGGTGAGAATACTGGAGTGGTTAGCCATTCCCTTCTCTAGGGGATCTTCCTGACCCAGGGACTGAAACTGAGTCTCCCATATTGTAAGGTGAATTCTTTATTGTCTGAGCCCCTCCCCAGTGACTCAGACAGTAAGAATCTGCCAGCAATGCGGGAAATCCAGGGTCACAAATAGTCGGACACAACTGAGTGACTAATACTTTAATGAGAACCTACTGTGTAGCACAGGGAAGACTAGTCCGTGCTCTGCAGTGACCTAAATAGGAAGGGAATCCAAAAAAGAGGGCTTATATGTGTGCGCATAGCTGATTCAGTTTGCTGCACAGCAGAAACTAACATGACACTGTAAAGCAACTACACTCCAATAAAACTCTTAAAAACATGTTAGTAGTTGGGGCAAGTTTATGAAGGATTTGTAAGCATCATGTTGAGAACCATGAGTTAATTTTTCAGGCTAGTGGTTCTGAAACTTTTGTGTTAATCACAAATCACAGGGTAGGGGAGAAGGAAGCGGTGTTTACGGTGCAAATTCCTGTCTTATCTATTGGGATGACAATTCAATAGGTTATGAGCGAGACCAGAGCAAGAATATGCCTTTTTAATGGTTCAGGTGATTTAGATGCACGAGGTCTAAGAGTCACCACCCCAGAAGCTTTTCTGTAGGTAACAAGAAGCTCTGGGAAGGCTTAAAGCTCAAGAGAGTCTTATAGGATTGCACTCTTCTGGTCTGGCTGAATTCTTCCAATTATTTGCTGCCTTCTCAGCTTTCCCGATGCTATGGTATAGGACCTGCTCTTGTATGCTTCCTCATCGGTTACTGTCAGAGGGTACCCACAGGAGACTGATGTTAATTTTTTTCTGTATTTATGTACTTGGCTATGTTGGGTCTTAGTTGTGGTACTCGGGACCTCCACAGCATCATGTGGAATCTTTTGTTGCAGTGCAGGGGCTCTCTAGTTGCGGCATGTGGGCTCCAGACCATGTGGGCTCACTAATTGTAGCATTGAGTTTAGATGCTATGTGTCATGAGGGATCTTAGTTCCCTGGCCAGGGATTCAACTCTCACCCCCTTGCATTGCAAGGCAGACTCTTAACAATTGGACCACCAGGGAAGTTCGGAGACTGATATTAATGATAACAGGAAGTAAGATTCTCTGGTACTGCGATGTTCTGTGGCTACCATGAAAATCCTTCATCCTGACTTGAAATATTTAGTTGTGATTCAATTTTAAAACTTCCCCAACCACAATTAAGTTTTACATACATTTGCATGGCACAATTATGCCCAGTACTCTGGTGATTCATTGCCTAATCCAAATGTTTTTGTCAAACTAATTTTCTACCACTAAAGCCACTCAGAGTTCCCAGGGTCTCTGGGAGGACGCTTCACCGTCCCTTAGTGCAATAACTTCTTATCTAGTCTCTAACACCAATCATCTGCTTCTCAAATCTATTTTTCATATGACTGTCAGGGTTGATTTTTTAAAACTCTGGTAAAGATCATTTAACTTCTTAAATACAAAACAAAACCAAAACACCTTTATTTTTAGAAAGGGAGCTAATTTACATCATTTTCCTACTTTGTACCTGGAGGTAAATGTAGCAAATTACAGCTAATCTTTGTGAAGCAGGTCTTGTTATTTCCATTTGAGAAGGAAATCTGGGAAGCAACTGAGCTGAAATCTGAACTCGGGTTCCAGAACTTGTTCTCTTTCTAGTATATTATCAAATGGTTCAGTTAAAATAGAGGTAGCAGAACTACTTCAAAAAGAAAGTTTGGTTCAGGACTTCCTTGGTGGTCCAGTCGTTAAGAATCTGCCTGCCAAAGCAAGGGACACAGGTTTGATCCCTGGTCCAAGAATATCGTACATACCTTGGGGGCAACTAAACTGGCTTGTTACAACTAAGACCTGATGCAGCCAAATAAATAATAATAATAAAAGGAAGTGGGGGTTTCCTTGGTAACCTAGATGGTAAGGAATCTTATTGCAATGCAGGAGACCCGGGTTTGAGCCCTGGGTTGGGAAGATCCCCTGGAGAAGGGCATGGCTACCCACTCCAATAGTCTTGCCTGGAAAATTCTATGGACAGAGGAGCCTGGCAGGCTACACAGTTCATGGAGTCACAAATAGTCAGACATGACCGAGCAATTGACACTAACACTTGGCTCAGTGGAAAAATCATTGACTCAGGAGTGAGTCATGAGGGTCCTAGTGAGTAAATGCTTGTTATCTTTTGCGTCTTATCCTCTGGCTTCTTATCTGTAAAATAGAGGTGGACCCAAAACTGATCTAGAATGTACTTTTTTATTTTATGTTTTTATTTGATTATCTTTCTCTCTCTCCTAGATTATAAACTCCATGATGGTAGGATTTTTAAATTGTGGTAAAATACATAACATGGCATTTACAACTTTAACCATTAACAAAAATTGTTCCTCTGGGTTCCCACTTGCCACTCAGAACAGCCACGGAATTCAAGGCAGCTTTGCTCAACCAGCAGCTTTTTTCTTTCTTGGATGCCTTTTTCTCTACTCTAATTGTGGCAATTCTACTTATCTTTTGTAATTCTTCCATGAAGACTTTCCAGATTCTCCTGGTCTTACACAATTGTTTTGTGCTCTCTTCACTGCACACTTGACCACCACTATGTGGCTCAGATGGTAAAGACTCTGCCTGCAACTTGGGAGACCCGGATTTGATCCCTGGGTAGGGAAGATCCCCTGGAGAAGGGAATGGCAACCCACTCCAGTATTCTTGCCTGGAGAAGTCCATGGACAGAGGAGCTTGGTAGGCTACAGACCATGGGGTTGCAAAGATCTGGACATGACTTCTATATTTTCACTTCCATAGATCTAATTTAGTTTTGCCATATGACATACAGCAGCATATATTACCATATTTTACAGATGTCTGCCTATTCTTCTGTCCCCGGTTCATCCTCTCCATCCTCTGAGGCTGGAGGTATGAAAGCAACTTAAGGTTTGGTTTCCTTCAGGCTGATCGACGTGGAAGGCAGAATACATGAATTTTTCTCTGCCGGTCTGTATTCACCAAGCTGTGTCATGCTGTTGCTTCAGTCGTGTCCGACTCTGTGCCTCTTTAAGTCTCCTACATTTGTAGGCAGGTTCTTTGCCAAACTCTCCTGGTGGCTCAGACTGTAAAGCATCTGCCTACAATATACGGGAGATGCCTGCAACTTGGGAGACCCAGATTTGATCCCTGGGTCAGGAAGATCCCCTGGAGAAGGAAATGGCAACCCACTCCAGTATTCTTGCCTGGAAAATCCCACGGATGGAGGAGCCTGGTGGGCTACAGACCATGGGGTCGCAAAGAGTCAGACACGACTGAGCGACTTCACTTTCACTTCTTTACCACTAGCACCACCTGGGAAGCCCTTGTTCTCCAGCATAGCCTCTTTGGAAGCCCTTGTTTTAACAAGCAACTCCCAAGTCTCAATGGATTAACTTAACAAAGATTTGTGTTTCTGCCCCCTGTCCTGGTCCAGGGCAGGTTGATGGAGAATCTCTGCTCTCCACGGTCACATCCCCAGACCCAGGATTCTTTCTAGGGCCTCAAGTAGGGGAGTTCCTGAAATCCTTCTTGAGATTTCTTTCTTTTTTCTTTTTTTTTTTTTTTGCCTCAGGCCAGTAGGCAAGGGAAGAAAGGAATGAGGAGGGTTGAATGAGTCTTTCATGGATCACGCTTGGATGTGGCAAAAAGCACTTCTGCCTGTATTCCTTTTTCCAGAGTTTGGTCTCATGGCTTTTCCTGATTATGTGAGAGGCTTGGAAATGAACTTTAACTGTGCACCCAGAAAAAACAAAAAAGCAAGTTTGATGAGCATTTAATTAAATTCTCTCACACAGACTAAAAGCAACTTGAAATCTCCTTAAGAGCTTTGTCGTAGTACATAGTTCAGGGGCAGAGACTTTCTGGGAAACAATATAAGTGAAGTCGCTGAGTGGCCAGAGAGCATCGAATGTGTAGCAGACTGGCCAACAGTATTTGATGTAAATTGTGTGTTGGTTACCCTGATGGCACCTCTGTTGAGGAAAGCCCCCCTCTTATTAGGTTAGAGTCAGACCGGAGTCAGGGTGTTTTGTTTGCTTATTGGTCCAGACTTGCAATTTATTTTCTTTTATTTACTGGAGTATATCAGTTCAGCTCAGTTCAGTCACTCATTTTTGTCCAACTCTTTGCGACCCGATGAACCACAGCACGCCAGGCCTCCCTGTCCATCACCAACTCCCAGAGTCCACCCAAACCCATGTCCATCGTGTCAGTGATGCCATCCAACCATCTCATCCTCTGTCATCCCCTTCTCCTCCTGCCCTCAATCTTTCCCAGCATCAGGGTCTTTTCAAATGAGTCAGCTCTCCACATCAGGTGGCGAAAGTATTGGAGTTACAGCTTCAACATCAGTCCCTCCAATGAACACCCAGGACTGGTCTCCTTTAGGATGGACTGGTTGGATCTCCTTGCAGTCTAAGGGACTCTCAAGAGTCTTCTCCAACACCACAGTTCAAAAGCAACAATTCTTCGGTGCTCAGCTTTCTTTTTAGTCCAACTCTCACATCCATACATGACTACTGGAAAAACCATAGCCTTGGCTAGACGGACCTTTGTTGACAAAGTAGAGTCTCTGCTTTTTAATATACTATCTAAAAGGATAAAGTTGGTCATAACTTTCCTTCCAAGGAGCAAGTGTCTTTTAATTTCATGGCTGCAGTCACCATCTGCAGTGATTTTGGAGCCCAGAAAAATAAAGTCAGCCACTGTTTCCACTGTTTCCCTGATATTTGCGATGAAGTGATGGGACCGGATGCCATGATCTTTGTTTTCTGAATGTTGAGCTGTAAGCCAACTTTTGCACTCTCCTCTTTCACTTTCATCAACTGGCTCTTTAGTTCTTCTTCACTTTCTGCCATAAGGGTGGTGTCATCTGCATATCTGAGGTTATTGATATTTCTCCTGGCAATCTTGATTCCAGCTTGTGCTTCCTCCAGCCCAGCACTTCTCATGATGTACTCTGCATAGAAGTTAAATAAGCAGGGTGACAATATACAGCCTTGACATACTCCTTTTCCTATTTGGAACCAGTCTGTTGTTTCATGTCCAGTCCTAACTGTTGCTTCCTGACCTACATACAGGTTTCTCAGGAGGCAGGTCAGGTGGTCTGGTATTCCCATCTCTTTCAGAATTTTCCACAGTTTATTGTGGTCCACACAGTCAAAGGCTTTGGCTTAGTCAATAAAGCAGAAATAGATGTTTTTCTGGAACTCTTTTGCTTTTTCCATGATCCAGCGGATGTTGGCAATTTGATCTCTGGTTCCTCTGCCTTTTCTAAAACTAGCTAGAACATCTGCTTGGAGAATTTTGAGCATTACTTTACTAGTGTGTGAGATGAGTGCAATTGTGTGGTAGTTTGAGCATTCTTTGGCATTGCCTTTCTTTGGGATGAAAACTGACCTTTTCCAGTCCTGTGGCCACTGCTGAGTTTTCCAAATTTGCTGGCATATTGAGTGCAGCACTTTCACAGCATCATCTTTTAGAATTTGAAATAGCTCAACTGGAGTCCCATCACCTCCACTAGCTTTGTTTGTAGTGATGCTTCCTAAGGCCGACCTGACTTCACATTCCAGGATGTCTGGTTCTAGGTGAGTAGGAGTGATCATACCTTCATGATTATCTGGGTCATGAAGATCTTTTTTGTACAGTTCTTCTGTGTATTCTTGCCACCTCTTCTTAATATCTTCTGCTTCTGTTAGGTCCATACCATTTCTGTCCTTTATTGAGCCCATCTTTGCATGAACTGTTCCCTTGGTATCTCTAATTTTCTTGAAGAGATCTCTAGTCTTTCCCATTCTATTGTTTTCCTCTATTTTTTCCATTGATTGCTGAGGAAGGCTTTCTTATCTCTCCTAGCTATTCTTTGGAATTCTGCATTCAAATGGGCATATCTTTCCTTTTCTCCTTTGCTTTTCACTTTTCTTTTCACAGCTATTTGTAAGGCCTCCTCAGACAGTCATTTTCCTTTTTTGCATTTCTTTTCCATGGGGATGGTCTTGCTCCCTGTCTCCTATACAATGTCACGAACCTCCATCCATAGTTCATCAGGCACTCTGTCTATCAGATCTAGTCCCTTAAATCTATTTCTCACTTCCACTGTATAGTCATAAGGGATTTGGTTTATGTCATACCTGAATGGTCTAGTGGTTTTCCCCACTTTCTTCAAGTCTGAATTGGTGTATATAATTGCCTTATAATGTGTTAGTCTCTTTTGTACAATGAAGCAAATCAGCCACGTGTATACATACATCCCCTTCCTCTTTGACCTCACTCCCAACACCCCCCAGTCACCCCTCTGGTCATCACAGAGCACCGAGCTGAGCTTCTTGCCCTATACAGCCGCTTCCCACTAGTTATCTGTTTTAGACATGGTCACATAGGTACCGCAACCCTAATCTCCCAATTAATCCTACCCTCCCCTTCCTCTGAGTCCATACCTCCCCCCTCCACCGCCCCACACACATCTACATCTCTATTCCTGCCCTGGTAATAGGTTCCTCTGCACCATTTTTTTCTTCTAGATTCCGCATCTATGCATTAATATATGATACTGGGATCTGGTTTTTATAGTGAGGCTCACAGAGCAGGGGCTTCCCTTGTGGCTCAGCGGATAAAGAATCCGCCTGCAATGTGGCAGACCCCAGTTGGATTCCTGGGTCGGGAAGATCTGCTGGAGAAAGGATAGGCTACCCTCCAGTATTCTTGGGCTTCTCCTGTGGCTCAGCTGGGAAAGAATCTGCCTGCAATGCTGGAGACCTGGATTCTGTCCCTGGGTTGGGAAGATTCCCTGGAGAAGGGAAAGACTACCCACTCCAGGATTCTGGCCTGGAGGATAGTCCATGAGGTCACAAAGAGTCGGACACGACTGAGCAACTTTCACTTTTCACTCCCAGAGCAGAGGGCATTCAGTTTGGAAATGAATGGAGATGCTCCTCCTTGAAATGTAACTGACCAGGCTTCTGCATTTATCTGGATGGACCTCAGTGGCCTGCCCCATCTGTGTGCAAGACAGCTGCTCCAGACCGGCTCCAGGGGATTTACTGGAGGTGGAGGAGGGCACCCGGTCTGCCTCGCAGTTGATGGATCAATCCGGTTTCCTGCCGAGGCTCATGTGCCACACCAGTCGCTTGTTCCTCACTCAATCCTCTGGCTCTCCGCAAATCCTTTACACCAATGGGCACTTTTGAGTTTGACAAATGGCACTGTCTGCCTGGAGACGAACGAGAGCGATCTGATTCTTATTTAAACCCAGCACATCTGCGGCAATGAGACATGTGTTGGAGCAGACAGCAACACCTGGAGCCCGGCAGAACACAGACAGGAAACGGGGGAGGACTGGGAATGGGGGAAGCCAGGGATGCCCAGAGGCTTGTGCAAACCATTCCCCCAGCCTTTAGGGAGGAAGCGACCAGATAGTCTGATGTTCTTATTAACAACCCTTTCCAATTCTGAGGCAGGTTCCTTGGGGCCCAGTCCAGTCCAATATTGCTGTGGAAAAGAATCTCCTGTTCCTTTTCTCTTACAGGACACAGGGGCCTCTTGAACATTCTCCTTTGTCACATTGATTTGTTTCAAGGCAGGCGTTTGCTGACAGCACCCCCATTAAGATGACCTCCCTGATTTATCAATCCGGCCAGGCTCCCTGACACAAAGGGGGTTTGGTGCTTTTAAAAATAAGTTTTCTTCCCAGATGAAGCAAAGCGTGGAGAAAAGGGGAAAGAGGAGTGAAATGTGAAGCTTGTCAGTATGAAAGGCAGTTTCATTGTTTGTCTTTTAACCGGCTTTTGTTCCCACCAAGGGAGTGTTTGGGTCTCTCCCCAATTTGCTAGAGATGAAAGCCCAGTTGCCCAACCATGAAAGACAGGAAAGGACGTGGGGAGGAAGGGTTTTTCCTGTACTGATCCTCGGTCTTCAGATTGAAAGAGGACCCAGGGACCAGTTATGGTTGCTTAATCTATGTGGGAACATTCCAAATATGAATCTGCAAGGCTTTGTGTCCTGGAAAGTTCTCTTGGACACCTCAAGTCCCCAGGGGTGGGAAATAACATCCTTGGTAGAGAAATTTTATTTTTTCAAAGCTCCTTTTGTAAAAGGAACTCAAATCTCCTTATTCTTTTTTTTTTTCAATCAACCATCAGACAAATTATTGGCCTGTGCTACCATCACCCAAGACACGCACATCATTCCAATGATTCTGGGAAAAACAGTCATCCATGTGGGCATGGGAATGGAAGCTAAAGATGGAAGGATGAGCCAGTATCTGCTGTAGATCAACAGTGTGGTGTGGTAGAAACTGCACTGGGCCAGTTTGCGTTTGGAAACTGGAATAGGGCCTGCCTGACATCTTTCCAGCTCTCTGGCCATGGAGAAAGCATTTCCACAATTTGGATTTCATCTACTGCACTGTAAAATGTGGCTAGAGTGATATAGGTTATTTAGCCTCTGTTAGGGAGAAGGCAATGGCAACCCACTCCAGTACTCTTGCCTGGAAAATCCCATGGAGGGAGGGGCCTGGGACACGACTGAGCAACTTAACTTTCACTTATCACTTTCATGCATTGGGGAAGGAAATGGCAACCCACTTCAGTGTTCTTGCCTGGAGAATCCCAGGGACAGGGGAGCTTGATGGGCTGCCGTCTGTGGAGTCGCACAGAGTCAGACACAACTGAAGCGACTTAGCAGCAGCAGTAGCAGCAGCAGCAGCAGCAGCCTCTGTTAAGGTCATCCTTAAGATGAGGTTATATCCCCATAAGCCATTGTTAGGCTGAAAATGCATTTGAGGGAATTCCCTGGTGGTGCAGTTGTTAGGACTGATACTCTTGCTGCCAAGGTGCAGGTTCAATTCCTGCTTAGGGAATGAAGATCCCAAAGATCCCACAAGCAGCTTGATGCAGCCCCCCACCCCAAATGCATTTAATACCCCTAAGGTACAGAATATCAAAGCTTAGAGCAGCCTACCTTAATTGTGCTCAGATCATTTCCATTAGCTTATAGTTGGGCAAAATTACCTAATACAAGACCTATGTTATAATGAAGTGTTGAACATCTCACGTCATTTTTTAAATACTGTACTGAAAGTGGAAAAGAGCATGGTTGTCTGAGTGCAGAATGGTTGTATCAGTTGTTCACCCTCTTGATGATGGGGCTGCTGGGAACTTCAGCTTCCTCTGCTCAGCATCTAGAGAGAGCGGGTCACTAGCCTGGGGAAAGATCAAAAGTCAAAGTACAGTTTCGGATGTGTGGGCGATCTGATTATGACATTTGTCACCCTATTGATGGCCAGGGCTGATTTGGCTGATCTGGCTGGCTGGGCGACTGTCCCCTTCCTCCCTTGCTGCTCCGTGTGCACCCCTCCCGAAGCTGCATGCTTGGCCGAAGAGGACCACCATCCCCAAGAGAGGAGGACCAGTCTTCAGTCAAGGGTATACAAGTAGCTGCTATCCCTGGCTAGAACCTCCAAACAAGCTCCCAAGTACAGTTTCTACTGAATGCATATAGTTTTCCCCACCACCATGAAATAGAAAAATCAAAATTTCATTAGGTTGTTGCTTAATCATTTAGCAAATTCCCGTGTTTTTCGAGGACTGAAGCAGATGCCTCAGGGTGCTTAATGTTTAGCGTTTTGATAAAGGCTGGTTGTCTCACCCTCCTGGTATTTAAATACGCTTTCAGAGTGATCCAAAAACCACAGATAAAAGATAGAAATGAAAAAAAATTAGCATATTTTTCTTCCTGTGTAGGTGGATGCCTATGTAAATGTGTATTCTGTGCTCTCAGTGTGTGTTAACGCAGGAGCGTGTGAGTGAGTGATGTATGAAAAACAGTGAAAGCAACTGAATTAATTCTACTGACATTGTTATGCCTCAAAATCTGAGGAAGAATGATTGGAGCCACCTAGACGCCTCCATGACTGCTACTGATGTTTTTTTCTACCCAGTAAAAATGGAACTACAAATGAACAAAACCAGGCAACCCCTGGCAAATGATGGCTGATTCATGATCAAATCTCTGAGGAAGTGGGAAGAGTGACCTCCTTGTCCCAGAAGGGAAGGACTTCTCAGTCTCTGCCCTCCATCCTCTAACAACAAGGAGGAAGGAGGTGTTTCCACCGAAGGAAAGGAGAGAGATGTCTGTGGTGGAATTACCTCTGTGGCTCCATAGAGTCCTGTCATGTCACCCCTGCTAATTAGCAGAAACGCTTTCTTGACATCCGTTATTAGAGGCAATTTTAGCCACAAAATTTCTGAAGGATGAAACCTTAAAGAAAAAATCCACGGAAGGATAAGAAAACTGGGTCAACCTGCAGGGCTTTATTTGAGTTGTCTGCAGAGGTGACTGAAGCTCTGGAAACTAATTAATACTCATAAAAATGTTTAGTTTTCAAATGGTCTATTCTAGCACTCCAGGGAGATGGTAGATGTATAAGCAGGCATTGCCACTAACTTGGGCAAGTCACATAACCTCTTTGAGAAGTCCTTTCGGTTTTTTAAAATTAGATTGCAAGACTGAAGGATGCCTAAGTACCTTGTCAAGTCTGCATTGCATAAATGTGTCTGTAGGACAGTGGTTCACAGGGAGAGGTGGGGAGTAATTTGTTCCCTGGGGAAATTTGACAGTGCCTAGAGACATCTTTGATTGCGGTGACTCCGGGGAAGGGGAGAGAGACTGTGGGGCTGGTACTGGCATCTCATGGGCAGAGGCGAAGGATGCTGTTAGACACCCTACAATACATGCGATGCCCCCTGTTCCCCTACTAACAAATAGTCGTCGGGCCCAAAATGTCAGTAGTGCCAAAGAGTAACTCTGCTGTAGAAGTGAACAGTGAACTGACATGCTTGATTTCACTACTAAAATCCCTTGGAAAATTAAAAATGATACAATTTCTTGATGATTACCATCCAACATTTTATAAATATGATTTTCAGAGGCTAACATTAGGTCCAAAAATAGTTGGTGGGCTGGAGGCAGGGAGGCACTCCCTTATGATGGAAGCATGATGCAGGTCTAGGGAAGGGGCTGTGCCTAAGCCCCAAACAGCTTAGGGCTGGATTAGATAAAGGTACTTAAAAGTAATTTAATTGATGATGATGATGATAAGTTTTGGTTGCACTGGGTCTTTGTTTCTCCAGGTGCGGCAAGCCGAGGCTAATCTCTAGTTGCAGTTCAAGGGCTTCCGTTGAGGTGGCCTCTCTTGTTGCAGGGCACAGGCTCCAGGGGTTGAGGGCCTCAGTGCTGCAGCCCCCTGGGCTCTAGAGCACAGGCTCAGTAGTTGTGGCTTAGCTGTTCTGCAGTATGTGGAATCTTCCTGGATAAGGGATCAAACCCAAGTCTCTTGCATTGGCAGGTGGAGTCTTTATCACTGAGCCACCAGGGAAGCCCATAGATAAAAGTACTTTCAATCATCCTGTATATGGGGCTGTTCGTCCTTGTTACAGGCATTAGGTGACAGAGATAAAGGTTAAAATAAAAACTATTTCTTCAAGCTGCTGATAAAGCAGGTACAGCTATACTTGAGCTATTTATGCAAAAACTGATAATCAAGTACCCTTCGGAGTCAAAGCTGCAACAAACTTAAGTGACCTACAATAGCAAAAATTTATTATCTTAAAATTCTATAGTTTAGATGCCCAACATGGGTACTGATGCAGAAAATGTGGCCTCCGTGCACCGGTGCTAAATCGAATCTTGGAGACAGAGTTTTGGATGAAGTAGAAATGAACAGAGGAGCCTGGCAGGCTGCAGTCTATAGGGTCACACAGAGTCAGACACGACTGAAATGACTTAGCAGCAGCAGCAGCAGCAATGAAGAGCTCGACTGCTTTGCCAGGCAAAGGGAGACAGAGGGCTTGAGCTCTTCGAAAACGGTGTGTCTCAAATCTGGGGAATTTTTTATAGCAAAGGTTCAAATTTAGTCTGTCTGACCCTGACCTTACCCAGGGCAAAATGTACCCTCTACACATGAGATGAAGGTTAAGAATCTTGAGATGAAAAGATTTTCCTGGATTGTCCCTGTGAACCCATGAGTCTTTAAAAGAAACTTCCCTGGTTAGAGGTTCTCTGGACATGTTCCATAGCATTAACGGCTACTGTAAAACCATTAAAGGTTCCCTTTGTAGACTAATGTTCTTCTGTTGCTTAAAGATAGTGCAGACAGTGCAGAGGTCTCTGCCTTGTAAGACACGAGCATCCCCCTTAGGGCCGCCCATCCTGGTCATCAGACTAATAACTAGGATGAAGTTACAGCACAACTTGGTCAGGGAAGTTCTGGACCAGCTAAGAGAAAAGAGCATGTCAGGACTTACCTAACATGTACTTGCATGGTCTGGGTTACATATAAGACTGAGTCTTGAGATGCTGGATCAAGGTGAAATATAAGATTGGAAAAGGAAGAGTTTATCTATATGGAAGTGCCTCGTCATACAGGATTTTAAAAGCTTTCAAGTTATTTTCTCAACACCCTACTGCTAGTCAAGGGAGAAAGAGAAATGAAAGATCATGAATTTAGTCCTAGCTGAAAACCATTCTATGATGGGTAGACCCCTCAAGCCTTGGTGATAGAAGCCTTGTTATAGAAATTTCAATCAATTAGGTATATCGTAGTAAGAAATGAATTAGGACTGAATTATTCTTTAAAAATTTATGACTAATTTCTGGAGAACCAAGACTTGGGTTCGAACCCTGGGTTGGGAAGATCCCTGGAGGAGGGTATGGCAACCCACCCCAGTATTCTTCCCTGGAGAATCCTACGAACAGAGGAGCCTGGTGGGCCACAGTTCATCGGGTCACAAATAGTTGGACATGACTGAAGAGATTTAGCACAGACACACTTGCTTTAATGATAACAAATCTTATTCACCCCAAACCTACATAATTATCCAGTCCCTAGATGATTTTATGTGACATGCTATATACAGCTATTCCAGCAACTAAATTAACAGAGTTAAAATTCATTTTTAAGAAAAGCTGTGAAATCATATCATTTTAAAGCTGAGAGTAACATGGAGAACATTCAGTTCAAAGCTGTGTCACGACTGAGCTCCCAAAGGGTGATGACTGTATCCCCCCATATGAACATAATGCCGAGAACTGACTTTTGTAACTCAGTGTTCAGCCCCCTGATGAATCCCACAGATGTTACTTAACATCCCCAAGGTTGGACAGCATGTTCGTGCCAATGCAAAACTTAGCCTAGTTTTATAGTCATGACTCTTTTTTAAAAAAGACCTTTCTTCTCCATGAACTATTTCTTAGTTCACTGAGAGATCAGCCATAGAACATAAACAGCCTAAAGAGAAGAGCCACACATTCACATTATTCATGGGGAAGTAGGGTCACCTTGGGTTAATGGAATTCCATCAGGCAAATAGATGATTAGAGACTTTTG
Organism: Budorcas taxicolor; assembly: GCF_023091745.1. Lineage (NCBI taxonomy): Eukaryota > Metazoa > Chordata > Mammalia > Artiodactyla > Bovidae > Budorcas > Budorcas taxicolor. Next base: position 28,816,663 of record NC_068933.1, read on the forward strand.
GATGAGTCAAGAGTGTCTTTCGGTACCTCTAAAGTCTCACCTCCCTGATCCTTCCTTTATCTGGCTTAGTTTCCTTTATCTAAATTTTACTGTGTGTTTTGCTGGTGCTGGTGGTCTTAGGGGGGGAGAGCCAGGGGAAAAGGTGAAAATGGGCCACTGAGATCTTTTGTTGCAGGCAATATAATGATGATCCTAGATGTGGCCTCTGGATCTACTGTCACAATCATGTCAAACCCACATTTCTTTTATTATTATTACTAATAAGTATTTATTTTTGGTCGTGTCTTCGTTGCTGCATGTAGACTTTCTTTAGTTGCGGTGAGCAGGGGCCACACTTTATTGGGACGCACAGGCATCTCATCGCTGTGCCTTCTCTTTTTGCAAAGCACAGGCTCTTGGCAATTAGGCTTCAGTAGTTGCTGCACATGGGCTTAGTCATTGTGGCCCACAGGCTCAGCACGGCTCAGTAACTGTGGTGTGCAACTGGTGGGCTTAGTTGCTCCAAGGCATGTGGAATCTTCCCAGACCAGAGATCGAACCCATGTCCCCTTCATTGGCAGGAGGACTCCTATCCACTGTACCACCAAGGAAAGTCCATCAAGCCCACAATTCTTTGGGCTGCTCCCCAGCTACTGAGTGTGGATTGCTTGTTTTGAAGGATGGTGTCTTCTGGCAGCATCACAGGATTCTTCCAGCAGAGGATGTTGGTTTGGAGACATCCCAGCAGGCTGCCTGAACCTTCTTGGAATTTCGCTGCAGTTGAGATCTCTTCCTGGCCACTCCTCCTCTTTTTCCTTTCGCAGCATCGTTTCTGCATTCTCATTTGAGGTCTCCCACCTTACGTTGTTCCTCTTGCACTTCAGATCCTGTCTTGACACCTGCTTCTCAGAAGATCCACACTAACGTAAGTGGGCCTGAGAATGCTCCAAGAAAACAGCAAAAAGATGAAGACTTGGGACTAGCTAGCTCCCTTTCTGGTGGGCAAAGAGAACCATGTCTTGAGTGTTAGGTTGGCTGTTAATGCCCATGGAGCAAGGTGGTGGCCTAGTGGCAAACGATTCCACTGGTGGGCAGGTAGAAAATGTCCTGATGGAAGGGAAAATTATTGCAGCTGACATGGAAGAATGATGCCTACCAAGACAATGGAATTGACTGATTACTGCTAAATTCCACTGAAGCTCTGCAAAAACATGATGAGAAATTGAGGACTATGGAGAAATATCAGTGAAAATAAGAGAATACCTGATTCAGTGAGTAAGAACCATAGAAATGAAACCAGACACAGGTATATAAACCACACCATCCATTTTGTGCCTTGTAACAATAGATTTCCGGTTACTAAAATCTCTGCGCATTTGTGTGTGTATAGCCAACTTTCAGACCTGAATTGAGGCTAAGGTATAGCAGAAAAGGAGGAATGGGACTTCCCTGGTGGTCCAGTAATGAAGACTCCGTTCTTTCAATGCAGGAGGTGCAGGTTCGATTCTTGGTTGGGGGACTAAGGTCTACATGCCTCGTGGTGCGGTGGAAAAAAAAAAGAGTGGAAAAAAAATTAAAAGTCAACTATACTTCAATAAAATTTTTTTAAAAAGGAGGAAAGGAGGAATAGATATTACATTTCTGAATCACACCCTTGTCTTCTAGAGAGGAAGATTAGCTCATCCAAGGGATAATAGCGTTTTTTCTAATCTTAAAATTTATAGAAGGCATCATTGATAATATTTGTGTCTATCTTGGATTTACATAGTAGTTTTCTTCCAAACAATCTGGAACCCATACAGACGATGTTAAAAGCATGATTCATTTTGCTTGAAAATTTTATTAGAAAAATCTACTGCTGATTTGGTTTGCAAAAAGCTGGACTAAGGTCCCTTTATAACATTTTCTCTGCTACTATTTTGATTCAGTCTTCTTTGATTGAATGATTTCTATCCTTTTCTCTCTCATTCTTCTTCTCTTTTCTTTGATATAGATTGAGTAAAGGAGATTTCCTCAGCACTGACTGATCATGTTACTTAATTATTTTCTCAACTGCCTGAAAACAATTTTTTCCTTTGCTTTGGGACCAACCTCAGTTTTTTGTTACATCTTCAGTTCTAAAGTCGCTGATACAAAATGTTTCTGACTTGCAGCTCATAGATCTTGTTTTTATTTAATGCCGCTTGATTTTTGTTCTCGTTGCTCTAAATGATTAAAGACATTTGGGCCCCCTTATTTATCATGTAGGAATAGTCCACAAACTCGTAGTATGAAAAGAGCAGCTTTAAATTATTGCTGAGGGAGTGAGTTGTTATAATTATAGGAAGCTGAAGGCTTCTGGTCAATGTAAGAAGCTGGCAGTATATTCTAGTTCAAACTCTTCCTTCCTTCAGTGAAAAAATCAAAACCTGTTGCTATGGACTGAATGTTATGGACTGAACTCCAAAATCTCTGCCTTGAAATTCTAACGCCCGTTATGATGGCATTTGAAGATGGCGTCTTTGGAAGTCATTAGGTCATGAGCATGGAGACCTCAAGATGGGATTTGTGCCCATGTAAGAACAGACACAGAAGAGCTTGCCTCCTCTTTCTACTCTCCACCATGTGAGGAGAAAAAAAAAAAAATACCAAGCTCCTGCCCCAAGGGAATTTTAAAGGGACAGTTAACTTTCTCAAATTAGTAAACTGCTGGAGGTGGGAATGGGACACCGTTTTAAAATGATGGGACTTCCAGATAGTCTAGTGATTAAGACTTTGTGCTTCCACCGCAAGGGGCATGGATTTGCTCCCTGGTCAGGGAACTAAGATTCTGCAGGCAGTGAGGCCAGCAGAAAACACGCCCCTGCCACTCCCCCCAAAAATAAACAAACAACAACAACAAAACCACATCATGTGCATTTCATGTGTCCATATGTAAGCAAAGTTTTGAAAAGAAAACAAGGAAAGGCATACTAAGACAACCAAAAGTAGCTCTTTTTATTCCAATCTACTGTTCCAACACTCCCCACCTGCCTTGTGCCCTTAAATCTTTATTTGGAAATGTGAGAATCTTGTAAATACAAGAATTAGAATTACTGTAACAATCATTGGTGAAGCTATTTTTAAAACAATTTTCATAGCATTTCGTTCAATCATGTTGCTAAAACAGAATCTCTTCACCATGCAATCCAGATACTTTACTGAGAGGGTTGACAATCTTTGTGTCTGCTTGTGTGAATATGGAAGTTCTACTGTTAGCAAATTTCAATTGCATAATACAGTGTTATCAACTATAGTTACCATGTTATGCATTAGATCCTCAGAACTTGATTCTTCTTGTAACTGAAAGTTTGTGCCTGTTTACAAACTGATTCTAATATTCCTTCATCTACCCACTGGTAACCAGTGAAGTTATTATTTTTTTTTGTACTCCATCAGCCATTTTTATTTTTTACTGACAATCTTTGTTAATGAGAGATAATTAATTGTTTAAGTTAATTTATAAGAAAGAGATTAAAAATCAAGTACAGATCTTGGTGATTCTAGAATTATCAGGAAAAATAACCATCTCCCTTTTATTAGCAGTTTACTCTCATAGCAAGAAATGCAAAGACCTGGAAATGTTTTCTAAGTATCAGGAACTTGAAGGACATATCGATGGGACAGTTCCTAGAGGGAGCAGAATAGACAATGCTCATGGATAATGAAGCAGGGCATTCCCTGTGCTTCAATAAAAGTCTTTCAAACAAGCTCTTGAAGTTGTCTCTTGTGCTAAAGGATTAAGCCATTAACCTTAACTGTGCCAATGCGTTTTTACTTTCAAACCCCACTTAATTAGTATCCAAGGTAATATTTAGTACAAACTTCATATCGAAGAACGTGTAAAAGCATTAGCTGCTCATAAACATGATGGTCTTTTGAGACACCAGAAAGGAAAAAGATGCCAGGCAGAATATAAACTGTTATGTACATAAATGGTAATATAATTTGAGCCAAGAGGATGCATTGCCAGAAGGCTTGGTAACATACTCAAGTGTAGCACCATCTAAAATAACTTTCTGTGATAGTAGAAATGTTCTGTTTATCTGTCCAGTAGGACAGCCAGTAGCCACGTGTGGCTGTTGAGGATGGAAATGCGGCTAATGCAACTGAAGAACTAAATTTTATTAATTTTAAGTTTAAATTAAATTGTTGCATGTGGCTTGGGCTACCATATTGAACAGTGCAATTATAATGACTTATGATAAATCATTGCAATACAATTGCATAAAATCCTGATCATGTTTAGGTGAATGATTGCCATATTAATAGCTCTTTGCCACCATCGCCTCCTCTGCAACCCCCGCCCCACTGCCCTCCCCCCTCCCCCTGCCATCCCCGATATTGGGTTTCCCTGTGTGGCTCAGTGGTAAAGAATCTGCCTGCCCATGTGGGAGACCTGGGTTCAATTCCTGGGTTGGGAAAATCCTCTGGAGAAGGAAATGGTGACTCACTCCAGTATTCTTGCCTAGGAAGTCCCATGGAGGAGCCTGATAGGCTACAGTACATAGGGTTGCAAAAGAGTTGGACAAGATTGAGCAACTAAACAATGGCACCAACAATCTTCCTTGAAAACCTCTTTGTTTTCAAAGGTAGTTTGCTTGACATCATAGTGGCTGTGTTGACAAGTCTCGTGCTTAAGGAAAAGTAAGATCTTGAAGTCAAATCTAGCCTCTATACCCTGAAACTGAATTAAATCTCTGAGACAGAGTTTTGGGTGAAATAGAAAAGAATGGTTTCATATGCTAGGCCAGGCAGAGGGGGCCACAGTGGGCTAATTAGGACGCTGTGGCCCCCTCTGTCTGGCATAGCAATAAAAAAGTGCATGTTCTGATCTGGACGGGGTAGTGAGGAGTTTTATAGTTATGGTTTAAAGACGTGATCAGCTCATGGACATTCTTCTTCTTTTTTTTATGTTTATTTTTCATTCTTCTGATGGTTGGTGGTAAGGTAAATGGGAGTCAGCATTGTCAATGTTCCAACTAGTTTGGGGTGTAGGTGCTTGTGGGCATCATGCCATTAATTTCTCCCACCTGGCCTGAATTTCAGTTTCTGCAAAACAGCTTGAAGATATTGCTATGTGTATTCCTTGAGGGGGAACCAGGACTCTATCCCAAGTCTCCACTATTATTTCTTGACTGTTCCTCCCTGTCTCTATAGCCCCTCCCTTCCCTAACTAGCCTCTGTTTGGATGTGCCCTTTGGAACTCAGTGAAGGTCTTTGCCAACAAATGTCCATCTAGTCAAAGCTATGGTTTTTCCAGTAGTCCTGTATGGATGTGAGAGTTGGACTATAAGGAAAGCCGAGTGCAGAAGAATTGATGCTTTTGAACTGTGGTGTTGGAGAAGACTCTTGAGAGTACTTTGGACTGCAAGAAGATCCAACCAGTCCATCCTAAAGGAGATCAGTCCTGAATATTCATTGGAAGGACTGATGCTGAAGCTGAAATTCCAATACTTTGGCCACCTAATGTGAAGAACTGACTCATTGGAAAAGCCCCTGATGCTGAGAAAGATTGAAGGCAGGAGGTGAAGGGGATGGCAGAGGATGAGATGGTTGGATGGCATCACCGACTCAATGGACATGAGTTTGAGGAAACTCCAAGAATTGGTGATGGACAGGGAAGCCTGGCGTGCTGCAGTCCATGGGGTTGCAAAGAGTTGGACACAGCTGAGCGACTAAACTGAACTGAAGTGAAGATCTTAGAGGCTGAATAAAGCTCATTTCCTATCATCAAGAAATGGAGGACAAAGAAAAGCTATTGTGCCCAGGGGCCCCACAGAGTCTTGCTTTGTATCAATCTCAGGGCTGCTGTTGACTTCAGAGATTGTTTTTGCAAGGCCAGATGAAATGGAGAGATGAAGCTATGTCTTAATATCTTTAAAAAAATATCTTCCTTCAGAAAAATTTCCCCTGAATTCTAGATTGTGTTAGGTTGATTAATTTCAGTCTAACACCATTCTCTCGCTGTGTTTGCTGGTTAGAGCAGTGAGCTGATGTATCATTAGCTTTGTATTCTAAGGCCATGACTAATTTGTCAGGAAGTTTTCTTTATTGCACAAGCTCTCAAAGGTGTTAATAGATGTATTTGAGTTCCCTTTATGGCTCCTAGGATGCACATATCTGAATCACAGCACCACCCTCATCCACTTGGCTTATTATACACAAAGATGTACAGAACCATCTATAAAAGGAAGGACAAAGACCACGTTTGAAATACCCAGAGGCCAATTATCTTCACAGCATCTAGGTGACACTATATGGGTTAGGTTATGGAGCAAGTTATTTTTTAGTTGCTCTGCTTGCTTTGTATCTAACAACTGCCCACATACCTAATGCAACAAGTGTCTTTACTAACAAGAACACAATTAACCATCTCTCCTCTCTGCTTCCCTTCTACTCTCTTGCTTCCTGTAACCTTCCAGAGTAATTACTACTATGGATTTTGGAAAGGCTATGTGCTCTGCACTGTGGAAGGGCCTGAGATAAAGCATAGTTGGTTTTTGCTCTCAAATAGCCTGGAATGTGTCAGAGTTCTAAGCGTGCAGAGATTGTTCTATAAATGCTGGTTACAGAACTTGCAAATTACTGGGGAATTAATGCATAGGAGGGTGCTTTTCGAGACCCAGAAAGAAGTGAAAGTTGCTCGGTCGTGTCCGACTCTTTGCAACCCCATGGGCTGTAGCACACCAGGCTCTTCTGTCCGTGGAATTCTCCAGGCAAGAATATTGGAGTGGGTAGCCATCCCTTTCTCCAGGGGATCTTTCAGACCTAGGGATCGAACCCAGGGCTCTTTAATGCAGGTGGATTCTTTACCGACTAAACATTGTACATATCCTCTGCCTTTGGGGAGCTGGCAGTTTAGGCAGGAGGGGAAAAAAGCAGCACACATTAAACAAATATTGAACAATTAAATTTAAACTGTGAGACGGTGATTATTTTAAATATAAATAGGCATTTTAAAGGACCCAAACTAGGGAATTCCCTGGTGGCCCAGAGGTTAAGATTTCACATTTTCACCACTGAGGGCCTGGAATCGATGCCTGGTCTGGGAACTAAGATCCCACAAGCTGTGCTGCATGGCAGAAGAAATTTAAGAAAGAAAGGAGTGAAACTAATGAGAAAAGAGGTAGAGAAGAGGAGGTCTCTGTTCCTTTTTGGCTTCTTCTATGTAGGCAATAGCTTTGGTCTATGATTAGTAGATAAACGAAGCCAATCAAATCCATGATCATTGATGAACCTGTAACCATTTCCATATTAGCACTGTACACTAAATTTGTTGAGGTCTTAATGATCCTTATAGTTTAAGACAACAATTGTTAGTCATGAAAATTCCCACTGAGGCTGGGGAATAGTGCTAGACAGGGTGTGATTGTGTTGTAGCTCTCAGAGAAATTCTGAAGATCAGAAGTACTGAAATAGGAGACAAAAAAGTGCCCAATAGCTGCAGTCTTTGGCTCCAAGGAATCAACATAGGGTACCTTTGATCTGGTCTTCACAACTATTCTAAGTCCTGCCCTGTGCCTGGAGGTTGACCAGTGTAGATGAAATCAAGAGATGCCTTGGCTTTCTGCTTTCCAGCTGGGCTTGGTCAATGGATTAAGCTGGCAAGACACCAGAGAGAGAGAGGCGAACGGAGTCAGAGTATTGATTCTTCTGGCTTTCTACTCTGGAATCATGATGGGTTGGCTGCCTTCATTAACTGAAAGGTCACAACTCCTGTTGGGGGGTCCCTTTTGTGTAGCTGTCGCTCCTGATCCTTGCCCCTTTAGGTCTAGAGATGAACCACCTACTAGTCCTAAGGTACAAATCCTTGTTGACTTCCTGACTCCTGCCTGAACTTGGGTAGCCTCTGCCCCAGCTTGAAGTGGGGCTTGGGTTCCCAGCTGGAGATCGAGGCTGGGTCCCAGCGGTGAGAGCGCCAGATCCTAACCACTAGACCAGTGGTCGGTGACAAGGGCCCTGGCTTTTCAGCTTTGCAGAAAAGAATTCCTACAAAGAATAGGAATAGTGAAGCAAGTAAAGTACTTAGGAGAAAAAGAGTACTGTAGGTGTGGACAGACACATGGCCGGGCTGAGAGAGAGTCACTGAGGGGCACCCTTGTGGCAGTTTGAATTACCTCTATGGGGCATTTCTTCTGGGTTTCCCTTGGCCAATTATTTTGATTTGCCTGGTTCACAGCCCATATTTGGCTTATCTCAGGATCCTCCCTTGTGTGCACACACATCTCTTTGCCAAGATGGATTCTGCTGCAAAGGCCTGTGGGCAAAGCATCCCTTGACAGCACTCATCTTTGACCTCCAAGGAACCTTTTTGTGCATGTGTGGTCTGGGAAGTCTC